>NC_136057.1:1510124343-1510724343 GCF_964261635.1 Lissotriton helveticus
GTGTGCGACAGGATTCCATCAATTTGCTTTGTGATTTTGTACGGACATTTAACAAGAAAAGTTTGAAGCAGAAAATAAGGTTGTTGCAAGAATTAGATCCTTGCAGAGTGAGAGAAGTGACAGGTTTGCATGGTCATTCACTGGCTTGTCTTTCCAGGAGAGTATGCCAGAGTGTTTTTCATCATTTCAGGATGCTAGCAGTGCATCATAACAAAGTGAGGAAGTTAGTTAGACTGTTGTATTATGCTAAGAGTCCAGCAATTATGCTGAAACAATTATGCGCTGCTCTTTTGCATGGTTCTGAAATAGATGTGAAGAATATATGTGAAGAAATTGAGTTTTGTTACTTTGGAAGTAAAGAGGAGAATGTTGAAATTGAGCAAGAAGTAGAGGGTCATTTGGAAGATAGTGTACAGGTTTCCAGTACAGATAATTTCCAGAGGGAAATTGCGACGTTTGACATGAAATCAAGTGAGAGGCCTAATTTCACTTGTGTGTGTTGTAGACGCACTTATTATAAGAATCAGACTAAGTTAGTGGATTTATATGCAAAAAGTGAAAGGGAAAATAATAGTGAATGGAAGGATTTTGCAACATACTTGATGGTAGAAAATTGTTTTGATTTGGGATTGGATCAACGTGTGTGTACTTATTGTTGTAACAAATTAAAACAAAACCAGATGCCTGCTAGAGCAGTTCATAATAATCTGGAATTGGTTGAGATTCCTTCTGAATTGAAGGATTTAAATACTTATGAATCTATTTTGATT
The DNA here is from genome assembly GCF_964261635.1 of Lissotriton helveticus. NCBI lineage: Eukaryota > Metazoa > Chordata > Amphibia > Caudata > Salamandridae > Lissotriton > Lissotriton helveticus. The sequence continues at coordinate 1,510,125,114 of NC_136057.1, forward strand.
CAAAGTATCCATCCCTTTCAGGCTATTGTAAGAATGGAGCCAAAGACAGGGAAATTGCCTCCATCAGATTTACAGAGAGGATTAAAGGGAAGAGTTGTTTATTTGCCTCTAGATTTGAAGAAAAACATTAACACAATTGGAGTAGAAAAAGTGGAAGAGGAACCTCTGGTTATCTTAGTTAATGGGGTTCCGACAAAGAATAAGAAAATATGGCAAGATTTAGTAGATGTTAGGAAAGTTAAAAAGGCAACATTGTATTTGAAAAAAAATAATAAATACTATAAGAATGTATATGTTGCAGAAGAGGAAGTAAGTGAGGAAGAGGATAGCGATTTGTGTGCTGGTCAAATTGAGAAAGTAGAACCCTCTACTAGTGAGGAAATATATGAACATTATAGTGTTCATCCTTTGCATTCAAAGGAAGTCATGGGGAATGCTATTGAGTTGTTTCAAATGAAACAAGCCAAAGGGAGTCCCATTAGTGTTTGGGAGGAAAGTTTGGAAGCTCGGTGTTTCCCACAGCTTTTTCCAACAGGTCAGGGAGGAAGATATGATGAGCGACCTCATCAAATTCCTGCTTCTGAATACCGGACTTTGCGATTGTATGCAGGAGATGCTAGGTTTCGACAATGCATTCCTTATTTGTTTCATCTCCTGTTTGAAAGTGATCTGTCTGGACTGTCATATGCAGTGAACCACATCTTGAAAAGTGGTATACACATGCAAAACATCTCAGCAAGTGATTTTATGGATAAAGTGAATGTCCAAGATAGTATTTTGGAATCTCACCTGATTAATCTCATGGCGTGTCAGCGTGGTACTAATGAGTACTGGTACCGTCGTCATGGTGATTTAAAATGTATGCTGAGGAACTTAGGTACTCCCACATGGTTCCTCACTCTGAGTTGTGCCGAGTATGGCTGGGAAGACTTACTTCAATTTCTACGAGAGGCAAATGCTAACGTAGAAAACATCGAATTCAAGACACCCGGAGAACTGTGCTCTTTGGATCCAGTCAATGTATGTAGGTACTTCAATCATAGATTTGAAGCTATGATGTCTTTCATCATGAATAAGAAGAATCCACCTCTTGGAGAGGTGTTGGATTTCTTCTGGAGAAAGGAGTACCAAGCAAGAGGAGCTCCTCATATACATATGTTGCTGTGGATCAAGGATGCACCTAAATTTGGAACGGATCCAGAAGACTCAGTGATGAGTTTCATCCAACAGTATTCTACGTGTGCTGTTCCAAACGCAAAGGAGAAGAAAAGCCTAAGAGAAAAAGTTCTGCGTTTCCAAAGCCATCGATGTGGAAAGTACTGCCGTCGTAAATTCCGAAACAAAGACAAGTTCTACACCAAATGTCGTTTCGGCTTCCCACGACCGGTGATTTCTAAAGGAAGAGTAAACAGTTTGATGTCTTCGCTGCGACATAATGTGATGAAGAAATCACCTAAAAACACTTACAATTTGAAGAGGAACGAAGAGTCCAAGTATATCAACGACTACAACCCGGTGATTTTGTCCATGTGGAATGCTAACATGGATATACAGTTTGTGGCTGATAACTGTATGGCTGTGGCTCGGTATGTGACGTCGTATATCACCAAAAAAGAGAAGACAGAATTGAAGGATATGTGGGAGGACATTTCCCATGAAAAGAGCCTCAGCAAGAAGTTGTACAGTTTCAGTCTGAAGATGTTGTCGCATCGAGAAATCGGAGCGTACGAATGTTCTGACCGGTTGTCTTCAGCAAGTCTCTATGCCAAGTCCAGGAGTATCGTTTGGGCGAGTCTTGGTCTTGCTGCAACGCGTAATCGAGTTCTCAAACCTGTGCGGGAAATTGAGTATTTGGCGGAAAAGGAGCCAAACAGTACCGACATTTTGAAGACAAACATGTTGGATACATATTATCCAAATCGAAGCAGTCACCTAGAGAATGTTTGTCTGTATGAGGTTCTGCAAAATTACATGTTCAAGAGGAACATCAAAGAAGATACTGAGAAAGGAGTGTATGCTGTAATAGGAAGTGAGGGATGTCTGGTCAAGCAAAGAAAATGCCACTTGATAAACCATCGAAAATTGAGTGGCGAATCTCCTGAAAAAAAGGAGTTTTTCTATTTAGCACTTTTGCAACTTTTCAAGCCTTGGCGTGCAGAAGAGGAACTGCTTGGAGATTTCCTCTGTTACGAAGACTCTTTCAATGCCGCCAAGGAGACCATAGAATGTCCTGCTTTTCCCAAATATGTAGAAATGTTGAATGCGGAAATTGAGCAGGAAGCAACGATTGCAGCCGAGATTGCCAGAGACAGTTCTCAGGACAGTCAGAGTTCTGCTTCATTGAGTCAGGATCCACTAGGAGGACCTCTTATTGAAAATGAAGCTGCCACTGCTATGAATGAGGTGGAAAGAGCCATGGCACATGCTCAAGAGGATGCGGTTAACTTAGAAGAGTTGGAAAGGCAACTCAACGTTGAGCAGAGGAAAATATATGACGAAGTTACCATGCAAATTGATCATGGATTAAGTCATGATAAGAAAGAGTGCTCATGTACGTCGTTGAAGCCTGTCCGACTGTACGTTAGTGGAGAAGCGGGAACTGGAAAAAGTTTCCTCATTAAAGCAATTTCATGCTATTTGCAGGAAAGGACAGAGTCATCACTGTCTTGTGTTGTCACTGCTCCAACTGGACTGGCAGCACATAATATTAAAGGGATTACTTTACATCGTTTACTGATGCTGCCAGTGGAGCATGACAACAAATTAGAATATCACAAGCTATCTGGAGATGCTTGTTTTGAAGTTTCAAGAATCTTGAGGAAAATGAAACTTCTTATCATTGACGAAGTAAGCATGGTTTCCAATGTCATGCTTGCCTTTGTGCATTTGAGGATGCAAGAAGTTCTCAAAACAGAGTATGATGTGTTATTCGGTGGCAAACACATCATTGTTTTTGGAGATCTTCTGCAGCTGACACCAGTGAAAGGGCAACCTGTGTTCAAAATGCTCACGCATGAAGATACCAGGAAGTGCCTAGGCAGCATTGGCAACGTCAATATATGGTTAAACTTCAATTATGCTGAACTGCATGAAAATATGCGTCAGGCAAAGGATGAAGTTTACAAGACTATTCTACAAGATGTTAGAATTGGAAAAGTGACCGAGCATGGGAAAGAAGCTTTACATGCACGATTACTGACAAATTTATATCCAGAACAAGATGTTGTGCCTGAGAATATTTTTCAGAAAATTACTGATAAGAAATCTGGAATATGTTTGATGCCAACTCTTGCAGAATGTGCAAAATTTAACAACAAAATGTTGCATTTAGAAAAGCAAGAGATTGTGAAAGTGGAAGCTATTGATAGAGTAGAGCATATGGGATCAACAATTATTTTGTCTGAGAATCTGAAAACAAAATTGGATTCATTAGAGAAGAGTATATCTAAAACTGCAGGTTTTGAAAAGACTCTGAATGTGTGCTTGAACTGCCGTATAATTTTAAGAAGGAATTTACATGTTGAAAGAGGTCTGGTAAATGGATCAATGGGTAATGTTGTTGATTTTGTGAAATACAGAAATAGAGATGGAATTGAATTTTTAAAAATTAAATTTGATGGCATTGAGGAAGTACAGCTAATTGCTCGTTGTTCTGCTAGATTTTTGCTTGTAAAAGACTTATATGTTCGCCGTAAGCAGTTCCCTGTTTGCTTGGCATATGCGGTGACAATTCATAAATCGCAAGGTTTAAGTGTAGACACTGCATTGGTGAATATTGGCAGTTCTGTGTTCAAGGAGGGTATGGCATATGTGGCATTGTCACGAGTTAGAACTTTATCGGGATTGTACTTGATTGACTGTGATGTCAGAAACATTTGTGCAGATCTAGATTGTGTTAAGGAATACAATAGGTTAAGAAGAGAGTATGCGCCACATTTGCCTCAGTTTCCTTTGTTTGAGAAACGTCTGGTAGGCCGGAAACGAAGAAATGAGAACAATACTGGAGAGGTTGTAGCAAAAAGACAAAAAGTGAATGAACCTAAAATTACAAGCAGAAACAAAGAGGATTCTGTTGAAGATGTTGTTGGTTTTCAGTTTGAAAACAGTTCTGGTGTCAACTGCTATGCTAATGTAGTAATTAATGTTTTGTTTTCTCTAAAAAATGTAAAAGAAGAGATTGTGGTCAATTCTGATCAAAGATTTTGCAGTTTGTTAAATTCTGTGTTAGAGAAATGTACCACTGATAGAAGAAACATAGAAAGTGTGTCTGAAATTAGAAATCTGTTAGATAGATGTTCAGGCCAAACACAATTCTCTCAAAATATTCAGCAAGATTGTCAGGAGTTTTTAATGTATATGCTTCATGTATTACATGCTGAAGGTGTAGATGTAGATCAGCTGTTTGGGCTTTCTTATCAATGGCAGCATGACTGCGAGAACTGTATGGTATCAAGTACTACTAGTGTAGACTCAGAAAGATTTGTATATTTAACTTTGCCAGACAGTAAATCAGTCTCCTTTAATAAGCTAGTAAAAGGAGCTAATCACAACATGGAGTGTAGCCAATGTAAATCTGAAATGATGTCCACATTATTTATACGAACATATGGCCAGTACATCATTTTAATGTTCCAACGATGTAGGCCTGATGGAACAAAATTGACAACTTTAATAAAAAATTTTGTAGCTTCGCAGTTGTCGATATCAGGAAGGACTTTTGTAACTACAGCAATTATATATCATGACGGCCCTTCAATATCATCAGGACATTACACAGCTTATTTAAAGTCTAGAAATGGCTGGTCATTCTGTAATGATTCTGTTGTAATTTTCAAAAAAAAATTGCCGTATGACCTTAAAAACTCTTACCTGGTGTTTTTAAAACCAAAATTTTAGGAAAATATTCTCGGGATATGATCTGTGGAATTTCAAGAAGTTCTAATGGCTCCTACACAATTTGGCCTTGAGGATAAGTGTAGTTCAGAGACATAACTTCTAATCATAGGATTGGACATCATGGACATGTATGTGCAGTTTAAATGAGTTCAGAAAAACTGTTTCTTTTCATAAGCTAATTAAAGCAGCCAATCAAAACATGGAGTAGAGGGAATGTAAGTCTGCAATGCTGTATACTGTTTTACATTACTTTGTGATTAAAAGTGATGTAGAGAATTAAATAATTGTAGTACTCATAGAGGTAGTGTAAGTCTGCTTCATATTAAGCAGTATCAGTGTCATACGAAATGTAGAACATGACTGAGCAAGAAGGGGAAGATATTACTATTCCAGGATTGTGAAAATGATCTTCAACATTTTAATTCTGAAAGTTGCGGGAATACCAAATGATGGGATTGGCTAACAAGAAATCCAAGAGTTATACATGGCTCTGACAAAATTTGGCCTTGTGGAATCTTGTGGTAGAGAGCAAGAAGTCATTTATTGTATGTAACATGTTTTTAAAAACGATGGAGATTTTCTTTCAGAAACTGGTGGGCTGAAAGTAATAACAGCACAAAAGAGTATAAGCTATTCATAGGACATCCTTGGACGTCATGGAAAGTAAGTTAACTTTAAGGAGTTCTGATTTTTGATTTCTGATCTTGTATGGGTTTTTTAAACACAATCATTTTGATTGTGTTTTTTTTTCCCCGCTGTTACATGATGAATACCTTCAAGTCACTGTTTTTAGTGAATTTTGATACATTCTGAGAACAGCAAAAATAAACCATTTAACATGTATAATTAATTCTGTAATGTTACCATTTATGATGTATATGTAGAACTGTGTAGAAGGCATGGAGAAGGTGAGGCTTCTGTAAGTGTCAAAGTTGTTGCATGCAGTGCTGCACTTCTGCGTATTCTTTGATATGCTAGACTACATCTGCACAATGAGATACCTAAGCAAAGGAAACAGAAGTGATGTGATTGTGAAATGAGCAAAATAAATTGCATGTATTTCAATTACATCACCTGTGTTTCCTATCATTACGAATCACATTGTGCAGATCAAGTTTAGGTCTGTCCAGGGAAACATAGGAGGTTTGGACTTTGTTGAACATTGCAGTGGACATGACTCACTTCATTGGTAGACCTTCACATGTATTATGTCTTCTATTCTCTTCAACAACTCGAAATTTCATCTGCAACCCTGAGTAGGCCTCACCTGAAACAAAACTCTGGATAGTAGACATCTTATTGGCATCCTGAAGCAATTATTTTAAATTTTAGTGTCTTGCGACACTTTTCTGAGACAACAGCAATGCAAAAGATGCACCATGTTTTAAGATAGGTCTCACTTCATCTCCATCAAGATAGTGTTACTTTAAAATGTATATCTTTAGGACTGTGTAGCTTCTGTAAGTGTCAAAGTTATTGAAAAACTGTTTGTCCTTCAATCTTTGCCCTTGTCTTTTGTAATTTTTCAATACATGTTTTTATATTTTTCAAATGTTTGTTCTCTCTTTCACAGATTGAAAGTATAAAAATAAAAAGTGAGGAATTTAACGACAATTATAAGGTAAGTATTTTGTACTCTTTTCGTTACATTTCTATCACATTGAACTACTATTAGTTCCACTGCTTCATTTCTTTAATCCTCAGTTTCCTGCCTTTGCTACTTCCCTCATTCCTTTCTCTATTACCTACTTACTCAACTCCTTCCACTTTTTTTCTCAGTCCCTCTCTTCTCATAGTTCCTCACTCTTGTTCACTCACTCCGTCTCTATTACTCTTAGTGTCTTAGACTGATCACTGTATCACTATTTGTTCATAATGCTTTCTCTGTGTAGTTGAAGCACACTAAGGGTCATATTATGAATGCAGCCAATAAAATTATTGCTCTTTTTATTGGCAGAAAACTGGTGCAAAAGCGGCTTTAGCGGCAGTTTTCTGCCGCAAAAGCAGCTTTAGCGACACATTTCTGCCTATAAAAGCTGCAAAACTTTTATTGCCTATGTTGATAATATGCCCCTATGTTATTTACATTAGGGCTATATTGTCCAGTATAACAATCAAAATTGCTCTCCAAAGACACCAGGCAAAGCAGACGCTCCCTCAAACAGATCACCAAGCGCAATTTACCCTACTTACAATCTAGCCTGTTCTCTGTCGAGACTTTAGCAATCTTTAGAGCACAAGATAAGATTTTTTTACATGGAAGAGCCATACGTATTGCAATTCTACTTAAGAAACAAGCATTGGCATAGACAATAGGTCTTGCCTTTGGGACCTTATACGTGTTTAGCCATGCAACAGTTGATGTTGCTGCACCAAGGATATTATGCTGCATAACTAAAGACTTAGAAGGTCCAAAAGTCGATACCTATTGGCTATGCCAATGCTTGTTTTTCTTTCAATTCGTTATCTATTTTGTTTTTCACAATTATACCATCTTCTGTCTGTTCTTTGGTAAATAGATCTATTAAATAGTATCTCTTCTTTACTCCCTATAGCTGTCTTTCTTGAAACATCACTCTCTGTTTACTTTCCTTATACTTACTCTTTTTTTTAAAAAAGTTTTTTTTTTGGTTAGCTCCCGGTACGCGTACCGGGAAGCTAAACCGGAAGCGAACCAAAAGAAATAGAGCTTGCCAGAGTGCTAAACATTCTAGCAATTTTTTTGGAAAGGGAAGGTAGTTCTGAAAAGAACTTTTTTTTTTATATTTTTGTTGTTTTATATTTTTTTTGTATTTTTTGAACATTTTTTGTTTTTTTTTGTATTTTTTGAACGATTTTATATTTTTTTGGGGTTTTTTTGGGGGGGGGGAACAACAAAAAACAGGCGTTGAAAAGGGCTCAACAGGAGCAAAAAAAAATTACTGGGGGCGGTTAGGGCAATTATGATTGTCATAAGCCAGGTTGATGGCATTAATACTCATGTTACCACATGATATCAACGCACCACAGTGCATACAAGTATGTTTCATGTGCCCAAAATTCTCTTGGATGTTTGGCACAGTTTCCCGTGCCTCTGCTGGTGTCAATGATATTGACGATGTTGACCTGGCCACAGGAGTTGCTGTTGGGTTTTGTTCCATATCCCGTATTTCCGCCCGGCTGTAATTAAGTGGATGCTTCCTGGTCATGTGCCGATGCATGGTATAGTTCCCATAGCTATACTTTTTATCAGTCCCTCTTGATAATTTCTCTTTGCAGATGAGGCAGGTCACATACCTCGCATTCACTTTCTTTTGCCCTGGAGGGATTGAATAAAACTGCCAGATGAAACTGGCTTTCCTATGGGAAACCCGGGGCACCTCTTCCAAGAACTGTGGTTCTTCTCTCTCCTCTTCCTCTAGGTCTTCCTCTTCCTCCTCTGTGTTGGTGATCACCTGGGGAGGTGGTCCTCTCTTCCCATGAGGAGGTGGAGGTGGTGGTGGGGGTGCACCAGCTGAAGCAAGTACTGAAGTCATTTCTCAAGTATTAATAAAGGTCTTCCTCTCACAATGATGAAAGTCAGAGTGAGGAAAGAAGGAGGGGTTTTCATCATTTGGAAAAAACAATACTTCTCAACCAATGAAAAGTGTTATTTTTAGGTCACCTGACCTAGCCTTCCATAATTATGAAACTAAAAGTGAAATGAACCAATGAAAAGCTTTATTAACAAGTCACATGACTCTAACTTTCATGTTACGCGCTGCGGAACGCTCCCCGGTTAGCTTCCGGTTCGCTGCGCTTCGCGCCTCGGTCCGCGCCCGGGGACACTTCCGGGTGCGCTAACGCAGTACGTCACAAGACGCATTTCGCGGCAACGCGATACGTCGCGCTTTCGCGCCGCGGATCGCTTCCGGGGAGTTGCGTTTCGCGCCTCGGTCCGCGCCCCGGGGCACTTCCGGGTGCGCTAACGCCGTACGTCATAAGACGCATTACGCGGCAACGCGATACCGTAACTATGTTGATTTGTTACCGGTTCGCGGACCGGATCGCGGAATCGAATTGAGCTAACGGGAAGCTTCCCGGTTCGCGGACCGGGAGCGAAACAAAAAAAATATTAAAAAAAAATTATTAATAAACATATAAAATATATTTTTGGATTTAAAGAAGAATACATTTTACAGCTATAGATATTAGCTTTTAAAAAACCAATGAAATTCACTGAAAAAACCATAGGTTATAGACCATATATAGTTAGGAATTAGCATTTACAAAACCTTGAAAATTCACTGAAAAAACCATAGGTTATAGACCATATATAGTTAGGAATTAGCATTTAAAAAACCTTATTTTACTCACACAAAACCATTGAAATTCCATATATAGTTAGTTGCACTAACTATATATCGCGCACCTGCAATCCACTGCTGATGATGTCACATATTACATCATTCATGACATGGTCAGTGACATCACTGATGACATCACTGATGACATCTCAAATGACATCACTGATGACATCACTGATGACATCTCAAATGACATCACTGATAACATCTCAAATGACATCACAGATGACATCACTGATGACATCTCAAATGACATCACTGATGACATCTCATTTGACATCAATGGTCACATCACTGATGATATCATTCATGTGACAATACAATGCATCTCCTCACACTTTAATATAACCTCTGTTACACCCAGTGTTAAATACAGAATATAATTTTTTAAACCATTGACACACCAATACTAGTTACTACATACGCACTCACTGATTCCTATGTCTACACACACATTCACTCATTCACCCATACAATCATTTATACATACAATCACTCATCATTAGAACACTATCATATGCACTCATACACCTATACAGACACTCACACTCTGCCACTCATCCATGGAGTTACTCACACACCTAGTCAGTCCTGTAAAGAATCAATCACACTTCCATTTTCTAATCTATACAGTTAAACATAGAGTACCTTACATTTTCAAACATATACTAACACATACTTACTCTCTTATACAATCATTGATACAAGTACACATTGATCTGCACAGAGTCACACATCTCCCAGCCAGCCACACACACACTCAGTCTCCCATACAAATACTTGGACAATCAATCAATAACCCATATAGTTACTCATATAGCTACTGATCAACACATGCAGCAGTTTACAGAACCACAGACGTAATGATGCACAAATTAAGACAGTTTAGTCACTAACCCATGCACTCAGTGAGACACATTTAATCACTCACTCATACAGTCAGTCACGCACCTACTAAATCCTTCATCCAGACACTTATACATCTACTCATTCTTCAATATGTAAGACATATTTTAACTTTACAGAAGCATACAGTCACTGGATGTTGTCATCAGTGATGTCATCAGTGATGTCATTTGAGATGTCATCAGTGATGTCATCAGTGATGTCACTGACCATGTCATGAATGATGTAATATGTGACATCATCAGCAGTGGATTGCAGGTGCGCGATATATAGTTAGTGCAACTAACTATATATGGAATTTCAATGGTTTTGTGTGAGTAAAATAAGGTTTTTTAAATGCTAATTCCTAACTATATATGGTCTATAACCTATGGTTTTTTCAGTGAATATATATATAGTTAGGATTTTTTCCCTATGGGATTTTTGAAAATTCTATGTCTAATAACTTTGGCGTTTGTGGACGGAATTGGCTGAAATTTTCTGGAAAATGGAACATTTTGTTTCTGAGCAGCCACTGGAAATTTGGGGGGAGTTGGTCCAGGGGGGCCGAGAAAAAAGGGGGGTCCCAAAACGTGTTTTTAACATTGAGTTTTCCATAGGGCGGTTAGCCTCACTTTTAGCCCGAACGGCTGAATGGATTTGCACGAAACTTGGCAAAATATTAGGGACTGATAGCCCGATGTGCCTTTTGTAGGTCTCAATATATGTGCTCCAGTGGATTTTGAGAAATTAACGTTTAAAAAAAGATATATATCTGTAAGCGCGCTCTGGGCAGCGCTCCGGTCCGCGGACCTTAAGCGTACCGGAACTTCGCGTAGCTAAGCTGATTGGCTCTCCGGTGTCTGTCAACATTCTAAACAGTCCGGAGCGGCCGCCATCTTGTCTCTCGGTAGGATTGAGAGACAAGAGGAGGCCAAAACAAAGGGGGAAATAACTATAAGGGGGCATAGTAGATCCTCCCTGACCCCCTAGGTTTGATGTGTAGGCTTTAAAGGGGCCCCGCGAAGCAAAAAAAATAATTTTTTTTTGTTTTTTTTCGTGGTTAGCGCCCGGTACGCGAACCGGGAAGCGTTCTGGGGAGCGTATCACAATGAAAAATGAATGATAGACTTTTCAAATGCTGTATGTTAATTGATTGTTGGTTTTGTTGATTATTTTTTTTTTTTTTAAGTTTTTTTTATTGTGTTTCATAATTTAATAAACTTTCTAACATTTCATTGTCAGAAATTTCATAATCATGGAATATAGATTGTAGTCTCTGAGGTTGTAAAATGTCCTCATTTGCAAGGAGGTTATCTACTGCTTGTACACATTGCAGTAGTTCTTGGTCCCAAGATTCATCCATAAATTCAATCTCATTTGGATCAATGATTTCTGTGTTGGACTCTGGAAGGACAATTTCAAATGAAATGTTTTGTTCACTTTCCATTTTTCCTGAAATTTGCATAAAAAAAATATATATTAGTAGAGGTAGGGCACTGTTGGGATTAATTTTAGATAGGCAGTTTTTAACAGAGAATTTATCTTTGGGCAGTGTATAGTATCAGAGTGGAAGTAGGAATATAAAAAAGTGTATCTAAATTTATAAGTACTACAGAGGGATAGTATATAACTAACAGAAAAAGTTTGCCATATTAACTTAAAGTGCTCAATATACTTCAGTTTTAAAAATAACAACTTACCTTTAAAAAGAAGTTGAAGTTATTAATGAAAATTCTAATAGAAATGTACACCAGGAAGTAGTAGTCAAAATGGCTGTGTTTCCTTCTCTTCCTTTATATATATTCGGGTACATAACCAATCAAATGTCAGGTAAAAAAAGTAGAAAATGAAAGTAACATTTTAATTGGTTGTCAATTCCAACACTTCAGATGTGTTTTGTGAAGTAATTTACCTCACGGTATTTAGTGAGTTCTATAGGCTAAACGGCTAAATGGAATTCCAATCAAATTTGTGAAAATGGTAGGGATTGGTATGTAGTATGAGCTAATCTATATTTGGTGAAATTGTCTCCAGTGGCTTTTCTGTGAACTACTTTCCCACCTTTTTTGATGGTGCGCTTCCCAGGAAGCGACCCGGTACGCGAACCGGTGAGCGCCCTGGTACGCGAACCTTAAGCGTAACGGGAGTCCACCATTTTGTGTTTCGGTCGAATTATGATACAAGATGGAGGGCAAATAATGTTCAGAATAGGTAGAAGGGGGCATGGTAGACTTATCTTGACCCCCTAGGTTTTGTGAGGGTGGCTGAGGAGGCCCATATGTGCGAAAAAAAACATTTTTTTTAAAAATTTCGCGAGGTTAGCTCCCGGTACGCGTACCGGGTAGCGCCCCAGGGAGCGTACTTTGTTGAAAATTAGTAAAAAAAGTTAGAGTAAAATAATAATTGTGAGTGATTAGATGTAGGGTAGCTCTGAGAAGAGCTTTTGGGTTTATGGTACATTTTGGTACTTATAAGTAGGTACCAATGCACATTTTTAAATTCAGAGTGAAAACTCTGTTGCCCTCATCTGAGAAGTGAACTCCATCTCCTCTGTAGATATCTTGCATGTAGTAACGCAAGTTATTGTTGTACAGGGAGCCCATTCCATGGTCTCTCATGTAAGCTGAAACAGATTTGTTTACATGCTTCCTCGACTTCTCAATTTGTGGACAAAATTGGTTTGACCACCTCCATTTCTGTCTTTGGCATATATTTGAATATACCAAGGCAGTCTGAGGAAAAAGTGCCATCAATTGCTCAAAGGTGTCCTTTAAAAGCATTTCTAGACCTACACCAGTCAAAGTGCCCAAGTCATTACCTCCACAGTGCACAATTAACAGGTCAGGTTTGGGCAAATGCATAAAGGTTTTCACCAATGGTATCAATTGGTGACATTTTAATCCTCTGTGGCCAAACCACTTAATTTCCACATCTTGTAAATTGAGGTTAGGTAAATTCCTGCTTTCAACGTACCTTTGAGCCCAGTGAATATAACTATGACCAACAATCCAGACAGAAAACATGGTGAGAGAAGGTTCTCCTGCAGTCAGATGAAGTGTGGCAATGAAATGGCAGTTGAAAAAATGTGAGTTTGAAATGAAAAAAACTGTGGAGTTTCTGTGTTCATGAAGTAGTAACAGTGATTGGTGGATTTTGATTGATGAAAACAGAAAGTTAGGGTGTAGAGATGTGTTCTTTGAAAGATGTATTTTGAGTGGTCAATAAAAAATCATTAAATGAAAGAAAGCACTGGATATGCAGGTGCACTGAGAGTTCAGAGTTCAATTGCAACATTGTTGTGTGAATTTGCAAACACCAGAGTTTCTCCAAGAGGTGGTTGCTATGGAAAATAGGCAGAAAGGGCAGAGGGGGAAGGGTTTTCATTTGAAAAAAAGTGAGGGAAGAGTTTTGATTGGGTGACATGAGAAATATGTGTGAAGAATTACACCATTTCTGTGCTTTTGATAGCTGCAGACTCTGGAGTGCATACCTTTTGCTCTGCTGAAGACAAATTGGTGTGTTTCTGAGACTGTTTTCAAACTCAAAGTATTTGCTAAGGTGAGAAAATATTTCTTTACTTTAGATAGAGAATAGTGTGCTTTAAGGAGAAAATTATGATTTATGTGGCGCAAATTGCTTGTAAATATGCTCTCACATGTGCATGGAAAATTTAGATTTTGAATGTTTTTGTTATATAGCCATGTTAAAAGTGACGCAACCATGCTGGAAAGCCAATCAAAAAATGATTTCATGTGTTTTAATGACATTTTAAGTCATTTTCTGATGTGCAGTGTTTAGAAATTATGATTTGAAAATCGTTTTTGTGGAAAAGGAATTGTTTTTAAATTCATGACAAGGATATAATGGTGTATGGTTATTTATAAGGCAATTGACTGTCCTTGATGTTATTTTTCTCATTTTAGTGTAAGACCTTTCTCTGTGGCGCAAATTGCTTGTAAATATGCTCTTACATGTGCATGAAAATTTTAATTATCAATGTTTGTGTTACATAGCCATGATAAAAGTGAACCAACCATGCAGGAAAGCCAAAAAAAAAACGCTTTCATGTGTTTCAATGACATTTTAAGTCATTTTCTCATGTGCAGTTTTTTGAAATTATGATCTGAAAATCGTTTTTGGGAAAAAGGAATTGTTTTTAAATTCATGAGAAGGACATAATGGTGTATGGTTCTTTATAAGGCAATTGACTGTCCCTGATGTTATTTTTCCCATTTTAATGTCAGACCTTTCTTTGTGGCGCAAATTGCTTGTAAATATGCTCCCACCTGTACATTGAAAATTTTGATTTTGAATGTTTATGTTACATAGCCATGTTAAAAGTGACCCTACCATGCAGGAAAGCCAATCAAAAAACGCTTTTATGTGTCTTAAGGACAATTTAAGTAATTTTCCCATGTGTAGTGTTTTGAAGTTATGATTTGAAAATCGTTTTTGAGGTAAAGGAATGTTGTTAAAATTTATGTTCGCCATATGCCCCCAAATTTCTTTTTCAGGGTTGCAGCAGGGTGTTCTTGAGACACCCCTGCACTTTTGGAATAAATTCCTAATTTGTGATGAGCAAATTGTTAATCGCAAATTGCACCTTCATTTATATGAGCCTCCTAGCCCATGGAAATGAATGGGTAATTTGCAATTAGCAATTTTCTCAAACAAATTTGGAATGGTAAAGAATCGCTATTTATTCCTTAAAATTCGTTTTTTTGGAAATGCAAAATAGTTATATGATACATATGGCGGTTGATGTCTAACAAGATAAGAAGCTTATGGATACATTTATGATGACTGGTGCAATGAAGTAGAAATCACTTACTTCATTGGTAGGCCTTTACAATAAATTATCTCCTCTGTATTCTTCATCAAGCATAACTTTAATCTGCAATCCTGAGTAGGCCTCACCTTAAACAAACCTCTGGATAGGCCACATCTTATTGTCATCCTGATTTAATCATTTATAATGCTAGGGACAGATTTATGATATGTGTATACCTCTTTTGTGCCACTTAGAAAACATTGTCCATGGGGAAATGACTTAAAATGTCATTAAGACACATGAATGTTTTTTTTTAAAACGTTTGCAATTTTTTTGGGTCACTTTCAACATGGCTATGTGTCTGAAACAGTCAAAATCTAAATTTGCAATGCACTGGTGGGAGCATATTTACAAGGAATGTGCTTCATGGGGAAAGGTCTTATAATGTAATATGGGAAAAATGACATTAGAGATACTGAAATGCCTTATAGAGAAGCATACACCATTATGTCCTTGTCATAAATTTGCAAACCATTACTTTTCCCCAAAAACGATTTTCAAATTATATTTAGAAAACAGTGCACATGTGGAAATTACTTAAAATGTCAATAATTCAAAATTTGTGATTCCTTAAATGCAATGTATCAAAAAAAATATGTAAAAAATGATATTAAGGATTTGGAAACTACCACCAACTTCTAGTTTGTGGTAATTTGCGAATTCTTTTCAAAAAGCATTTTTTTTTAAAAAAAAAAAAAGGTCCCATATGACGCCCATACATGCCATTAGGGCATGTAGATGTAACATGTGCTCCCAAATTTCTTTTTCAGGGGTGCAGCAGGGTGTTCTTGAGATACCCCTGCACGCTTGAAAAAAATCCTATTTTGTGATGAGCTAATTGCTAATCACAACTTGCAACATTAATTCCTATGAGCCTCCTAGCCTATGGAAATGAATGGGTAATTTGCAATTAGCAATTTGCTCATTGCAAATTAGGAATAGTAAAGAATCGCTATTTATTCCTTAAAATTTGCTATTTATAATATGTAAAATATTTTGATGATACATATGGCAGTTCATCTGTAACAAGATAAGAAGCTTAGGGATAGATTTATGATGAGTGGCGCATCCCCAGGGATGTGACAGTCATCCTGCGCCACTGTTCCGCCACCCATGGTGTGCTGCATTTACAATGCGGCGCAGCATGGGGCAAAAAAGGCACAGATGCGTGACGCATCTGTGCTGTAAAGGTGGCACATTGCTGGAGTTGTATCGTAAGTGCGATGCAGCTCCAGCAAGGATCAGGGGTGCCCCATCTATACAATGCTGCGTCAAGACCTATGCCAGCTTCAAGCAGGCGCAGGGTTTTGAAGCAGCTTTCTCCTATCTGATTGTAAATGCGGCACACCATGGGTGGTAAAGCAGTGGTGCACATTAACTGGTGCATGCCTGGGGATGTGCCATTTAATATAAATCTGCACTTTAACAATTGAGTATGTGCAGGGGACACAGAGTCGTTGAGGCTTATCCAAGGTTAAGAACAGATGAGTCCTGTTCAGTGAAAAATTAGACATAGGCTTCACCTGCTCAGCATCGCTGGACATGGCTAAATAATAGCTGCAAAATGTTACTCTTGTTAAATAATTTTACTATTATAATCTGTGAGATTTGTCTCTTACTCTGCAACATCTCATTGTTGTTGTCTTTCTTTAAAGATAAAGACAACCTCAACATGAGCGACAATCTGCAATCAGTTGATTTTGACCTCATCATTGAACTTGTAATTGAAACATCAGTGGATGTTGATCCATTGGATGATTTAAATCCTGAGGATGAAGAAGAGCGTGATGAGGATGCAGATTTGTCCGAATTATATGATATAGGATGGGAAGCTGACCTGCTTGAGCCTTTGGAATTATAAACATTTATTTTTAAAATTTATAATCAATAAAAAGTAAAAAGGTAAACCGTTTAATTTAAAAATAAAGACACCTTCAAAAACAGGTTATGTGTAGTGTCTTCAATAAAATATTAAAATATGCTCATAAAATTAGATCAGATTCACATATAAAATAGCATAGGTAACATAAATATAAATCTCATTTCTTTTCTGCTATTTCTGTATTGTAAATTTGCAAGGACTAAAAAATCTTCTATTTAAAATGTCAAGTAGTGTGTTATGTTTTTGATCACTATTACTGATTTACTGTTTGATAATAATGTTTAATAACATTTTTATTATATTTTTCCTCAGATTCAACTATGCCTACAAAAATAAGAGAGATGAAGGCTGCAAAACGTCAAAGACAGCAGGAGAAAAAAAAAATGCAGCAGTCCTCTAACAAAAAGATTTCTCAAGCGATGAAGAAAGCACCGGGTAAGAGCTCTAAATATTTCATAAGAAATATTTATAATAAAAAAAATATTAGTACAGAAAATGTTTCAATCCATAACAACACAAGTAAATCAAATGGAAAGAAAAGGACAAATGAAAATGTTACTGCTAGAGCAAGAGATAAATCTGTGCATGATAGTAGAAGGAAACAACAGTTTACGGAGATTCGTAAACGAATGTTCCGTAACAGGATAATTGGCAATTTGTTAAAAAATATTAAGAAAGGTCAACAGAAATTAGTTTTTTATAGGAGAAAAAAAAAAGTTGAGAAAGTTATTGATCAGGCTTTTGAAATTAAACGTAAGTTATTTATTTTGATAATCAATAGAATTAGGAAGCTAAACAAGGCAATTTTTGATTTCAAAAGAAATAGTAGATGGAAGAGAATAGTTAATCGTAGTAATTTTTGTGAAGTTTTTTCTGGAGAATGGATACATAGTTCAAGCTGTGAGGCATTTTTTAATGAAGAGAGTTATTTCCAGGATAATGATTTGGTGCATGCAGTTGACATCAGTGGTCGTGCTTATGAAGTGAAAGATGGTTGTCCAGTTGAAAAAGAAAAACTTGTGACAACAGAGGCAGAAGAGTTGTTAGGTAATGAGGTTTTAGGAAGACGTGGTAAGGGTCCTGTGTACACCTGGAAGTGTAGTAGTATTTGCAGTGTGCGACAGGATTCCATCAATTTGCTTTGTGATTTTGTACGGTCATTTAACAAGAAAAGTTTGAAGCAGAAAATAAGGTTGTTGCAAGAATTAGATCCTTGCAGAGTGAGAGAAGTGACAGGTTTGCATGGTCATTCACTGGCTTGTCTTTCCAGGAGAGTATGCCAGAGTGTTTTTCATCATTTCAGGATGCTAGCAGTGCATCATAACAAAGTGAGGAAGTTAGTTAGACTGTTGTATTATGCTAAGAGTCCAGCAATTATGCTGAAACAATTATGCGCTGCTCTTTTGCATGGTTCTGAAATAGATGTGAAGAATATATGTGAAGAAATTGAGTTTTGTTACTTTGGAAGTAAAGAGGAGAATGTTGAAATTGAGCAAGAAGTAGAGGGTCATTTGGAAGATAGTGTACAGGTTTCCAGTACAGATAATTTCCAGAGGGAAATTGCGACGTTTGACATGAAATCAAGTGAGAGGCCTAATTTCACTTGTGTGTGTTGTAGACGCACTTATTATAAGAATCAGACTAAGTTAGTGGATTTATATGCAAAAAGTGAAAGGGAAAATAATAGTGAATGGAAGGATTTTGCAACATACTTGATGGTAGAAAATTGTTTTGATTTGGGATTGGATCAACGTGTGTGTACTTATTGTTGTAACAAATTAAAACAAAACCAGATGCCTGCTAGAGCAGTTCATAATAATCTGGAATTGGTTGAGATTCCTTCTGAATTGAAGGATTTAAATACTTATGAATCTATTTTGATTCAAAGTATCCATCCCTTTCAGGCTATTGTAAGAATGGAGCCAAAGACAGGGAAATTGCCTCCATCAGATTTACAGAGAGGATTAAAGGGAAGAGTTGTTTATTTGCCTCTAGATTTGAAGAAAAACATTAACACAATTGGAGTAGAAAAAGTGGAAGAGGAACCTCTGGTTATCTTAGTTAATGGGGTTCCGACAAAGAATAAGAAAATATGGCAAGATTTAGTAGATGTTAGGAAAGTTAAAAAGGCAACATTGTATTTGAAAAAAAATAATAAATACTATAAGAATGTATATGTTGCAGAAGAGGAAGTAAGTGAGGAAGAGGATAGCGATTTGTGTGCTGGTCAAATTGAGAAAGTAGAACCCTCTACTAGTGAGGAAATATATGAACATTATAGTGTTCATCCTTTGCATTCAAAGGAAGTCATGGGGAATGCTATTGAGTTGTTTCAAATGAAACAAGCCAAAGGGAGTCCCATTAGTGTTTGGGAGGAAAGTTTGGAAGCTCGGTGTTTCCCACAGCTTTTTCCAACAGGTCAGGGAGGAAGATATGATGAGCGACCTCATCAAATTCCTGCTTCTGAATACCGGACTTTGCGATTGTATGCAGGAGATGCTAGGTTTCGACAATGCATTCCTTATTTGTTTCATCTCCTGTTTGAAAGCGATCTGTCTGGACTGTCATATGCAGTGAACCACATCTTGAAAAGTGGTATACACATGCAAAACATCTCGGCAAGTGATTTTATGGATAAAGTGAATGTCCAAGATAGTATTTTGGAATCTCACCTGATTAATCTCATGGCGTGTCAGCGTGGTACTAATGAGTACTGGTACCGTCGTCATGGTGATTTAAAATGTATGCTGAGGAACTTAGGTACTCCCACATGGTTCCTCACTCTGAGTTGTGCCGAGTATGGCTGGGAAGACTTACTTCAATTTCTACGAGAGGCAAATGCTAACGTAGAAAACATCGAATTCAAGACACCCGGAGAACTGTGCTCTTTGGATCCAGTCAATGTATGTAGGTACTTCAATCATAGATTTGAAGCTATGATGTCTTTCATCATGAATAAGAAGAATCCACCTCTTGGAGAGGTGTTGGATTTCTTCTGGAGAAAGGAGTACCAAGCAAGAGGAGCTCCTCATATACATATGTTGCTGTGGATCAAGGATGCACCTAAATTTGGAACGGATCCAGAAGACTCAGTGATGAGTTTCATCCAACAGTATTCTACGTGTGCTGTTCCAAACGCAAAGGAGAAGAAAAGCCTAAGAGAAAAAGTTCTGCGTTTCCAAAGCCATCGATGTGGAAAGTACTGCCGTCGTAAATTCCGAAACAAAGACAAGTTCTACACCAAATGTCGTTTCGGCTTCCCACGACCGGTGATTTCTAAAGGAAGAGTAAACAGTTTGATGTCTTCGCTGCGACATAATGTGATGAAGAAATCACCTAAAAACACTTACAATTTGAAGAGGAACGAAGAGTCCAAGTATATCAACGACTACAACCCGGTGATTTTGTCCATGTGGAATGCTAACATGGATATACAGTTTGTGGCTGATAACTGTATGGCTGTGGCTCGGTATGTGACGTCGTATATCACCAAAAAAGAGAAGACAGAATTGAAGGATATGTGGGAGGACATTTCCCATGAAAAGAGCCTCAGCAAGAAGTTGTACAGTTTCAGTCTGAAGATGTTGTCGCATCGAGAAATCGGAGCGTACGAATGTTCTGACCGGTTGTCTTCAGCAAGTCTCTATGCCAAGTCCAGGAGTATCGTTTGGGCGAGTCTTGGTCTTGCTGCAACGCGTAATCGAGTTCTCAAACCTGTGCGGGAAATTGAGTATTTGGCGGAAAAGGAGCCAAACAGTACCGACATTTTGAAGACAAACATGTTGGATACATATTATCCAAATCGAAGCAGTCACCTAGAGAATGTTTGTCTGTATGAGGTTCTGCAAAATTACATGTTCAAGAGGAACATCAAAGAAGATACTGAGAAAGGAGTGTATGCTGTAATAGGAAGTGAGGGATGTCTGGTCAAGCAAAGAAAATGCCACTTGATAAACCATCGAAAATTGAGTGGCGAATCTCCTGAAAAAAAGGAGTTTTTCTATTTAGCACTTTTGCAACTTTTCAAGCCTTGGCGTGCAGAAGAGGAACTGCTTGGAGATTTCCTCTGTTACGAAGACTCTTTCAATGCCGCCAAGGAGACCATAGAATGTCCTGCTTTTCCCAAATATGTAGAAATGTTGAATGCGGAAATTGAGCAGGAAGCAACGATTGCAGCCGAGATTGCCAGAGACAGTTCTCAGGACAGTCAGAGTTCTGCTTCATTGAGTCAGGATCCACTAGGAGGACCTCTTATTGAAAATGAAGCTGCCACTGCTATGAATGAGGTGGAAAGAGCCATGGCACATGCTCAAGAGGATGCGGTTAACTTAGAAGAGTTGGAAAGGCAACTCAACGTTGAGCAGAGGAAAATATATGACGAAGTTACCATGCAAATTGATCATGGATTAAGTCATGATAAGAAAGAATGCTCATGTACGTCGTTGAAGCCTGTCCGACTGTACGTGAGTGGAGAAGCGGGAACTGGAAAAAGTTTCCTCATTAAAGCAATTTCATGCTATTTGCAGGAAAGGACAGAGTCATCACTGTCTTGTGTTGTCACTGCTCCAACTGGACTGGCAGCACATAATATTAAAGGGATTACTTTACATCGTTTACTGATGCTGCCAGTGGAGCATGACAACAAATTAGAATATCACAAGCTATCTGGAGATGCTTGTTTTGAAGTTTCAAGAATCTTGAGGAAAATGAAACTTCTTATCATTGACGAAGTAAGCATGGTTTCCAATGTCATGCTTGCCTTTGTGCATTTGAGGATGCAAGAAGTTCTCAAAACAGAGTATGATGTGTTATTCGGTGGCAAACACATCATTGTTTTTGGAGATCTTCTGCAGCTGACACCAGTGAAAGGGCAACCTGTGTTCAAAATGCTCACGCATGAAGATACCAGGAAGTGCCTAGGCAGCATTGGCAACGTCAATATATGGTTAAACTTCAATTATGCTGAACTGCATGAAAATATGCGTCAGGCAAAGGATGAAGTTTACAAGACTATTCTACAAGATGTTAGAATTGGAAAAGTGACCGAGCATGGGAAAGAAGCTTTACATGCACGATTACTGTCAAATTTATATCCAGAACAAGATGTTGTGCCTGAGAATATTTTTCAGAAAATTACTGATAAGAAATCTGGAATATGTTTGATGCCAACTCTTGCAGAATGTGCAAAATTTAACAACAAAATGTTGCATTTAGAAAAGCAAGAGATTGTGAAAGTGGAAGCTATTGATAGAGTAGAGCATATGGGATCAACAATTATTTTGTCTGAGAATCTGAAAACAAAATTGGATTCATTAGAGAAGAGTATATCTAAAACTGCAGGTTTTGAAAAGACTCTGAATGTGTGCTTGAACTGCCGTATAATTTTAAGAAGGAATTTACATGTTGAAAGAGGTCTGGTAAATGGATCAATGGGTAATGTTGTTGATTTTGTGAAATACAGAAATAGAGATGGAATTGAATTTTTAAAATTTAAATTTGATGGCATTGAGGAAGTACAGCTAATTGCTCGTTGTTCTGATAGATTTTTGCTTGTAAAAGACTTATATGTTCGCCGTAAGCAGTTCCCTGTTTGCTTGGCATATGCGGTGACAATTCATAAATCGCAAGGTTTAAGTGTAGACACTGCATTGGTGAATATTGGCAGTTCTGTGTTCAAGGAGGGTATGGCATATGTGGCATTGTCACGAGTTAGAACTTTATCGGGATTGTACTTGATTGACTGTGATGTCAGAAACATTTGTGCAGATCTAGATTGTGTTAAGGAATACAATAGGTTAAGAAGAGAGTATGCGCCACATTTGCCTCAGTTTCCTTTGTTTGAGAAACGTCTGGTAGGCCGGAAACGAAGAAATGAGAACAATACTGGGCAGGTTGTAGCAAAAAGAAAAAAAGTGAATGAACCTAAAATTACAAGCAGAAACAAAGAGGATTCTGTTGAAGATGTTGTTGGTTTTCAGTTTGAAAACAGTTCTGGTGTCAACTGCTATGCTAATGTAGTAATGAATGTTTTGTTTTCTCTAAAAAATGTAAAAGAAGAGATTGTGGTCAATTCTGATCAAAGATTTTGCAGTTTGTTAAATTCTGTGTTAGAGAAATGTACCACTGATAGAAGAAACATAGAAAGTGTGTCTGAAATTAGAAATCTGTTAGATAGATGTTCAGGCCAAACACAATTCTCTCAAAATATTCAGCAAGATTGTCAGGAGTTTTTAATGTATATGCTTCATGTATTACATGCTGAAGGTGTAGATGTAGATCAGCTGTTTGGGCTTTCTTATCAATGGCAGCATGACTGCGAGAACTGTATGGTATCAAGTACTACTAGTGTAGACTCAGAAAGATTTGTATATTTAACTTTGCCAGACAGTAAATCAGTCTCCTTTAATAAGCTAGTAAAAGCTGCTAATCACAACATGGAGTGTAGTCAATGTAAATCTGAAATGATGTCCACATTATTTATACGAACATATGGCCAGTACATCATTTTAATGTTCCAACGATGTAGGCCTGATGGAACAAAATTGACAACTTTAATAAAAAATTTTGTAGCTTCGCAGTTGTCAATATCAGGAAGGACTTTTGTAACTACAGCAATTATATATCATGACGGCCCTTCAATATCATCAGGACATTACACAGCTTATTTAAAGTCTAGAAATGGCTGGTCATTCTGTAATGATTCTGTTGTAATTTTCAAAAAAAAATTGCCGTATGACCTTAAAAACTCTTACCTGGTGTTTTTAAAACCAAAATTTTAGGAAAATAATCTCGGGATATGATCTGTGGAATTTCAAGAAGTTCTAATGGCTCCTACACAATTTGGCCTTGAGGATAAGTGTAGTTCAGAGACATAACTTCTAATCATAGGATTGGACATCATGGACATGTATGTGCAGTTTAAATGAGTTCAGAAAAACTGTTTCTTTTCATAAGCTAATTAAAGCAGCCAATCAAAACATGGAGTAGAGGGAATGTAAGTCTGCAATGCTGTCTACTGTTTTACATTACTTTGTGATTAAAAGTGATGTAGAGAATTAAATAATTGTAGTACTCATAGAGGTAGTGTAAGTCTGCTTCATATTAAGCAGTATCAGTGTCATACGAAATGTAGAACATGACTGAGCAAGAAGGGGAAGATATTACTATTCCAGGATTGTGAAAATGATCTTCAACATTTTAATTCTGAAAGTTGCGGGAATGCCAAATGATGGGATTGGTTAACAAGAAATCCAAGAGTTATACATGGCTCTGACAAAATTTGGCCTTGTGGAATCTTGTGGTAGAGAGCAAGAAGTCATTTATTGTATGTAACATGTTTTTAAAAACGATGGAGATTTTCTTTCAGAAACTGGTGGGCTGAAAGTAATAACAGCACAAAAGAGTATAAGCAATTCATAGGACATCCTTGGACGTCATGGAAAGTAAGTTAACTTTAAGGAGTTCTGATTTTTGATTTCTGATCTTGTATGGGTTTTTTAAACACAATCATTTTGATTGTGTTTTTTTTTCCCCGCTGTTACATGATGAATACCTTCAAGTCACTGTTTTTAGTGAATTTTGATACATTCTGAGAACAGCAAAAATAAACCATTTAACATGTATAATTAATTCTGTAATGTTTCCATTTATGATGTATATGTAGAACTGTGTAGAAGGCATGGAGAAGGTGAGGCTTCTGTAAGTGTCAAAGTTGTTGCATGCAGTGCTGCACTTCTGCGTATTCTTTGATATGCTAGACTACATCTGCACAATGAGATACCTAAGCAAAGGAAACAGAAGTGATGTGATTGTGAAATGAGCAAAATAAATTGCATGTATTTCAATTACATCACCTGTGTTTCCTATCATTACGAATCACATTGTGCAGATCAAGTTTAGGTCTGTCCAGGGAAACATAGGAGGTTTGGACTTTGTTGAAGATTGCAGTGGACATGACTCACTTCATTGGTAGACCTTCACATGTATTATGTCTTCTATTCTCTTCAACAACTTGAAATTTCATCTGCAACCCTGAGTAGGCCTCACCTGAAACAAAACTCTGGATAGTAGACATCTTATTGGCATCCTGAAGCAATTATTTTAAATTTTAGTGTCTTGCGACACTTTTCTGAGAGAACAGCAATGCAAAAGATGCACCATGTTTTAAGATAGGCCTCACTTCATCTGCATCAAGATAGTGTTACTTTAAAATGTATATCTTTAGGACTGTGTAGCTTCTGTAAGTGTCAAAGTTATTGAAAAACTGTTTGTCCTTCAATCTTTGCCCTTGTCTTTTGTAATTTTTCAATACATGTTTTTATATTTTTCAAATGTTTGTTCTCTCTTTCACAGATTGAAAGTATAAAAATAAAAAGTGAGGAATTTAACGACAATTATAAGGTAAGTATTTTGTACTCTTTTCGTTACATTTCTATCACATTGAACTACTATTAGTTCCACTGCTTCATTTCTTTAATCCTCAGTTTCCTGCCTTTGCTACTTCCCTCATTCCTTTCTCTATTACCTACTTACTCAACTCCTTCCACTTTTTTTCTCAGTCCCTCTCTTTTCATAGTTCCTCACTCTTGTTCACTCACTCCGTCTCTATTACTCTTAGTGTCTTTGACTGATCACTGTATCACTATTTGTTCATAATGCTTTCTCTGTGTAGTTGAAGCACACTAAGGGGCATATTATGAATGCAGCCAATAAAATTATTGCTCTTTTTATTGGCAGAAAACTGGTGCAAAAGCGGCTTTAGCGGCAGTTTTCTGCCGCAA
The DNA here is from genome assembly GCF_964261635.1 of Lissotriton helveticus. Lineage (NCBI taxonomy): Eukaryota > Metazoa > Chordata > Amphibia > Caudata > Salamandridae > Lissotriton > Lissotriton helveticus. Next base: position 1,510,150,716 of record NC_136057.1, read on the forward strand.
AAGCAGCTTTAGCGACACATTTCTGCCTATAAAAGCTGCAAAACTTTTATTGCCTATGTTGATAATATGCCCCTATGTTATTTACATTAGGGCTATATTGTCCAGTATAACAATCAAAATTGCTCTCCAAAGACACCAGGCAAAGCAGACGCTCCCTCAAACAGATCACCAAGCGCAATTTACCCTACTTACAATCTAGCCTGTTCTCTGTCGAGACTTTAGCAATCTTTAGAGCACAAGATAAGATTTTTTTACATGGAAGAGCCATACGTATTGCAATTCTACTTAAGAAACAAGCATTGGCATAGACAATAGGTCTCGCCTTTGGGACCTTATACGTGTTTAGCCATGCAACAGTTGATGTTGCTGCACCAAGGATATTATGCTGCATAACTAAAGACTTAGAAGGTCCAAAAGTCGATACCTATTGGCTATGCCAATGCTTGTTTTTCTTTCACTTCGTTATCTATTTTGTTTTTCACAATTATACCATCTTCTGTCTGTTTTTTGGTAAATAGATCTATTAAATAGTATCTCTTCTTTACTACCTATAGCTGTCTTTCTTGAAACATCACTCTCTGTTTACTTTCCTTATACTTACTCTTTTTTTTAAAAAAGTTTTTTTTTTGGTTAGCTCCCGGTACGCGTACCGGGAAGCTAAACCGGAAGCGAACCAAAAGAAATAGAGCTTGCCAGAGTGCTAAACATTCTAGCAATTTTTTTGGAAAGGGAAGGTAGTTCTGAAAAGAACTTTTTTTTTTATATTTTTGTTGTTTTATATTTTTTTTGTATTTTTTGAACATTTTTTGTTTTTTTTGTATTTTTTGAACGATTTTATATTTTTTTGGGGTTTTTTTGGGGGGGGGGAACAACAAAAAACAGGCGTTGAAAAGGGCTCAACAGGAGCAAAAAAAAATTACTGGGGGCGGTTAGGGCAATTATGATTGTCATAAGCCAGGTTGATGGCATTAATACTCATGTTACCACATGATATCAACGCACCACAGTGCATACAAGTATGTTTCATGTGCCCAAAATTCTCTTGGATGTTTGGCACAGTTTCCCGTGCCTCTGCTGGTGTCAATGATATTGACGATGTTGACCTGGCCACAGGAGTTGCTGTTGGGTTTTGTTCCATATCCCGTATTTCCGCCCGGCTGTAATTAAGTGGATGCTTCCTGGTCATGTGCCGATGCATGGTATAGTTCCCATAGCTATACTTTTTATCAGTCCCTCTTGATAATTTCTCTTTGCAGATGAGGCAGGTCACATACCTCGCATTCACTTTCTTTTGCCCTGGAGGGATTGAATAAAACTGCCAGATGAAACTGGCTTTCCTATGGGAAACCCGGGGCACCTCTTCCAAGAACTGTGGTTCTTCTCCCTCCTCTTCCTCCATTTCTTCCTCTTCCTCCTCAGTGTTGGTGATGACCTGGGGAGGTGGTCCTCTCTTCCCATGAGGAGGTGGAGGTGGTGGTGGGGGTGCACCAGCTGAAGCAAGTACTGAAGCCATTGCTCTACTATGAATAAAGGTCTTCCTCTCACAATGATGAAAGTCAGAGTGAGGAAAGAAGGAGGGGTTTTCATCATTTGGGAAAAACAATAGTTCTCAACCAATGAAAAGTGTTATTTTTAGGTCACCTGACCTAGCCTTCCATAATTATGAAACTAAAAGTGAAATGAACCAATGAAAAGCTTTATTAACAAGTCACATGACTCTAACTTTCATGTTACGCGCTGCGGAACGCTCCCCGGTTAGCTTCCGGTTCGCTGCGCTTCGCGCCTCGGTCCGCGCCCGGGGACACTTCCGGGTGCGCTAACGCAGTACGTCACAAGACGCATTTCGCGGCAACGCGATACGTCGCGCTTTCGCGCCGCGGATCGCTTCCGGGGAGTTGCGTTTCGCGCCTCGGTCCGCGCCCCGGGGCACTTCCGGGTGCGCTAACGCAGTACGTCATAAGACGCATTACGCGGCAACGCGATACCGTAACTATGTTGATTTGTTACCGGTTCGCGGACCGGATCGCGGAATCGAATTGAGCTAACGGGAAGCTTCCTGGTTCGCGGACCGGGAGCGAAACAAAAAAAATATTTAAAAAAAATTATTAATAAACATATAAAATATATTTTTGGATTTAAAGAAGAATACATTTTACAGCTGTAGATATTAGCTTTTAAAAAACCAATGAAATTCACTGAAAAAACCATAGGTTATAGACCATATATAGTTAGGAATTAGCATTTACAAAACCTTGAAAATTCACTGAAAAAACCATAGGTTATAGACCATATATAGTTAGGAATTAGCATTTAAAAAACCTTATTTTACTCACACAAAACCATTGAAATTCCATATATAGTTAGTTGCACTAACTATATATCGCGCACCCGCAATCCACTGCTGATCATGTCACATATTACATCATTCATGACATGGTCAGTGACATCACTGATGACATCACTGATGACATCTCAAATGACATCACTGATGACATCTCAAATGACATCACTGATTACATCACTGATGACATCTCATTTGACATTACTGATCACATCACTGATGACATCATTCATGTGATAATACGATGAACCTCTTCAGACTCTAATATAACCTTAGATACACTCAGTGTAAACAGACACTCATAGACTGTCACTCATCCATGAAGTTACACACACACCTAGTCAGTCATGCAAACAATCAATCACACCTCCATTTCCTTAACTATACAGTTAAACACACCTTACTTATTCAAACATATACTAAAACATATTTACTCACTTATACAATCCTGGATACAAGTTCACAATGATCCATACAGCCACTCACACATTCACTGGCTCTTATGCACAGTTATTTATATATGTCAACTCTCACATGTACTGTATTTTACATATGTACTTACTTTGACATGTAGCACTGAGATATCTATTCACTCACCAATACAGTCATGCACACAGTCAACCGCCCATACAGCTGTTTCCACATGCACTTTTGAACCCATACATCTATGCAGAGAGTCATACACCTCCCAGCCACCCATACACACTCTCAGTCTCCCATACAAATACTTGGGCAACCAATCAATAACCCATATAGTTAATCATATAGCTACTGATCAACACATGCAGCAGTTTACAGAACAACAGACATAATGATGCACAAATTAAGACAGTTTAGTCACTAACCCATGCACTCAGTGAGACACATTTAATCACTCACTCATACAGTCAGTCACGCACCTACTAAATCCTTTGTTCAGACACTTCTACATCCACTCATTCTTCAATATGTAAGACATATTTTAACTTTACAGAAACATACAGTCACTGGATGTTGTCATCAGTGATGTCATCAGTGATGTCATTTGAGATGTCATCAGTGATGTCATCAGTGATGTCATTTGAGATGTCATCAGTGATGTCATCAGTGATGTCACTGACCATGTCATGAATGATGTAATATGTGACATGATCAGCAGTGGATTGCGGGTGCGCGATATATAGTTAGTGCAACTAACTATATATGGAATTTCAATGGTTTTGTGTGAGTAAAATAAGGTTTTTTAAATGCTAATTCCTAACTATATATGGTCTATAACCTATGGTTTTTTCAGTGAATATATATATATATATATATGGACACGAGATTTAGCTGGTCCCAAGCCTCTGTATCGGCGGGCTCCCGGCAGGGGTAGCCACCCCCTTTAACATGTAAAATATTTACGAAAATACTTACGTAAATCACCCAATGCAAACTGATTGTAGGCGAAGTATTTTGTTTATGTTTTTATCACGTGACATATTACTTTACTTTATTAACTACACTGAAATGCACAAATTTTGCCCGTGATGAAGGAGTAGTTTACTCCGAAACGCGTAGGACGTTGTGTCTGAAATAAACTGCACCACGAACAGAGGCCACGGCTCCTGTGTTGTTCTTTTCCGCGACTGAAGGGAGGAACACGCTGGTTGAGTGTGTACATATATATATATTACAAACACGTGTCCATCATTATGACAACTTGGTTGATAGTGCAATTGAAATGACCTAATGAAATTAATAGTTTTTAACTCTGCGCATAACCAGCCGTTGATCAAAGCATTAAATGACATTATCGAACGGAGGCACTTAGCCTCAAAACGCCATGAGTAAATTGAGGGCTTGGGCACTTAGCCATGAAATACCTAACATGGACACTCAGTCAATGATCGCTCCCCCATGGTTGCACTAACAGCATTACAAAAATACATAAAGTATAAATAATGCCATGGTCGTCAAAATTATTGACTAATAATAATAAAGAAACGTTCACCAATGCCATTACAATGCCGCGATCCGGCTGGGTAAAGCGCAGTGCAAGACAAACAAATGCAAAACGAACTACTGAACCCACAATGCATCCTAACTGTCAAGTGGAGTTTGTCAGTATAAATGGTAGACACAAATGATGGACACGTGTTTGTAACCGTGATCAAGGACAGTTTACCTGTCTGAAACGCGTAGGTGGGGAACCTACAAGAAATAAACAAAAAAGTCACATAATTGAGGTGGTGTGCGGCGTCTTCCTTTGAAGAAACTTTGCTGTATTCATTGATTTGCGAGGGTGTCCCGAACCTCGCCGCCTGCACCAGCTTGTGGCCGCTCCTCTCATATTGGGACTTTTGCTGTAATAATATATATATATATATATATATATGTTTGCTCCTATTACACTTACTCCACGCACTCTTTCCTTCACGGGTGCTGTTAATGCGGAAAGTGTCGCCGCAAAATATACTGCTCCTCGCACTCCTGCCCTTTCAAGAAGACACAGCACTCACGGGGGGGAAGTCAATAGATTTAATTTAGACTTCCAAACGCAAACGCACCAGACGCGTTTCGGCTATCGCCTTCCTCTGTGGTACAGGGGTATTGCGGCCATTACAGTTTTTTATATACACATGTGCTCATTCATAAATAATAAACATAAACAGAGGACAAAACATTTATCTTGCACATATTGTGCCAGCGCCATCTTATAGTGGTGTGAATTCATATGCACCACACCATAGCCTTTTTCGCTGTTGTTTACTCTCATAGTCTAGCCCTATATGGGCTTAAGCCTATTCTGAACGCGGAGAGGGGGGGAGTGGCGCAAAAGGCAACATCTCGCCACCAGTAACCCGCAGTCGAAGCAAGAAGTACAACAAACGTCGCTAAAGAATGGAGAATGTCCTGAAGACAATCTCACAATAATTAATCTCACGTCAAAGACCCTTTCGATAGAAGAGGAGTATGTGCTAAAGTTGGGATTGTCCTTCTGCCCGGATAAAAGACTGGAATATGTGCAAACGAAAATAGATTTGTTCAAGTTCTCACGAAAATTAAAATTGCACAAATTTTACAAATTGCGTCCAAAGAAAACAACAAGAAATACGACCACAAGAGCTTCAAACAGAATGGACATTATACAGGTTAAAGACCTGACCGCTCTCAGAGATCTAAAAAGTCTGGAAATAGAGTGTGCAAGCCAAGACATTCCAGACAATATAGGAATAGAACAAGAAGGAGGAAACAGTCCATTCAGACCAACATCCACTTTTATGCCACAAATGCCTCCAGATAACATAGATGTTTTCAGCAAGGAGTTGCTGAAATGGAGGAAAAAAGATGGTTTTGGAATTAACAGAAAAGCTAACAATCTATCATTGAAACATTGGAAAGCAGTTGAAGCAATTGAAAAGGATGGTAAAATAATTGTGAAACCTTCAGACAAAGGGGGGAACATCGTTTTGCAAAGTTATGAGGCATACAACAAGGAAGCGTTGAGACAATTAATGGACAATACGAGTTACAAAAAGATCAGAAAAGACATTTATCTGAAAAGTATCACAGATTGTCATCAACTGCTACGTGAATGGTATGACAAAGGACAATTGGTAACTGAGGAATATTTATATCTGCGGTGCATGAATCCCGTGACACCGAGTTTCTACCACTTACCTAAAGTTCATAAAAACAGCGAGACACCCCCAGGACGTCCAATCGTGAGTGCACAAGGAAGTCTTTTAGAACATTTGTCAGTTTATATTGACTATTTTCTCACTGATTATGTAAAAAGCCTACGTAGCTATATAAAAGATACTAAAGACTTCCTAAGACATATGGAAAATGTAGTGTGGAAGGAGGGAGATTGTATGGTAGTTATGGACATAGCTAGTCTGTACACAAGTATTGCCCACACAGATGGCCTAGTGGCCATAGAAAGTTTCCTAGGAAAGAGATCAGCGAAGTTCACAGAACACAATAGAATGCTACTAGAACTGCTATCATTCAGTCTAAAAAATAACATTTTTCTGTATGAAGAACAGCATTACCAGCAGATAACCGGAGTAGCCATGGGCACATGTTACTCCCCGAGTTTTGCAAATCTCTTTGTGGGATGGTGGGAGGAAAATGTAGCATGGGCACAAGGGAATGGAAAATGGACAGAGAAAATCGTAGCCTGGTATAGGTATATTGATGATCTCTTCCTTATTTGGAGGGGATCAATGGACACAGCAACCGACTATGTAGAGAGGTTGAATGCAAATGAGTACAATCTAAAATTCACCGCAGAAATCAGTTGCACAAAAGTAAACTATTTGGATTTGGAAGTAATGGTGAGGGATGGTCAAATTGCCACGAGATTGTACCGCAAAAGTACGGCAGGGAACTCAGTTCTACATTTCACAAGTAGTCACCCCCCTAGGCTAATCCACAGTATTCCCTACGGGGAATTACTGAGGATTAAAAGGAACTGCTCCAAAGAGGAAGATTTTCTAGCCAGTGCCGATGCCAGCATAGCCAGATTCAGGGCCAGAGGCTATAGTATAAAGATTCTTGAAGAAGCCTTAAACAAAGTACAAAAGATCGATAGACAAGATCTACTGAAAGAGAAGGATGCAGGCAAGAAGGAAAATGGTATGGCACTAAGAATGATAACAACTTACTCCAAGGGGGCAGATAGATTACGGGGGATTATGAGAAAGAACTGGAACCTTTTAAAAACGGATCCAGTTATAGGAACAGACCTACCATCTCGACCCATGATAACATACAGAAGGGCCAGGGCATTGAAAGACACACTAACCAGGAGTCATTTTGTAAAACCAGTGATTAAACCTTTTGGAGACCATCCGCCAGGTTTTTTCCCTTGTGGAAGGTGCAAAGCGTGCAGGAACAGCAAAAAGACATTAACATACAAAGTAGGGGATAGGGAAATGAAAATAAGCAAATTCCTTACGTGCACGACACCATATGTAGTTTACTGTTTAACCTGTCCCTGCGGGCTGAGATACATAGGCAGCACCATTCACCAAGCGAAAATTCGCATCTTAGAGCACTTAAGAGCCATCAATAAGGGGGATGTAAATTATCCAGTAGCGCGACACTATCAGAAACATCATGGTAGTAACAATGAATTGATTTCCTATTTTGCACTGGATCAAGTACCCATGAGCGTTAGAGGGGGTGACAGGCTACAGAAATTACGTAGGCTGGAATCCAGGTATATAGTAGATCTCTGTACAAAGGCGCCTAACGGGTTGAACAGCCATGAGGAGCTAGCAGTACACCTGGGTTAAAGGGCTCTTTTACCTAGGATTAACATTTTGCTTCAAATGTAAATAGTTTGATGTAGTCCAAGATGTATAATTGCTAAGATCATAGTTTGCTGCGTAAGATAAATACAATGTAATTTTTTATGAAAGGATAATGTGTGTAAAATTGTAAAATTGGAGTTTTTGAATTTATTATTTTGGGGAGCACGTTTAGTTGTTGTAGTAACGGAGGACTCATGCAACAAAAGGCCCATTCAGGGCAAGATTGAGAATAGGCTTAAGCCCATATAGGGCTAGACTATGAGAGTAAACAACAGCGAAAAAAGCTATGGTGTGGTGCATATGAATTCACACCACTATAAGATGGCGCTGGCACAATATGTGCAAGATAAATGTTTTGTCCTCTGTTTATGTTTATTATTTATGAATGAGCACATGTGTATATAAAAAACTGTAATGGCCGCAATACCCCTGTACCACAGAGGAAGGCGATAGCCGAAACGCGTCTGGTGCGTTTGCGTTTGGAAGTCTAAATTAAATCTATTGACTTCCCCCCCGTGAGTGCTGTGTCTTCTTGAAAGGGCAGGAGGGCGAGGAGCAGTATATATATATATATATATATATATATATATATATCCATTAAACATTGCCACAAAAGTGAAGACGCCACACAGCGATGAGTTGAATGCCATTTAATGAAGGGCTGTGGCAAGGCAGGGGAGCAGTCCAACTCTCAGTTTCTTAAGTGGCCCAACGCGTTTCAAGCATCACATTGCTCTTGTTCACGGGCTGATCGGCAGAGGGAGGTGGCCGGCAATCTCACAGGAAACGCTGAAATACTGCACCCGTAACCCCGCCCCAGTGGGCGTGATGCACGCACTGCATGCTGGTGCTTGGAGTTCCTGCAAGGTATTACCACAGTTAGTGCCTTTTCACCTCTCTCAAATAAAGCCTCTTGTATTACCCATGTGGGTTAGAGGGTGGCTGCCAACACCCACTATGCCGTATTGCAAAGTCCTTTCACGTGGCTCTCACCGCTCCAGGGAGTTCGCGAGTGCAAACTCAGGATCTGTCTGACAACAGCAGAGCGTCCTCGCGACCAGGCTGGCCGCTCAAATCCATTAAACATTGCCACAAAAGTGAAGACGCCACACAGCGATGAGTTGAATACCATTTAATGAAGGGCTGTGGCAAGGCAGGGGAGCAGTCCAACTCTCAGTTTCTTAAGTGGCCCAACGCGTTTCAAGCATCACATTGCTCTTGTTCACGGGCTGCTCGGCAGAGGGAGGTGGCCGGCAATCTCACAGGAACCGCTGAAATACTGCAGCCTAACCCCGCCCCAGTGGGCGTGATGCACGCACTGCATGCTGGTGCTTGGAGTTCCTGCAAGGTATTACCACAGTTAGTGCCTTTTCACCTCTCTCAAATAAAGCCTCTTGTATTACCCATGTGGGTTAGAGGGTGGCTGCCAACACCCACTATGCCGTATTGCAAAGTCCTTTCACGTGGCTCTCACCGCTCCAGGGAGTTCGCAAGTGCAAACTAAGGATCTGTCTGACAACAGCAGAGCGTCCTCGCGACCAGGCTGGCTGCTCAAATCCATTAAACATTGCCACAAAAGTGAAGACGCCACACAGGGATGAGTTGAATGCCATTTGGGAGGAGACTTACTTTTTGCCGCCACCGCCAAGAGTCCTGCAGAGTGGAACCAGGGTCTTGCCGCCGCCGCCAGGAGTCACGAAGGGTGAAATTACCGCGCCGCCGCTCCGGGGACTACTAATCCCGGCAGGCCACGCGGCGGCGCAGAGCAACTGACGCGAAGGCGGGGAGAGCGCGAAGGAGGCGCACATAAAGCCCCGAGACCCCGGCAGAGCGGGGGAGGAGACTTACTTTTTGCCGCCACCGCCAAGAGTCCTGCAGAGTGGAACCAGGGTCTTGCCGCCGCCGCCAGGAGTCACGAAGGGTGAAATTACCGCGCCGCCGCTCCGGGGACTACTAATCCCGGCAGGCCACGCGGCGGCGCAGAGCAACTGACGCGAAGGCGGGGAGAGCGCGAAGGAGGCGCACATAAAGCCCCGAGACCCCGGCAGAGCGGGGGAGGAGACTTACTTTTTGCCGCCACCGCCAAGAGTCCTGCAGAGTGGAACCAGGGTCTTGCCGCCGCCGCCAGGAGTCACGAAGGGTGAAATTACCGCGCCGCCGCTCCGGGGACTACTAATCCCGGCAGGCCACGCGGCGGCGCAGAGCAACTGACGCGAAGGCGGGGAGAGCGCGAAGGAGGCGCACATAAAGCCCCGAGACCCCGGCAGAGCGGGGGAGGAGACTTACTTTTTGCCGCCACCGCCAAGAGTCCTGCAGAGTGGAACCAGGGTCTTGCCGCCGCCGCCAGGAGTCACGAAGGGTGAAATTACCGCGCCGCCGCTCCGGGGACTACTAATCCCGGCAGGCCACGCGGCGGCGCAGAGCAACTGACGCGAAGGCGGGGAGAGCGCGAAGGAGGCGCACATAAAGCCCCGAGACCCCGGCAGAGCGGGGGAGGAGACTTACTTTTTGCCGCCACCGCCAAGAGTCCTGCAGAGTGGAACCAGGGTCTTGCCGCCGCCGCCAGGAGTCACGAAGGGTGAAATTACCGCGCCGCCGCTCCGGGGACTACTAATCCCGGCAGGCCACGCGGCGGCGCAGAGCAACTGACGCGAAGGCGGGGAGAGCGCGAAGGAGGCGCACATAAAGCCCCGAGACCCCCGCGTCGCGGGACGCGAGCGGGACGCCCGGGGCTAAGCCCGGGCAAAGGGCGGGCCCTCTACGGCCCTCATCGGCACTAGGAGGCCAGGCTAGGCCATTCCTCTAAATTTTACACTTGTGCTCCTGGGACCATTTCCTTTCTGCTAAGCGGTTAGCAGATAATACATCTCTTTGAACCTGGAAATAAGCCCGTTGGAGATTTACACAAGGTATTGATGTAAGAATTGCTTGTTTTAATTATTGGAATCAATACCTTGCTTTTTTTTTTTTTAACTTTATTGGGTTGCGGGTGCAGAACTATCACACATTGTGCATAATAATGCCTAAAAAAATTCCTCGTTTGATACCTGAAACTCCTAAAAACACTATGGAAAACTATCTTGTTCAAGTGGTTACCCAGATAAACAGCAAGCGCAGACAATCATTGGGTCTGTCCCAGTCACCTGTTCTCCATTCTCTAAGCCCACCTACATCCTCACAGCTAAATGAGTCCCTGCTATTGGACTTTAACAGTGATGTACTTGAACCTGCTCCCTCATTAAATGTTGGTACTGATATCAGTACAACGAATGCGTCGGACATTGAACAACATGTGGATAATGAGTCAGAGGCACAGGTTGTCATTGAGGTTGTAGATAATGATGAAAAAGAGGAAGTGGTGGATGAAGCTCCTGCGAAGCAGTCTGCAAGGGCAGTTAGAGCCTGTCGCAGATTACAAAACAAACGTGGAGGGCCACGCTCAGGAAAAAGTAAGGCTATACTTCAGCAAAATCCACAAAGTACTCATCAGAATAATGAGGAGAACAATTCGAACAATTCAAGGGAAATAATGGACGAGGACCTACTTGCACGAATAGCGGAGCTGTTAGAAATTAAAATTCAGACAATTATTAAACCACTTATTAGCAAGATTGATAAACTTTCTGCAGAGATAAAGAAATTGGGAGGTACTCAAAATGTATTATCAGATGCCATAGGAAATGTTTTAAGTAATGTTAATAACGGCCATGATTGCTCAAAGGAAGACAATGAATCTGGGTCAACAACAGATATTACGCCATCAGGGCCAACTCCTTTAGAATGCCCACAAACCAGCCAAAGTATTCATGATTTGCCACTAGAAGCCCCCCCTGTCCAACTTGTTGAGCCATCACATGACGTATTGCCTTTGGCGATAGAAGATAACTCTACACAATTTGTAGTTGAAGCATCACCACTAGTGTTAGTGCTAGCTAATACACCCATCTTAACACCGGGTCAAATTGAGTCAGCCTCATCGCTAACAAGTAAGGCATTATACTGGCTGTCAAAAAATCTGCGGATAGCACAGGGGGGGGAACAACGGCTGGCCAACGAAATTAAAATGGCAAGGAGGGTTGGATGGATAGGTAAAAAACAAAAGAAATGGAAGGGCGATTGTGTGATATTAACTTTCACAACTCCATCCGTTCTTCCTGATATCCTATCCAATATACTACCACCACAAAAAAGAAGTAGTTCCATAATTCCCCTTACTTTGGAATTCTTCTATAATGAATTACAAAAAGTTAACAATTGTAAGCCCTTGAAACCAGCTTGGATAGCGAGAGAAAGTGGATGGGATGGGGGACCTAAAATGTGTGACACAAACCATGTCTCTATAGATAGGACTGGCCCATGGCATGTTAACCAACATAATATTCCCCGTCACACTACCCCAGGACAAAATCTGAACTTAATGGGTAGACAAGGACCTGGTATACCGCCAAACAATTGTGGGATTCTAGGTTCCGTTGGTTACAATGGAGGATGGCCAGGTATGCAACAGCGTCCATTGTACCCTAATACCCCAGCATGTGTAGGTAACGGTAACTATAATGGAGTATGGCCGGGTACTTATCTGAACCCACCGTTCCCTACCACACCTACTCCTAGATGGAATGTGCCTACAAATGGTTGGGGTTTTGGGGCTCCATCTTACAACTGGGGAGTTAGTACTTCTAATAGGTTTGACGCTCTAGCTGGTCTATCTGATTGTGATTGACTTGATGGTGGAATTTTGATAAAGCCATGTGATGTAAACCATATATACCCTGGTCTGTCCCCTGTAGTTACACCAAAACAGATTGCATCTGCTGAAAACCCCCATCAGCCAATGCATTCTGCTGATTCAATGGTGCAAACATCACATCTAGATGTTAATGTACCAATAATTTCGCAGATGGTAACAACGGAACCAGGGGTTTCGGATTTAATTAACATCATCAGTTGGAATATTGCAGGCCTGAAGAAGAACCTTTCAGATCCGGCCTGGCACGATTATCTGACCAGTGGGGATATAATTATGTTTCAGGAAACCTGGGGGCTTGAGAACTTTTACAAGGTCAATTATAGATCCTTTTTTATCCCCGCAGTAAATACAAACGGGGGAAGACCTTCTGGTGGCCTAACAATCTGGGTAAAAATTACAAGAGGCCTGTCTTTCAAGCAAATTGACACAAAGAACCCTGACCTGTTATTGCTTGAGCTAAAAAATACTATGGGCTGCAGCATTTACGTGATCAATATCTATAGTAGACCACATCGATCATGTATAGAATCATCTGTTGTAACCCACTTGAGTAATATTGTGACAGGGTTTGATCAAAATGCAAGAGTAATTATAGGAGGTGACTTCAATAGAGGGTTTGAACCTATTATAGGTCTGGAAGACATCTACAAGGATGAGGACGGTGCCAACAATATTCCTCTAGTTGATACAAATCATAAAGCACCCTGTACAGTGAGTGCTTTACAACTACTGAATTTAACCCTAGAATTGGGCCTACGTGCATGTAATGGGCGGTTGCCTTCAGATTCCCCCAGTAAACCAACATTTACTAGAGGGGTGACCTATAGCCATTTAGATTATTTGCTGGTTTCTGTAAACATATGGCCTATGATTATTGATTTAATGGTGGATGATCGCACAGAGAGTGACCATTATCCCCTGATTTTATCTGTACAGATCCAGATCTTTATAACCCCTGATAAAAGGGTTAGTAACATAGTACCCTTGTCCCAGGATCCCTTAGTGGCAAATAATCGTAGATCTCTGAAATGGCCAGTGGTATTAGGTAACAAAAAAACTATTAGCCAAATCTACAATGTATTTGTGAGGCATATGTCTGCTCTCTTAGGGAAAAGCATTGTTATTCAAAGACCGCTTTTGGTAAGATCCCATGAATGTTTAATCAATCAACTTGGCGAGATCCTGAGTAGGGCGGTAAAGAGACCACAAAACGCCCAAAAAGGTAAAAAAGCCGGGATTACTTGGTATAACCAGACATGCCGGAAAGCCAAATCAGATCTAATCAAAGCAGTTAGGGGGGACTCAGCGGTTATGGTGAGAACTAAGAGAGCTCAGTACAAAAGAATCCTGCAAATGGCCAAAAAAGAGTGGGATGAAAGGGTTTGGTCAGATTTGTTGGATGCATGCAAGCGCAGAGACCAGACTTCTTTCTGGAGCCTCATTGCTAGAGGTACTAGGGGGGCTACGGAATGTAAAGACAAATTTTTAGAAGAGAAAACATGGGTTGAGCATTTTTCTTCGCTTTATTCTTGTGAAGGTCAAAGTGTGATTGAAAGCCGGGATGGCCTACAGCCTCCCCTTATAGCCCATGATACATCTCTTGTCTTCTCTTTGTCAGAAACAATCTCAGCAATCAAGGCAGTTAAGACAGGGAAAGCTCCAGGCCCTGATAAAATACCAGGTGATTTATGGAAACACGAAAATTATATTTGGGCTCCTTACATTAATTTACTATCTAATGAGATCTCTTGTGGAGCTCCTGTTCCAGAAACCTGGAAGGGGGCGGAGATTGTGACACTGTTCAAAAAGGGGGATAGGTCAAACCCTTCTCATTATCGGCCTATCAGCCTAATTGACGTGCTGCAAAAAGTCTTTGCCCGACAAGTTCTGGGTCGGCTTACCTCTTGGATTGAAGAACACTCTATTTTTACTAAATATCAGGCAGGTTTTAGATCTAAGATAAGCACTATAGACCAGGTTTTTAGATTTTTATGTTTAGTCTGGAAATACACGATTATAAGAAGTTCCCATATTTACGTGGCATTTGTAGATTTGAAGGCAGCTTTTGACATGGTCCCAAGGGAAGCCCTATGGAAGACATTAAGTAAGATGGGTGTCCCTGCAAATATCCTTCAAATTTTAATTAGACTTCATGAGAATAATTATGCACGAGTAAGATGGGGACCAAATGGTGAAGTTAGCGAGAAAATAAAAATAGCAAAAGGGGTAAGGCAGGGGTGTGTAATGGCACCTACCTTATTCTCTTTGTACGTTAATGACATCCCCGAAACTCTTTTGGGCTGCGAGCATGACTCTCCCAAATTGAGCGGGCAAGCCGTTCCGGCACTGTTGTTTGCAGACGACACGATTTTAATTTCTCAGACACCTAGGGGACTCCAAAACCTTTTAAATACTTTTAGTTTGTATTGTCATGACAAGGGATTGGAAATTAATTCCTCTAAAACAAAAATCATGACAATCAACCCTCATAAAGGTTTCAATAAGGTCTTTAAGATAAATAATAAACTTATTGAAGAGGTCCCAAATTTTAAATACCTGGGTATTATCTTAGACCGTCATATCACATGGAAGACGCAATTGGAGAACTCAAAACTAAGGCTGACCCAAAATCAGTGTCCGATTTTAAAGAGGCATAAGAATAGCCATTTTAAAGCGGTCTCACCAGCTATTGAACTATTCAAATATAAAGCACAATCATCCTCACTTTATGGTGCGGACCTTTGGGCCTATGCCTCAAAGGATACTTTCCGAGTGAGGGAAAACACGTTTATTAGGCAACTTTTAGGGATTCCAGGGTCAACACCACTGACACCAGTATTATGGGACCTTAATTTTAGGCGTACAGATGACTATGTTTCTCTTCGTCCGCTCCTTTATTGGATCCGTCTATGGTCCGTTGAGGAGCTGACAGATTATAGAGAAGCCTTGAAAGAGATATTGGCTATAAGGAACAGTATGTATTTGCCATGGTTAGAGTACGTCAAGAAATGGTTTGAAAAATTAGGGCTAAGTGACTTCTGGTTTGACCCTGATTCCCTCACTAATAGTTCAAAAAAGATTCTGAAGCAAAGGTACTGGGATTACATTGGAGACTCAGTGTTACTAAACCCCAGAATAGGGACTCTAACTTCAAAATTCTTCGAGATTAAAATGACTATGTATTTAGAGCCCCTTATGGATGAAATTCACCCCCCACTTGCTAAAAGTGTATATCTAAAGTTCCGGTATGGTATTCTACAATTAAAAGAGAGAACAACCAGCTGGACTTGTAATAAGGGGTTGGTTGGGGTCGCTGGCTCTGATATATGTGAGCTATGTGAGATGGGGTTGAAAGAGGATGAGTCCCATGTTTTATTTATATGCCCAGCTTATCTAAGAGCTAGGAAAAAATGGCTCAAGCCAATTTGTAAAAGGCTAGGCTTCAGACAAATTAAGGTTGGACTTAGAATTTTTAAGGGTGACACCGCACAAACGATTGTGTTCAGCCTAAGCCGTTTTCTCCTGTGTGTAGCTCTGATTAGGAGGATGAAAAACCTAAAAACTTAAAAACCTAATGAAATAGGCTACCTTATTACGTTTCCATGTTATTAGTCAGCTGCTATATGTTGTTGTTGTTTACTGTCCTGATGTGTATTCTCTTTTTAACAAAACAGTTAAATTATTTTTTTAATTCGAATAATTCAGTGTTCTGTATACTGGAGGGGCCAACCACGAGCTAGTCAATCAAATGGATGGCTTGGAAAATGAACCGAATTTTAGGTATTTATGCAAATGAAATGTGTTGATATGAAATGTTTGGATATTCTACCCGCTGCTATTGTTTCATTATGTTTCATTATGTATTATGATGAGTTTATATTGTTACATGATGTATATGATTGTATGTCTGTATCTTACAAGGTTTTTCAAACCGAATAAAGATTTGAATTGAATTGAATGCCATTTAATGAAGGGCTGTGGCAAGGTAGGGGAGCAGTCCAACTCTCAGTTTCTTAAGTGGCCCAACGCGTTTCAAGCATCACATTGCTCTTGTTCACGGGCTGATCGGCAGAGGGAGGTGGCCGGCAATCTCACAGGAACCGCTGAAATACTGCACCCGTAACCCCGCCCCAGTGGGCGTGATGCACGAACTGCATGCTGGTGCTTGGAGTTCCTGCAAGGTATTACCACAGTTAGTGCCTTTTCACCTCTCTCAAATAAAGCCTCTTGTATTACCCATGTGGGTTAGAGGGTGGCTGCCAACACCCACTATGCAGTATTGCAAAATCCTTTCACGTGGCTTTCACCGCTCCAGGGAGTTCGCGAGTGCAAACTCAGGATCTGTCTGACAACAGCAGAGCGTCCTCGCGACCAGGCTGGCCGCTCAAATCCATTAAACATTGCCACAAAAGTGAAGACGCCACACAGCGATGAGTTGAATGCCATTTAATGAAGGGCTGTGGCAAGGCAGGGGAGCAGTCCAACTCTCAGTTTCTTAAGTGGCCCAACGCGTTTCAAGCATCACATTGCTCTTGTTCACGGGCTGATCGGCGGAGGGAGGTGGCCGGCAATCTCACAGGAACCGCTGAAATACTGCACCCGTAACCCCGCCCCAGTGGGCGTGATGCACGCACTGCATGCTGGTGCTTGGAGTTCCTGCAAGGTATTACCACAGTTAGTGCCTTTTCACCTCTCTCAAATAAAGCCTCTTGTATTACCCATGTGGGTTAGAGGGTGGCTGCCAACACCCACTATGCCGTATTGCAAAGTCCTTTCACGTGGCTCTCACCGCTCCAGGGAGTTCGCGAGTGCAAACTCAGGATCTGTCTGACAACAGCAGAGCGTCCTCGCGACCAGGCTGGCCGCTCAAATCCATTAAACATTGCCACAAAAGTGAAGACGCCACACAGCGATGAGTTGAATGCCATTTAATGAAGGGCTGTGGCAAGGCAGGGGAGCAGTCCAACTCTCAGTTTCTTAAGTGGCCCAACGCGTTTCAAGCATCACATTGCTCTTGTTCACGGGCTGATCGGCAGAGGGAGGTGGCCGGCAATCTCACAGGAACCGCTGAAATACTGCACCCGTAACCCCGCCCCAGTGGGCGTGATGCACGCACTGCATGCTGGTGCTTGGAGTTCCTGCAAGGTATTACCACAGTTAGTGCCTTTTCACCTCTCTCAAATAAAGCCTCTTGTATTACCCATGTGGGTTAGAGGGTGGCTGCCAACACCCACTATGCCGTATTGCAAAGTCCTTTCACGTGGCTCTCACCGCTCCAGGGAGTTCGCGAGTGCAAACTCAGGATCTGTCTGACAACAGCAGAGCGTCCTCGCGACCAGGCTGGCCGCTCAAATCCATTAAACATTGCCACAAAAGTGAAGACGCCACACAGCGATGAGTTGAATGCCATTTAATGAAGGGCTGTGGCAAGGCAGGGGAGCAGTCCAACTCTCAGTTTCTTAAGTGGCCCAACGCGTTTCAAGCATCACATTGCTCTTGTTCACGGGCTGATCGGCAGAGGGAGGTGGCCGGCAATCTCACAGGAACCGCTGAGAGAGGTGAAAAGGCACTAACTGTGGTAATACCTTGCAGGAACTCCAAGCACCAGCATGCAGTGCGTGCATCACGCCCACTGGGGCGGGGTTACGGGTGCAGTATTTCAGCGGTTCCTGTGAGATTGCCGGCCACCTCCCTTTGCCGATCAGCCCGTGAACAAGAGCAATGTGATGCTTGAAACGCGTTGGGCCATTTAAGAAACTGAGAGTGGGACTGCTCCCCTGCCTTGCCACAGCCCTTCATTAAATGGCATTCAACTCATCGCTGTGTGGCGTCTTCACTTTTGTGGCAATGTTTAATGGATTTGAGCGGCCAGCCTGGTCGCGAGGACGCTCTGCTGTTGTCAGACAGATTCTGAGTTTGCACTCGCGAACTCCCTGGAGCGGTGAGAGCCACGTGAAAGGACTTTGCAATACGGCATAGTGGGTGTTGGCAGCCACCCTCTAACCCACATGGGTAATACAAGAGGCTTTATTTGAGAGAGGTGAAAAGGCACTAACTGTGGTAATACCTTGCAGGAACTCCAAGCACCAGCATGCAGTGCGTGCATCACGCCCACTGGGGCGGGGTTACGGGTGCAGTATTTCAGCGGTTCCTGTGAGATTGCCGGCCACCTCCCTTTGCCGATCAGCCCGTGAACAAGAGCAATGTGATGCTTGAAACGCGTTGGGCCATTTAAGAAACTGAGAGTGGGACTGCTCCCCTGCCTTGCCACAGCCCTTCATTAAATGGCATTCAACTCATCGCTGTGTGGCGTCTTCACTTTTGTGGCAATGTTTAATGGATATATATATATATATATATAAAAGTTGAGCATAACAAACTTACCATCCAGTTGTATCGGAGACCTACCACAGGTAACTCCCTGTTACATGCAACAAGCTTCCATCCACAGCACACTATTACCAGCTTGCCTTATGGGGAGTTCCTTAGAATAAGGGGTGCCTGCAGTACACTGTCAACCATGGAATCTGCCCAAAAATCTGCTAGAGAGAGACTTTTAGAACGTGGCTATCATGCCAAGTTATTAGATTCTGCATTGGCTAGAGCTAATGCCAGGGATAGAAAAGAACTCCTAAAAACTACTCTGGCCTTGGCAGGTACAGAACCACTAGCCCCTCCCAGGAACGAGCATGATCCAGAGGCCAGTGTCAGAGACAAACTACCTTGTCGATTTATATCCACGTATAATCGACAAGCCAAGGCCATTAAAGGCATCATAAATGCCCAATGGCCGATTGTACTCACTGACAGCGTTTTATCGCAGACACTACCCATTAGACCTAATTACACCTATAGGAAAGCTCGCTCCATGAGATGTGACCTTGTAAAAACTTGTCCAGAATTAGATATTAAAAAGGATTGGCTCACGGCTAGTGCAGGATTCCATAAATGCAGCACTTGCCGTGCATGCAAATTTGGAATTAACACCAAAACCTACACCACAGGCTTCTCTGAAATCCCCATCAAACTGAAAGGTCACTACAACTGCCGCACTGATTATGCGGTTTATGTGCTGCAATGCGGTTGCGGCCTACGTTATGTAGGCAGCACCAAACTGCCAGTCCACCAACGAATTCTACAGCACTTACGTGCTACTGTTAATTTAGACGGCACTTACCCGGTAGCTCGACATATAAACGAAGAGCATGCGAGTAATCTAGACATGCTCAAATATTTCGTTATAGACAGTGTACCACCCAGCAAGCAGGGAGGAGACCGTGAAAGGAGACTGAGACAACTGGAAACTAAGTATATACTCAAACTCGACACCAAGACCCCGAGGGGACTGAATATTTTTGAGGACATACATCATTTCCTCTAAACATCAGTTAATATTACACAACTTCCAGTCCTCCGGCACAGCCCTGACCAAGCTGGTTATTCAATGTTATGATAGAGTTGATGATGACTAGTTATCTGTACTTATCTAATGTGCTTTCACCAAACTGCATGTCAAATAGGTTCAGCACATATATCTATATTCTCCCCAGTATCTGGGTTTCAATCCTTGATAGAGGTGACGCCTAGATATTTTGGATATTAGTATATCGAGACTTGAGAATATAGTGCATAATTGGCCTGACACGAGCTTTCTTCAAATCAATTTGCTTAAAGTAAATTAACCCATAGGGTTATTTAACTACACAATGGGATTTAACCACTTGCACGTATCACATTCATTCTTTGAGTACTGCGTTGTCAATTATGTACACATCTTTCAATTTAGACAAATCTATTAACCGGCAAGACTTGGGGATACAGGATAGAGAGGTTAGAGTTGGACTGAACATTTCAATAGTATCCAAGGCAGTAAATGTGAGTCCACGAGAAGGGGCTCGATTAAGATAGCCACCGCGCATTTGAGCATATAAAATGAAATACATTTAAGACCCATTAACTTTCGAGTAACGAGATGAACCTAGTTACTCGTCCAATTCCTCCCCCCTAAATGTATTTGTACATTTATTATTTATTATTTTTTGTCTTCCAAGGGTGCTGACATTTTACACTACATATTTAATATACCTATGTATTTGCACAATTAACTAAATAGATATTTTAAATATCCCATACAGCAGTGTATTACGACATATGTTAATTATGTTTATTGTCTTAGAAAGATGTTGACACTTTACAGTAAAATTTGACGGCTACACGGAATATTTGTACATGAATGCATTTAAAATATATATCAATGCTAGTTTTTATTGGGAGTAAAACAGTTTGAATCAACTAGCCCAGTATTATGTTGGTTGTAGTTCTCATGCACGCAGTATGTTTTCACTTTTCACTATTTGAGTAGTTTTGGTATCACATGGCTATAAGCACCAATGTATTTAAAGGCACTTGTTTGGGCAGCTCAGGTATGTGAGCAAGGCTACTTGTTAGCCGAAACGCGTCATCCTGACTGAAGATATTTCGTACCTGGCAGAATAAAAAGTCACTGTAGCCAGCAGTGATCAAAGAAATTTGCGTGTTCGTGTTTTCTCCTTTGGGTGGTACTAGCACCGGAGTGGTAAATGGATATTTATATATATATACACATGTTTACAGAAAGGCTGCTTCTTGCCTCCCGCAGGTATTTCTTCAGCAAAGCAGACACGGACCCAGAAGTGAGTGCCTAAAGTTGCAATTTAATGTCGGCCATTACGCGTTTCGGTCCGGATCGGACCTTGATCATATGACAACGCTGTTAAGTATCAAGAGACCATTTAAAGTGCTGCATTCTCGCACGTGATTGATGAGTAGCAATAGAACTAACAGACACATTCTGAACATTCAATACATGAGTCGAATCTTCACTTTCTATAAATCAGAGAAAGAAAAAGAATAAAATCTGTCTCTGTTGATAGCATGTCTTGAATACTTTTAAAATAAAAAGGAACAGTCACAATTGATGATAAATAGCCTATAGAAACATTCAATTAAATAATTGAAAAATAAATAGTTAAATTACTTGAACCATAAATAAAATGTATAAATACATATCAGATTTTAAAAGGTTTCTAAAAACTGAATTTTGTTATGTAAAAGACAGTTGAAAAAGTGTTATTATGTAAACAATCTTGGGATCAATCCCTGATTCGACTTTGCTAGAGTAATTGCATAAATGCGATTGCTTATATCATAAATTGTAATTGAATGTATTGATTCTCCATTCTATATAAAACCAATGTAAAGTGCTGTGTGCTACCTGAAATAATTGAAAAAATTCCCCATTCATATTGTTCATTTCACGTTCAACAAATACATAACTTCAGTGCTAAAAACTTTAGTGCATCTAAGTGCAGCTTATTAAAAAAACATAAGGTTTACTGGTTCTGGTGATTTGGTAGCTTCCAATTACGTCACTATCCTGATTACCTTAATCATACTATTCTATTTCTAAAATACATTTCAGTTAGAAGATCAGATTAAATAGACTAAATATGGGATGACGTGGAGATGTTGATAAAACAGTACAGATCAAAAGAAACGTAAAAGATGATATTTTTAGGAAAAGGATGCGCCAAGTTTAGGGATGCGCAGGGCATATTTATAAACAAATCTATAAATTCCCTGTGTTGTTTAACCCTCCTGAGGATTTGCTATGCATATTAAGAATATAGCGCGTCTCCAATTTTCTGAGCTGATGATCCCTGTCGCCGCCTCTTTTAGTTTTAGGTATGGCATCAATTACAAAGTACGAGAAGTCTTTTAAATTATTGTTATGGACTTCTTGAAAATGTCTTGCGACGGGGTAAGTAGGGTCGCAATTGTTGATGGCTCTTATGTGTTGCAAGATTCTTTTGCTCACCGGTAGCTTAGTGCTACCTACATATCTAAGTTGGCATGTGCATTCCAGTACATAGATTGCATATTCAGTTTTGCAATGGAGGGGTTTGTTAATTTTTATCTTCTTGTCACAAAATGCAGTGGAATAGCATTTTCTATTTATGTCGTACTGGCATGCCTTGCATGTCTTGCATTTAGTACATCTATTGGGAACAGTCAACCAGTTTGTAATATTAGATGATTCGGGACTGCTGGAAACTAAGCTGTTGTACATTGAGGGAGCTCTTTTATAGGTGATGTTAGGTTTCATTGAAAGCTCATTGGGAGAAGTTGGCCTGTTATATGATGTCCACTATTTTAGTGGGCACCTTGCACCAGTCCAATCGTCCCTTATTGATGGTAGGTTATAAAGTTAACCTTATAAAAAGCTATCCTAGTGGTAGCTGTGGAAAGCAGCCTTCAGGCTATGACTTGGAGACGAGCTAAGTAAGTTGTGTTACCATTTATAATCTCTTGAATACCAAAGGAAAGCAGACCAATCAATCAATCAATCATTACATTTGTAGAGCATGCTACATACCCGTGATGGTCTCAAAACGCTGGGGATGGGGGGCTGCTACTGATCGAAAAGCCAGGTCTTGAGAAGTCTCCTGGAGGCCAGTAGGTCCTTGGTCTGTTGTAGGTCGGTAGGGAGAGTGTTCCAAGTCTTGGCGGCGAGGTAGGAGAAGGATCTGCCATCGGCAGTGGATTTCCGGATGCGTAGAAAAGTGGCGAGGGCGAGGTTGGCGGAGCGGAGGCTGCGGGTGGGGGTGTAGAGGCTGAGTCGGTTGTTGAGGTATGCTGGTCCGGCATTGTGTAGGGCTTTGTGTGCGTGGATGAGGAGTTTAAAGGTGATCCTCTTGTCGACGGGGAGCCAATGCAGGCCTCTCAGGTGGGGTGTGATGTGGCTGCGTCGGGGGACGTCGTGGATCAGTCGCGTCGAGGCGTTCTGGATGCGTTGCAGCCGTCTCAGGAGCTTAGTTGTTGTTCCTGCATAGAGGGCATTCCCGTAGTCCAGTCTACTGGTAACGAGCGCCTGGTGACGTTTTTTCTCGTGTCGGGGGATCCATTTGAAGATCCTGCGGAGCATGCGTAGGGTGTTGAAGCAGGACGCGGAGACGGCATTGACTTGCTTGCTCATGGAGAGGGCGGAGTCGAGGATGACCCCCAGGTTGCGCGCGTGGTTGGTGGGTTCTGGGGCTGTTCCTAGCGATGTAGGCCAACAGGAGTTGTCCCAGGCTGATGGGGTGGAGCCGAGGATGAGGTCCTCCGTCTTGTCTGAATTCAGCTTCAGCCTGCTGTCCTTCATCCATTCGGCGACGGCCTTCATTCCTCTGTAGACGTTGGCTTTGGCGGTGTGGGGGTCTTCGGTGAGGGATATGATCAGCTGGGTGTCGTCGGCGTAGGAGATGATGTTGAGGCTGTGTTGTCGTGCGACGTGGGTGAGTGGTGCCATGTAGGTATTGAACAGTGTAGGGCTAAGGGAGGATCCCTGTGGATCGCTGCAGATTTTTTTGGTGGTCTTGGAGCGGAAGGGTGGGAGGCAGACGCTCTGGGTTCTGCCGGAGAGGAAGGATGTGGTCCAGGCCAGGGCCTTCTCTTGGATTCCGGCGTCGTGGAGGCGTGCTGTTAGGGTGCGGTGGCAGACCGTGTCGAAGGCTGCTGATAGGTCAAGAAGGATGAGGGCGGCGGTTTCTCCTTTGTCCATGAGGATCCTGATGTCATCGGTGGCGGTGATGAGGGCGGTCTCGGTGCTGTGGTTGCTGCGGAAGCCGGACTGGGAGGGGCCCAGGATGTTGTTGTCTTCAAGGTAGCGGGTCAGCTGTCTGTTGACGATCTTCTCCGTGACTTTTGCCAGGAAGGGGAGCAGGGAGATGGGCCGAACGTTCTTGAGGTCCTTGGAGTCCACCTTGGGTTTCTTCAGTAGGGCGTTGATCTCGGGGTGCTTCCAGCTCTCTGGAAAGGTTGCTGTCTCGAAGGAGATGTTGATTGTTTTCCGGAGATGGGGTGCGATGGCTGTGCTGGCTTTGTTGAAAACGTGATGAGGGCATGGGTCAGATGGGGATCCGGAATGGATGGAGTTTATGGTCTTGATGGTGTCTTTGTCGCTGACGTTGGACCAGGCGGTCAGGTGATTGGTGCGGGTGGAGGTCGCCGGGGTGGTGGTGTCGGTGGTGGGTGTGGGGGTGTCCGTGTTGAAGCTGTCGTGGATGTCGGTTATCTTGCGGTGAAAGAAGGTGGCTAGTGAGTCGCACAGGTCTTGTGATGGTGGAATGTCGTTGGTGTTGGAGCTGGGGTTGGAGAGTTCTTTCACTATGTTGAAGAGCTCTTTGCTGTTGTGTGCGTTGTTGTCGAGGCGGTCCTTGAGGGCTGTTCTCTTGGCGGTCCTGATGAGTTGCGGGTGGCGTTCTTGTGGGCTGTGTAGCTGTCTGGTGTTCTTCTCCAGCCTTCGACAGGTGCTCTTGGAAGTCCAGAGGTCTTCAGTGAACCATGCAGCTTTTTTGATGGTGTGGTTGGTTGCGGAGGTCTTGAGTGGGGCGAGGGTGTTCGCGCAGTCGGAGGGTGGTGTTCAGTTGGTCCTTGGTGACCTTGCCACAGTAACGGCGTGGCCCCTGTTGGGTGCGGTGGTGTGTGGTGGGTTTCCTGGAGGTGAAGTGGACGCATCTGTGGTCGGTCCAGTGGGGTTCGGTGGTGTGGTTGAAGGAGATGTGGGGACTTGCGGAAAGATGGGGTCCAATGTGTGTCCAGCGGCGTGAGTGGGTGTCATTACGAGCTGTTTGAGTCCGAGGTTGGCGAGGTTGGCGAGGTTGTCGATCAGGGCGGTGGAGTTGGCGTCGTTGTTGTTCTCGAGGTGGAAGTTCAGGTCCCCGAGGATATATGTAGTCCATAGAGGCGAGGGCGTGGGTGGTGACGAGGTCGCCGATGGTGTCGCTGAACTGTGGTCGGGGTCCGGGAGGTCGGTAGACGAGTGTTCCTCTGAGGGTGGTGTTGGGGTCGGTGTGGATCTGGAAGTGCATGTGCTCGGCGGTGGTGAATGTGTTGTCGGTGTTGGTCGAGACTCTGAGGGTGTCCTTGTGGATGATGGCGATTCCCCCTCCCACTCCATTGGTCGGTCTCTGCGGGAGATCTTGTGGCCTTCTGGGATGGCTATAGCGATGTCTGGTGCAGAGGTGGCGTTTAGCCAGGTCTCCGTCAGGAAGGCGACGTCGGGGGTGGTTGAGTCTAGGAGGTCCCAGAGTTCGATGGCGTGTTTGCGAGCGGAGCGGGTGTTGAGGAGGATGCATCGGAGGTAGTTGAGTTCTTTGGTTGATGGTTTGGTGGGCCGGGTGCTCGTGAAGCTGCAGTTCCGGCAGGTGAAAGGACCTTGGGTGCGCTTCGGGATGGCCCGGTAGAAGTGGTGATGTCGTCAGGGGTTGAGTGCGTGGAGGGTGCTGGAGTCGTAATGCAGTCCAGTGTTGCGGCGGCCTCGGGGTCCAGGGGTTCTGGTGCTGGGCGTGGTCCAGACGTGGACGGGCGCAGACGGGCTTGCCTTTGGAGCGCCATCGGCGCGCCGCTGCGCGTCTGGGCGGCGTTCGCCATTTAAGGCCGAAGGAGGGAGGAGCAGCTGGGAGGCGGGAGCAGGGTGGCGAGGGGCGTAGCCTCAGGAGGAGTTGGCAGCAAGAGGGGTTAACCAAGGGGAGAAGGGGGAGGGGGTGAAGGGCTGGCTAGAAAAAGGAAAAGCACTGGAAGAAAACAGAAATAAAGGCAAAATATACTGCAAGCACAACAGAGAGAAATACAAGCGGCAAAAGATCAGCGGCAGCTGTCACCGCAGGATTGAACTTGTGCTGGTGGGGTCAGCGGTGAGGCGTCAGCTGGTGAGCCGAGTGGCGGTCAGGAAGCGGCTTGGCCTGCAGGCAGGTCAGACCACACATGGTATATATCAAATATATATGTATTTATTCTAAACACAACCCCTCTGCCCTCTTTATGAGGTCAGAGGTAAAAGTACAATACAAGGAACTTAATTAGCATACAATAAGTTGCACTGTATACATTTTGCCCTAGGGGCCTCACAAATCATATACTAAAATAGTGGTATAAGATAAACGTGTGAGTTAGAAAGAAGGCCTGGGACCTGTGGAATCGCTGGAGCTTCTAGGAACAACCAAAGGTTATGATGTAGGAAGCTCCTGGAGACGCGTGCAGTGTCTAAACACAGCCGTGGGTTACCATTGACTTTCTATGGGAAACAAACAAGTTACAAGTTTAAAGATTAAGGGTACAAGGAGGTGAACTACGATGGAACCCTTTTAGACTAGGACACTTGGAGAGTCAATACCAACATGAGCACCGGAGTACTTGTGTTACCTCACACAGGGAAGCCGGGTGCATAGGTTTCTTTTCGTGTCTTGTTTCGTCGTTGATTACAATTGAGAGCTGCAAAGCAGTGCTGCAGGCAACCAGAGGAAAAGTGTCCAGGTGGATCCAAGGGTGGATCGGAGATGTGAAGAACCTGAAAGCAGAGGAGACAGAGTCTGGGCCACAAGCCAGTGACCAGGATGGCGATAGGAAGGTGCCACCGGATGTTGGGTGATTTCAGGTGAGAGGGTAAAGTTTGTCTCTTCAGCCAAGAGGTCCAGGAGGCATCAACGACAACCAGGAGCAGGATTCGAGCTGTACCACAAAGGATCTAGTTCACTGCGGTGTCGGTATCCGGATTGGACCCAACAAGCCTTGGCAAACGCATTCCACACAGGATGTCAAGATTGGCTTCGGTGCAAACCTGCAAGGTCTGAGGAACTTCTCCTTTGCAGAGAAGTTGGAGCAAGCCTGGAGCAACCAGAAAAATAAGTTAAATCAAGGATTGGTCTTCATGGGGGTTCATTAGCCAACAGACTAGGTACCGCAAAGAAGCATTGAGCGGAAATGCACAAAGCAGGCTCACGGGACACTCATGGAGTGTGAGCCTCTGAGCTTCTGTGCAAAAGGTGCTCGGGCTGGGGCTTCAAGCACCCCAATGCACAACTTCGGGATACCTCGGGAAGTCGGTGCAGGAAGCAAAATGCCGGATGTCTCGGAGTTCCGGTTCCACGTCTCTCGTGTCCGGAATAGGTCTCAGCTTTGCTGGGAGAGCAGGTCAGTGTCAGAGATGTCTGGAAGTCCATATCCTGTGTCACAGATTCTTCAGGATCCGGCGGGAGCCTTGAAAATACAGACCGGCAAAGATGCTGTTGCTGCCTGTTTAAACAGGGTGGTCACTCATTGACGACAAGGGAGATTTCTTCCATCTTCCAGTCGAAATGGAATGTCGAAGGTCCAAGATATTTGTTGCAGAGTTTCATCCAGGGTAATCTAAAGTCCTAGGGACTGGGGTTCTATACTTATAGTAAGTTTAGGAGTTGGACTAACTCTAAGGTCCCTCCTATGGGTGGACCTGGGGAGGGGGTGGTTACACCCCTTCCCCTTTGTCCAGTTTTGCACAAGAGCTGGGGATGAGTGCCCCAGCAACCGGTTTGAACTGGAAAATGCATGGAGCACCTAGTGTGCCACAGGCAGTGTCTGAAAAGCATTCACTGAATGCAACTCTCCCTGCCCCAATACACTAAAGCCTGTCTGGGGAGGTGCCAGCACCTCCCTGGACAGGAAACCTATTGTCCAGGCCTCCCGCGCCTGAGTTTCATCCAGCAGCAGGAGGGCAGACTCGTATCTGTGGCAGTAGCATCCATTTTGTGATGCTGGGGTTCTGTTTATCTTTAACTGGGTTTACCAGTAACTACATGTTTTCTCCCTCTAGAAGGGTGGAATGCTACCCCCGGCCACCAGAACTGGTGGGGGGTAGTATTCCAAAGTGTTTGACACCTTACACAACATATTTTG
This sequence comes from Lissotriton helveticus, assembly GCF_964261635.1. Taxonomy (NCBI): domain Eukaryota; kingdom Metazoa; phylum Chordata; class Amphibia; order Caudata; family Salamandridae; genus Lissotriton; species Lissotriton helveticus. Next base: position 1,510,178,821 of record NC_136057.1, read on the forward strand.
ATAAAGCTAAACCAAAGTTAGCATTAACCGCGAGGATTATAATGTACTTAAGAGTATATGGTATGGCTATATCACAGAACAGCTATAAGGGGATGGTTCCGAAAGCTGCAGAGTGGCTCAGCTCATGCTTGGGTACCCTCTCACCCAAAACCAAGCACTCTGCCTCCAGGATTGTCAAGGCCTGCTATAGGAGTGACTTATAGGTTACTATGTGTCTGTATATAAGGTATATATAGATATACTATATATAAGTAAGGGGTGATTACACCACCTTACCCAGGCTGTAAGAACAGACCTGTGATGTCAGTTTGGAAGGCTAACCAGGGGTGGCACAATACATGCTGCAGCCCCTCTTAGGCCTAGGGTACATCTATGCCCTGGGTAACTATGGTACACTATACAGGGGCTCACAAGGGTGACCCAGTAACCAATCTGGGATTTTCCTAAAGTACATGGTATCAATTTAGAGAGAGAACAGCTAGGCTGTGGGCCTGATTAGCAGGACCACAGCCATACTAAAGTCGAAAAACCAGAGAATCACAGCAAAAAATGGGGGTAACCATAGGAAGCAGACCCTACTCTCCTACACTCATGACCTGTTACAGGGTCATTTTTAACAATTGCCCAGTTTCATTGTATAATTTTATTTATGGATTTTTGTTGAGCATTATAGGTAAGAATAAGTCTCAGCTCATCAGTCTTATGATTTGTTGTTTAAGTCACTGTTCTGTTGTTTGGGGGGATTAACAATTCGTTTCTGACCAAATTCTGTGCTTTTTTAATAGCCTCTTGTACAATTTTAATGGGATACCCTCTAGATAAAAATCTTCTTTTGCTTTGCAGTTGGGCATTTGCTAGGTCTTCAAGGCTGCTGCAGATCCTTTTGAGATATAGCATTTCCCCATAGGGGTAGCTGTGTACTAAGTGTTGTGGGTGGAAACTAGAAAAGTGTAACACGGCATTGCAGGCAGTTTCCTTCCTATACAACCTGTTTTCTGGTTTGTTTCTGTTGGAATATATTTCTACATCTAAAAAGTTGATGTTAGTATTACTTATAGTTGAGGTGAAACTCAGGTTGACCCCATTGTCATTGATCTCTGAAACAAAGTTAATGGCTTGCTCTTTGGTTCCCTCCCATACAATGAATAGGTCGTCAATATACCTGTAGTATAGTTTGACATGATCATCCATATACCTTTTGTGTGTGTCTCTGAGAACCAGCTCCTCCCACCAACCCATGAATAAACAGGCATATCTGGGGGAGAAGCTGGCTCCCATTGCGACTCCTCGCATTTGCTGATAGTATGTTTTGTCAAACAAAAATATATTGTTGTTTAACACCTTCGCTATGGCGGTAATTCCGCCGCAGCACTAGGGGGGAGGGGGCCGTGCGCCGCTCCCCATGCTCGTGACGGAACCGCTCCATCACGAGCCTCGGGTGCGCTGTGCTTGTGACGGAGCGGTTCCGTCACGGCCCCGCCCGCTCAATAGAACACACCACGCAGGCGCGAAATCAGCGCTGCGCAGGCGCGAAATCAGCGCTGCGCAGGCGCGCCGAGCGGGCCGTGACGGAACCGCTCCGTCGCTAGCACAGCGCGACCGAGGCTGGTGACGGAGCGGTTCCGTCACCAGCTTGGAAAGGGTTAAACAGAAGGTGATCATGCATTGTGTTGGGGGAGAGTTGCCTTATTCTTGTTTAGATAGAATTCAACAGCACGTAGACCATCCTTATGGTTAATACAAGTATAGAAGGAAGCAACATCCAAAGTTAAAAGAAAAAAATTACTGTTCTAATTAAAATCATTTAACTTCGAAATAAAATCACTTGTGTCCCTTATATAGGATGGTAATCCCTGAACCTATTCTTGAAGGAAAAAGTCTATATATTTAGAAGCATTCTCCAATAGGCTTGATCCGGCAGAAATGATGAGCCTGCCTAGGGTCTTGGAAGCGTTTTTGTGGATTTTTGGGATAAAGTAGATGTTTGAGACGGTTGGATGGTCATTTCTAATAAACTGGTACCCATCCATTGTTAACAGTCCCGCACTTTTCCAAGCCACCAGTTTAGCATAACACTCCTTGGATGTCTCCCTTAGGGCCACTGAATTGCTAAGCCTATAACAAGATCTATCATTTACCTGTGACATTGCTTCCTCCATATAGTCTTTTCTCGCCCACAAAACTACATTCCCTCCTTTGTCAGAATTTCTGACTATAACGCTTTTGTCCTTATGTAGTTTGTTAATCAAAGAGTAGTATTGTTTATTTTTGTTGTCTATTTTCTTCTTGGTGTTTAAAGTTTTGTGATTCAATTGTTTGATTTCACTGATCACGTTTTCACTGAAAATGTCAATACCGCCTCTCTCTAATACAGGAGTAAATTTTGATTTCTTTTTGAGCGGTGTACTCTTCCTATAGGCTTCCTGTGAGGCTAAAGTGTTCATGGCTAAGGTGGGAGACAGTTCTTCGTCTTCCACGCTGTTATTTTCCTGTTGTTATTCAGTTAGCACTTGCAACAGTGATTGATCAGCTGAGAGCATGGGTTGAGAAAGTTCCTCTGTCTCTGGATCATTCTGAAAGTTGGTGTCAGTCCTTTCTTTTGATTTATTCAAGGCATGACATTTTTGAAGTTTTAATTTTCACACAAATATATATATGTCCATTCTTGTATTTAGATAGTCAAAATTTGATTCTGCACAATAGGATAGGCCAAGGGCCAGTATTTGAATTTCTGCTTGATTGAGAACAGTTTCCGATAAATTAATCACTGTTCTTTTGCTTTCCTCTAGTGCATTTATCAGCGGTTCCACCAGTCCCTCCCACGTTTTTTGCTGTTGTTGTTTCACGGAATTTGCTCATCTTCTGGCCTTCCGCCTCTGCCTCCGCTGGTAGTTTCTCCTCTGCTTGCTGGTTTTTTCTACATATATATGTCAACACAGGCTTCAACACAGGCTTCCAGTAACTGCCCTTTACTCAAAACTTCCACACAATCTCAGGGTGATACAGAAGGACGGCACAAACAGGTTCTGGCAACGAAGGGCTTTATTTAGTTCTTACAGCAAGCCTCATGGTTACAAAGCCAGCAACAGCAAAGTGCAGGGGGGCATACAAAAAGAATGACCTATATATATATTTACTGTAAAAACCATAGGTTTTAGCGGTGTTATAGTTAGTTGAACATTTCACTTGTACAAAACCATTGAAATTCCCGCGTTATAGTTAGTTGTACTAACTATAACTCGCGCGCCCGCAATCCACTGCTGATGATGTCACATATTAAATCATTCATGACATGGTCAGTGACATCACTGATGACATCTAAAATGACATCACTGATGACAACATCCAGTGAATGTGGTTTGGTTCGATATTTAAATAAGTATTATATATATAGCAATCTGCCTTGAAGACTGAGTGTCTGAATGGAGGATTTAGTAGCAATGTGATTGACTATTTAAGTGACAAATTTAAAGTGTCTCACTAAATATATGGGATAGTGTTTAAACTGTGTGAATACCTGTATCACTCTATCTTTTGTTGTGTAAACTACTACATAAGTTGGTTACTAGCTTTGTGAAAGTCTATATTTTTTTATTTTTTTTTATTTATTTATTTAAACTTATAACGCGCAACAGCTATCCGCAGTGGGTTTCCCGGCGCCAGGGACAGACTCATGAAGAAAAAAGGACAGGTACACTAACTAGTTTATATGAGCCCTGACAACCTACTGAAAAAGCCAGGTTTTGAGACCCTTACGGAATCCAAACAAGTTTGTCTCCGTCTTTAGGGCCTTAGGTAGAGCATTCCAGGATTTGGGACCTAAGTGGGAGAAGGACCGACCGCCCATCTTTACTAGTCTAAATCGCGGAATAATGAAATCACCATTCTCTAAGGATCTTAAGGTACGACTTGGCTTGTATGGTTGTGAAGGATTAGACGGAGGCTAAGATGGCGGTCTGCCTGTAGACCGTAATGCAGCACTACGCTTGAGCTCTGTTCCGCTTCGCCAGGACCAGAGGAAGGGCACGACTTCACTTTGTTCCCCACGCACAGACTGAATCGGGAAAGGGAAATGCCTTCTCTTACGATCTCGGGGGAGTGAAAACGCATTTACTTTGTGCAGCTAAACTGCCGTTTTTTCCTGCATACATTGAGGCGAAATGGTTCCGGAGTCAATACGAGGATTTCAAAGCTCACACTCACCTGTGTCCACTGAGCAACCGCCAACAGCTTTTCACAGTGCTACTGCCTGCAGGATTGTAATCGCTCCGGTAAAGTGTTCCTGGTATTCCGGCCAAGCATCACAGCCGCGGCTACAGTGTAGTGGCTTCACAGTAACCCCTGATTCTACTATAGAGGCGCTGTGCTACAAAATTACTTTTGTTGTTCGGGTTTTCTCGGCAGAGCCGCTCGAGCCACTAATTATGCCCCTGAAGACTGCGTCTGTAGCCTCGGCTGCTGCGGCCCGAGCAAGAGTAGCAAAGGCTGCCAGAGTCCTTCGCAAAGAAGCAGAACGGCAACATTTAGATGCTTCATTGGACGAAGGCGGGTCAGCCAGCACCTCTTTCAACAAGGGGAAGTCTAAAACCAGGAGTCAGCGAACGCCCAAACCGCACTCTCCAAGGCATTCTCCAAGGCAGGATGTACTTGCCTCCAGAAGAAAGCTGAGTACTACGGGGACCTCAGTGATGGATCTGCTCCTGAAAAAACAAGGGGTGCAGAGTAAATCACAGATGGACTCATTAAAATCGATACCCCAGGAAGTACTAAATAGTTTGCCAAACGATGATAGTACACCAAATGCAAGTAATCTCGGGTGTAGTGTAGAGTTGTCTGAGCCCTTGGAGTATCAACTGAACACCCCCACGAACCCTGCGACCGGAACTGTATGTATTGCAACTGATTCTACTAGCCCTCAGCTCGCCTCAGTCGAAAAAACTGTAAGTACCTCTTTCATAGTTGAGGCTGAGCAGCTTACTCATCCTGACGGAACTGTTGATGGAACTGTTGATTTACTTATTAATGAAGAGCAGGGTTTGGAAGGGCATTGTATGTCGTTCTCTGGAGAAGGCGGAAATGTATTGGGGGCACAAGATGAAACAACCACCATGACTGCGGAGTATAGCCAGGATGCAACCCACTCTATTTCTAATGGTATGCCCCCAGTGGTCATTGTCTCTGCTATGGCGAACAGTGTTACACATGACCCTATACTTGGTATAAGACCCTCAACCTTAAAGGTCAATTTACCCACTGAGGGGGATAAGGAATTAAGCGAGTTTTACTATTTCTCCGATGAGGCCGGTGTCGAGGCTGTGGAGGAATGGTCAGAGGATTACGAGTCCACAGGGGGTTCGGAGGATGATGAGTCTGATTTCCTGCCCAGTACTTCCAAGGACAGCTATAGTGAAGAGAGTTTGAATGTTAACACTGTCAGAGCTAAAACAAAATCAATACTCAAAGTCAAACAGCGAGGCCCGGCTCAGGGCCACCCTATACCCAGGCCGCCGTTGCATATGAGTCAAGGCCCTGACAACTCTGGTACTCCTGAGATTTCGCAAACAGCTGTTGAGACCATCTTACAGGCTATTACTGCACATATGGAAGAGACAGCCCTAGACAGCAAGAGATCCCGAGCAGCACTTCGTAAAATTCAAGGGGTGGTCAAGAAGCTTTCCAAAACCTGCAACCTTGTAGGCGAAAGAGTTACTGAAATGGAGGCCAGGGTTCTTTCGAATGAAAATGAGGCTACTGCGAACTCCGGAAAAATTAAACTTCAAGAAGCAGAACTAACCGATATAAAATGGAAGCTCGAAGATTTTGAAAATCGGCAGCGTCGAAACAACCTACGCATCTTAGGAATTCCGGAGAAAGTGGAGAGTGAAAATGCACGGGCATTTGTAATAAAACTATTCAAAGAATCTATCCCCGAATTAAAGAACTGGAACTGGGATGCCTAAATCCAGCGTGCCCACCGGATGCCGTTTAATATGCCTCCTAAACCCCGGGTAAACCCTCGAGCAATCTTAGTTTATTTTGTAAATTTTTTGCTAAGGCAGACGGTGGCTGAGAAAGCAAGACCTGATCATAAATTGATATATAACGACCTTTCATATTTTACAAGACCCGACTTTTGCCACGCAACGGTCGAAAGACGCTGGCGGCTGCGATCAATGATTAAGCCTTTCCAAGATAAGGGAGCCCAAGCTTACTTGAACAATCCTGCTAGGCTTAAAATTGTGCGAGGTGGTCAGACAACATTTTTCCAGTCTGAGATCAAAGCAAAGGCCTATCTCGATGAATTGACATAAAAAGGGTTGATTAGGTAGTTGATTCCATTATATTCGTACAGTAACTTCTGGGTTTGAAAACTCTACAGTGTAGTGAATCGTCAACGGTAGCTGCAGAATATTCACGTGGGTGCTGTGGATATGTCTTATTTGGCTTGGGTTAATATTTAGTAGCACTCTGTTAGATTTTTGTTGCTTTTTTCTCTGGTTATGTTATCCTTTCTTACATATCTTACACATTAGAGGGCGGTAGCTCAGATGTCGTGCTGCAACCTCATCACCCAGACTCTGGTTGAGTCTGAACACCTACTGTTTGGGGAGGTGGTTACGGGGGGGTGTTGGGGGGTGGGTTGGGAGGGGGGTTGGAAGGGGGGTTGCAGAAAATTTTTTAAAAGAATCAGGTTTATTAGCAAGAGGCTTTTTGTTTAGTACTTATTGTCAATGTTGTCAATATTGCCGCATTCATTTAACTAAATCGAAAGTAATTGGAAAGGAGCTAGAGCAACGCGTTAAGCAATACATGATGAAAGTTTTACAGCTAACTGTTACTATAAGCAATGGGTAGGTTAAGTGTCCAAAGTGTCCAAACATGGAATGTAGGGGATCTTCTGTCCGGCGATAAACAACGTCAATTGGGCAAACTAATCAATCTAAACCCTGTAGACATACTTTGTCTCCAAGAGACACACGTGCCCTGGGCCAAGAGATCCTCACTGAGCCTCAATGGGTAAAATTTGTTGATAACATCTACCCAATCATCGAATATAAGGGGTGTAGCAATCCTAGCGAAAACACGTCTTGGTTTGGGAGTACGTCATCTTTCAGAACCCCACGGCAGATGGGCCATTGTTAAACTTGCAATTGGCATCACTATTTGCACCATTTACGCTTCCAATCATGACAATCCCGCAGTTTTTGAGGTGCTAGAATCTAAACTTGCCACCTGGCAGGGCCCACTAATTTTATGTGGCGACTTTAACATATCACTTCAACCCTTGCTCTGTAACTCTGCTTTGAAACAGAAATATGTTGGTCGCAAACCAAAGGTATATCAGGCTGTTAAAAAACTGGTAGATAGCTTCGGTTTAATTGACGTGTGAGTAATCCTCATGACCCAGGTTATACATACTTTTCACATACACACCAAAAACACGTCCGGATTGATTATATGTTTGTTTCCAGTGACCTAGCACCTCAATCATTAATTAACAAACCTCCAAAAATAATCTCAGACCACAACGCACTTGTTCTCCTGATCACATTTGGCGCCTCATTTACACAACGTCGGCCCTGGTCCTTTGATCATAAGCTTCTGTCTTATAACGAGTACATTACTTTTATTAAAAAATGGACGGAAGAATTTTTTAATATCAACCGGTTTAGTGCCACAAGAAACACCGTGTGGGATTGCTTTAAATCCGCACTTAGGGGGGAAACCATCAGTTTTCAAAAAAAGGCCAGAAAACAACTAAGAAATGAATATGAGGTAAAGGTCTCAGCCCTGGCTAAAGCCGAAGAAGAGCACACCCTAACGATCTCACAGGGACAAGATGCTAGCCGCTTGATGTATCAAGTAGCAGTATTGAAGTCTGAATTAAATACTAGCTTCAGTCAGAAAGCCGCCCAAACTTATAGAGCCCACAGGAAAAAAGTTTATGAGAGTGGTGAAAGGGTTGGTAGGCAGCTGGCACTCCAAACTCGTCAGAAAAATGTAATAAATAACATCCCCTCAATAACAGACAGCGGGCAGACTTATACCCAAGCGGCAGACATTACCTATCGGTTCCAACAATTCTACCAAAAATTGTATTCTGAGGAAATGATTGCAACTGAGAACGACATAGAAGGATATCTTGATAATCTTCTTAATAATCCCGTGGCTGTGAGGCTGTTAGATGACATCACCAGGGAAGAGTTAGAAAGTGAAATTACACTGGCCGAGGTGATAGCTGCATTATCTTCACTAGCGCCCGGCAAAGCGGCGGGCCCAGATAAACTGCCAAATGACCTCTATAAAATTTTAGGTAATCAATTATGTCCCCTTCTTCATGATTTATTTCTAGGGGTTCAGTGGAATGGGGTTCCCCAGAGTCTTGGGATGAGGCTAATATAATTGTTTTTCTGAAGAAAGGGAAACCCCCCGAGCAACTAACCTCGTACCGCCCTATTTCTTTCATCAATTCAGACTCCAAATTGTATGCCAAGGTGATGGCTGTCAGGCTCAGTGGGGTCATTGAACACCTTGTCTCTCCGTGGCAGCATGGTTTCGTCCCGGGTAAGGGGACCACTGACCATACACGCCGGGCTATAGCCCTGTTCGATGCCATGTCTGTCGCAGGGAGTCGGATGTCAATGATCCTACTGGACGCTGAGAAAGCCTTCGATCGCGTCTCATGGAACTTCCTGTGGGCAGCCATGTCACGTAACAATTTCGGCCCCAAATTCGTGAAATCAATCACGTCTATGTATTTACGCCCCAAAGCTAAACTCCAAATGTTAGGATCAGAATCTGGATACATCAACATTGCAAGAGGCACCAGGCAGGGGTGTCCATGTTCACCCCTGCTCTTTGCTTTGTATATTAATCTGTTAATTTTTACATTTTTGGAGAGCAATATTATTAAACCAGTGCTCAGTGGTCAATTTGAGACAAAAGTATTGGCTTATGCCGATGATATCGCGGTTATTACACCTGACCCGATTGAGGCTATTCGTGAAATCGAGAAGTTGACAATAGAATATGGTAATTGCTCGGGATACTCCCTTAATAGAGAAAAGACAGTTATTCTGTGTACCGACAACATTGTATGTCCGGATCAAAGGAGAGCCGAGAAGGCCACCTATCTTGGTATAACCATTTGCTCTAACACTAAGCTATTAGCGAAGCTTAATTTTGATCCTCTCCTTGATAAGATAAAGAGGGATCTGGACAGGGTAAATAGTCTTCACCTTTCGATCATAGGCAGAGCCAATTTCTTAAAAATGAATGTGTTACCCAGATGTCTATATTTATTTCGAGCGATCCCTCTAGCTGTAGATCATAACATGTTAATACTGATTAATTCTCTCATGTCCAAATTTGTCTTTCAGCATGGCAAGATCCGGAGATCCCATAGCCTCCTGTCGCTTCCACTCCACAGAGGTGGGCTTAAAATACCCAACATTATTTTTTATCATTGGGCAGCATTTCTTAAACAACTCACCCCTTTAATTAACTTCCCAACCGAAGAAAGTATGATGGACATTGATCTAATACCTTCAATTTATGAGCTCCTACTTGGCCAAGATGCTAAAGGTTTACTTCTAAAACAAACTGAGGCAAAGTATTACAAGAAACTTAAGGGAGAAATCATAATTAGTGCCTGGACAATTTGGGATAAAGTTACTAAACACATGCATATTGGGAAAGTTAATCGGTACACACCTCTGTGGCACTCAAACGTAACACATGGTCTTGAGTTTGATCTTATTGCGAGGAAGTGGGAAAGGCTGGGTATTAGAACTGTTAATGATTTTTTGTTAAATGACTTTGATACTACCTTTTCGGATTTGAAACTGAAACATGATTTGTCTAACCGAGATTTTCTCAAATTTGCTCACGTATTTGCTAAACTTAAAGCTAAAGAGTTTATAATTTGTTTGTCAAGAATTGAAATTATTGATGTTATGTTTAGAGTAAATACTAGAATAGGAACATTTTACAATATTCTTTTGACTAAAACTCACGATGACCTTGAAAAAACCGAAACAAAATGGGCGGCTAAATTAAATAATCCTAATGTCGACGTAGATATAGTTTTGGAGTTGAGCCACAATCTTTTTATGGCTAGTAATTTGAAAGCACAGCTTTTTAAAACCTTATTTGAACTTTATTATACCCCTGACAAATTATTCGCCTGGGGCAAAAGAGAGAATGACCTGTGTCCCAGATGCTCACAAGGACCTGCGACTCTTATCCACATGTTTAGTAATTGTTCTGAGCTGGTCTCAATTAAAAGTATGATCTCAGCCTTTTAGGAAGAGCTATTTGGTCATAAATTACCCGAGTCTGAAACCCTTTTTTTATTGGGACATGATAACTCTTTAAAACTATCGAAAACCGAAGAAAGACTGCCATTTATTGGCACAGCTGTATTAAGGTTAATTCTGTCAGCTCGCTGGAAAGAGCCCGACTCACCAAGCTTTCAGATGTCGCTAGCCCGCTTTTTAGCGGTTTATAGTTATGAAGTGGCCATTTATGATACTAGAGGATATAAATCAAAGAAGCGGGGGGATGCAATTTGGCTGCCTGTCACTAACTGGAAAGCAGGCTTAACCCCTGCTTTTGGGAGTAGTTGATTCGGCTGATCGTAATAAATATTGTTAATAATTCTGCTGGATGAAATCTTTACATCTTGCCCCAGTTAATACTGTCTCCCATTCCCTTTATTGCCCTGTTGTTTTTTTTTTGTTTGTTTTTCTCTCATATAGTTAAGTATTTCTCAAGTGTTTATGCTGTACTCAGAATAATTGCTCTATGTTTTTTGTGTGTTGCTATTTTGTTTTTTTCTTCTTTCTCTTATAATGTCTCTTGCTGCTCCTGGTTCAAATAAAATATATTTTAAAAAAAGGCTTGTATGGTTGGACTAGGCTCTGTAGATATTTTGGAGCCGAGCCTTGTTTAATTAAAAAAGATAGCACATAGCTTTGAATTTAATACGGCTCGGGATCCTGAGCCAGTGTAGATCGCAGAGTGCCTGGGAGGCAGACGTTCTCCTTGGAACATTGCGAAGAAGTCGGGCAGCCGCGTTTTGTACAACTTGAAGTTTATTAATAGTTGTCGAGTCTGCTCCGAGATAAAGAACATTTCCATAGTCCAGACGGGAAACAACTAAAGCCTGGACTACAGTTCTCTGGGTGGAAGGGGGCAGCATCCATAAAAAATGTTGTAACCAACTCAGAGTAGCAAAACAAATGGACGCCACCTTAGTGGCCTGCTGCCTCATTGAGAGCTTTTCATCAATGAGAAAACCGAGATTGCGTACTACGGCAACAGGCTGGGGGGTAGACCCCATATCACTGGGCCAGTGCTGGGGGCCCCAGAGATCTTTGTTCTTGCCCAGTATCACAACCTCGGTCTTGTCCACGTTTAGTTTGAGGAAATGACTCTGCATCCACTCAGCAACCCGTGTCAAGCCTAGCTTCAAGGCTGAAGTTTTATTGCAGTCACTACTAGAAAGGGAAAAAACAATTTGAGTATCATCGGGGTAAGAGAATAACGTAAGCCCAGCGTCCTCCACAATAGTGGCCAGGGGTCTAACGTAGATGTTGAATAATAGAGGACTAAGTATAGACCCCTGGGGCACGCCGTACGCCGAGGGACAAATTGCAGATGCAGCTTTTTCAGAAAAGACCTGGAAGGTACGCCCACTTAAGAAGGAGGTAATCCAGTCCAGCGCAGGACCATCCACTCCCAGGGACCGAAGAGATGCAAGAAGAATGGAATGGGACACAGTATCGAACGCAGCACTCAAATCCAAAAGGATGAGTGCAGATGTTTCACCGCGATCAATACCGTGCCGCAAACTCTCGGTGACTCCTAGGAGTGTGGTTTCGGTGGAGTAATGCGCTCAGAAACCGGACTGGGACGAATGTAAAAACCCCGAACTCTCAACAAGATGACTTAACTGTGTATTAACATGCCTTTCCAGGACTTTGGAAAAGAGAGGCAGCAAGGAGATAGGTCTAAAGTTGGACAAGTTGGACACGTCCGCTCCTACCTTCTTGAGGAGAGGAACAAGCATCACATGTTTCCATTCCTGCGGAACATAGGACTCAGATAGGGATGAGTTAAGAAGTTTCATCAGTACACGACGAGAGCTAGAATCCAATAGTTTCAATACTTTAGCATGTAAAGGATCGCGTGGGGAGCCAGATCTGATGCTGTTCAGACAAGAAGAAAAGGAGGCAATGCAAACAATTGCCATTCCGTGAGCTTCACAGCAAAAAATGGTGAATTCTCTAAAGTCAGTACAGATCCTGTCAATGATTCATCAACCATAGTAGAGGGGCTCAGGGAATCATAAATACGTTCTACCTTGGCAATAAAAAATTCAGCAATGGAATTACATTGAGCTTCATCCAATGCAGGGGGGACCTGGGTCGTGTCTGCTCCTGTTAGTTTCTTTACCACAGAAAAAAGTGTACGCGGACAGTTCTGGGCATGCGTCACCATGTTAACAGTGTAGGCTGCTCTCGCCATTTTGCATTGTTTATGGTACTCTTTTAGAGCCTCCTTGTAAGCTACTTTACGGGAGCTGGAGTAAGAACGTCTCCATTTCCTTTCGAGGGCCTTACAATTAGCCCTCAGGAGCTTCAAGTCATTAGAGAACCATGGCACAGGGGGACGATGAGACAAAGAATGCTTAGGAGTTAGGGGAAGGAGTTTGTCAACGGCGGCACTTAACCATTGGGATACCACCGTGTTCGACTCCAATACAGGTATATCAGTGCCCGGGAGAGTGTCACATAGGGGCTGGTTAAACTTCGTGATGTCAAGTTTACCCCACCGACGTATATGCTCGTCCCTTCCATTACAGCTCATGGCCATAATCTTGGTAAGAGGCAAGGAAAAATGGACAGCATAATGGTCCGACCATTCCAGAGGACGGGCATTCAGTGAGCACTCGAATGGAAGATTGGAAAGAATAGGGTCCAACAAGTGCCCAGCAGAATGAGTGGGCCCAGAATTGCACAGTGAGATGTTAAGGGCTTCCAGATCTGATAAGAAGTGTTTACTAACGGTGCAAAGAGGATCTTCTAAATGGAGATTGAGATCACCAAGGATGGTGAAATGTGCAGCCCTCAGGGATAGTGGGGCAACTCTTTCGGGAAAGGAAGTCGTCCAAGCGTTGGAGTTACCAGGAGGACGATAAACCAGGAGACCTGACAAGGTAAACTGAGGGCTAATCACTAATTTGAAAAGCGCAGCTTCACATCCAGGCAAGGAAAAGGTTTCAAACTTACAATTATAACTGTATTTGAAGATTATCGCGATACCCCCTCCTTTGCCAGTATCTCTATCCTTCCTAACCATGACATAGTCATTAGGAATAGCCATGGCAATATCTGGTCCGGAGCTCTCATGGAGCCAGGTCTCAGTAAGGAACATGGCGTCCGGCCTCTCATCAACTATAAAGTCGTAGATATTATTTTTGTGTTTGGAAATAGACCTACAATTTATGCTCCAAAACTGAAGTTTGGGGAATGTAGAAAGAGTTTTAGTGGTCCTCGATCTGCCACGCATATGTGTTCGTTTCATCGCCTTGCATCAGGTCATTTTCCCCGTGGAAAAACCACAGCCATGACAATTAAAGTTATGAACTGGCAAAACACAAGATGTACAATTAGTATGAGGAGAGGGTCTGAGAGATTTTAATTCCTCACCAGTATACTTACGTACAATAGTTCGATGGATGAAAGCGTCCGGAGTCAGAGTAGGGGTTATGGCCCCTGGGCCCGTCCAAGCGCGGACGGGCGCAGACGGGCAGGACTTTGGCTCGACTCCGGCACGAATGCGGCGCGACCGCTGAGCGTTACCGCTGCGCGTGTCCATGACAGGTTTATGTAGGGGCCTCACGATCACGCCTGAACACTAGAGCCCTCACAAGATGGCGCCGCCAAACGTCCCTAGCTACCCCCAAAATGGCTGCCAAAAACGAATGTACCGGCCAGGGACCCGCCAAAACAGCGGTGGTAATGACAAATTATAGTGCAGGTATGCGCTATTAATCTTATTAAAATCAGGGGTTAAGAAATTATTTTTAAACGAAAATATGCACAAAACAGGAAAGTTTTAAAATACAATAGCTTTGCATAGGTTAACTCGCCCAGAGCGCAAGTAGTACAAATACGCGGCGTAACATAAGGGTACCTTATCCTAGGCCGAACTACCTCAGAAGACCGTCTTATGTAGGGGCCTTGCGATCACGCCTGAGCACTAGAGCGCTCACAAGATGGCGCCGCCAAACGTCCCTAGCTACCCCAAAAATGGCTGCCAAAAACGAATGTACCGGCCAGGGACCCGCTAAAACAGCGGTGGTAATGACAAATTATAGTGCAGGTATGCGCTATTAATCTTATTAAAATCAGGGGTTAAGAAATTATTTTTAAACCAAAATATGCACAAAACAGGAAAGTTTGAAAATACAATAGCTTTGCACAGGTTAACTTGCCCAGAGCGCAAGTAGTACAAATGCGTGGCGTAACATAAGGGTACCTTGTCCAATATTAGTTATTAATTAGTTAAGTGAGTATATGGGATAGTGAATGAATGTGTGTGTGGTTGGGTGGGAGGTGTGTGACTGTCTAAAGATGTGTAAATAGTTGATTTAGTAGGTATATGAGGTTAAGACTGTACGTGGAAACAGTTGTTTGGGTGAGTGAATCTCTTTATGGGTGTGGTGATGAGTAAATATATTTCTCAATGATACAGGTCCAACAAACTAGAAATGCAAAAGGCAGTGTATGTGACAGTTGTTGTATATAAATAAGTATACATAAGTCTCAGTGATTGTATGAGTGACGTATGGATAACTGTATACTTGTAATAGTGATTTTATAACACACTAAGTATGAGTTACTATCTATATGAATAAATAAAGTGGTGTTTGTGTAAGTGTGTAGCTTAGTAAATATAAGTGTGATCAATTCTTTGCATAAGTATGTAGGATGTCTGCATAAGTGAATAGGATGTGTGCTGGTGTGTAATGTCAATGTAGGTGCTTAAGTATATTTGATAGTGTTCTAGTGATCTTTGTTAGCATGTATGAGTGAATCTATAGGTAAGTGTTTAGATGTGTGTGTAGATGTAGGAATCACTGAGTGGGTTTTTAGAAACTTGTATTGGTGTGTCAATGGTTTCAAATATGGTACTTCATATTTTATAATGAGTGTTGAAAGGGTATACTAGTGTATGATAAGATGTATCAGATTGTCATGTGGAAGATGTAACCAGTGATGTCATCAGTGATGTCATTTAAGATGTCATCAGTGATGTCATCAGTGATGTCACTGACCATGTCATGAATGATGTAATATGTGACATCATCAGCAGTGGATTGCGGGCGCGCAAGATATAGTTAGTACAACTAACAATAACGCGGGAATTTCAATGGTTTTGTACGAGTGAAATGTCCAACTAACTATAACACCCCTAAAACCTATGTTTTTTTCAGTGAATTTCTAAGGTTTTTAAAATGGTAATTCCCAATTATAACGTCTGAAACCTATGTTTTTTTCAGTGAATATATATATATATATATACATATATATAATATTACAAACCAGTCCTAAAGGTTCGACGCTGGCGCTCTTTTTCATTCTAATGGTGCGTCTTTTCCGGCGAGGCCACGCCAGTTTAAATTTTCTGAAAATACAACCCCACTGCCAGGCAGTGATGGTTGCATATGAAAGACGCACTCACTCGGAAGTCATGAAGTTGTTAAGGCGACTTTATTTTCAAAGGAGAGGCAACGTTATATATGCCAAGGTGAATTGAAGAATGAGTGGGTGAGTGAGGATGTGTATGGGTGATTTGATGAGTGCATGACTTACTGTATATGTTAATGATTAAATGTGTCTTAGTGAATGTATGGGGGAGTGACAACTCTGTGTGAGTGTATGTATCAGTCTGTAGGTTGGTGTGTAAGTGGCTGCATGGGTTGTTGAGTAGGTACAGGAGTGTCTATATGGCTTATTGATTAGTTGTCTGGGTACCTGTATGGGTGTCTGTGTGTCTGTGTGTCTGTGTGGGTGGGTGAGGGAATGTGTGACTCTCTGCATGGATGTATGAGTGTGTGAATCCCTGGGTTCATGAGTGCATCTGTGAGGGAATGTACGTCATCAGTGATGTCATTTGAGATGTCATCAGTGATGTCACTGGCCATGTCATGAGTGATGTAATATGTGACATCATCAGCAGTGCATTGCGGGGGAGCAAGTTATAGTTAGCTCAGCTAACTATAATGGCAACATTTCTCTGGTTTTATGTAAGTGGAGTGTCACCTTAACTATAACGTCCCTGAAACCTGTGTTTTCTTCAGTGAATATATCTATATATACACACCAATAAAATAAAATCTTTTTAAAAAACAAGCATCTCTAATGAAATTATAAAATGCAAAAACTTAAATTTAGTAAAAATAGTTTAAGCTTTAAAACATTAATAATGACAAATAAATAAACAAAAACAGAATAAAGTTAGTTATAATAATATAAAATAAATATAAAAGTTCCAATTTAGTACATATACTAATTCCACTCCAAGTTATACAAAACTAGGTAAACTATTATATTAAATATATAAAAAATATACTAATCCCACTTCACATAATTAATAGATAATAAAACTGGGTAAAATGTACACATCTCCCGCCAGTAAATGCAACACTAGGGAAAGTGTTGGATTGATGATAGGTAAGATTTACTATTCCCTTTCCAGTAAGGACAACAGTGAGGAAAGTTTTGGATTGCAGAGGGGTGCAAATTACTATTCCTACTCCATGCATTACAACAACAGGGAAAGTGTTAGATTGCTAAGAGGTAACATGTACTATTCTCACTCCAGTCAGTACGACAGTAGGAAAGTATTGGATAGCAGAGGGGTACAATGCACTATTCCCACTCCAGTCAGTGCAACAGTAGGGAAGTATAGGATAACCGAGTGGTAAAATTTACTATTTCTAATCCGGTCACTACAACAGAAGGGAACGTGTTGGGTTGCAGAGGGGTTAAATGTACTATTTTCTGTCCAGTTTGGACAACGGTAGGTAAAGTGTTGTATTGCACACTGGAATAAAATCCTATTCCCACTCCAGTCAGTGCAACATTAAAAGCAAACAAAATAGCTTGAACAAAATACAATTATTTTAAGAATAAATTAAATAAAGAAAAATAGAAATATGTGCAAAAAAACTGCAAGTATATTTATTATTTAAAATAAAAAGTTATTACAATGTTAAATACATATCACGAATAACTACAAATGTTATTATAAATAAAATACAAAAATAGCTTTAATACAAATAAATTCTTTGATTTAGAAAATATTTATTAACAAAAAAATATGTAATACATACATTTTATTTAGTTACTTCCCACCCCTATAACCCCACGAAACATATAACCTACACCTAAAAATTAACCTTAAAAAGCAAAATATTTACACTATTAATATAAATATTTATTAACAAAATTAGTATCATTAATGAGATATTACTCATTCATTAATTATAACTAATTACCTTACCACCGTATACCCCCACAAAAAACACAACACTCATAACAAGTTACAGAAAATTATTTGCCCATTTAACATTATCAATTTTATAATTACTATTAATTAAAAAATTTATTATTAATTACCTACAATTAATGTACTTCCCCCCACATACCACTAAAAACCCTACAACCCACATCTAAAATCCTAAAAAAAAAGATTGCACCATTTTCTTAATTAATGAACAATTAAACAAATATTATTAGTTAAAAACTAAATAGGGGCGGTTCCGATGTTGGTCAGAAGTGCCTCCATGTTCCTGTCGGAGGCGATCGGCTCGACCGAATAAGCTTCGGATGCAGTCCCTCCGACCGCTGCATAATGATACCCAAAACAAATTGCTTACCTACCGACTCGGTTTCTCCAATTCCGACTGGAAATTCCGACCATGAAGCCTTCAGAAATACCAAATAGAACCGTTTGGAGTGACTTCTGACCCCAGAACCACTCCAATTTGATACGTATTTCCTATGCACCAAATCAGTTGGATCAACTACCTTGCCAGAGCAGGCAGAAGGGGCGTATTTCAACTACAAATATCATCACAACATGCTTCCTTTGACCTTTGCTATTCAGCTACAGAGTCCATTACATATGTCATCCCTCTACTAAACATCTACGATGAGTATTATAAACCAAACCGACGCGGTCATCGCCGCCGGTAAGTAAGACACCTACCCCTACAGATTAACGTAACT
Organism: Lissotriton helveticus; assembly: GCF_964261635.1. Lineage (NCBI taxonomy): Eukaryota > Metazoa > Chordata > Amphibia > Caudata > Salamandridae > Lissotriton > Lissotriton helveticus. The sequence goes on from NC_136057.1 coordinate 1,510,197,126, forward strand.
ACCCTGTGAATGTTAATAGAGTAGAAAGTGTTCCATTGCATGTTGAGCATGGCAAATGAAGGAATATCATCATCAGGGATCTACAGTCTGACAGGCAAATACAGGGGGAAACAAATGTTTTAATTTTGAACAGGAACGCCCTTAGCTACATATATGTATGTATACTGAAATGAATGTATGAGTACACCGCAGCACACAACGAAACATTACAGAGCAACAAAACATCAATGCACTCACAAAAGTATGTCCACAGAATCATGCACTGGCACCAGGGCCACTCCTACATTCATCATTTCTAAGGGTAGAACCTGAATATATGAAAAGCATATAAATACCACAAGATCTCATGTCATAGAAAGTCACATTGCAGGAAGTGCCACGCAATTTACAATAATCACCTAGCCATTTTTCAAATGTCATAGCAAGAAGCACCTTATCTAGTCTGTATAGCTTGAAATTGGCCAACAACATGTATGAAACCCACATGAAAATTATGTCAACATATGAGGCTGATCTACCACGTAGCAATACAATACATCTATCCAATCAGATGGAAAAGCAAGGTCTAGATCGTTTACAAACTCACATCATACTAAACCTAATGCACCAATTGTTTGCAGATCAATACATGACTCGAAACACCAAATTGACTAATACAGTCCAACCTGGCCTTCCACTCCTCCACTGCCACTCACCCATCAGCCCAATTGTGCAGTCCCACATCCTGAGTCCTGATGAGTACAACAGTGTCCAAGCAGGCATCCACCAAAGCCTCCACTCTCCATTATCTCAGCCTCACCGCACAGCAAGTAGCCAAGTCATCATAGAGAGTCACAACAATCATGGGATTTTGGATGTGTCAGGAATAACAACATGCGTAGGATCCAGCCCAGATCCAGAGCAGTACTCAGACAGATGAATCCCTTACATACAATCCCTAGCATGCACCCAGGTCTGTTTGCACGTACACCTCACTCAAATATATTGGGACAAAACTATTTTGGGGTCCCATATGCTTTGCCAGGCCTGGTTTACATGCCCCCAGTGGACCTGTGCCATTCCCCCACCACTGTTGACTGAGGCCAGCCTGCCGGGCATGAGCTAGAATACATACCTGTGCAGTCAGGACCAATGTTCCCTCAAATTTTTTTCCTCTGTGTGAGGCAGTGTAAGATCTATGTGCGCTGCAACCAAGGCTATGTGCGCCAGTAACCAGACCGCTCTTGTGAGTGCAGCTTCAAATATCACTTCAAACTTTTGCTTAAAAATGTGAAAAGACAGTGACAGGTGCCGTGATTAACATGGGCACTTTAACAAATGCGCTCTTTGAGAAGAATTTTTTTTTATAATAACTTAGTTATTATAATTGTATTTTTAGCAGTTTCAGGCCTGGGTTAGGGTAGGGCCGCATCAGACATTGGGCTAACGCATTTTAGTGCTAGTGCCACATCACCACATTAAAATGCATTAGTCACACATTCTAGCGCCCCTCTAACAATACTGCAATTGAGGCACACTGCCAATGAGGCAGCACCAGCCCGCTAAAATTGTCTAACATATATGAGCATGCAACTGCATCTTCAAATTTAAAATGCTATGCGTCAGAGATAGAATATTCATGAGCAGCACTGAGCAGGCAGGCTAGAGTTTATGAGATCAATTAGCCATGCCCCAACCAGCCTTCCTGTGAGTCTACTCTGGGTGTACCAGCCGTCACATGGGTCATCCATGGGGCGTGCCTAGCCTGCTGATTTGCCACAATCACACCACCCTTTTGGTTACCAGAAGCACACACATGCTTAGAAGATTGGACACCCTGGCGGTTGGTAGCTTTTATTTTATTTCCAGCACCTGCCAGCATAGAAGTCATATTACCTAAGCCTCTTTCACAGAATGTTATAGTTTTACAGATGCTGGGCCCACTCCCTCCTAAGCCCCCACGTCAGCCTGGACATAGATTGTTGACAAAACAGTCACCTTCTTAGCCCCTGCTGTGCCCTCTGGACATGTGTACTTTTGTGAACCAGAGGCACAGTACAGGTCGTCACTTGATCCCGGGACTTGATTGTCGTCAGAGCGGCACACAAGTGTTTAATTGTGACCAGCAGAGGTAGGGGGTGTTTTTAAAAACAAGCTTGTCACACAGTAGCTGCTGCTGAGGGCACATCATTTCAGGGGTCAAGAATTATGTTTTCAGGGAAAGGAAATGGGAATGGTAATTCCAAGTGTAAGTCATTCAGGACCCCAAGAGTAAAAAACGTAGAGCTTTCATTAGAATACTATGCATGCTGCACAGAGAAGGGAATTAAAGATCTTTCAGCAATAGAATGAAAATGCAGTTCTCCTAGGTTTTCTCCCTTCACTGCCAAACAAACTATGTCCATCAGATTCCCTTTCTTTTCCGACTCCAAGCAAAAAAAAAAATTGTAGGGACTCTGTCCAATCATTCACATCATGTTATGTTATGTTATGTTATGTTATGCTGTTTTGTAACGCGCTCAATTACTGCCGGAGTATCCTGGCGCGAAAAGAAGAAACAGATTAACAGCCAACACTACACAGAAAAGAAAGCTAAAAGGCCAATCTAAACAGATGGGTTTTCAACGCTTTTTTAAAAGCACCAAAATTCAAGGTAGCGCGCAGGGAAGAAGGAAGCTCATTCCAGGCCAACGCGGCCTTCACCGCCACTGAATGCCCTCCCAGCCGGACACGCCGAAAGCGGGGAACCTGCAGCAGATGTTGAGCAGCAGAGCGCAGGACTCGATTGGGAGAATAACGAGTAAATCGTTTCATCAGGTAGGCGGGTCCCTGCCCATTGATGGCTTTATGAGCCAGGGTCAAAATTTTAAAAGTAATCCTTTGAGGAACTGCCAACCAATGCAGACTCTGCAGGTGATTCCTTACGCTGACCCGGCTGGAAATATTACCCAACAGTCTGGCGGTCGCGTTTTGAATCACCTGGAGCCGCCTCACCATATAAGCCGGGGAGCCACTCAGCAGAGCGTTGGCATAGTCCAGACGCGAGAGAATTAAAGCTCTCGCTACTGACTCTCTTGCCGAGGCCGGCAAACAGGGGAAGAACTTCCGAAGCGCCTTAAGAGTCCCAAAGCAACCTCCGGATAACTTCTTGATATGCCCCTCGAACCGGAGGTCTTCCCCGAACCAGACCCCCAAGTTCTTAGCGAGGACATTAACTGCGCAGGGCATCGGGAAACCGACCGGCCAAAGTGAGTCTCTGAAATTAGGGGGGAATTGACCGTAGAGAAGAATTTCGGTCTTATCCTCATTGCACTTCAGTTGTGAAGAAGCTAACCACTTAAAAACTGAAGACAGACAGTTCTGAATCCGCTCTGTCTCTAAGACCGCACTAGGCCAGGGAAACAACAGCTGCGTGTCGTCAGCATAGGCTATAATTTTGGCCCCCAGTTGTTCGACTAGCTCTATCAGGGGGGTCAAATAAACATTAAAAAGCAGAGGGCTCAAAGTGGAGCCCTGGGGGACCCCTGTCGTGAGAGGCTTAGCCGAAGATGACAAAGGAGGAAGCCAAACCTGCTGGGATCTAGACGCAAGAAAGGAGCTCAGCCAGTCTAAGGCAGTGCCGGAGACCCCAATGTCAGCAAGCCGAGCGAGGAGGCGTTGGTGAGGCACCGTGTCGAACGCGGCAGAGAGGTCTAATAAAATTAGAGCCACTCTGCCGCCACAGTCCAGACACTCCCTAACCGCTTCCGCGATCTCCACCAGAGCCGACTCCGTGCTGTGGGCAGCACGGAACCCCGATTGAAGCGCCCCAGATGATTCTACAAACTCGTTTAGCTGCTGGAAAGCCAGTTTTTCGCCAATTTTTGCCATAGCCGGAAGCAGAGAAATCGGCCGATAATTGGCCAGCACAGCAGGGTCAGCTCCAGCCCCTTTGAGCAAGGGCAGGAGCTTAGCCTGTTTCCACGCGGCAGGCACTATGGCAGATTTAAATGATAGGCCGACTATATGCGTCACTTCCTGCACCACCACATCGGCTACGCCTGCCAGCACCCTCGCCGGGCAAGGGTCAGATGGAGATCCAGATTTCAAGGATTTAATCACAGCCAGCGTGTCAATAGCTGTGGGAGGAACAAGCTCCACCATCCTGGACGATGTACCCCTTGGAGGGGGGAGATGTAGGGAATGCCATCCAAGAGGTTGCTGGCACTAAAACTGGACTGAATAGCAGCTATTTTTTGCTCAAAAAACACGGACAGACTCTCGCACCATGCCCTTGAAGCTGGAACCATCCGCTGCTCAGCACAAGGGGAAAGGAAGCTGTTAACAATCGCAAAGATCTCGCGACTGCTATTATTGGCTTTTTCAATTCGGTTGGCATAATATTCACCCTTAGCTATTTTAATGTTGGCATAATAGTTTCTTTGCTCTCTACGTAAAACTGCCTTGGCTAAAGGGCAATAAGTTTGGCGCCAGGCCCGTTCGAGCTTTTTACAGGCCAGCTTGTGAATGCGCAGCTCAGGAGAAAACCAAGGTTTAGAAGGAGTAGAGCGCATTCTGCCACTGCTCCCCCCTTTAGATGAAGCCATCACCCCCGCAACCATCCATTCACTAAAGTTCAGCACCGCTTTGGCAAGATCAATGCCCAACACGCGCCTACACTCCTTCAGGGTGGCAGCCAGAGCCTCTATGTTGATTTTCCTGGCACAGACGGTTTTGACCCCCCCCGTGGTAGTTCTCTGAGCTGACCACGCAAATCTGATCAGCTGATGATCCGACCACATCAAAACTTGAGGGGCATCAACCCGGAGGGGAAAGTTGGAACAAATCACATCCAGAGTGTGACCCCCCGAGTGCGTAGGTAAAGAGACCCACTGGGAGAGATGCGCCAGGTCAAGAAAATCACACAGGGCTTTACATTCCGGGAGATCCGCTACCTCAGCATGAATATTAAAATCACCCAGCAATAAGAAATGCGGGAATCTCAGGGCTCAAGGAACCATAAAATCAAGCAGAGCTGACAAAAACGGTCCTGCCGGTCCTGGAGGCCGATATATTAACGTACCCCCCAAAGTGAGATGAGGAGAGAGGACCAGAGAGAAAGTTCATCACTTCCCTAACTCCTAAATCCTCCAAAGGCTCAACCTGAAGGGTCCATGCACTCCAGCTCAGCCATTCTAGTAGCAAAACGACCATTAACCATCAAAGTAGTCTGCTTGCTTACTAAAAGCTCCACACATGCAGTAGTAGAAGTGGGCAGGATCAGCAGGGCACGAAGTGCCCCTACAACTTTAATTAAATAGATTCTGTTCCCCAGCTTCCCAGGAAAGCAGAAATAGCCAAGGCCCACAGATAAGGCTTGGCGTGCATTGCAGTTCGGGGCAGGGCGGGTAGAGAAGGGAAAGGACTCTGTCTCTTTCTTCTAGCCAAGAGAAGACAAGGACAGTGTCCACTTCTGCTCTGCCACTGGCAAAAGCACTCACTAATTTCTGAATAATGAGCGTAAAAGCGTTAAGGTGATCATGTTGTTCCTGCTTACATTTCACATGCTTTACTTAAACTTGCATTCCCTATGAGTGTTTGCTTTTTCCAGGATGTTGTAACTTTTTTAGGCAACATATTACTCTCGTCTAATGCGTAATTTGAATTGTGTCACATCGAGGAGTTTATAGTGGGGCACAATTGGGTTGTAACTGAAGGCAGTGCAAGTTTCTCTCAGTAGGGCAGTATGGTGTTCAGTAGAGGAGAGGATGTGGCACTATGCTCAGAGCTACCAATTTGGAAGTGGAGAACCAGGTTCAGCCTTCATGACCACTCCACCAGACCACTCTCCTGAGGGAGCACATTCCCTTGCTTGACCTTAGAAGACCCCGCTAGACCTTAGAAGCCCTGGTGTCTTAGCACGAGCATGTGGACTCTAGCGGTGGCAATTGTGGTTTCTCCTTAAAGGCCTGTCAACCACAATCCATACTGAAGTTCACCTCGAGTTTTAAGGGCAGGCCTATGAAGCAGCACACCCTAGCGTGACATTGACTGTCACTCAGGTCACAGAACCCTTGAGCAGGGTGGCTCTAGGGTGATGCGATTGCCCCGGGGCATTGACTTTGGGTGGGGTGTCATGCTTTCAAGTATATTATATTTCTAAAAGCACTTGCTCCCTCCTTCCTGGCCTCCAGCAATTTTAGGCAACAATAGAAATGTCATGATAACTCTACTGATTAATGTTCTTCCTGGAGAGATGGAGTTTCATCAAATGGAAGTTTTGACTCATGAAAAGGTAGCACAGAGGGCCAATTTGCCTGCTGCAAAAAACATGTACCTGCCAGATCACAAAGTGCACATAATATAAATGGGTCAGTGGGTTACTGCTGTTGTCAGTGAGATCCTTTTGTTACTTACAGTTTATAAGTCAAAATCCTAACACAGAACAGTGAGCTATTAACTGTCATCTAAGAGCGGCATGTTTTTTTCCCAGTCTTATGTAACATTTCCTATACAGAGATTTACACACATATGATTAATTGTATATTTGTAATAAGTGTGATGTACAGTGCTCTGACACCCTACACTGGAGCGAGAGTGTGGTTATGGAAACTTAAGGGGTACTGTTAAAGGGTGGTAGTGAGGGAATCAGTGGCGGAGGGAGTCACTGGGGGGTCAAAAACAAACAATGTTTTACAGGACTCCACCAGCGCTAAAGCCGCCCCTGCCCTTGAGGCCAGGCCGCCTCACCCATTTGTCCCTCCGTTGGCCTTGTTTCAGAAGCAGTAGCTGTAACTCACCAGAAGTTGGCAATGCAGGATTTGAAAGCATGCCAAACTAGGTTCACAAACTTCATAATCTCTCTGCTTCATGCACAAATACTTTTAACATGTGATGCCTGCTTTGGGGCCACTGGAATTATGCATCAACGGCGGAGAAATTATGCTGCAGTGTTGACTATCAATTCAATTCAATACACTTTATTCGATTAAATTAAAATCATAAAAGGACACAATACAACATACAATATAAATACATTCAATCGATGGGTGAACACAATATAAAATCAGTAATATTCAATCATAAGGTTTAAAAGCCAGATACTACACATGTTTTACTTAACAAGCCAATGGTGCAAAATGCATAACCAAATACAATAATCTACATTAAATCATAAAGCATCATAATTCCACATTATTAATGGGTCTTAGCTTTTTCAATCTAACAGCTGCCACCAAGTAGCTCCCAATATTAAAAATGACTCAGACATTATGCAACAATTGCAGGAACATTAGAGCAGGTTTGACTTGACGTAACCCTGTGCCCTTAAGTAATTGAATGATGTATTTTTTCCTTATTACTGAATAGTGTTTACAAAAAAAGATGAAATGAGTAGTGTCCTGGACAGAACAACTATCACAATCACAGGGTAAAACCTTGTCAACAGTATTCCATGCCTGGTTTGTTCCTAGAAAAAAAGGGATTTGATTGAACCTAAACCTTGTTAATAGCCATCTGTGAAAAGGTCTAGTGACTACCTTTAAATATAATTCCAAAGAATCTGGGGTAGCAATTAAAAAATGGGCTCTTACTGTGGGTTTGAGCAATTCATCAGCCTCCCGCTCCTGTGTCCTTAAAGCCATAAAGTGCGTTTTGACCCAATTTATATCTCATTTCAAAATGGAGTCCTGCCTTTCATAAATTTCTGGTCTTCCTAGCTTAATAAAAACAGACTTAACATAGGATAGCCATTTGATATCTTTAACCCCTCCCCTGCTGATGACGGAACGGCTCCGTCATCAGCCGTGGCCGCGCTGTGCTGATGACGGAGCGGTTCCGTCATGGCCAACCCGGCACGCCTGCGCGGCGCGGATTCCGCGCCTGCGCTGAGCGTTCTATTGAGCGGGGCGGGCCATGACGGAACCGCTCCTTCATGAGCATAGCGCAACCGACGCTGGTGACGGAGCGGTTCCGTCACCAGCATGCGCCCGCCGCTCTTCCGCCCCGCCCCCTTAGCACTGCGGCGGAATAGCCGCCGCAGTGAAGGGGTTAACATTGTCTAGGCAAATACAATCCCTCATGATTTGCTGATTTAAAATTAAGTCCGGATTAAGCTATATTTTTATCCATTGTATGAGGGGGGCCAGATTTATCAGGTCTTCAACATACCCCATGCCTAATTCCTGATGTACTGCAAAGGTGGCAGTAGATTCTGGGACCGAGAGAAGACACCAAATACCTTATTTTCAGCACTTTGTATCTCAGTCATTGAGGTATAACCCCAAATAGCAGCACCATAGATGGTTAATGTTATGCATTTGGCTTTATATATTTTTTAAATTGCATCATATCGTTTTCCCACTAGGCGATGGGTCAGGTTAAGCAGGGCAGATCCAGCACGAGTTAGGGAATTCCTTTTAGCAGTTTTTTGGGGCGCCCAGGAACAATTTTTATCGAATAAAACCCCCAAATATGTGAATGCCACTACTCTTTGTAGTTCAATCCCTTTACAAAAGAGTGTTCTTTGCTTCTTAACATGGTGCCCCAAAGTCATGACCTGGGATTTGGTGCAATTGACCAGATCCAGAGAAGACATAAAATCTCCAAAGGAGTTCAGTAACTGTTGGAGGCTAATGGGGGTACAGGCTAACACAACCGCGGCATCCGCGTATAGGAGCAGCGGAATGGCGGTGCTACCTATACGCGGGACGTCTAATGTGGCTGGTGACAATGTTGTTTCCAGGGCATTAATGTACAGTGTAAAAAGGAGAGGGGCAAGGATACACCCTTGCCTCACCCCTCTCCCAGATTTAAAAGGTCTAGTACAAGAGCCCTCATGCGTCATTCGTATATTGGCATAAAGTTCCCGATGTAAATCAGCCATATAAAGCACCAAGCCAGAGTCAATCCCCATGTCCAGTAGGATTGTCCACAGCTTTGACCTTTTAACTAGATCAAAAGCTGTGGACAAATCCATAAAAGCAAGCTGCATAGAACCCTTTCTAGCTGCTGTATACTTATTGACTAAATGGTACAGGTTTAAGCTCTGATCCACAGTACTTCTCCCGGCTCTAAATCCATATTGTTGACTAAATCATGCAGCCAAAAAAAGGCTGCAACATAATGCAGTACATTTTTAGATACTTTAATATTTTTACACATACTAACAGTCTCTGGAAAGATTTTGCTTTATTAGTATCAGTGTAACATACAAATCCAGCACTGCGAAAGGTAATCAGTCAAACCTTGCAAAGGGTCGTCCACTTCGCAGAAACACAAGTCACATTTTTAGTAACTTGAGCTATAAACAATGTATTATTTAAAATTGACAAATTATGCAGCAGATGATACAGTATGCGGCAAATATTGCAGAACCAGAATTATATAGAAAACATTAGGATATTTTACCATTCATGCTTGAACTGCTCTTGTGGAAAAAGGGAAAAGTGCTGATAACAGAAGCTGCATCGCTCGAAGACAAAAAGTTTGTGCTTCAACTTTTAAGCATATTTCACCTGAAAGCACATGCCGTGTTTGTAGGCTTGCTGCATTTCTTCCCTTAATGGAGCACAGCTAGGGGGTGATTGTGTGCCTTTGTTAATGTTTTCATGTTAATCGCAGCACCAGTCATGAGCTGCAATTAACATGAAAACTTTAAAAAAGGCACACAATCACACTGCATCACAGCTCTATTAAGAGAAAAAATACAGCAAGTCTACACACCCAGTGTGTGCTTTCAGGTGATTTTGAAAGCACGCGCTGTGTTTGGTACTGCATTTCTTTTGTTTTCTAGAGTGCGGCTGCAGGGCAGATTGTGTGCTTTTGTTTAAAGTATTCATGTTATTCATAGGACGGGCACTGCAATTAACACGAATACTTGAACAAATCACACAATGAGCCCCACAGTCGCACTCTAAAAGACAAAAGAAATTTAGCAAGTGCTCCCTCCTTGATCCGTCAGGCTGCCTCTTCCTCTGCAACCTGAAATGCCTGTTTTTCACGCCACTCACTATTTAAAAGTGGCGGCAGAAATGCTATTGGGGATATGTGTGCGCACCACACAAATGGCACTGCGCGCTATAGGGCACCCAGGTGCATGCACGCGTGCAACATTAAAAGGAACACTGGTCAGGACACGGTATCAAAATGTTCCACTTGGAGTTACAGCACTCAAAAAGGTCTAAAGTGATATGAGTCCACATGGAGCAGGCTTTAAATCTGCGGGTACATAAAGGATGGTCCATGATCCAAAACCTTGGTGAAGGAAGACACACATCTCAAACCTGAGCCAATTTCTTACATACAAAAGAAAGAGACAGGGAATTGTGTTTGCTGGCATACGACTCAATGCATGTACCTGCACACGAGTGACAAGACATTTCAACATGCAAACAAATCCTTTACTATCAGCTCATTATCATGTCCTGAGCACAAATGGGGATGGATTGAAATCACCTTACATTAACCAGGCAATGCGGATCTGGTCAGATGGGCATAACAAACATTCATAAGTGAGTCGAGCATACCACAACAGGAGCATAGGGTACAAAATTGTACAACAAGATAACCACAACAAGATAGACGAGCAAAGAGGGATGATGGGGATTTAGATGGTCAGCTCTCACATACCTCACAGTCCACACAAGGGGAGGATACCATGGCCTCTAGTACAATAGCCATTGTCAACAGTAGACATTGTAGCATATGCAAATTCTAAGAGACACCCCTACACATGAACAAAGGAGGAAATGTCAGGCAGCCAGTCTTCCTCACATGACAGAGCAAGTGCCTCATCTAGATTTGTCTGGCCCACCGCTGAAAGGTCCATGACCACATGTCTGTGACCCTGACCTTTCCAAGTGGCTCTTCCTGTGCATCTTGTAAGTCCTGTAACAAGTTGTCCTACAGATTAGCTATTGCAGTACTGTGGAGACACACAACCCACTCCATGCGCTGCACAGTAGCCTCAGTTCTACACAATTAGTGAGTTGCTGCGCCCAAGTGTTGCAGTGTTGGGACAGCAGTGGCCTAACAATGCATGCAAATGGTCTGGTGTATGCTGAGCATTTAGAAATCTATCCTTTCACTGGAAACCTTTAAAAAATGATCTGCATGAATATTCCTCTCTGCGTCTCCTCCAATGGAAAGAGGTTGAACCAACCCCTCACTGGGCTAAGTACATCTGTAACTCTGGACCATAGGTTTGCAGCATACAGACATGCCCAGAACATATGTATCAAATACAAAATAGGTGCATTACATCATTTGCACAAATGGCAGGACACAAAATTTCACGGTCAGACAGCTGAGGTGAGACATGCCTTGTGCGAGATGTCAAATTGAATGGACTGGAGTTTAGCATCACTAGATACTGTACATCAGTAGTGCCTACTGTTTTCCCACTCCACGCCTGTGAGGGCTCAGAACATATCGGTGTCCCATAGCCAGCAAGCAGGTGACAGTGGGTCATTCTTAATGTGTTCAAACACATCAACAAATAAGGTCACCAGTCTCCACACTCCACCCATGATGTGCAGGGCATGGGTTAGGGGGCCATGAGCTGATTGGGTATCTGTAACTCTCAACATGTGTCTGATATTAGCTATCAGGGTGCCATGTGCCAAGAAATGGCCCCCTGGAATGTCAGGATCTTCCTACAACTGGCCAAAGGTAAAGTGCTCCTGGCCTCTGAGCTCAATCCTGTGTCTCTCCATGTTATCAGTCCTTCCCAAGAATGCTTCTATGGAAAAGTACTAGGAAATTCAGAATAAAAGACGGAGAGTGCAAGATAACATCCCTCAGTAGCCTCAGGTCTATTTAGCTCAAAAAAGCAACTTTAACCAGGCTGTCAGCTCCACAGGCAAGCTAAGCTCCAGGGAGCTGCAATGATCCTGCCAGCTCTTGTGCCCTGCATGTTGGGAGCATGCCCACTTCAGGCAACTGCCTCTCAGCCAAACAGCACACTGGCTATTGCAGTGGGGCTGACACATAACATCCCATAACAAAATTCACACCCTTCACCCAGGCAGATGCAGCCTCCACAGAGCCTCACTTATCCTGCCACAATTGCAGATCAGCTCTTGCAGCATGGTGTCCAACTCTCTGGAGGTGGCATAAGTCACAGCCACCGCTAGGTGTTGGGAAAATTACAAGATGCAGGAGAGCATAACCATTTTGGCAAGAGAAAGATATCCTTGACCTGCAACTGAGAGAGTGCTAAAACAAAAAGGACAATATGAGATACAGCAGATCAGTAGCAAAAAGCAACTGATACAACAATGGAATAGTAAAACATACATTAAAACAATATAGAGAGGGAAAAGGAGCATCATAGCATTTTTACCTTTGGCGTTTCTTCTAAAAGACCCAGTTTGCAATACCCAGCAGGTCTTTTTATTAATTTTTCAACCCTCCTCAGGAAAGTGTTTCAAGGAGGTTATGAATGGTAAAGTGCGTGTACATAACATATGGATTTGTATACATTAAGACAATGTAGAAGAGGGAGATTGAGCATCATGGCATTTTCACGTTTGACACCTCTTCTAATGGACCCAACTGGCAATACCCAGCAGGCCTTTTTGTTGATTTACCAACCCTTCTCGGGACAGCATTATGAAGAGGTTACAGACAATAAAGTGCATGTGCATAACTTATAGATAAAAAACAATTGCTATGCTATGAGGCCTTGGGCAACTATGTATAATCCTCAACCTGCTGGGTGCTATGGCATTCCTATCTGGGCTTCCTTATTATAAGCCATGCATGACTTTAAAACTTAGCCACTCCACAAGCAGAGAGTGGTATGGGATCTGTTCTTAAGATGCACAAGGCAACATGGTGGTTCTGTGTGCCCAGTTGCCAACAGATCGGTTTAGCCATTTCAACTTCGGCTTAGAGTAGGCCTGGCAGGCAAACAGCACATTGGCTATACTTTCAACTGGGTCCTTACAGCAAGGGCAATCCTTTGATGTTGGGTTGCATGGATGCCTGTTAGCTGTTGCCTCGCAAACGGGGAGTGTACCAAACCTAAACTGGATGTATAACATCAGGTCCCGAGGCGCCTGAATCATGTCTAGGTAGGGCTCCAAATATCTAGTCTGTTTGTGAAGATAAAATTCTACTGTTAGTCTCCCTAAATTTGGTTTGCTGGATTCTTGCTGTTCTACCCATTTCCTATAATGTTGTTTGAGCTCTTCTTTCCAGGGTGGATCCCGCTTGGCCCAAGGTAGGAGCTGGTCCCATTCCAAATTAGATTAATCCTGACTTGAAACTCTACAAGAAGAAACTCTGGACTTCGACATTCGTGGGACAGCTCGTGCCTCCATCCTGGTCATCGAAGACACCTCCTGGTCCACGTGGCTGCAGAGACAAGCGTCCACTCTTCACCTGATCGCGACGACGACATCTGGTTCCTTCCTGGTTCCACTCCAGTCGCTGGCTAGTGACTTTGAACATTGTCCCCTCTGCTTTCAGGTCTTCAGCATCCCTGATCCACCCTTGGATCACACCGGACGTCTTCCTCCTGGTCGCCTGCAGCATCTTTTTTTTCAGGCTCCATAGACTTCAACACAGAAACCCGACACGACTTCGCACCTATGCACCCGCAGCCCGTGGGTTAGGTAACAAGAGCATTTTGGTGCTCAAGGGTAGATTGACTCTCCTAGTGTCCAGATTCACAGTCGTTTTAGTCCTAACCAGTCAGGATTGTCCGTACTCACCTTTTTCTTGAACTGTACTGTCCATAGACGTTACGCATCTCGCGTGTGAGTTCACACTCTGCACACGCATCCCGTGGGCCTCCTATTACTTACCTAAAGTTAGGGTAGTGTAGTCCCAGCGATCCTACAGCCTCTGGACAGCTCCATTCCTTCTATCGATTTCCTTATACCAGTTACTTAGTATATGATTTGCCGTGCCCCTAGGGCACCATTGTAATTTTGTGCAACTTATCGTATTTTTCCTAAGAGATTGTCATGTGCTTAGCCCTCTGATCTCATAAAGAGTTCAGAGGTGTTTGTTATTAATAAATATATTGTTTATTTTCATAACAACCTGTGTGGTGTCCTTTCATCTGGTATTCAAGGGGTTATATATGGTAAAACAGCTGGCTTCACATGCCAAAAGAGTTTAGCCTAAGACTGCTTTGTCCATGCTACCATTAGGATAGCTGGTCTATAAGGTTGACTTACAACCAATCACCATAAGGGTTGTTTGAACTGATACAAGGTGATCACTAGAACTAGTGAGCATCATATATCAGGCCAACTTCTCACAATCAGGGCCCCAGGCTATCTGCTCTCTCTGTAAACTGGACTCCATGTAACTTAGGTACATACCTAATTGGATTGGATCACTCTTGTGAGTCCCTGTATAGTGTACCATAGGTACCCAGGGCATAGGTGCACCCAAGGCCTACCAGGGGTTGCAGCATATCTTTTGCCACCCCTGGCTGGCCATCCAAACCGACACAACTGGCGGATCACTCAGCTGGGGCAAGGTCATGTAAACACGCCTTGCCTAGATTTAGTATTCCTATATCTAACCTTATATCTAGACAGATATACACCTATAAGTCACTCCTGTGGCAGGCCTTAACAATCCTGGAGGCAGAGTGCTTGGTTTTATGTGAGATGGTGCTCTAGCATGAGCTGAGCCTGTCTGCAGCTTTTGGAACCATGTCCTTATAGCTGGTCTAGGATATAGCCATACCATATACTCTTAATTGCATTATGAACCTCGTGGTTAAATGCTAACTGTGGTTTGGCTTTATCAAAACATGTCATGTAAGGTGTCATACACTTTGGAATACTACCCCCTCTCCATTTCTGGTGACGGGGGAGCATTCCACCCTTCTAGAGGGAGAAGACATGTTGTTCCTACTAATCCTGATTAAAGTTAACCAGATCCTCAGCATCACAAAATGGATGTTGCTGCCACAGACACAAGTCTGACCTCCTGCTGCTGGGACTCCTTCCAGTGAGGGAGGCTTGGACAATAGGTTTCCCTTCTTGGGAGGTGCTAGCACCACCCCAGACAGGCTATAGTGTATTGGGGCAGGGAGGGCGGAATGAAATGAGACACTGCCTGGGGCACACAAGGTGTCCCATGCATAGTCCAGTTCAAACCGGTGCTGGGGCACTCCAGCCTGACCACCTGCTGCTGGGACTCCTTCCAGTGAGGGAGGCTTTGACAATAGGTTTCCCTTCTTGGGAGGTGCTAGCACCACCCCAGACAGGCTATAGTGTATTGGGGCAGGGAGGGCGGAATGAAATGAGACACTGCCTGGGGCACACAAGGTGTCCCATGCATAGTCCAGTTCAAACCGGTGCTGGGGCACTCCAGCCCAAGCTCTGGGATGAAACTGGACAAAAAGAAACGGGTGTAACCACCCCTTTCCTGGGTCCCACCCATAGGAGGGACCTAGCAGGTAATCCAGCCCCTAAATTTGGTATATATGTAGGAGCTGAGTCCCAAGACTTTAGATGTATCCTGAATAAAACTCGGAAACGAAACTCTGGACCTTTGATGATCTACTTTGCAAGAAGACGACTGAAGAATCTCCCTTGTGGTCAAGGAGAGACCACCCTGCACAAGCAGGCACCATTAAGCGATCAATGGTTTGCTTTGTCGACGCTCCCGCCAGAGCCCAAGCACAAAGCCTGACGAGTCCCAGACTTCCAGACTTCCAACAGACCGATCCACAGTCACAGCAGAGCTGAGACCCGTGGAGGCGACGAGAGACGTGGGACCGGCCATCTTGGAAAGCCAGCGAATTGCTTTCCGTGCAACTTCTGAGGCACCCTTGAAGTTGTGCATTGGGGATTGAGAAGCCCCAGCCCCGAGCACCAACTGCACCGAAGATCAGCCCTCCACACTCCACGAGTTCTGTGTGGGACCCTTCTGCATTTTCCTGCTCGACGTGTCTGTCTGGTCACTTGACTGTTGGCTAGTGGCCTCTGTGACAACTAAACCTTTGATTTACAAAGCAGGTCTGGTTGCTCCAGACTGGCCCTTGCGTCCCTGAAAAGGAGAAGCCCATCAGACCCTGCTGGTCTGATCAAGAAGCCATCTTCGATTCCTGCGTGGGTTGCCTTTGCCAAGGCTTGTTGACTCCAATCCGAAAGCCGCCGACAGCGAGAGCCTTCATGGGACAGTCTGTATCCAGCACCGGGTCATCGTCGACACCTCCTGGTCCACGTGGCTGCAGAGACAAGCTTCACAACATCACCCGATTGCTTTGCGACATTGCCTGGTTCCTTCCTGGTTCCATCCTGGTCACTGGCTAGTGACCCAGACTCTGTCCCCTCTGCTTTCAGGTACTCTTCATCCTCGATCCGCCCTTGGATCCAACCGGACACTTCTCTCCTGGTCGCCTGCAGCATCTTTCTCCAAGGCTCCATAGGAATCAATGACGAAACATGACACACTTTGACACCTATGCACCCGCTTCCTGTGGGTGAGGTAACGCAAGTATTTCGGTACTCCTGGGGGTATTGACTATCCTAGTGTCCTAGTTTCAAGTAGCTTTTTCCTAGTCCATCTGGAAGTGTCCTAAAAGAACTAGTTTCCATTTCTTTCGTTCCTATTCTAACTCTATGGTAACTCGCGTGCTTGTAAAGACACTGCACGCGCATCCCGTGGGCCTCCTGCTCCCTATCCTTTGGTAGTACAGTGTAGCCCCAGCGATTCTCCAGGCCCTAGGCCTTTCCTTTCTTCGTGACGTGGTTCTTATACCACTATTTTAGTATATGGTTCGAAGTGCCCCTAGGGCATTACTGTATTTTGTGCAACTTATTGTATGTTTATTAAGTATCTTGTTATGTGCTTGTGCCTCTGACCTCATAAAGAGTTCAGAGGATTAATTTAGTAATATATTTTATATATATCCTGTGTGGTGTCCTTTCATTTGGTATTAAAGGGATTGCATATGGTAAAACAGCTGGCTTCACATGCCCTCTTGAGTTTAGCCTAAGACTGCTTTGTCCATGCTACCACTAGGATAGCTGGTCTATAAGGTTGACTTTACAACCCTCACCATAAGGGTTGTTTGGACTGGTGCAAGGTGCTCTATAGAATAGTGAACATCATATACCAGGCCAACTTCTCACACATCCCAGGACTGTATCCAAGGGGAAGGCTGAGCAATTAGTTACAAAATCTACATACAAAGGGTAACTTGGCAGTTATGCCCACACTTAATTCAGCCAAGGCAAGTTTAGGTGGAGGGAACGTGTCTTGTGATGCCAATAGGTTTTGCATTTGCCAGTGTTCTCTTAGTGGCCATGTCAACAATGTGTCTTAAACAAACAATGGCAGACAGCAAGCTGCAGCTAACACATATTACACCCTAAACTTTCATCTGTCAACTGTTTTTGCATACTTACATCCGCCTTCTCCATGTGTACATTTCAACATTACCTCTTTGCCTGCATAATCTCTACTTGTGCTGGTCTGACCCCTACCACATCCACCTCATAGTACATGCTCGCCTCTCAATCTATCCATCATTCACAAGCTCTTCACAATCACCCTCTGTTACTGCCATCCTTTAAACCATTTCTGCCTCCATGCTCCACCCTTGTACACCAACTCTTCCACCCAGACTCCCACATTCTCATTCTGGGGCTGCATCTCTTACATCCACACCTACTTTCCCAGCACTACTCTTCATTACTAGGTACATAGCACCTCTCCCATTCATACTATGTACACAATGTACTGTACTCATCACCTACTCAGCAAATGTTAAACGTATCATGTCAAATGTACACCTCTCATCCCCTTTTTGCCCACACTAATGGCTTGGACAGCAATTTTTCATAAAGTGCAGCATCATTTCCAACTCTGACATTCACACTTAACATCTTACGACATCTCTCATCCAGACACTTACATTGCTCAATTAATCTGTCCTCATCCATTCACCTCTCATCATTTACTCACCCTACTCTGCTTAAGGACTACTAATAGTCACTTGACAAACTAGTTCATCCACAGATACAAACACCACATCCATCTACTGGCCAACACCTCATATCTCCCCATCTGGCACCCTAACTTACACAACTGGTTTATACCCTTGGCATACACCTATCCACCTTGTTTCAAATGAAAACTTTAACCTTGTCTCACTGTGGCTCTGTCACATCCACATCTCGGTTTGCATGCTTCATACCGCTATTGACTTTTGCACATTAACAACGACCTTTCTCAATGATACTCCGCTATCACAGTCATCTCTCACCGTAGTGCCACAGACTACAGTTCTCACCTCCTGTCAGCCTCTAACCTTTTCTAGCTGGTTTTACCTCAATCACATCTACCTATTCCTAGCATACCTCGCTCAGGCTTTAACTAGTTTTACAAGGTCCCACACTCTGATTCACACACCCCAGCGTTTAAAAAGATTCACATTGTAAATAATTAGAATACTTCACTTATCCTATCCAAGAACTGATTTTGACCTTAACTCCTCCCTTCCACTCTCATAAAAAGTGTTACTTGTACTGCCCCTTTTACGTCTGAGTCTTATTCTGTGCACAGTCCACGAGAGGGCGCTATTGACCAGTGATCCTGTGAGCGGAGAGTAGCGAGCCGGGAGGCGAGGCTGCAAGGAGCTGCGAGGAGCAAGGACGAGGCAAGGAACAAGGCAAGGAGCCCCCGCCTCCACCCCCATCCCCACCTAAAGCTCCAAAAGCCCGAGCTAGAGTGGGAACCGGCACCGGCACCTGACACCTGGAAACTCGGCGCAAGAGGAAGGAAGAGGAGCAGTGGGGCAAGGGGCGAGCGGTGAGCGCGGGCAGGGGAGCTTGTGAGTGGACCCCTGCCCGTGGCCGTGTCTCCCCACTTCGCTTCGGTCCTCCCTGCTTCCCTTTACCTCTGTTTGGACAATCTCGCGGTCTGGCCCAGTGCCTGAAATCTGCAGCACCTGGGGTGCGAGAGGAGGAGTGGGCAGCAGTGAGTGAGGTGAGCGCGGGCGGGTGAGTTTGCTCATGGTTCCCTGCCCCGCGCACCACTCACCCTTTCCTTTCCCTTCGGCCCCACCATACTGCAACAGGATAGACCGGCGAGCTGGGAAAAAGGCCAGACAAGCCGGGCAAGGCAGGAGGGAGCCTTGACTCAGTGCTCACTCCCTTCTGTGCTCGAACCCCGCCTACCTCCTTAAACACCACTCCCTAGGACATTAAACCGATTTAATTAATTAATTAAGCTGAAAACAAGGGAACAACCAAGGAACCAAACAACCAATACCAGCTAAACAAAAACTAATCAACTAGGGAACTAAGGAAAAACCTCCTATCAACACCAAGGCATCTCCAAGGTGCCTCCAAAGGCAACAGAGTGAGTGAATACCAAGGAAACAAAGGACAAGGATAAAAGACAAAGGGCAAAGGTCTTAAAAGGATACAAAAAAGAAAGAAATAAAAGGACCGAAATAAGCAATAAGAGATAGAAAATAAGAAACAAGGAAAAGAAAGGAAAGCAGTGAAATGAGGTCTGGGAAGACAAGGAACTACTCGGTGCCAACAAACCCCCCCAAAAGACTAAGGAAGCAAAAGAATAACTCTAAAAAGAACCTAATGGACGTCTGCAACAAGGAAAACGGGTAGGACAAGGGAAAGATTGGAGAGGAAGAGGGTGAACTCCCGCTGATTTCCCCCTTTCATATTAGCCATGGGGACACCAAAGTGCGTCAATGCTCACATAGCCCGTTAGGGAGCAAAACAGGCTTTCAACCAAAAATCTACACAAAATTCTCATTTATCAAAGATCCCAGCACGGCTCTCTATCTAAACAGCGCCAATGCAAGCAATTTTCCATCACCACTCCAACCAACCAAAACAAACGGAACATCCCCCTCAAAACAAGAACCTCCGGCGAAGGAGGAGATGATCAAAATGGACTACAAAAAAAGCGAATACAGCGCAGTGGAGGGTACATTGGCAACCAGAGGAGAAGAGAGCAAGGGGCCTCCCGGAGACCAACCAGCACAGGCCCAGGCCACAGGAGAAAGACAGGACTGGGGTGACCCAAGTACAAAAACAAACCGAATCATAAACGGAATCACCGAAGTCCACACGGCGGAACACACCATAGCGGACCAAAGGGCAATCCCAAATTTTTACACCTCAATAACAGACAGCAAGGAAAGGAGTACCACACCCTTCACAAACATAACAAAACACAACAATTACCATAACTGTACTGAGGAGGAATACCTCAAATGCTCAGCAGCCAAGATGAGAAGGCAAGGCTCATCTGGATGCTCACTGGGAAGCGACAAGGGACCGGGCGGACCAGCCAAGGCAGTAAACAGGGGATCTCAGGTCTCATCCTTGCAGGATGACTGGCAGAAGAGCGAACCCAGGCAGAACGCCGACACACCGATACAAGGAGAAATACCAGCCTTCACTCACACAGCGACAACGTCAGAGGACAGGCTAGTAAGGCTCAAACTCAGGGATCTGAGGGTACCCATAACAAGGGCAGACTTAGACACAGCTAGGCAACCAAACAACACAACTTCGCAGGATGCAAGAGCCCAGGGTCTATGCGCACCCCACCCCAATGTCCCACAACGTGAGAAACATGACAAACCTGAGAAGCAAGAGGAGGGTGCAGGGCAAAGGCGCCGCTCTAAACCGACCGAAACAGAACCTCTAGGCCAATCTTCTGTATCCACCCCACAATCCAACAGAGCACCTACCCCTTCAAGGATAACGGACCTTGAAACCTCGTACTTCACCCCGGAAGAGTGGGAAGAACTGGTAGCATCTTATCCCTCGGTCTCCAAGAGGGACTCACCAGAGAAAACCATCAGCGAAATCCCGGGGACGGAATCATCAAAGGCAAAGGAAGACATTTGGGCCTCCCTCCTGCATACAATGCAACTATCGGTAAACGCCATTCAATACCAGTCAGATAAGATGGACCTACAACTCTCTGTCCTCAACTCCCTGTCAATATTCGTTAATAATATTGACGGTAAGCTAGCAGAGCTGAACGGCATGGTAAAAAGGGCGCAAGCCGAGACCCAATTATTACAATCCAATTGCTCCTGTATCTCAATTGTGGACAAACTGGCGACACTACCAACAGCAATGGACAACTTCCTCTCGGACATTAGGGACGCAGTAAAAAACAACCGTCCTAGTAACTCCACCAACAATAGATACGAAACGGCATTGCCCACGCACATAGGACCACCACCCCCATCCCAGGAGAAGCAAAAGTCAACCTCAGATCCGCTCCCGCCCTTGGGAAAAGCAAATGAAAAGAATGCACCGGCTAACAATAGACAAAAACACAAAGGACTCCAAACCCCTCTAACAGAGAGCATAGCGCAAATTGAAAAAACACGTCAAAAAGACGGAGCGCCGGCCCACCATCAACAAGGAAAAGTGGGAAGAAAACAAAAAAGGAAGGGAAGAAACCAAAAGAAAACACCAGCGGTGATAGCATGGTGCAAGGGCCCTACTAGAGAGGAAGCAACAGCCAACATATCACAAGATAGGCCGACCGAGATGAGTGAGATGAGTGACGCAACAGACTTCGAGCGCAATACCCCAAATAAAAACCAACCAAGGGAAACAAAACCCGAAAGAAACCCGCCATCAGAAAGAAGGCCTACAGATAGCCCTCATTCCAAAAGCGTGAAAGTAACGCCCAACCCACCACAAGCAAGGCAGAAGGCCAAAAGCAATGATGCCGAAAGGGGGTATAACTCGCAAGAAGCCCCAAACTCAACTGATAGGGGGCAAAATCTACAGGAAGTCACAATCTCAACTGATAAGGAAAACAATGAAAGTAGCCCACCCAAAGACCGAGGATATTCCAAAAATCCACTTCAGATAAAGGAAATTACACAACCTGGAGAAAGCCCCGAGCTGTGCGCATCGACCTCAGCAAGTACGGCCAGACAAAAACCGACGAAAAGTTGTAAAATGGTTGACAAACGACATATAGTAGGGGCGGAGGATCTTCAAGGCCAAGCGAAGGATTCAATCGACAACGTAGACAACAGTCGGACACAGGACATGGGGCAAACTGGT
The DNA here is from genome assembly GCF_964261635.1 of Lissotriton helveticus. Lineage (NCBI taxonomy): Eukaryota > Metazoa > Chordata > Amphibia > Caudata > Salamandridae > Lissotriton > Lissotriton helveticus. The sequence goes on from NC_136057.1 coordinate 1,510,219,136, forward strand.
ATGACCTCAATAACGTTCCATCCAGAGTATCAATCTAGGGGCCCAATGGACATCCTAAACAGGGGGAACATCCTACGACTACTGAAAACCATAGATAGCCTCAAAGATATTACATCTAGCGACCTGGAATCAGTAGAATTTACAGAACCATCGGGAACACTTAGAGTAGAATCAACAAAAACTGTATGGGCCACAGCAGAATTCCCGGAGAGACTACTAAAAGAAAAAGCAAAGTTCGACTCCTGGGGAATAAAACTACAACCTTTCTCGAAACCAAGATACCCCGATCCTTTACTACTTGTCAGCCAGCTGAGGATAAGAGCAAAGGAACAATCACACCAGAACACAGTTTTAAGAGGGGCTCGAAGCAAAATACCCGAGAACCTAGGCCATCAAGAACAGTCCTACAAGAGAACATCGGACATCGACAATCCGCCCGAGTATAACTGGAGCTGGCTATCAAGGACTATAAATACAAAAGATACAAATCAATGACAAAGAAATGCAAAAACATCAAAAATATTTAGTACTGTCAGCTTATGCTCTTGGAACATCAATGGCTTAGGAGACAAGTTCTCGGAAGCAGAACTAAATATCTACCTGCAAAGATTCGCCATCATTTCACTGCAAGAAACCTGGTCAGATTCCCCTCCGGCATTGCCGGGATTCAATCTGAACTGTGTCCCGCCCACGCAGAGCTCGCCGTTTGGACATAAGAAAGGAGGTCTTGCAACATACAGTGCAATACAATTGATAGCTAAAACAGTACCACTGGCGTACAAGCTAACGCCCCCAAATACAATGCAAGCCTTGCGACTGTCACTTCGTGAACAGAATAAAAAAGAAGACATAATCTTAATAAACCTCTACTTGCATCCGAGGGAGAAAATCAAGGGAGCACAGCAGCTGAAAGAAGAAGCAGCAAAATTAATAAAATCTGAGAACACGAACAGCATAATCATCACAGGGGACTTTAACCTAAATATGCTCGGCATCTCGGTTCCTGAAAGCACCGATGAGGAGGATCCGTTTGCCTGGGAGCAGAATCATCAAGATCGCACTTCAGGAGGCAGAAGTACGAAAACCGCCAGGAGTCTGCTGGTCAAATTTGAAGAGCTGGGCTTCAGGGCACTTAATGGCAGATTTCCCGGAGATCGCCCACAATCTGCAACATTTCACAGCACAACGGCAAGCTCCACAATTGACTTCACATTCTTCTCTTGCAGTCTGTATGAGAGGGTAAGAGATTTCCACATTCGCACGATGGACCCCAGCGATCACCTCCCCCAGGAAACTACAATAGATGCACCAGCAATACCAAGTCCTCCAGGTGTCAGCAAACTAGGCACGGACTTCACAACAAATGAAAGACGGATCAAGTGTAAAACCAAAGAACCTAAAAACCTCCTATTACAAGCAAAACAAGTGCTAGAAGAGGCACAATCCGCATCCCCAAACGTAATTACATGTTGGGAGGCTTTTACAAAAAATCTGAGAGACACAGCCGGAAAAAAAACTAGAACCATAAAGCCAGACGGAAAGGGCTAGGCCGCGAAACACAAGAGCATCTACAACTTTAGAAATGATACACGGCTAAAAAGGTTGAAGACGCAGATTAACAACACTTTGCGGAGAGTAAAAACAGATCCCACCGCGCGCCAAGCACTGATACAGCTAAAAGGCAGCCGCAGGAAACTATTATGGCAACTAAAAAAAGACGCAGAAGAGGCCTTTTGGGGAAAACTCCTATACGACGTGAAAACAAATAACAGCGCACAGTTCTGGCAAAAGATCAACAGCCTGATTAGTGAACGAAGCCAGGGGATCGAATCCCACATGACGGAAGAGGCTTGGACAACTTACCTCAGTCCACACTTGAATGACCCCCAGGAACCGCGGAAAAAATCTTGTATCACTAAATCCAGCTGTAAAGAACAGAAGCCCTCGCCCCAAGAATCCAGAGCAGGTGACGAGGAACTATTAATCACGAACCAACAAATATGTAATAGGATCTCAAAAGGGAAAAGAGAGGGAGCACCTGGCCCAAATGGCATACCCCCAATTGTATTCAAACAAGAGCCAGAATACTGGGCCGCTGCTCTTAAACCAATGTTTGAAAATATATGGCAGGCTTCAATAATCCCACACTCATGGAGAGGAGCAATTATCTCTCCAATATTCAAAAAAGGAGACCGAAATGACCCAAGAAGCTATCGCCTCATAGCCCTACTCGACAATGAGGTAAAATACTATGCTGGCCTCTTACTTCAAGAGCTAACATCATGGGCGGATGAAAATTCAGCAATACCACTCAATCAAACAGGCTTCAGGAGAAACATGGGGACGACCACCAACATATTAGCCCTTTCACTTCTGATTGATACAACGCTAGAGGCAAAACAATCTTTATATCTGTGCTTTATCGACTACAGCTCCGCCTTCGACCACATAAATAGAAATCTCCTGTGGAAAAAACTAAAGAGAATGCAAATTCCTTCAACACTGCTCAACCAACTAATTCTTCGGCACAGTGATACTTGGGTTCAGGTCAAGTTAGGAGCAGGGGACTTCCTAACCAAGAAAATCCCAACTAGCACAGGAGTAAAGCAAGGATGCGTGTTGGCGCCAACTCTATTCAATCTCTTTATGGCTGAATTATCAACCACACTAAATGAAAACAACTTTCACGCACCTAAACTATGAGGTTTCCAGCTGTCCAACCTATTTTATGCGGACGACCTAGTGCTAATTAGCCGGACCCCGATAGGCCTACAGTGGCTCCTCGACATCACCGCGCAATACTCCAAACTAAACAAACTTAGCATCAACTATGACAAAACAAAAGTCATGTGCCTTAACCATTGCAAAAAGAAATCAACACACAGTTGGTTTATGGACGAAAAGAAATTGGAAGTCACAAACAAATATCGCTATCTAGGAGTAATCATAGACAACATGGGAAGTTTCACACCACAACGAGAGGAATTAAAAAAGAGAGGCCTAATGACTGCTGTATCTTTAAGAAAGTTGAAAAACAAAATTGTTGGGCCAAACCTCTCCCCACTAATAAAGCTGATCCAAGCCAAACTGATCCCATCCATCACCTATGGAAGTGAAGCAATGAGAGGCAGGGACGCTGAAACAGTAAACGGAACAATAACAAGAGCAATGCGCATGATTCTTGGACTTCCGCGATACACCTCACCGGCGCAAATTCTACTTGAATTCGGGTTGGTAAAAGAAGAGCTGTCGCGCAAGGGAGCTTACCTCAAAAGCTGGTACATAATCAGTAGGGGAGAGGCAAATACCCTGAACGCACTACTCTGGAAAGAACTTCAAAGCAAAGGCAATAGCCCAGCAAGGCTTTTTCTGGAGGACTCGATAAAGCAATTGGGGGCACGACAACTGTGGGATCTTCAAGGGACCTTGGCAGGCTTTAAAAAAACAGTAAACAATGTCGTCTGAAAAGAATCTCTCTTACAGGATAAAGCCTCACTGACGGAGCAAGCACACGGCTGGCTAACTGTACACACTTACAAAAAGCTTGCACCACAACCGTATCTTTTGACCAGCTTCACCAAAAAAACAAAAGAGGTATTCCTAAAACACCGGCTAGGAGTACTGCCCTCCGCAGACCACATGGCCCCTTGGCTGCGACCTCCAAAACCAGCAAAATGCCGCCTGTGCGGGAAGGACGAGGAAAACATCATACATCTCATTACAATCTGCAAGGCACTGCAGACAGAGCGCAGGAACCTGCTGAGAGCACTGTCCAACAAAAAAGGGATCAGGTCCTGCAGGCAAGCAGTCCTGGCTTGCTTTTCAGGCAATGAAGTCCAAATGGCCTCTTGACTGGTAAAATATATCAAAGCCGTAGAAGCCAGAATCAATATAAAGTAAGAACAAATGGACAAAGAAACCGTATCTTCCACACCCTTGGAGCATAAAACACTCGATCCACATAGAGGCACAGTTGACTAACTGGCATAAACACGGACAGAGCTCCCAAAAGGCACGAGCATATGGGGACAAAGAACAGTATCCCTCCGAAAATGGAATGAGGTCCGCAACGCTCTACGAAATAGAAAAGAGGCTAGGTTAACCACAAGCAATCGCCCCAGAGAAACTGCAGCAATGCCTTAGTGACGGACAATCATTCACCCCAAAAAAAACTTTCCTTCCCTTCTTTTAAACTTTAATTCTCAGTACTGTTTAAGCGAAGCTATCTTCCTTTTATTGGTGTTTTTAACTTCTCACAAGAACTAACACTTAGGCTGCAACAGATATCTTCCATTTTTAATTGTTTTTATCACTGCTGGTTTTTTTTGTAATGGTTTTTATTAACTGTACAATAAAATATTACTTACTTACTTACTTACTATTAAGTCTGAGTCTCTACTCCATTTCCAAAATTGAAACACAAGTCTCTCTCACCTCTACCCTTGTTTAGCTAGCTCAGCCCCTCCAACATCAACATGTCAAACCACATGTGCAGCTAGGCCTCACATCCCAACATCCACCTCCTCCCTGTCTGTCAATTTAGTGCATGGGTATAACACAGGCTCCTGTAGTACATGCACAAGAGACAGGCACACAACACTTCTGTGCACTCACAGTCCACTTGCTTTACCACATATAGCACAGGGCAATCCACTAGACATAACAACATTCCAAGTTCATCTCTGTGTGATCTTGGCCAGCATCAAGCATATCTCAGAAGTACTCCATTGTCATCTATACACAAATGACAACATACACACATATCATATGCTCACCTAAAAATGATGTGTGAGTAAAATTGTATAGTCCTAGCTTGTACAGACAAAATAATTGTCATTGGAAATGTGTGTAAAAATACCAAATCTCATCCACTCTTCTCACTCTGCCATCATCCCTGCTGAGCAGTGCCCAAAGTGCTATGATACAAGTATTGCTGTCAGACTTCAGTTGTGAGGGTGTACCATAAGATTCCCTGATGTTCATCCAGGCAGAGGCAGGTTGCGATCACATCCACAGCACCATCAAGTGATGTGGCCACATGCTGTAATGATAATGATGTATTGTGTATGCTGAGTGAGGGGTGACAGCAAGTTAAGTGTGTCATGAAAAGAAACTCAGATTAAACTTTCTTATTCAAGTCTGTAAACTGGAGGGCTGTTTGTGCCAAACCCATTGACATCTCAGCTCATTCCTAAGAGTCCCAGGTGAGGAGTGTTGTGCGTTGATTGTGCATCACCCTGATAGACTGTGGCTGGAAACCCAAGGGAGGCATCTGTCCGCATGTAGCTCGTAACAGTGACAGCCCACTAAAGGCAGTCCTCTGTTGCTGGGCTCTGTAGTCATTAGCATTTGTGAGGCCCTGGGAAGCTGTCCATGGGCAGCATCAGCCTGGACTAGCAGACAGCATCCACCCTAAACTAAATTGACTCCACACCATTCCTGCTACCAACAACTGATGTTCAGACTGCTTGAATGAACTGAGCCTAGAAGGAGATTATTGCAGTGCATTGTCATGCTGAAAAGGTATACCTTCAGCTGTGTCACTTGAGGGGGCTAGAAGGGTATTGGATGACCTAGCACAAACAGATGTTGTTTACTCAGATTTTACTAACAGGACTTGACAGAGCCTAAAATTCCCAACAGGTCAATTAGAAGTACATAAAACATACCCTTTGCAATGAATAGACTTTGGCTGAATGTCTGAAACATAAATAGCACACAAAGACCATGCAGCACCCAGCATGATCCCTTAACAAGGAGATGCCATATCTTGGACACAACAAACACAATCCGTCCCTGACAGTATTGTGACAACTCCCAATCCCTATGTAGCTAGGTCACATATGTGTCACCTAATCAATATGACTATCACAGCCTTTGGCAAATGCAAACAGTTTGCCATTTTAGTTACAATGTTAGGCATATCCCATCTCAGAATCATCGTATGCCTGAAACCACAGAATTAAGAACTAGTGCCTATATGTGAAATGCAATAGCAAGTTGATCAGTTCTGTGGAGATACACATACTCATGATACACATCCCTATGACTACACACAAACAAGCCCTCGTCAAACCAGAATACACAATAGGTGTAATCAAAGGAACAACATAACGCTTTTCACAATGCCTCTCTGGCCATGTACATATACTCAAATTCACTTATCAAACAAATATTCATTGAAAAGCTTGGACAACATATTGCAACTAACATCATCCTGGGATAGACAATACAGCCCCATGCTGCTGCTTACTTACTATACACTGGTCTGGTGCATCACATTTCTGGGTGCATGAGCGAACACATGGCCATGTTTGCACCAATACAGAATAAAAAAAACATCACATGAGCATGATGTGGCTTATATCCAGTTCCCAGAATTGGGAAATGGCCAGACTCTCACACTCTAACTGTGGCAGAAGGCCAGAATGAGATGTACATTACAAAACTAGATACTGTACAACTCTAGAATCACAGCATGTCATCACTAGCATTCTAATTGTGTGACAGCCATTTATGTACCATTTATGTGCCATACTCTGTGTAAACATACAACTAACACATACAACAATTGTGTACCTGTAAAGACAGTAAAATGCTGTAACTTACTGAGACATATCATGGACATATACACTATCCACATGATGGACCCAAACAAAATCAGGATATAATGACTGACATCTAATTTTAACTGCACTGGGCAATACAGACCACAGAGCCCTTGCCTAACTGGAATATATGGGGAAAGTGGCGCCCTGGAGGTCAACAGGGTCGGGGCTCTGTCAGAACAATGTCTACTTTACACTCACCAAGGGCACAAAAAATGTATCATATGGGTCCACATCCTTGATGGGTATTGGCCTACAGTGGCAGCCACCTGTGGCAAGTTTGTGATTGTCAATAGTCTACCAGATCTATATTGAAGGCACAGACATGGGCCTAGAACTATCAAGTCACATACAACAATTGTACTATTACTTTCTGTACAATGGTGTATTCAAAGTCACTACCATGTAGTCAAAGTCTGTATATATCCACGTGTATTGATGAGACAGTTGTCTTTCAGCCCATTACAAACATAAGCAGCAGGTTTCTCCAAAACTGTTGTACTTTGCCACACTTGCACTATAATGACATCTGAAAGCATGAACTATATTGAAGTGAGTGTGTTTTCCTAAACAAAGCTTTGTGACTTCATGTCAAACTCATGGACAAAAACAATGTTGACATTGACATCAAGCCAAAGTAGGCACAAAATTCTAGGATGCATACTAACCAAGTGTTTGAGCTCCATGCACCATATGCAATCTATGCCATACTAACAGCATTGTACACTTACATAACAATTCACACATGAATGACAGTTAACAACAAATCCATTCTTAGGACACACAAATCAGAAAACAAAATCATAACAATCTTTATTCAGCAAAGTGGTATGATTATTTGAATGCAAAAAAGGCCAATGCCCGATCCAATGAAGATTTTATGGGCCACAAGAATCATGCCCTTCATCACTTGCTTACACTAGGCATGCAAAGAGACACCTCCCATGGGAGGGGCATCTAGGGGGCAGGCCAGGCACCAAGGGGGAAAGACTATGGGGGACTGGGTTGGGTTTTAGGAGTGATGGAATCAGGAGGGGTTTGGACAACTGCAATGGTAGTCAGATGGAGGGGGTGTGACAACTGTATTGGGAGGGTCAAATGGAGGGGGCAACTACAGTGAGAAGGTCAGAGGAAGGGGGTGGGTCAGCTGCAGTAAGAGAGCTAGATGGAGGGAGGTGGGCTAGGCTTTGCAGGTTTAGGGATCTAGTAATGTGTAAGGATCTGTAAGAATCTGCAAGGCAATAGGAAGGACATGTGACGTCTTGGGGTTTTGATTTCTTGGATTTATTGGATGGGGAGGTACTACGCTGGGATGTTGAAGTCTGGGTTTCTGAATGGGGTTGGGACTTTTTGGACTAGGGTATTTTCTTTTGAGTGAAGCTTTGGGGGCATGGCAGGGAGGGCGGGGTCATTTTCTCCTTTTTAGGAGGGGTTGGGAGGTTTAGGTATGGATGAGGCGAATGGCAATGCAGTGGAGTTTCTGGGTAGAGTGGGTACGAGAAGAGGCAAGGGTAGGGGTTGTGGCGGCAGAGGGTTGTGTGGTCTGTGGATACTGATGTGGTGTCTGTTGGCATGTCTTTTGTGGTGGGTGTGACGTCTGTCTTGCGAGTGTGCATGCATGTGTGTTTGCCCTTATGTCTGTGTGTTTGTGTGCTGCATGTGAATGTTGAGTTGGGTGCATGTCTATGTTTGTGGGTGCTTGGATCAGGGAGGGGAGTTGGGACTGTGGATGGGGAAGAGGCAGGAGGGGGGTTGTACAGGTGAATCTGGGATAATGCTGTCATCAGTGTGGAGGCGAGAGCCTGATTGTGTTAAATATTGCAGGAATCTCTGTTAACATGAGCTGAAAGTCATTTTGTTCTTGGCAGCCATTTTAGTTAGCCACGTGCTCACCATGTGCTTTCTCCCTCTTCCTGAGCCTTGCACATGCTCAGAAAGGCCTAGCTGGTAGAATGGACCTGCTCATAGTGTAGAACTGTCAGGCTATTCTTACTGATGTAAGCCGTTTAGTCTCCCTTCCCACTTTGTTGAGCATGCAAATTTTGTATACTCATATAAGTTAATAAGCCTGCTTGTATGTGCCAGGACCTCTCCTTGGTTTTATGCTGACTATGTAATAGATGCATATATAAGGCCCCTGTTCTCTGTACTCCTTAGACTGTCTCCTGCAGTGGCCTGAGGGTACCGTATGACGCAGTCTCCCTCATGTGAGGTTAATAAATGCATTGTTTTTATATTACAGCTTCCGTGCCAATCTCTTCTTTGTCAAATGGCACCCAAACGTGGACCTCGTCGGAGAAGCAGCTATCCAAGCGAGTGGTCTTGAAAGGAGATAGGAATATACTGAGGGGGACAGGACAGCAATCTACTGAGGAGGTTTCCCTGTGCACGGAGATTGTTTGTCTTTCCAGCCCAGTATATTTCTGGTCTTCCTGATCTGATCCTCCAACTGTTTGCCGCTCCCGACTGAGAACTTCTTTGGCTTCAGTATTCTAAAAAAACGACCATTAGGCCATTCAGAACTTGGCAGTGAGAGGTTGGAGATTTGTGCTTGAAAAGGTCATTGACATGTGACTTGTTTTGTTTGGCCAAAGACTTTGAAACTTGGAAATATGTATATTGCAATTTATGTAGGCAGGTAATGAGGAGATTTTTCTCTAATTTGTGAAAACTTGAACGGTACACATTGAGTTAAGTGCCACTTGGAGAATAATATTGTATATACTGCAATATTCTAGTCATGCCTGTTTCAAGCGCACATCAAAGAATGTGCCGCTTTCTTGGAGGTACCAATGTGAATCTTGAATGAATGGTTTAGGTATAAAAAGGTATTTCTTTCTTGGTGACTAAGTACCCCATGGAACTAAATATGTACATAAAAAAGGATCCTGATCTGCGCACTTAGTAATATTCATAAGTGGTGATATGCAGAGCGCGCTTTTTGAGTGTTCTGTCAGCCAAATTTGGTGTATTTTGGCTCCTTGAACATGGAACAGTCTTTTGGGCTGTTTTTGTGGAGTCTTTTGGACTACTTTTGAGAGCTTTTCTTGTAAATATGACTTACAATTTGTATTTACAAGGTTTGGTTTAAGTACAGTCTGTGAGCTGTATTTTGTTTCTGTCCTAAGTGTTGATTTGTGGGTTGATTGTGTGTTTGAATGTCTATGTGGTTTGTGGATTGGCACTGGTGGTACTTGTGTGAGTAAGTAGCGATTGTGTTCTTTGTGTAAGAATAGCTAGCCGTAAGCGCGCTGTATTGTATGTTCTGAGTGTATGACCCCCCTTCTGAAAATGTCTGGAATTAGCTCAATGTGTTTTTTTTCATCATTCTGTTATGCAAATGTCATTGAATGAATTAATTTTTTTTTTTAATCCAGAGATGAATTATGTAACGTATGCTTAATTGCTGCACGCCACCACTATTAAAAAGTAAGAAACTATATATGTGTGCAAGTTGCCACACTGGTAAAGATAAATTAGAATTCACATTCAATAGGAATAAAATAGGCCTCATAGAAATGAAGACAAAAACAAAATTCTGTGTTTTGCAATAACTAAGACTAAAATACAAAATGTTACAGGATTCTCCTTAGATACATTGTATTAGATATTAAAAGGCATTCACATCATCTGAGTGAATTGGTTGTTGCTGAAATAAACACGACATTATCAAACGATTGATTTTGACTGGCTTGAAATGCCTGACTTTTAAATAGACTGTAACGATGCTTACTTTCAACACTAGAAAAAAAGCTTTCAAACAGCTGTATTTAAGCTGTCTCACTGAGAAAACGCTGTCTGACACAACAAATGGAGATTAAACTTTGTTAGGACATTCCAAATACAGAAAAAGGTTTTTTTCTCCTGAGAGAGGTGTGGAAATTGATGCCTGCTGGTCAAGAGCACAGCTGAGTCAATAACACATGGCTATTCTTGGTCCCAAGCCACAAGGAAACTGCTGGGTCAACTAGATTTTAAGTTGGTGCAAACACGGTATAAAGGCGTGCATTACAGACTGCTGATTTTAAAAGTCACAAAAGACAGTTTCATTATTTCGGGTGACAGAGAAAAGGATTAAAGGAAGGGATTTTCTTTCTTATTGCTTTTTTGATAAGCACATCCGTGGTTCTGATGTTAAATAATAACTGTCCTTTACAAAATGGCACAGACTTTTCATGTTTCAAGTAAGGCTTCTGTGCTTAGTGTCATAAATGAATGCATGTAAAGGTGATAGGAAAGGAATGAGGCTTGCTTTTTCATATGTGGAACAATCAAAAGGGTTGATGATCATTATTTTAAAAAAAGGGAATTTTGACTATATGAAAAAAAATGTTTATTAAAAATAAGTGCACTAAAATCGTTTTTTGATCTCTATAATGCCTAATTATCATACTGTGAACTCCTAGCATCAAAGTTGAATTTAAGCAGTGCTTTACCGCAATGGTGGGCCTAACATTTAAAATGTCACTTTACCCAGGCGTACAAAACTCATTTTTTAAGGGTGTACCTTATACATTTCTGATTCCCAATTCCTTATATGCAAAAACTCTGCAGTTTATTCATTCTTAAGTGTGCCTACTACCAAAGTCGAATTTGGGCACCATTTACCCTTTTAACCCCTTGCACGCTAGTGGTTTTCCCGCTGTGCGCTGACTTTTGCGGAAAATCGCGTTACATAACGAGCTCAGCTCGTCATGAGCGTATGACAGGCGTAACTCATGACGAGCTGAGCTCGTCATGAGCGTAGAAGGGGTTAAATCAGTTCTGCCACTCAGAGCAGGTTTCAAATTGATCTCAGGCTTCAGTAAATATGTAAGTATAGAACAAACAGCTGACCTCTATACTGCTAGAAAAGCACACCATATACTGCTTATATATGAAAATAAGTATAAAAAAAAGCAGAAGTTATTATCCTACCTTTAAATTATTGCCAAACAGGAACGGAATAGGGCTGCCTTTCAGCTGTGATTCTCCATAAGTTGCTTTGAATTGGAAAAGCCGCATGGAAAAGCCTTGCACAAAATAGGACAGATGGTAAGGGTTAGAGGTCAAGTTTTGCATTTAGCAGCCTAGCAGGGCTAAAAGCAGGGTTTTGCTTTGACACTTCGACCTCTGAAACATTCTGAAAGACGAGATGACAGCACAGGGAGAAAAAGATGAGCTTTGCTCACTATTTTTGGCAAAAGCAAGTTTTTGTGCAAGCATATGAACAGAAGGAAAGATAGTAGTATATGTGGACACTGTGTAGAGCATAGTTCTGCCATGTATATAAAAATAATGGTTTTAGCTTAAAGATTACTGTGCAAGGGCTGAGATAAGGAGGCAATGGGATTTAGTTTGCTTTCATTCACCCTCATGTTTCACTAGAACAATTGCTAAAGGAATTGGTGGTTGGTTATTAATGTTTTCTAGCTAGCTCAATGTGCTATTTACCTCCTACAAGTTTGTTTGTGCCCAGTTGCCACAAATAGGGGTAGATAGTGTTGACAGAAGGTAAACCTGTTTTCAGGTTTCCTACTGTCAAAATAGGGGAAGGAGGTTAGCTCCTCTGCAGATAAGGGTAGGCAAATTTATGTTTTCTCTCTATTTTTGAAACCGTGGTATATGATGTGTGGCACACTGTTTCTCTGAGTTATACTACTATTCAACAGTTCGTTGTAGTTTAATAACGTTTTTGGGTGCCAATGGGTAGCTCCCTCTGACCCTTGGGAGTTTCAAACTTGAAGTAACATGGATGCAATGTCAATTGAATGACAATGTGCCCAGTTGGCACTCCTTCTGAGCCATAGTCTCACAATGATTCACGGAATTTAATTCCACTTATAGAAATAAAAATAAATCAAGAAACTCCTTTTGTGCTCGGATTATTCAAATGTTCATCTTTAATTACTGACAAAGAAACAGAACTGGTAACATGGAAAGAGGGCGCTCAGCTGTGAGTATGGCTATTATTAAGGTTCCAAGTTATTCCAAACGACTGCTACAAGGCTGGAAAGGAAGGTTACCCAACTTCCTTAATTAATCCTGGACAAGTCCAAGATGTAACACTAATTCTGTATTCCTGCCGAGCAATCTAATTTCAAATTATTATATTCAAAAACAACAGAAGTGATATTTATCAAAATTTGAGTGACAAGTGTAAGAACGAGAGTCCAAGTTCTCATCCAATAGACATTTAAACACCAAGATCCTGAAGTGCGTTGATCCGTATTTATATTTCAAATTTCAAAATTCAGTCCAGATTCTCAAGTCCTTTATTCAATCAGAACGTATTCTTAAAGTTCATTCCAGATTCTCAAAATCAGATTCCAAATTTCACAAGTTTCAAAGAACATCCACTGCAGCCAACACGTGTTTCAAAGTATCGGCTATCGATAGCCGATACTTTGGGGAGATATACACTGAATTTCGAATTGGGATATAGACCCTGCTATTTGACTATTGAACGGACACTAATATTACGGGAGCGGAGCATTGGACGCTTATCTAGCGAGATTTAGCCCTGAGGAAGTTGATTGGCATAGATAAATGCCCAACGAAACACGTGTTGGCTGCAGTGGATGTTCTTTGAACTTTGTGAAATTTGGAATCTGATTTTGAGAATCTGGAATGAACTTTAAGAATGCGTTCTGATTGAATAAAGGACTTGAGAATCTGGACTGAATTTTGAAATTTGAAATATAAATACGGATCAACGCACTTCAGGATCTTGGTGTTTAAATGTCTATTGGATGAGAACTTGGACTCTCGTTCTTACACTTGTCACTCAAATTTTGATAAATATCACTTCTGTTGTTTTTGAATATAATAATTTGAAATTAGATTGCTCGGCAGGAATACAGAATTCATCTTTAATTATATCCATTCCATTGTTGCTTCACAATGTGGGTAATTCATGCGTGTTATTTTCTTTCTCAAATTAAATCTCCTTCATACACAATGGTCTGAATCCAAAATATGTGTTGTGTTGTATGACTTTATTCGATATATAGATATCATAAGAGTATAAACAATCAATTCTTCAGAACGGAAAGTATTGCTTTGTCATACACACAATCCAGTACAAAATTAAAAATGTTTGCGACAAAATTTACACAAGTATAAAAACGCTCTCATAAAAACGACTGTACAGGGTAAAAACAATTATTATAAAAATTAGGGACCAAGCCCTAGAGGAGGGGTAGTACTGTGATATCTGGTGTTAAGCTCTTCTGCCTAAAGAGCTTGGTTCTTAACCACCAAGCACCACCCAAATATTTCGCTGTCCCACAGATTACTCTAGGACTGGAAGTCTCTGTTGATAAAATGCGAAATGCCTCCCTACAGTTCTTAGCTCCCAAGTTGGAACACACAGGTTTTAACCATTTTCTTCTCACCTGTTTGTACAGCGGGCAGGCAAAAAGAAAATTCAAAATAGATTCTGTGTTAGGGATGGCATCCCGGGCATCTCCTATCAGTTGCTTTCATATGGTTCCACTCTGCGGTGAAATCATTGACTGGAAGAGTACCAAACCTTAGCTTAATAAACAGTGCCCTGTCTCTTGGAGACTCTATAAAATTGAGGAAAGATTCCAGTTGCAGGGCAGGCTTGTAGTCCAGAAACTTTTCAGTCAGAATGCAATGTTCAACGCGAAGCTGCTTCGGTTTGAGTGGCCAACCACAACGGAGTCAGGACAAGACTCGTACCTCAGCAGAGCGCCTGCTCTAAATCTTCGGATACTGACCAGCGGTACCAGCGGGGACTATAGTGTGAGCGCTGGAGTGCTAGCAACTCTACGGTTTGATTTTCACACGCACAGGAGCGCGTTGTCATACATATTTGATTTCCCAAGCGCAGGAGCGCTTGCACTCTGCATAAACCATAATCAACCCTGGGGGAGCATGAAGTGCCAGCGCAGGAGCTCTTGCATTTATTCCTTTCTACTCACACTCACAGGAGCATTTTGCCTTTATTGTAGGAGTGACTCCGTAGGCTGTTCTCTTAACTGCTCAATTCCTACTTGTGCAGGAGTGCTTATCCTTTCATTATACACAACCTCCAATAGCTGTGTTTCCTGCCTTTCCCAGGGGCGCTGGGGAGCCTACTTCTTGTTGTCTGGTTCCTTTTCCTCTGAACACCATACATCAAGTTTCCTTCTTAGTGGATTACTAACTGAGACACCAGAGAACTACACTGAGTTTGATGTAAACCATTTTCGCAGGTGACAATATACGCTCAAATAGTGCTCCTTCATTTTCTGTGTGCATGAATGTTTGTTTGTAACTTAGGGAGACAGGTGACCATATACGTTTAAATACTGCTTTTACATTTTCATTGTGAATGAACATGTGTTTGTAACTTAGGGAGACGGATATCGGAACTATGTGCTTTTTTCCTATAGGTTGCTGTTCCCATATGGGTTCCCATATAGCCACGGAATGTATATAACCAGGCCTACCTACAAGAGAACACGCACTACACCATTTAGGATTTCCTCTCCCAGCCCCAACCTTTAACCTGTTCGGTGTCATTGCTATCACTGGAGGAAGGCAGGGGACGGTGGAAGTTGTTCACATCGCCTCTGCGGGACTGCTCCTTGAGCATAAGGTAAGGCTCACAGAGCCCCTGACACTCTTAATCCGAAATTATGGTATATTGTTTCATTCTACTGATTATCACAGTACACACATTTTATACAAGTATCACAGTGCTTCAATAAATATTATAACACCTTGCTGAATATTTCTTGTGTATTTCTTTGGGTATGCATAAGTAACCAAACAAAAGCGTTCTAGATATGTTACCACAATTATCATGGGGGATCAGGGTTCGCATGTTTCGAGGTTGCATACACATTTGTTACCCTGTGAGGTTATTGGTGTGAATGGTGCACAGGGAGCTAGCAGGGATGCAGGCCAACATATCCTGAGAGTATGCATGGAATCAGTCTGGCACAATCCTGATGTTTATGTTGCCTAACAGATGCACAGTTTTGCCAGAGAGATACAAGCCGTACGACAGAGGATGATGTCAGTGGTCCCCAAAGGGTCTACTGCAAAGATGGACTTCTGTACACTGAGGCCAGGGACCCCAAACCAGGGACAGCCAGGAAAGTGATGGTGCCCCAAATGTAGAGAGAGTTACTTCTGACATTGACCCATTATATCCCCTTAGCTGGACATCTGGGACACACCAAAACCTTGTACAGGTTGGTTGCCCATATTTACTGGCCCCAGATGTCTGAAAAAGTTAAAATGTTTTGTCAATCCTGTATGAACCTTCCAAACCAGTGGCAAAACAATCTAACCATCAAAGGCTCCCTTAATTCCACTTGCAGGGGTTGGGACTCCCTTTGAGAGAGTAGGGATTGACATTGTTAGTCCCTTTGACCCTCAAACTGCAGCGGGGGACAGGTTTGTTGTGGTGGTACTTGACCATGCCACTAGGTACCCAGAGGCAATTCACCTCAGCACTGTTGCTGCCCCTGCAGTGGCAAAGTCCCTCCTTGGCATCTTCACCAGGGTTGGGTTTCCTAAAGAGGTGGTATCTCATAGAGGCACACACTTCATATTTGCATATCTTAAGACTATGTGGGATGAATATGGAGTGAGCTACCAGTTCACCACCCCCTATCACCCTCAGACAAATGGATTAGCTGAAAGGTTCAACGAAACCATGAAAGGCATGATAATGTGCCTCCTTGAAAAAACCCAGAAGGAGATGGAATGTCCTATTACCTTGCATGGTGTTTGCCTGCAGAGCGGTGCCACAAACGGAGGGTGGAATCAGCCTTTTTGAACTTTTTGGGGCTATTCTGTAAGGAGCCCCCTGAGTCCAGTGAAGGAAGGATGGGAAAAAAACTGTCAAAGAGTCCAAGCATGACATTGTGGACTATGTATTAAGTTCTGCATTCACATATGGCTAAGTATATGAAGATTTCAAATAAGCAATGGCAGGCCAGCCAAGACCTTACAAAGCACTGGTATGACCAGAAGTCAGCACTGTTGGAGCACCAACCAGGTCAGCTGGTGTGGCTTTTGGAGCCTATGGCTCCGAGGGCCCTACAGGACAAGGCGACTGGATCCAACCAATTCTGAAAATTAAAGGGAATGTCACCTACTTGGAAACCTTAGGTACCCCCTTGGAGTCCTTATAGAGTTCTCCATATCAATTGCCTACAACAGGACAGAGCTGATATGACCATGCTGATGGTCACTGATGGCAGTCAGGAGGAGGAAAGTGAACCCCTCCCTAACCTACTGTCAAATAACCTAAAACATGAGTCAGTTGAGGATGTTATTTTGTCTGACACCCTCACTGCCCAACAGCAATCTGGCTGCAGGCAAGTCCTACGTGAGTTTGATGAGCTCTTCTCTTTGACCCCTGGTCAGACAACATGGTGTGCCCAGGATGTGACACTGGTGACAGCCTCCCTTTCAAAAAGAAATTGTACAGATTGTCAGACCAAGTCAAATCTTCCATTAAGACTGAGGTGAGCAAGATGCTAGAGCTAGGGGTGATTGACCCTTCTGACAGTTCATGGGCCAGCCCAGTGGTTCTGGTTCCCAAGCCTCCTTTCAAAGGTGGGAAACCCAAAATGAGGTTCTGTGTGGATTACAGGGGTTTAAATGCAGTCTCTAATACATACCCCAATCCCGGAGCAGATGGATTGATAGACAAGCTGGATGCAGTCAAATTCTTAAGTACTTTTGATTTAACATCAGGGTACTGGCAGATTGGACTCACCCAGAGAGGAAAGTAGAGGTCAGCGTTTTGGACCCCAGAATGCCACTTTCAATTTATAGTGATGCATTTTAGATTAAAACAAATATGCACCTTCCAAAGGTTGGTAGATTAAGTTCATATATAGATGAAGTAGCTGTTTTTAGTTTCTCATGGGAGGATCACCTGGTCCACCTGAAGGAGGTTGTACAGGCCCTGCATCAGGCAGTCCTGACTATCAAGGCCAGTATGTGCCAGAGAGGGCAGAGTTCTGTTGTGTACTTGGGGCACCTCGTAGGCAGAGGCAAAGCCAACCTCTCCAACTCAAGATCCAGACTATTATGGAGTGTGAAGCTCCCACAGCCAAGACACAAGTCAAGGCCTACCTTGGATTGACTGGGTACTACAGGGGGGTTGTAAAGAGATATGGGACCATTTGTGCCCCACTCAAAGAACATATCTCCAAAAAACAGGTCTAAGAAGGTCATTCTCCTTGCAGGATGCCAAAAGCCTTTGACACCCTGACAGAGGTTCTGTGCTCAGCATCAGTCCTGAAGGCACCTGACTATGGAAAGAAGGCCATTGTCCGAACAGATGCTTCTGAACATGGGCTTGGGGCAGGTATGTCACAAACAAATGATGCGAGCTAGGTTCAACCAGTTGCCTATATCAGCAGCCAACTCTTCTCTAAAGATCAGCATTGGAGTGCCTTTAAAAGGGAAGCCTTTGCTGTGGTTTGATCCCTGAAGAACCTGAAACCATACTTTTTTGGGACTCACTTCAATTTTCAAACTGACTACAGGCCTCTCAGATGGCTGGTGCAGCTGAGAGGGGACAACCACAAACAGTTGAATTGGTCCATTTTCCTAAAGGGGAGGGACTTTACATTAGAACACAGACCAGGGATTGACCATGCCAATTCAAATGGCCTTTCCAGGTTTTTTCACTTAGACGATGAGAACTATCAGGGGATAGCGTAGCTGCTCATTACCATTATTCTGGACAGGTCATGTAAGAAAGAACCCTTTTTGGATGGTCATCCTCCCCAGTTGTTGCTATAATGATGATAGGTATGCCTCTGTGAGTGCACTGGAGCATCTGACCAAAGCCCCAGTGCCAGAACTCTCTCTCTAAGACTATTATGCGTACATTGGCACTCCTAATTGACAAGGACTTCAACCTCCTTACAAGTTCCTAGCATATGGTAACAGTGGTAAATATTCAGGATATAAGAGGAACCACACAACAAACAAGAGAATAATGAAAATTGGCAGCAAAAATCTTGGCACACACCCCTCCCTCCATCATGGTCATTAAGTCTAACACCTATCAATGCTGCATCACCATTAAACAGACTGCTCTCAGTTCTTCCTCGATCAAATTAAGCCAAGCTCAGTACTGGTCATAATTGTAAGCATTTCCCACCTGGTTGTTGCGAGCCAACAGGCATTGGCTTTCGTCTGCATGATGAAGAAGGGTATGGACCCTCCAACCAATACATGTGAGTCCAAGAACAGTCTGAATTATTTTTGAATATCCTTGTACTGAGCCCAGGCCAAAATAATCTGCAGTTCTTTTTTCTCAAGCCTAATGCGGAAAGGTTGTCTTTTTTATTAGCGGGTTCTGGTACAAATCTGATGGTTCTGCTCTGGGAATGACGAGGGTCAGGGTGAATGGTTACGACGAAACATCCGTGGCATGAGCTGAGTGTAGGCAGACTCTTCTATTGCCAGTACATATCCACCACCTTGGCGGTGCCCCGTTGCATATCCATAATGTACGGATAATTCTACAGTTTTCATTGTTGCCCAGTGGAAGCATTTTTTACCTCTGAAACATAAGGAATACAGTGTAAGTTTTCATAAAATTAGGGGTTGCCCCATCCTTTATAACCAAGTGTTTCTACCCACCTCGGTATCCCAGATTTCCTGAGATGGGGTGCCAATGCTTTCAATTGACCCTCCCCTATGAGGCCCATTTCCCTTTGTATCATGAAGCTGGGTGGCCCTATACAGGAACTCCATATCTATTCTAGGGTCCACTTGTTGTTGAAGAAGACTGCCCCAGGTATGCTATAAAAAAAAACCAATGGATTTAGGCCCTGATCTCTGTACCGGGGTGAATTTTTGACATTGTGCAGCATGCTGTCCATCAATTGTTCCTTTTTCCAGAAACACTGTGGGTCACCTTTGGACAGAAGATGATGTATTTGTGCATTGAGTTGGGGGTTTGCTACCTCCAAGAATCTCTTCTTTGTGAAGTCTCAGGCCCAAACAGTATCCTCCCCTTTGTTGCTCCTTTTACACATTGTGTCTAGCTCTGTTTAGATATTGCTAGGCTTGGTGAAAAGGTATAGAGGGTTGGTCTCATAGTGGGTCGGATTCACTACTACTCTGTGGGGTTCTACCTTGTTGGGCTGTATTTTGGCCCTGATTTTGCATAGGTATTAGTGAAAAAGACATTTTGCTTTTTTCAGGACCTATCTCTTGGGAAAAGTAAAGTCGTTCTGCACATACTGCATTTGGTATCAGTGAATAGACTTAACACGACCTGGCTAATGTTGTGGAGCCCACAGCTGTCATGTGCTGATACCACGTGCTGTGTAAAAGGGCACTGTGTAGTACATGTGGAATGCTAGTGTTTGGGTTAGTGTAATTATAAGTGACATGCAAGAGATACCTATGCAAGCGCTGTGATAGTTTTAGAACAGACTCCATTTGGGCAGATGGTTCTTTAGCAGTGAATAGGTAAGGCAGCACCCAAACTAGATGGAGGATACATAAAAGTGCAATAATATATAACTTGTAATTGAACATTGCAGGTCTTGGTGCAGATCCAGGGGAGATGTCTGTGGCCCTCTGGATATTGATCTTTTCTTCTGGGTTTCTGTATTTACCTCAGGGATGTTTTCTCCAAACTCCATTTGCCAACGTTTTTGTGACGCATCGCCAGGTGGCCTCGATTGTGGTATCTATTTGGTAGTTAAAAATTAAAGGTGGCTTATAGGTAATCAGGCGAATTTAATCTATTTTATGATCCTTCCAACCAAACTGAGTGCTTGGATTAGTGCTAGATGTTTATGGAGTGGTCTTGTGATCATAGGGATAGATCGTATCATTATTTTAATGAAGGTTTTATGGGTGCTGCCAGTTTCTGAGACCCTATCTCTCCTGGTGTGTGCATGGGGGTTCTTTCAATGCAGGATATGTTTAACCTACACATGTACTGGACTGTGTGAGGAGGGTACATGTCACTGTTAAGTGTTGGTGGTTGCAACGTGTTCTGAGATCATGTGTGTATATTCTTCTCTGTTCTAGGCATGCAGTGTGCAATGTGCCCCTTCCCTAGTGGCACCAGACATCTCTGCTCCACCACTTCTCTAGAGACTTCTTTGTGGGCTAAACTTGGGCTAATTTTGTTGGTTTTTGGGCACCTCCCTAGATCTTGTGTGATCTGCTATCTCACTCATGAGGCAAGAGTGTCGTAAAGTTGTTCTTTAACCCCCATGTACCCCTGATCTTGCTGCCTTAGGGTGTCCACTTTGGTTAATTTCTAGGCCTGATACGGGGTGAGCGTATTCTGTGTTCTACTCCCACCTCGAGCTGTGATAGACTTTGCGGCCTCCCCTCTCCCAGGCAACCCCCTCTCACTCAAACAATGTTTTTTCAGTGTGTTTGTAACTGTGCTTCCTGGCTTGTGGCTGGGGAGTTCTAACTAGTGGTTATGCTCCTGTCACTATTATGGAGAGGTATGGCACAGTGACCAGACTTTGAAGATTCAAAAAATTTGAAGGAAAGAAAAAAAACATTGCCAAGATCATAAGAAAGTGGGGAACCTGGGGCCAAGGCCAACAACCCTTGCCAAACTTTGCCTAGGGATAATGATTGGACCAGGATTACCTCGCAATTCTGGGACATATGGCTAACCTAGCAAGCCACTTGACTGACATGACCCAGTGCGTGCACCTTGTAACTTATTGGCTCTTGTGTATGTGCTGTGGAGGTCATGGGACCTTCACTATACCAGGCGTACAGAAATCCTGGCTCCCGTCACTTGAGGACAGCTTTGTTTTAGCACTAAAAGGGGTCCTCCATTTGGCTGGAGGCTTCTATTCTTTAGGGACACTTTTGGAACATCACACCATGGAGGAGACATGGGCCCTGGCTGAATGGTGACTTTTTGACTTGGTCATTGGAACCTGTCCCCGTTGACTTTGGATGCGGGGGCCTGGGTGCCTGTATTTTAAGTCCTTTGTCTGGGTGCCACCCCACCCTCTCATCAGACTGCCCTCACCTCGTAGTGTGGTTGATTAAACCCACCCTGGGCTTGGTTTTGAGGATTAGGATTTTATGGTGGCCCTGGACCATTGGTTTCTGTTCATAGTATGCTTTTAACCAGCATCTGTCTGCCAGGTGGCCCATCCTTTGGAAATAGTAACATTGCTCAGTATTTGTCAGTCTAATTGTTGGGATGTGAGTTTGGGCAAACACGGTTAGTATACTCTCCAATAAAACTACATAGCAGAATTTTGATATTGCCTATCGCTAGATCAGCTACCTGAGCAAATTCTGTAGCTCCACCCTTGTCATCAGATCCCAAAGGACTGGGGCCCCCTTCCTCAGTCCTGCTAGCTGTGTCACTGTTTAGAACTGCGACTTACCTCTCTGTCACTCATGTGTGTTCACCTAGACAGGTGGAAGTGCATGTTCTCCACGCTGATGATGTTTTATGTGTTGGGAGCAACAGAAGGGGGGTTAAAACTTTTGGGAGCCATCACATTAGACTCAGTGTTGTTCTTTGGGGGAATTTTTTATAGTGCAAACTCGACCCAAAGATGTCAGAGCACTTTACACGACCACCAGTTGTGTTACACATGGACACATTCATTTTTGTTAGCCACAGGGAGATTACGTGATTTTCCCAGAATTACAGAATGTTGAGCGTCCCTGCTGAGACTTGAACCCAGTTCTCCAGCTCGGAGGTCGACCGCTCTAGCTGGGACTGCCTGGGCCTGCTGGCCTCTTAGTTTCTCATGCCTGGGCCTAACCGTTCTTTGTTCGATAGGTGGCCAGACGGCTTCTTCAACTGGGGGTTTGGAGTATCGTAGATGGGGAGAGCGGGCAAGAGCACCTCCATACCTGCATATGGTGGGGGAGTTGCTGACACCTTGTTTGCAATCTGGAGTGCAGAACTTTCGATTTGGGATGCTACTAAGATGGCCAAAATCTCTAATAATCCCTCTCTCGTCTTTCTTTTGACCTATGTAAGTGGTTTGTATGTGTGTTCTCCTGTGTTCATTTGAGTTAGTGTCAAAAGTTCCCTCTTTCGCCAGGGAAATATTTGTGCCTTTTTTGTGAGTGTGTCACATTCATTAAAAACCTTATTACATTTTTTAGCCTGTGTGGAGAACTTGGTTAGAATTTGTTTTAACTGTTAATCCATGATCAGGTTGGTAGTTTTAGAGTACAAGATGCCTTAGCATTTTTTAGGGAATCTTTGGTTTTGATCAAATCGTGGGGAAAATATACACGAGGGTTACTGCTTCTAATTAGGTAACTATGAGCTCAGTGCTATTTACAGATGCATCAACAATTCAACAAGAACATTTCATAACAACAGATAAAATGCATTTTGTCCAAAGAAACAGTATCTGAATGATATTGACTCTTGGCATCAAATAAAGTTTGTAAGAAATAACAGCACCTTCATATGAATAATTGGGTCATCGGCAAACACAATACTTAAGACAAAACACAATTTGAAGTACTTAACAGCATCACAACATCATGCATATACCTTACATAAATCTCAACAGAAAACTGACTAAGAAAAATTGTGACTTTGTCAAAAATCTCTTAACCCACTCCTAGCACATGCTATCTAGTGACCAGGGGAAGCTCTGCGTAGTACATGGTACTAAGTGAACCTAATACTCTGTCAATATTGGCTCCAGGATAAAGATTTTAACAATAGTTCATCAGGAAAAAGGGGAATACCTCGACAACCACAGGCCTTCTTGGCCAACCACAAGTTACACCTAATCTCACAGGTCGAAATATTTTTTTTCTAAATGTCCGAATCTCACCCTATATCACACCCAGGGGTCATGCGCACCATCTGTGTCATGCCCAGAGGTCCAAGCATGTCGGCTGTGTCATACTCAGTTGAAAACACGTGCCATCTGCGTTATGCTCAGTGGTCCAAGCGACCAACACATCTCACTTCTTTCAGATACCAACATTGTTGAGAAACTTGTGGCACTGAGAAACCCTTTTAGATAAAAAAATAAGATCAGGTACCATGTCCGACCATAAATGCAATAAATATTCACCTTTCCTGAGGCATGACTTCTACAGGATAGCCTCAGAGAAAACCTGCGACTACTCAGCTAGGACATATAAAATAGGTAATATGTGTGAATTTTGTCAGTGGCAGGAGCTCAGGTTATCTTTTTACACTGCTACATAGTTTGCCACATGCCACATGTTTTACTAAGGTTCTGATGTAGTCTTGTACTCTCTGTGACGTCTTCTTCAGGACAGACCTACGCCCCGTGGATTAAGCAGAACTTCCAATCAATTGGGGTGTCTGCTCACCGCACTGTTGCACAAATTTGAATCCTTCCATGTGGGGACCTCATCCTTTGCCTGTAGTCAGGTTCGAGGTACCAATCAGCTCCTATCTGGCTTGCCAAAATGTTGCTTGAATATAAAATACCTTGAAAAAACAAGAGACAAGAGGCATTCCGGAAAGCAGGAACAATTTGTTTAATTAAACAATGTGGCAGGGAGCACAGTCATGGGCATAGGATCTGAGTACTGTCTCAATATACAATTGGTCTAACAAACATGCATTTTTATACAGTACATAAAATAGCTCTGGTGATCCATTTTTGGTAAGGAATGTGAACTTCTGTCGTTAGAGCCATAAATGAATGTATTGGATTAGGAATCCAGGTGGGCCTCGATCTTGCATGGACAGATTGTGCCCAGTGGGAAACGTATCCAGATGGATGACCTTTGCATATACTGTGTGTGCTGTGTTCTGGTTAGCTATGTGTTCCTAGCTTCATGTGGCATTTGACTTTATGGTGTTTTGTGAACCCCGTACCCCGCTGGTCATGTGTGCTTTATTGTGGCCAACCTATCTGTGGGATTAATCCGAGGTTTCCTTTTCATATGTTTGTCTACCAGCTACCTACCGCCTCACTTCTGACCTGTCAATCAGTGACCTCGGGGCTGGGTCTCAATGTACAGTCAGTACGGTTGCTCTGGGTGTGATATAGGGGCGAGGCCTCACCGCTTGGACCTCTGGGAGTGACTCAGAAGTTACGTGTTGGCCCTGGCCTTGATACAGGGCCAGCACATTGATCTTATTTTTTAGTCTTAAAGGGTTTATCAAGTGCTTCTGGTTTCTTAACACTGTTTGTATCTGAAAGAAGTAAGAGGTGTTGTTCCCTTGGACTGCTGGGCATGGCACAGATGGTACACATGACCCCTGGGTGTGAAATAAGGTGTAATGCAGACATTAGGGAAAATTTGGATCTTGAAAATTAGGTATAGCTTATGCTTGACCAAGAAGAGCCGGTGGTTGTCGAGTTGTTCTTCTTTTCGTCATTAAATTGTTGTTATATTTGTCCCAGAGCTGGTATTGACAGACTATCGGGCTCGCTTAGTCCTGTGTACTGCGCAGAGCCTCTCCTCGTCATTGAGTTGCATGCAATAGGAGCGGGCTTAGTTAATTTTTTGGGCAAAGTCATCATTTTTTCTCCGTAATTTTTTCTGTTTCTCTTCATTTTGTCTTTTGATTGATGCACTTGTGATGTTGTGGTGCTGGTAAATTATTGCAACTATATAATTGTCTTTGATGTCGTGCTTTGTCAATTACTCTTCGTACCTATGAAGGCATCGCAATTTCTCAAAATCGTTATCCATATATAAATAGTGTCTGCTATTTTGCTGCTAAATTCCACGTTTGAACTGACAATTGAACTTTCTTTCAGGTTATGACCATTCATATTCATTGTTATTTCTGTTTGTGACATGTTTATTCTGATGCATCAGTACATAACGTTGAGCCCATAGTAAAGTAGTTGTTACCAGTATCCACAATATTTATTTCCCCACAATCGGAGAAGAATTTAAGATCACTTAATCCAGAGAAGCCAGAGGATATCACACCCTTAAAAATGTTCCCATCTTATCATGGTGTAGCCTCTAAAGCACATGCAAACTAGATTCCCCACACAGGATTAAAAACATAGAAAGGATTGCCATGCATAGAACGCATACACTAATGCACATGTGTTCCCCTGGCCAGGGGGGAGCCTTCAACACTAACATAATCAAACACAAGAGGATGCACATTTGGATCAAATATGTAGGGTAAAAGGCCAGACAAAAGATGCTATTAGAACTATGGGAAATCTTCTAGGAGGGCCAGACTGACAATCCTAGCCCAGAACCAGCAAGTAAGGTGTCCGCACCTCTACCGCGTATATAGGAATGGAGGTGCTCTCCCCGATGCCTGCCAGCCCCACATTAGGTTATACCAATCTGCCAATTGAGGGAACCAGAGGGCCCCCTACAAAACAAAAAAGTACTGTATCCAGGCATGCAAGGCTAACAAGCTAGCAGGCCCAGGCCATCCTAACATTGCCCAGTCCAGTGGCAGAGCTCCTCGAATTTTTACCCCTGTCTGTCGCGTTCAGCTCATTGAATGCAAGCAGCATGGAGAACGTGCATTCCCACCCGCCCAGGAGAACCCATTCGGATGAGAAGGAAATTCATAGTTGGTCTTGACAGAGATACAACTAGTGGGAGTAAGGAGTGAGGAGGAGGGCTCCAGTCCCCCTGGATCTGACAGTGAGAGTGGGCCCAGGAGACCAAGGGGAAAAATAGGGAATATATGTCAGATGCCGAAGAAACAATCAAAACCACACAACCTCTACTGTCCTTCCCAGGACAATCGGAGGGACAACCCATGGTCACAGTGCTTGTTAACAGTACACCTTACTATTTCCTGACACAGGAGCAACAAGATCATGCCTGAGGGGAGGGATATTCCCCTTATCAAAAAGCACTGCAAGCATACAAGGATTCTCGGGTACAGTGACCAGGATCCCTTTACAGAACCCCTCGATCTGGAGATAGAGGAAATTGGGTAAGGGAACAGCTATTATATTTCCCCTCTTTTCTGATTAATATATTAGAGCGCGACTTAACAAACTAGCTAAAAATGCCCATCCAGTTTGCTGACAGCGGAACTAAAGCCTGCCTAGGTCAGCGAAACACTACCACATTGCATGAATATAGGCAAGGACAGTTCTAGCCAAACAGATCCCCTTTGCTGTGGCAGTCCTGGAATATACAGGACATTTATTTGAACTTTGCGTATTAGCTCATTAGTGGGCATGTCACGCACACCACCTCTTAGTTGAAGCAGCCAAAAGAATGAGAACCTTGATAGCCAGCAGGGTATGCAAGGAGGAAGAGAGTTGGGACTGTGGCACGCACATGCCTATTGGGTCCCCCAAAACTGGGCCGGAAGCAAAGCCAAGGTGCATAGGGACAATGGCAGTATCAGGCAGAGCACACAAAGACAAAGGTCTGAGATCACCAGGCTCCGCCTCTACCACCACCATGGCACCTCCACACATAAGGAAGTGGGACAGACAATGTTGCCTCGCACTATATGGTGTGTTCCCCACACCTGAAGCCCCCTTCCTGCTACCGGATACGGTACCCAAGCGTGTAACCATCATAGGAAATTCAGCACATAGATCAAACACCTTTCACTCAGCCACAGGGAAATCAGACAGCTACTGCACAACCTCAATAGAGATCAGGTGGTCGATCAAACATGAAGCAATAGACAGGGAACTCAGCCCAACAAGGACCACGACCACCACAACAGCAAAAAGAGGTAACTGTCTGGGGTAATGCCTTCACTCAAATGCAAATCCAAATCAGCAATACCATTAAAACCCCCAATGCGATACATCCACTTCACGTACACTTCAAAAATTAATTTACAAAATAAAGACAACATTAGGCATTCAAGCCTTTACTTACATTCGGGAAACACAAGGCTGCTGCACCTTTTGACGATCCGGAATCCGAACTAGATTCACCATTCAGAATTGCTGTGGGAACCTAGATCCCACTCTGCTGAGGAGCCCTTGGGGTGGGGCTTGCTGACCACACCCAAGGGGGAGGGCAGTCTGATGAGGGGGGCATGGCCGCAACCATCCAGTGCATAAAAACAGACACCTAAGTCCCCTGATCAATGTCAAATTGGGACGTTTCAATTACCAGATCCAAAGGACCCCATTCTCAGGCCTTCTGCACGGGACCAAAATTCCTTTGTGCTTTGTGGTTTCAACTGCAGCCGCCTCAAAAAGCAGAAGAACCCAGCCAATGGATGCCCCCTTTTGGTTGCAAAAATTAAGCTGTCCTCCAGTGTCGGAGTTAGGTTTCCCGTACACTCAGGATATCGAGGACCGAATGACCTCCAAAGCCCAAGATCCAACAGGTGGCAAAGAGTCAGCACGAGTCAGTCGGGAGGAGAGGTACACCCGAGCAACCAACTGTCACAGCCCATAACCTCTGGTTAGACTAATTTCAATGAGTTCAGGCCTCACAGAGGACTCTCCTATTTAGTAATATTCTGCCTCCTCCTTTCCCTCAAAGTTTTTCAAACATCCCAAAGCCTGTTCACGGGGTTATATCCCTCGCTCTCAGCAGTGCTTGGACCTTTGCTTCAATCAGCTGCCATTTGGGAGCTTACAGTGGGACTACGAGGACCAGCAGCCCCGCTACTGCCACCAGCTGTGCTCCTCCCACCACTACATAACTGCTCGTGGCCCCCACTTTGCGGGAGCCGCTCGCAGCAGTGCTTGGACCTTTGCTTCAATCAGCCGTCATTGGGGAGCTTACAGCGGGAATATGAGGACCAGTAGCCCCGCTACTGCCACCAGCTGTGCTCCTCCCACCGCTACAGAACTGCTCGTGGCCCCCACTTCATGGGAGCCGCTCACAGCAGTGCTTGGACCTTTGCTTCAATCAGCCGCCATTGGGGAGCTTACAGCGGGAATACGAGGACCAGTAGCCGTGCTATTGCCACCAGCGGTGCTCCTCCCGCCGCTACATAACTGCTCGCGGCCCCTGCTTTGCGGGACGTGTGCGGGTGTGCGCCGAGCTTCGCCTGGGCCAAGGGCGGGCCCGTTTGAGCCCGTTCGAGGACGGATGTGGACGGGACGGGGCCCCCCTCTTACGTTTGCAATTAAATGAACACACAAAGGTCAGTACTTATACTTTGGTTGGCCCCTGCAGATTGAACCTCCTTTTGCAGGATCCATCACAACTGATTAGAGACGTAACTGTTTTTTAATCATCTCCTGCAACGACTACCATTAAGGGGGGAAGGGTAGAAAGTATATTCTTGGCGGGTCGATTGTGGGAACCTTGGACCAATTTCTTATTAGGGCCTCCTCTATGCTGGCACACGAAATAGAAATAATGGAAAAGAGGTTATCCCTGGACACTGCCTTTGACAAACGGTTGTCTAAAGGCAGGATGGCGCAGGCACGGTCACCAAACCAACAACGAATTATAGAGACTGCCTCTTTAGGTGACAATGGCGAGGGCTGCCATCAAGCACAAGTAGAAGGAGGACCGTCTGATTCTTCAGCTAGTACGGATGTTGTACCTATTGTCCAATGTGTTTCTGCTCAAATGCATGAGTTTCCCAGTCAGTCTACTCTGAGATCGCAAACTCGATCTGCCAGCATTTCTAAAACAGGGGCTAAAACCCCTGCTCCAGACTCAATCCCTAAAATGAAGCGTGAAGGAGCCCATCTGAAAAATAGGAAAGTAAAAATACAGACATGCAATAATGCGGGGGAAGGACAACTCACAAGAATTACTAATAGCCCTCCTTTATGCCATCCCAACGAACATGTGTCTACACCCCTATCAACTCCTGGTGATGTGTCCTACGGAATTTGGGTAAGATTTTTGGGCCAAAATGGAAAGTATTTTTACTAAGACATGCCTTCCTTTTTAAGCAAACTTAATGTTATAGAAAGTAGACTTTTGCGCCTTGAATTATTGGTTGTTTCTGGTTGGTTGGTTGATAGCTTTATTTCGATATGCAGGTATCATAAAAGCATTACAAAATGTATAAAAACAGCACATCGTCAAAAGACTGTACATTTAAAAACAAAACAGATAACAAGTTGTTTCTGATTAGGCGGGGGAGGGGGGTACACGAGCAAATGATGATAATGGAAATATTGAGAGGCAGTCTAGGCTAGTGAATTTAATTTGCCACCATTCTGCACCGTTTGAAGTGAACAATGCAGTTGATTTATCCCCCCAAATGTGCTGCCTAGTGACCATTTACCTTAACCTAGTGACAGTGCTGTGAATAATAACCCAGTAATGAGTAAAATTAATGAGAATGGTGGGGGTAGAGGGACTGTGAATCAACAACTTCCACCAAATAGTAGTACAACTTGTGATGTCCCCGTAAAAGAACAAAAACGTTTAGATCTTCCTCCTGAGTCCGTACCGTATGTGGTAGTGCTTGCAGGGGTCCCTGATTTGAATCAGGGAAAAAGGGAGGACTATGGTCATCTCAAAAATAAATGTATTCACTGGCCGAATTACAATAGGCCACTTCCTACACATGTATCTAGTGACATTTTTTTTGCCCAACGAGTGGATTGGGTGGGGCCACGAGAAAAAAACATCAAGGGGGACTGTTTTGTAATCAATTTCAGGAATAGATGGGCGGTTACACATATCTGCAACTGGGTCCCAGTGCACTCAGTTATACAAATTCAATCTCTCCCCCTAATGTATTTCTACCCCGCTTCCCCTATTGACTCTAGAGGAGGTCAGTATTGGGGGGACCGTGATACCCGGGGCTTTAGTGTCCAAGTTGGGCACGCTAATTGGAAGGGAGCTAACACCTATACCCCTAGAGATGTTATTCTTCCCCTGAGTAACAGATTTAGTGTTTTGGCCCAAATAGATTGACGACAAAAGAGTTGCCTGTCTCAATCTCCCCACGCTGATGCACAGGGTCAATTTGTAGCCAGGGAAGGCACAGAGGGAAATGTCTGCTCTATCATTTTACCTAGTCCCCAGGGGGGTGGGCTAGTCAGGGAGGTTACCAGGTGCATGGATGAGGGGGTCAGTGGGATTAACTTGGCTGGTGTACTGTCTGGAACTTCGCCAGCCGTAATTCAGGAGGATGTAAGTTGTGTTGCAGCTCCAATAGTAGTGGGAAGGAATCACGATAGTGACGCCTGGGATATGGGGCCAAACTCTAGCAGGAGGGGGATGTCTATTGACGGCCCACCTGCTGGGGATAATAGCTGCGCTACGGCACAAAAGGAAACTGTGAGAGGGAGTCAAATGAAAACATCAAAATCCTCTCCTGGAATGTGGCTGGGATTAAAAATAAACTATTATGCCCAGATTGGGGATTGTTTGTAGCAATATGTGATGTTTGTCTAATGCAGGAGACATGGGCGCTAGAGGAAAACCAGAGGAGTGGTTTTGCCACTTTTAGTACACTGGCTACAATGAAGGGTAGGGGCAGACCATCGGGGGGATTAAGCATCTGGGTGGATACTCACCTGGGTGCTATTGCAGTGCAGATTCCAACTAACTCTCTCAATGTGCAATGTGTCCTTTTAACGCTCCCAGAAAACACACAAATTGTCCTAATAAACATCTATTCTCTGCCCATTCAGAGTGGGCAGGAGTCTGGAGTAATTGATCAACTGAGGCAGCTTATCTCAACACCTGACCCATGGTAACTCTAATAGTGGGGGGCGATTTTAACTGCCAGTTTGAGCCCCTCACTGATGTAAGCATAGACGGCCTAGATGATAAACTGCGATGTTAGTCTGAATGCGGAGAGTTAAATGGCCACACATACAAGGTTCCCCGAAAAAACTTGCAAATATATACCAAAGGGGTAGTGCCGCATTTAAGAGACATGGGTGAGGTGGGGGTAACTGCCTTGCATTTGGGACTAGAGGATAAGCCTTTGAAAATACACAAACAGTTGACTTCGGAACTGTTTGATGTGTTTTACCCAGAAGGAAAAAAAAAGATAAAACCGGTCTCTGCCCATCCTTGGTACAATGCTAACTGTCAGAAAGCTTAAAAAGATCTGATATTTGCTGTAAAAGCAAAGGATAAGAATAGGATTAAGCAATGTCGGCTCAAGCACAAGCTTGTCATCCAAAAGGAAAAGAAAGAGCGGGAAGCCGATAAATTGGATGATCTTAGAATTGCACTTAAGTCCAAAGATTCGAAATCTTTCTGGGCAATTGTTGGATATGGGGGCAGGGGGGGGGGGGTAGAATGGCAATTGAACCGAATATAGCTGCAGCATCCTGGGAAGCCCATTTTGGAGCCTTGTATGCGTATTCGGGTGATGTCGGTTTTCTTACCCCACACTCAGGTCTCCCCCATGAGCATCGATTGGAGGGGGTCTGGGAGATCACCTCCTTTAAGGTGGAAGCCGCCATTGTTAAACTAGTACCTAATAAGGCGCCCGGCTTAGATAAGCTTCCAGGGGACTTATTTCGGTCTTAACCGAAAATATGGGCTCCATATTTATGTGTTCTCTTTAATGCCATATTAAAGGGCATGGACCCGCCGGACACCTGGCGCGGCGCAGAAATAGTCCCTATTTACAAAAAAGGCTGTCCTCTCAAACTGTCTAACTACAGGCTTATCAGCCTGATAGACGTTACCGAAAAACTGATGGGACGGGTTATTTTAGACAGAGTCCAGATTTGGAATGAGGAAAATGAGTTCTTGACCCCTTTTCAGGCTGGCTTCAGGAGCAGTACATCGACTGTGGACGAGATATTTAGACTTCAGGTCTTGTATTGGAAAACGGTGAGCGTGGAGGGTGGCAGCCTCTACCTCATCTTCGTTGACCTGAGGTCCGCATTCGATCTGGTCCCTAGGGGTAAATTGTGGAGTGTCCTTCCTGAACTTGGTCTTCCACCTTACCTCTTGGACATGCTAATATGGCTCCATACTGATACCTATGCGCAAGTCAGGTGCGGGAAGTATGGAGAACTGTCAGCCCGCTTCCCGGTGAACCAGGGGGTGCTCCAGGGGTGCACCCTGGCCCCCACCTTGTTTTGTCTGTATATTAATAGGCGTATTGACCACCTTCTTGGAGTAAAGGACACTGATGCCCTGAGGTTAGTTTCCGGTCGGGTGCCAGCCTTGATGTTCGCGGACTACACTTTGTTGTGTCCAAGACATTAACTGGCATCCATTGAACCTTGGATGGTTTTGCTGACTTCTGTGCCTTGAGGGGCCTGGAGATAAATCTAGATAAAACTACATTTATGATTTTTAATCCTCCCAGGCAGACACGCCCGAATCCCCTTCTGGGCGGAATCCCATTGGAGCGAGTTAAGACCTTTGAATATTTGGGCATCACTCTGGGAGAACATCTGGTATGGGATATTCAGTCAGCAAAGGCCGCACTTAAGCTAACCAAAGTGGTGGGGGGGATCCAAAAATTGCACAAAGTGTCTGAGTTCAAGCCTGCTGCTCCCGTCATTGAAATTTATAAACTACAGGCCAGATCGGCATCTTTGTATGGGGCAGAACTATGGGGACATCAAAGACCTACCAACCTCATGAAGGTAGAACACGCATTCATGAGAATTTACAGGGTCTGCCAGTGAGTACTCCGCTACTGCCCCTTCGCATGGACCTAGGGCTACTCCTATTGAGGAGGTAATGGCACTATGCCCTTTAACGTATTGGAGAAGACTATGGTCAGTGCTGAACTTGTTAGTTATAAAAACAAATTTTAGGAGATCTGGGATGCACTGAAAAACAAGAAAATCCAGTGATTAACCCATATTAAGGCAACTAGCATTAGGATTGGTCTACCTGAGCTTTGGGAAACACCTGATGTAGCTTGCCTAGCGCTAACCAGGGCTGAGTTGGTTCGCCGTTTTAGGTTCCATAATTTATTGTCCCTCCATGCTAACCAGGCTGTACGTAAACGTTGGGTGATACCAATTTGCAGAAATCTAGGTTTCAGTCAGTGTGTCCAAGCTTTCAGAGTCCTAAAATATGACACACATCCCCCCATTTTTTTTCTGTCTCGCGTTTTCTAAATGGAATGTGGCACAGATGTAGGAAATACATTAATGATGCCATTGGACAGTAGGAATTACTTCTGTTTGATACTGTAATGAACTTTTTCGATAACCAACCTAAATGTTTAATCCAGTTTTATGTTGGTGGATGAAGCCATAGTTTTAATTCTCCAAATATGTGTATTTTATGATTGAGCTTGAATCTATATGGTTCTTGTTATTTATGTTCTTACTCCTTGCTATGTATGTATTTTATCTTGCTCTTTTATAGTCCACTGCGACCGAAATAAAGTTATCAAATTGATAAGTTATGTCCCTCCAAAACAACGAAAGCAGCATGTCGCCGCTTAGAAGTCCTTAGCTACACACAGGGAGACCAAGTCCAAAGATTCCAGAGAAAGAGGTAATCGGAGGGGATGCCGGGGAAAAGAGATCTGCAAAAGTCCATAACAGCTCTGTGCGAGATACACTGGAATATGCTCATTGCCATATCCAGTCTAACAATCAGATAACACACAAGGCCTTATGCACACCGTCCAGAGAGGCAATAAGCCCAGTCTCGGACACTGCCACATCAGAAACACAAGAGGGCCTCAGGACAGCATTCCAACCCCCACTGGTACATGACAATAGAGACAGCAAATCACATGAGAACCTAGGGAAACAACCAAAAGCCCAAAGCTAGCAAAAAAAAAACCTGGAAAAAGGGCCTAGCCAAGACATCTGGTGCCATTAGTGAGAGTCCCACAGCAAGCTTTGTGCCGGGACAAGGGGTGGTATACACATAGCCTCATGGCATGTTGCGATCGCCAACAACACCCAATTATGGTACACCCGCTCTTTCAAACATCCCCTGCACTAGTGCAGGTCAAAAAGCATCCCCCGCACACACACAGGGAAGGTAGGATATTGGAAGTCTAGAGACACTCATAAAATGCTCGTTTAATAACCTAGATCGTCCACATCCTCACAAGCACCAGCCCTTAATGAATATCCTTTTTCTGTCATGGGGAATGGGGAGAACCGATGTTGTCATTTAACAGCGACTAGGTTCAGCATTAGCAGAAGACATCTGAGTTTCAGCTCTTATCGTGACATTCAGTGGCCTCCATTTTGTATTCATGGCAGCCATTTTGTTTGCTACATGCTGCCGCGTATCAACCATGTGCTTTGTCCTATCTTCCTGTAAACTGCGCTTGAAATCTGCCCGGCAACGAGTTATATTTAGCATCCCCCACTTTCGCGCAGGCCCAGTAGGATCTACTTCTGCTAGTGATTAGTACCAGACAGGAATGTGTTTACCAGTTCCCAAAATCATTAGCTCCTCCCACTGATCGATTGTGTCTTTCAATATTACCTTATATGTACATAAAACTTGCTCTTGTGTTTGTACCGCCTTCTTTTTGGCCCCTGTGTGGGTATAAATGGACCATGCTCTCTTAGTTCGTGGTGCTACTTCTTGCAATACCGAAGGGTACTGTCTGAACCTTAGCACCACCTCATGAGGTGTAATAAATGTTATCTTTTCTATTCCAGTTTCTGTGCCAACTTCTTCCTACTGGTCTAAGGACTTTGTGCAGAGAAGGGCGAACCCCTTGCACTGGTTGGCCTTGCTGAGGCCTGCTACTACAAATTGGCGCCAGACACGTGGGGCTCATTGACGACTCGGATCCCCAAAGGAGTGGTCGCGACGAAGGATTGGGATCTCGCCACGGACGATCATTGCCCGAGGAGACCCGAGTCTTAGCAAACCAAGGCATTTTTCCCTTCTTTCTGATCTGACCATACAGGTGGCACCGGTCCTCGACTGAGATCTCTTCTGTCGATTCGCTGTGCAGTGACCGTTTGGTCGAATTTAAAACTTGGCAGTTGGAATCTGGACGCCCTGTGAGTGGTAAGAGCCATTTTTCGGCACATACTATGGGTTTTGGATGCCCTTGTTTGGTAAGGTAGTTTTAGGAACACTGACCGTGGCATATTGGTTTGGAAAGACTAGTCAGATTTGTATCTTTTGAATTTGATATATGTGTTGCAACTCATATAGGCAGGTAATGTGGAGATTTTTCTCCAAATTTTTTATTTGGATTTGAACGGCACATTGTACTAGAAGTACCTTAAGTGCTACTTTGTTTATAATACTGCATATTTTGCACTATTTTTGGCATGCCTGTTTTTAGCACACTTCGAAGGATGTGTTGCTTTTGTTGTGGTACCAGTTTGAGACTTGAGGAATCGCAACCGGCTCCCCCAGAGGGGACGCCTAATAGAGACATGTATGTTAAACACGGTCTTTCTTCCATAATGTACAGCACATTGTGGAATAAATACACTTGCAAGGATCCTGAGTTATGTTGGCCTATGAATGGGTCATTTGATATACGAAAGATTGAGTATGTGGAACAATGTATGTTTGAGCGGACGTCTAGACGTGATATGTTTGACAGTGTGCGTATGTGGGAGAAAGAAGTGTGTAAACGAGCGAAACGTGAGCAAGCATTGATTGAAAAAGAGCAACGAAAGAATGTGTATGAGAAAGCGCTGGAGTTGAGAAAGAAAGAGGTGAAAGAATTGAAAGAGAGAGAAGAGAAAGAACATAGATTGCAGGTATCTGGCCAGTACGCTGTTCGACAACCTCTCTATCCTGTCCTTAATAAACCGCAAGAAGATTTTTTGTTACTAGATCGCCCTCCACCTCCGCATGCCGTTCCGTCTGCCCTGTCTGAAGATGATGTGGATTCCGATTCAGATCAACAAAAGACGCGAGACACCCGTTCTATGCTGTCCGTTGAGCGTTCGCCTGAACTCAGACAGGCTGCTCGTAAAGCACTACCTAGCACTGCTCCTGCTTCTGATCTTTTAGATAGCATGAAAGGGTAGCAGGAAAGGGAACAGTTATATTTTACTGAGACGTTTACCTCGGAAGTTATTGAATCTTTTTGGAAATATTCTACAGATTTATAACCTGATGATGTTGCAGCTGATCATAAAAACATGCGTTATGGTCTTTTTGTTCTCTCCCAGGTGACTGATGCGATCAGGCGTTTGGTTAAATTACAAACTGAGGCGGAGAAGGAGGAGAAAAAGACTGCAGATGCAGCTGCACGGAAATCTCAGCCCAGAGGGGCGCAAGCTTCTATCTTCGGAACAGGTAAGACAATAATAGTTCCTGCGAAGCCCATGCGGGACGCCGCGCCTTTGTATGTTCCTCCTAAAAGAGCGGATACCAGTGATGATAAAAGTTCTATTGATGCTAAAGGTTATTTTATCTATAATTGGGTGTATACTCCCTGGAATAGGGCAGATGTGATGGCACTTAAAGCAGCATTACCTGATCCGCGGAAAAATCCAGCCGCTTTCTATGAGGAAGTTGAGGGGGCCATTGGCTCGTGCACTATGTCTTTGTGTGATATTGATTTATTTTTCGGATTTATATTGCCGCCGGATATGTGGAGGTCCGTTCGTTAAATTAATGATCGTGCAACTTTTGGTGCGGAATGGAGGGATTTAGAACAAATGGACGAGGAAAGGGAACCCGCTCAAAAGCCATAGCAGTTGATATTAGATCTTCCTGCAGCTATATTAGTTAAACTAAAAACGATTATTCCCCCTAAAAAGATAGATTGGACTGTTCTAGCATCGTGTAAGCAAAAGGTAGATGAATCAGTTTCTGATTTCTTTACACGCTTTGAGGAAGCTTTTCATGATTTTAGTGCTCAGTCGTTGACAGATGATACAGGCAGACATCTCTTTGTTGATAAATATGTTACGAACTTGTTACCAGGGATACCTAGCCGTTTAAAAGCCAGTGAAAGCTCTTGGACTACATCTTCACCAGCATCTGTTTTAACTATGGCCCAATATTATGAGCGTCAGGAATTAGAAGCGAAAGGTAGTGAGGATAGGAAATCTAAGGAATTAAAAACTAAGGTTATGTTGGCTCAAGCTTATGGTCCGCCTTCTAGAGGTTATGATAAAGGCGGACGTGGATCTTTTGGTTCTTCTTATATTCGTTCGAATTTGTCTATTAACCAATGTGCATATTGTAAGAAATTTGGGCATTGGGCGGCCGATTGTCCAGTATTGCGTGCCTAATAGAATCAACGAGGTCGGGGACAAATGAGAAATCGCTCAGGATATTCAGGGCCTAGGGGAAACTTGCATGATTGCGCTAGATTTGATACTAATGTACGAGCGCAGGATGGGGTTAACACTTTTGATAGACGAAATCAATAGCAAATGTCTGATTATGTGCAGTCTGATTTTCACGATTCTGCATATGCATAGGATTGCCTAGGATGGGGTAAGGAATCAGTTGAAGTTCCAGTAGATCAGACGGGTCCCTATGTTACAGCACATGTTTTGGGTTCTACTGATCAGTTTCTGGTTGATACAGGATCTACTCGTAGCGCCTTGCCTAAACAATTAGTTCCAAGGGCTCCTCTGTCTGGGGTAACTATTACTTCGATAGGTTTCGATGGAACACCTTCCCTTAGCCCATTGTCACAACCACCTACATTCCATATTGATACATTTAGTGCTCCATGTCCGTTTTTGCTTTCCCCAAACACACCAGACAATATTGTGGGTCTCGATATGCTTAAGCATTTCAGGGCTACAATACGATGTTCTCCTGAAGGAGTGCGTGTTATTTTGAACGACAATCATCCTGTGATTGAAAGAGCTTGTCTTGTTAAAGAGGATATTGCACTGGCCTCAGTCCCTAAAACTTTGTGGGCTACCTCAGATACTGATGTGGGTCAAATGGTTATCCTGCCGGTACATATTAGTGTCAAGGAGGGAGCTTTGTTGCCACGTTTACCTCAATTCAGAATTTCACAGGAGGGTGAAGAAGCACTCATACGAATTGTACATGATCTCATTCAAGTTGGGGTTGTTGAGGAAGTTCCATTTAATGTTTGTAACAGGAAACATCCTAAACAACGAAGTTGAAATTACGACTTACCTGAACAACGAAGTCCAAACAACGACAAATCCCGAACAGCGAAGTCCTAAACCACGAATTTTCAGAATAACGAAGTTCTAAACCACGACTTTTTTCTGAACGAAGTCCGGACATTACGTCACTCCTCTCCGCCCCCTTCCACCCCTCCAAACTGCAAAGCAGTGCAACTGCATACAGGGAGCTAAGGCCTGACATTACATCACTCCTCTCCCACCCCTCCAAACTGCAAAGCAGTGCAACTGCAAAGTGGGACTGCTAAGGCCTGATATTACGTTACCCCTCTCCGCCCCTCCCACCCCTCACTGGTACAATGAAGACAGCAAAACTATAAGTGGCAGCTCTCAGTCCCTTAAACATACATTCTCTGGCCCTGGCACAATGCATAGCACCTTACTCTTCTCCGCCCCCACCCCTCTTCGAACCTTGGAAACAGCAGTGCCACCATCTGACTGGCGGGCAACAAGGACTGCCAAGCCTTGACATTGCGTGTTGTTTGCCCCCTGGCACAATTTGGTACATGTCCCTCCTCTCCGCCCCCTACTAATCTACACATGATCAGCTCTCCTGGAATCAGGCTCTGGAAACTTGAGTTACACAGTGACCTTTCGCGCTCCTTGTTTATTTCTAGTTCCAAACGGTGGACTGGGAATATTATGCGGTATTACTTGTGCTTATTGTGTGTGTCTGCTTTCATTTGGTGCTAGGATTATGTGGAAAACCAGGTCGTGGTACTTTCATTTATCTGGCTTTGAGTAAAATCCAAAGGATGCTCCCAGTACGTTCCTCTTATTTTGAATAAAATATATGGTTGGCACTATGTTTCACAATGGCATGTTAAACACATTTCTCTTATTTTATAAAGACCTATGTTCAAAAGAGTGGCAGCGGGCGAGAGAGACATGGCACAAGGTGTAAGCTCTCTTACCGTGTCTCTCACACTTCTGCAATTGTAAGAGCTCAGTTACTTCACTAGTAGCCTGTAATAGTTTGTTAAAAAAAGAACTCTGATATCATCTCACAGGACAAGTTTCTCAATCACGATTTCGAGCCGAGCGGATTTAATGTACTTTTATTTACAACGACACCCATCTCAGATTAACTACTTTTCCTATTTGCTTGCACTACTGAATGGACTACGCTTACACATGCCTGGTCGCACTGGAGACATTTCTTTACAGTTGGCGAAGTCGACTCACTGAAGCACATCCCCTGTTGTTGTGCAGAGTGAAGGGACAGGTGTGGTTTCTAAATAGTACAGGAAAGTACTAAGTGGTATAATAGTGTAATTAGCTATAAGTATATTTTTCGTGGTTGAGGAAGTCTTAGTTAAAAATGTTGTCATTTAGCATTGTTCGTGGTTCAGCATTCGTGGTATAGGAATTCATTGTTTAGGAGGTAGTGG
Source organism: Lissotriton helveticus (assembly GCF_964261635.1). NCBI lineage: Eukaryota > Metazoa > Chordata > Amphibia > Caudata > Salamandridae > Lissotriton > Lissotriton helveticus. Next base: position 1,510,258,970 of record NC_136057.1, read on the forward strand.
TTTAATCATAGAACTGTTTGTAACAGCCCGATTCTTCTGATTTTGAAAAAAGATACTGACACTAGGGTTGATAGGTTTATCATAGATCAGAGAGAGGTAAACAAGATTGTTGTACCACGGTACCCTGTGGTTTCTGATATTACGACACTTCTTACTTTGGTTCCCCCGACTGCAACCACGTTCTCTGTTATAGACTAGAAGAACGCTTTCTTTTCGATCCCTATTCATCCTGATAGCCGATATGTGTTCGGTTTCACTTTGAATAATCGATCGTATAGATTTTGCAGAGTTCCTCAAGGCTATACTGAGAGTTAAAGTATTTACAGTCAAGCATTGAAAAGACAACTTGATTCTTTTGTTTTGCCTGAAGGTGTGGCTCTCATACAATATGCAGATGACATCTTATTGGCAGCCGATACCCCTGAACAATGTGAAATATGCACACTGTCCTTGCTTTCTTTTTTTGCTTCACAACATCATAAAGTATCACAAAAGAAATTGCAATATTGTAGACCAAAGGTAACCTATTTAGGTCACCTTTTGTCTAAGGAGGGCTGTGCACTCACATCAGATCGCATACAAGCAATTTTAGACACACCAGTACCTTCTACTCGGAAAGAGGTGCGTGCATTTCTTGGCCTTACTTCCTTTTGCAGGCAATGAATATTGGGGTTTTCATACATTGTTAAACCTTTGCTAGCACTTTTGACAAAAGATACTCCAATACCCCTTCCATGGACAGATGAATGTGAGACTGCTTTTCGACAGTTACGACAAGCCCTTTGTTCAGCACCAGTGTTGGGTACTCCAGATTACACGAAGCCTTTTACACTCTACGTGCATGAGAAAGATGGATGTGCATTGTCAGTTTTAGTCCAGACACATGGCGATAAGCAACGTCCCTGTGCATATTTTTCAGTAGTCCTTGATCCTGTTGCCCGAGCGTTGCCTGGGTGTTTTCGCTGAGTTGCGGCAACAGCTGTGTCAATACGACAAAGTGAAGGAATAGTTTTGTCACATAAGCTGTTGGTGCTGGTACCCCATGCGGTTGATGCCCTTTTAAATCAAACAAAGACGCAGCACTTAACTAGCGCTCGTCTGACAGGATATGAATTGACATTGCTAGCTCCTCACATTACATTGAAGAGATGTGCAACCCTAAACCCAGCTACTTTGTTGCCATATCCGGTAACTCAGCCTCAGTCACAAGAAACACATGATTGTATATTCCTTACTGAAGAACAGACAAAGGGTCGCATTGATTTGCAGGATACGCCCCTTACAGATGTGGACAGGGAATTGTGGGTTGATGGGTCCTGTTTGAAACTGCCAGATGGTACGACTTTGGCTGCATATGCAATCACCACACTTGAGACAGTAGTGGAAACAGCTTGCATACCACAGAAATCGTCTCAAGCAGCTGAATTGATAGCTTTGACACAAGCATGTGAGCTTAGTACTGATTTATGTGTGAACATTTATACAGATAGCCGCTATGATTTTGGAGTGGCGCATGATTTTGGCCTGCTCTGGAAGGAAAGAGGTTTCCTTACATCCCACGGGATGCAAATAATGCACGGAGAACTAGTGCATAATCTTTTGACTGCACTGACATACCCAAAGAAAATAGCTATTGTGAAGTGTAGTTCACACAAGAAAGTGACAGATAAAGTTGGACAAGGTAACGCTTTTGCAGACCACGTAGCACGTGAGACTGCGATGCAGCGAAGCACTACTCCCATGTATGTAGTGAAGTCACTAGCAGAGCGTTGGCATGATGCTAGACAAGAAGTACTAGAAATAAAGAAATCTGCTTCTGTGAAAGAACGTGAACAGTGGTCTGAAGAAGGAAAGTTGGATGATGAGGGTTGTTGGCGGAATAAGCAGATGGATAGGTGGAAACTGCCTATAGCCTTTGTACAACCTATGGTTCAGATGGCACATGGGTTAGCACATGTTGGAGCTTCAGCAATAACGAAATTGCTTACACAAGTTTAGGAGCATCCAGAAATTGCTAGCACAGCTAAGAGAGTAGTACAGTCTTGTTTGATCTGTCTACAATATAATCCTGGAAAAGGGACACGAACTCCAGCTCGAGGATTTGCTACACCAACCGCACCTTTTGAAGTTTTGCAAATGGATTATATTCTGTTTGAGCGTTGCAACAACCTGAAGTATGTCTTGGTGGTGGTCTGTGCCTTCAGTAAATGGATCGAGGCGTACCCCACAAAGGACAATACTGCTATCACTACAGCAAAGGTGTTGTTGAAGGAGTTTTTCCCTAGATACGGTGTTTGCAAACTCCTATGGAGTGATAACGGACCTCATTTTGTTGGGGAAGTTATTAAATATGTCCTGAAAGGATTAGGGATTAAACAAAAGTTCCATGCAGTGTTCCATCCACAGGAGTTAATCAATAGTGAAAAAGGACACTTGTAACACTTCTCAACCTTTGGTTAGGAAAGATTAGAATACCCTCAAAAACTCAATGTTGTTTGGAATGCCGTATATATGTTTCATCCGCCCCACATTGGAGTTATGGCAGTTATCATAGGGTGTTCCAAATTGTGTTGGCTGCCCGCCTCATCCAGAGGCACCTCTGGTCTCGAGTGCAGTGTCCAGAGATAGAGGGTTTTCCCCACAAAAAATGTGAAACCAAACTTTTTCACTATTGATTAACTCCAGTTCTTACCCCGGGGAAAGAAACGGACACATCGATTCCTCATCCCTCCCTGTTGATTAATTACCATAAAAGCAGTGTGCAGCTGCGGGATTCGCAAGGACAATTTGTTCCCAAACAAGAAAACATTAAAAATAAAGAAATATGGAAGGTAATGTTGGATTAAGTTATGACGCAAGCGACATCGATGAAATATTGGCAGCCCAACCACTTCTACATAACACAGATTTGACAGTAGCTCTGGCCCAGACAGATAATTGGGATACTCTAACAGAGAAGAAAAGAGACCAAATCCGAACTGCTATTCATGGTATCATCATGACGGAATACCTAAGGTCTAAAACTGCACCAAGAGGCTTATGGGTTGGCAACGCACCACGAATCTTTCTACATGATCTTGCGTTTCGCAAAGACTGGTCTTCCATCTCCTGGAAGTGTACCCTAGACTATCTTGTACTTATTATCAAGACAGCCAGAGGCCTTTCAGAAGCCCTCTTAGTGGAAATCCAAGCATGCGAAAACGAATTGAAGAGAGGTATTAATCCCCTCGTATATAAAAAAAGATTGGAAGAAATAACAAAAGAGATGGAAGAAACACAAGAGTTCATTATGCAGAGCAAACTGCAGAAACTTGGAAAAGACTTAAAAAAAGTTTAGCCAAGAGAAGATGCATCCCTACATAAAGGATGATTATACCCTTCCAGACCCGGGCTCAGATAATGAGTCGACAGGAAAAAACTCTTCAAATAACTCTGTTAACAGCTCAGATGATTACACCCCGAAAAGAGGCCGCAACAACTATAGATATCAACGTCCCAGAAGGGGGAACAGATGGCAACGACCATACTATCCTGGCTTCAACATACCATATTATCAACCCTTTGTCTCACAATATGGAGGATGGATGGACCCGTTCAACCAAGGGATGCAACAGATGCCCCAAATGGGTGACCAACAAATGGCAGGACAATCAAATACACACCAACAGGAACAGCCTTTTTTATCCAGGGGCCGCAACCAATCCCGAGGCAGAAGAAAGTCCTTAACTTGGCAAGACCAACAGAGGAACGTACAGACCCGGAGTATGGCAGCAGCTCAACCCTCAACCAGCAAGACCAATCACTGATTGTCAACCTTTCAGACACAGAATTAACTGAGGATCAAATCAATATCCTGAACAAAGGATTAGGATATGTACCGACCCCCCAAACAGATACCTTCAAACTCAAATGCGAGTTAGCTGAGTTCTGCAGAGTATTGAAATTGAAAGCATACTTCTCAAACAGCACCTCTCCAATACAAGAAGGTGACACCACTTTGCGGAGGAAATATACTTTTAACCCCCCGCATTCAGTGTCCCCCCTGAATTGCAAACTTTGGAACAAGCTTTGTTGAAGGGTGTGGACAATATGGAAAAGACCAAGAGAAAAACTTTCCAGAATCTAACTAAGAAGGAACGTTTGGCAATAGAGGCGCTACAACAAAATGAAGAAATTGTGATAAAACCTGCCGACAAGGGAGGTGGCACAGTAATTTTAAGTAAGACTGGTTACAATCAACAATGCCTCGCCCTTTTGTCAGACACTAGATTCTACCAAATGATCATTGTAGACCCAACGGAGAGACTACAAAATACCATATCTATTATGGTGTATGAAGCTGAGACCAAAATGTGGATATCGAAAAAAGAAGCGGAATTCTTAATTGCCAAGGAACCTAAAACTCCCTTCTTTTATTCGCTTCCCAAAACCCACAAAAACAGGTCACCCCCCCGGGACGACCCATAGTTTCCGGAATAGGGTCAGTCCTCGAGCCGCTATCAAAATTTGCGGACGAATATCTCAAACCACTGGTCCAAAAAACACAAACGTACCTGAAAGACACCCGGGACCTATTGATACAGATCTCAGACACAACCTTTGATCCTGGCACAATGCTCCTGGTTGGTTTGGACGTGGAATCATTGTTTACCAGTCTACCCCAAGATGAGATGATCCAGATGTTGGAAGATGTCCTGGACATGGAGGATTGGCACTATAACACCCCCAGACATTTCATCCTTGAGTGCTGTAAAATGGCACTAAAAGAGAATTTTTTCGAATACGATGAAAAGTTGTATTTACAAACCCATGGCACCTCCATGGGTAGTGCCTTTGCGCCTTCGGTGGCAGGGTTGTACGTAAGTCATTTTGAAACCCAATATGTTCTGAATGAATCAAACCCTTTCTCTTCCAGTATTATATACTGGAAGAGATACATTGATGACATTCTATTAATCTGGAACATTGAACAGGATCTTGAACAGTTTATAGCCTGGTTGACTAGGCTAGATCCTTGGCTCAAGTTTACCTATACATCTAACAACAGCCAACTAGACTTTTTAGATCTTACAATCTTTACAGAAAACAACATTTTACAAACTAAAACCTATACCAAGCCAACGGCAAAGAACAGCCTACTATCGTACAAAAGTTATCACCCAAAACCACTCAGAGACAATCTCCCATATAGCCAATTTTTACGGCTCAAAAGGAACTGTAGTAAAGACGAAGACTATAAGATTCAAGCACAAGAACTGAGCGCAAAATTAAAGAACAGAGACTACACTGAGAAAACAATCAAAAGATGCAGAAAAAGAGCTAATAATCAACCGAGAGAATGTCTCCTGCAAATCCACCCAAAAGCACCAATACAAGACCTAACCACCTGTGTAACAACCTTCAATCCGGCCACCTACGACGTACAAAAATTGATAAACAAAAATTGGCATATATTAAACACTGGTAAATTCGAGTGGCCCAAACCCAGATTTGCCAACCGAAGAACAAAAAACCTGCAAGACGCACTGGTGCATACACGTCCTCCAAAGAAACAACCACTAGCCATAACAAGAAACGTCACGATGGCCCCTTTAACAGGACATTACCCCTGCGGCACATGTGTAGCATGTAAAACAACTACAGCATCAAAAACATTACAATTATCAGAGACCTTGGTATGGACACAGAGGCAACATACCAATTGCAATTCCTCCCATGTCATCTACATGGTGAGTTGCCCCTGTAAAAAGAAATACATAGGGATGACATGTCACAAAGTCAAAATAAGGATTGGCGAACATAAAAGTAATATTAGACTAAAGAAGAACACCACCAAATTATGTTCTCATTTTATAGAACTGAACCATTCTTGCGACGACATTCACTGGACTATGATTGAAATGCTAACCGACAAGTCCCACAACTCTGAGAAAATACTGTACGAAAAAGAACAAAGGTGGGTAAATTGACTTCATACCCATGAGCAAGGCCTTAATGATAGTGTACCCTGGCACCAATTTGCGAAATGATAAACATCCACTGCCATTATAAATACTTTGGAGAACCTCGCCGAGTCATACCAGAAAATACAGCAGATAAATGACTGCTCATATTTTCAAAAGACTTGTGATATTGATTTTTCAAAAAGGACCCCCTTTTTCATAAAGAACCTTGCTTCATAAAAAACTCCATTGTTTAGCAGCCAAATGGATATGCAGATTTTCAATCACAGAACGAGGAAGGCCCCTTTAAATCGGAGCTTCAAGCATACATCCGGCATCCGGGGGCAGAGCCAGCACCAGTCCGACAAGAGTTCACCACGCGGGTAATGGCGTCTCAGAGACTGTCCGAGAGGAAACTGGTAAGACGCGGTAAGCGCGACTCTAACGATATGGCCTCCTCCTTTTTCCACATAGCTCTGTGCTAAAACTAGCGGAACCCCCGACGAAGAACCTAGTTCTACCAACACAGGTAGGACAGACTCTTCCCTTGTGTGTTCGTGCTGATAAAGTTTACTGGGCACAGGCATAACGATTGTATTTCTAACCTCACCATACCAAGTGCAATTAACTGGTTGTTATTTGTTCAATTTTCATTATTTTCTAAAAAGAGGTTTCTTAATCTAAAAAAGAAATACCATCCCTATGAACTAACTTGTGATTTACTCGAACATTAATATTATCGTTTGTCACTTCATGATGCAGTTCTTTGCTCTGTTTTAAGATGTCAAATTGCTCTGGGCATTGTGAACTAATTTGTGTTTTGCTCGAATATTATCGTTTGTTGCTCCATGATGCAGTTTTTTGCTCTGTTTAAAGATGTCAAATTGTTCTGGGCATTTTGTGACATCGGTAAAATGTGCTAATTGTACACACTACGATAACAAGACATTTAACATCCTGTCAAGCATAAAACCAGATTGCCAATCTGTACTGTGTGTAATAACATAGCTGAATATCCTTGGTGTATACGCAACACGCTTATCTTAATCCAATATATACAAACACATCTTCCATTATAGAGTTGAGTAACATAAGGCTTACTTAACAGAAGACGATATTTTTCCCCAACCTATAATGACTTGACAACCAAACAATTTAAATGAATATTGTGTACTGTTGCATGTCTGTCTATCGCTTTATTACAGAATCTGGAGAGCTGATTTTTCTAACAAAATGAGAAAAAATTCTACCATTTCGAACAATACTGCACAAGTCGTGTGAGTATTAATTTATGTGTGTTAGTCCTGACGAAAGCTCCACAGACCCCTCGGGCCCAAGGAGCTGAAACATGTCGACAAATCTTCCTTAATAATACTACTAGATCCAGTAACTCGATCTTTTTAGAGTATCAGCTTATTTTACACCAGCGGAAACTCACCTCTCATTAAAAAATCTGGGTGTTTCTTCCCCTTTTTAACAATTTTTTCCTTTTTTCATAAAATTTGGTTTCACATTTTTTGTGGGGAAACCCCTCTATCTCTGGACACTGCACTCGAGACCAGAGGTGCCTCTGGATGAGGCGGGCAGCCAACACAATTTGGAACACCCTATGATAACTGCCATAACTCCAATGTGGGGCGGATGAAACATATATACCGCATTCCAAACAACATTGAGTTTTTGAGGGTATTCTAATCTTTCCTAACCAAAGGTTGAGAAGTATTACAAGAGTCCTTTTTCACTAGTGATTAACTCCAGTTCTTACCCCGGGGAAAGAAACGGACACATCGATTCCTCATCCCTCCCTGTTGATTAATTACCGTGTTCCATCCACAGTCAGCAGGGTTGGTGGAAAGGTATAACGCTACTCTGAAACTGTAAATAGCGAAAATACAGGCTTCCACATTCTTGCCTTGGCCAGATGCGTTGCCACTGGCATTATTGTCCATCAGATCAGTACCACATTATCGAACAGGACTTACTCCCTATGAGGTTGTGTTTGGGAGACCAATGAATATTTGGGGAGTTCCGAAACTGAGTTCTGTATATGATGTACCTTGTGTCTTGATGAATAACTATTTGGCACAGTTAACTGATAGCTTTGTTTCTATTCATCAACAGGTTCGAGAAGCACTTCCAGACAGATCTACAGGTGAAGGCCATGAACTCCGACCTGGACACTACGTTATGGTGAAGTCGTTCGAAAGATCGAGGAGCCTGGAACCAAGGTGGCGAGGCCCAGAACAAGTACTCCTGGCCACGAGAACAGCAGTTCGGGTGACAAACCAGAAAAATTGGGTACACAGTCCCCCCTGTAGAAGAGTATTGCCTACCTTGGTGGAACCTGCTGTGCTGACCGATCATCGAGAGATCCTGACTACGGAGAAAGGCCAAGCTGTATCACCTGACAAATCTGCGGAGTGCTTCCCGGGCCAGACGATTCCTGGAGCATTGCAATACAACTTGAGACCAAGAAAAGAATCTGCAGTTTTGAAAAAGACAGGTTGAGCAACCGCCCTGGGTTAGCGGAAACGGAATGCCGATTTGACAAGGGGGAGGGATCAGCCCTGCGTAGTGTAGCGACACCCGTCTTGATCTTCGGTGAAGAAATCAGCGGCTGCCCACGGGATAAGAGCTCCCACGATTGGTTTTTTTGTGTTTCTGGAAAGAATTGATTTTTATTGCTGCTAAGATGAATAAGAGAAAGATCATTGGTGCTATAGGCGTTGTTGCTGTTTTGATGATTATGACAGCAATCACTTGGTCCATCAAGAAGATGGCCCCTGCTCGTGAGCTTTTTGTTGTTACTACTCCAGTCCCAGAGGATCGTCACTATTACACTCTTACGAATCATGAGCAGAAACATCGTCAATCTTATCTTAATAACACTTTTGTTCAGATGTATTGAATTGAATTGAATTGAATACACATTTGTATTGCACATGGCTACCCGGAGGCATCCCAGCGCATTCAGACTAACATCTCAGTTCATCATTCAAGGGAAAATAAAGGTCTTCAACAATTTCCTGAAGGTGCGATGATTCGATTCGAGCCGGAAAGCATCGGGAAGCTGATTCCAAAATGTTGCTGCATGAAATGAAAAACGACGTCCACCCATACGTGTCCGTTTTACCCTAGGGACTGTCAACAGTTTTTTGTGGTTCGATCTTAAAGGCCAAGTGCTCTTGTACTGATGGAACAAAGGACGTAGCAGAGAAGGGCCGTTATCTGTAATAGATTTATGGGCCATACACATTGCCTTGAACCAATCCTTTCCTGCACTGGAAGCCAGTGCAGCTGTCGCAGTGCCGCTTTGGCAGTGCTGTGTCTAGGGACGTCCATAAGAAGTCAGGCTGCACAGTTCTGAACGATTTGTAGGACTTTGATCGTACTCTGTGGTGCACCCAAATAGACCGCATTCGAAAAGTCCAGAAGCGATAGAACAAGAGCCTGGACCAGGAGGCGTCTAGCCTCAAAGGGAAGAAGAGCCAGTACCTTCCTCAGGAGTCTAAGCAGACCATAACATGTTGCTGCAACCTTACGTGCTTGGACAAGAAAACCAAGATTAGGGTCTAGCCATACGCCCAGACTCCTAATCTGTTTTTTTGGGGGAGGCGGAGGGCCGAGACACCCAGGCCACCAGGGATATAGATTAATAGGGGCTTTATACCCTAACATCATGATTTCGGTTTTTGTGCCATTGAGTTTGAGGAAGGAGGAGTCCAACCATTCAAGAACCTTGCTGAGAGAGGCGCTAGGGGGTGCACAGCGGGATGGCTGGGTAAGACCGCAGCTCCGCCGGACGGCCGATATCGTACTGGATATAGCCCAGTTAAATACGCATGAAACCGTCAACAAATGGCAGAAACTGGTGTCGGAAGGTAGCGCGCATCTCTTGGACTGTGTATTGGAAGGCTGAGGAAACACGAGCGTGAGATATCGGAGATCTTGGCTGCCGGTGCGGAGCAGTGGACAAAATGGCGGCCGCCGCGCTGCTCAGTGAGCTTCCCCCCAGAGCCTACCAGTAAGTGGGGAACTGTGTTCACACATCGTGAATCCTATGAGGTCTGTGCGATTTGAAAGCAAGCGGAATGCCCTGATAACAATGAGGCGGGTCTCTGAATAGAAAAAGCAGCGCTGTCTCACTTCGCTATCCGGGGTCCAGCCGGGGCAAGATGGCGACGCCCAACGAGGCAAAGCTTGGCCAGTATACACGGAGCTAATGTGTGAGGAGAGGAATTGGCGATATCGTGCGAAGCAACAGCGATGCCCATGACAATGAAGCTGGGAGCAGTGAGCACAGATGCGGGGACAGCTGGCAGAGGTAGCATGTTCGGCGTGTTTGTACGTGGCGCCGTTTTCGCATAGTAGCGTGGACACAATCTGGGTACACTGTGCTTCGCTCATAACGGAGGCGGCGCATTACTAATGTTTTAAGCGCGAACTGAGTCCCCGGAGCCCCAGCCGGAGTGTGAGGGTGAGAGGCTGACACCGTCTTGCTGTTGCCGCGACAGACCCATCGCACTACAGTCCGTTACTGCACCGCGTGATGCCAATGGAGCATGCCTCATGACATGACACCTGCGATATAGCGCCTCACAGATTCTGCATGTGACGTCGCACCATGGACCACACGAGACCGCCACATTAGCGATTCAGAGCCCCACGGTCGTCTGTAAATCCCCCTGGAGTCGGAGAAAGATAGCGAGGGGCCTGTGTGTGTGATGGTTCTCTGGGAGACCGAGTGACCATTAATCACAACGGCGACATCCACAAGATTAACAAGGTCCTCCCTACAGACCGCTAAAACGCAATCCACTCCGCAAGAGAGGATGGTGAACCCGGACAGACAACAACAAAAGATAAGCTTCGAAGCTAAGAAAACCCCCAAAAACTCGGAACAAATGGCAGAGGGTGGCAGACCGCCCGAGATGACACCCAGCAGCAACATGGAAAAAATACTTCAGGCCATTCAATCTAACTTACAGGATATTATTGGTAAGCTGGATCACTTAACGTGTAGAATGGATGGCATGTCGGACAAAATTGAGAAACATGGCGAACGACTGGAAACGCTGAGACCAGAATTTCAGAAGTGGAGGATGAGGCACGAGCCACCTCAACGAAATGCAGTGGCATGGAGCGGGTTCTGGAGGTTATCCGTGCGAAGGAGGAGGAATTGGAAGCGCGCTCAAGGCGCAATAATGTGTGCATCACAGGCGTACCAGAAACGACAAACACGGGGCGCATGGAACTACTGTGCACTGAACTGTCCGGAGCGGAGGCCCTGTCATCCATCTTTATAGTCGAGAAGGCTCACAGGTCCCTAGCGCCACGTCCTCCACCAGGTGCCACGCCGAGACCCATCGTGGCGCAGATACTAAATTATCGTGACAGGGACACCATTCTCAGACTTGCGCGGGAAAAGGGGCCCATCACCCATCAGGGTAACAAGCTAGAATTTTATCCGGATCACACAGTCGCAGTTCAGCAGGCAAGGAGGGAGTTTACGTCTGTGAAAGCCAAGCTCCGGGAGCTCCATCTAGAATATTCTATGCTGTATCCGGCTCTGCTCCGTGTGACATGGGAAGGTAAAGCTGTCATTTTGTCAAATCCGAAGGCGGCGCAGGAGTTTATCAAAAATGTTGCAAAACAGGCTAAAACCAAAGCTTGAGAAGAACAGCACATAGAGTCGGACTGAGAGTCAACGATGGCTGACAAACGAACGTTGATTAACAGCGGTAAGGCTTTTTCAGTCACTTTGAACAGCGAATGGATACTCTCTCCACCTGGTCTGGGGGTGAGGGGGGTTGTAGCTCAGGCTTGCCACGCGATGTACTTTGCCGAGGGGCAGCGGCGGACCTATTGACATTCAGAAACGAGGTGCCGTTACTCATGCAGTATGTATGCTATCACGGACAATAAGGGGAACGATTACTATGCTGCACTCTATTGAACGCATGTAAAAATATCGCTACATGCTGAGTATCTGCTGCATGGATCCCCAGGTACTATATTGACAGAGCAAGGGAGCTGTACCATGCGATGACAGTGTGAGACCCCCAAATATTGCATGAGCCACGCAGATCTAATGACACTGACGTAGTGAGTGATACAAGGGTTTTTGCTCATCCTGTTCGAAATGCTGGCTGTCAAGTGCAGCACACACCACTGGATGCTCTACGTGCGTGTACTTGATCGCCTACAACTCTATTATGTATTGTATCACAACATAACACTATTATACTCTGCTCAAGTTCTATATGTGCTCTTGCACTAAGCTCTCACATTCCAGTTCCATGAATGTCCAACTACTGATGGGTGAAGGTACACTCTACACTCCTCTACCACTGATCCAGTCCGCCCTTATTTGTATTTCTTGACTGACAAAGTGCTATTGAGATGCAATAATTTACAGTGGCCTCTGTGACTGTGTCTTGTGTAGTGGAAGATCATTTTGTAACATGTGCTAACATTCTAATTTACTGCTGTGCACTGGTTTGCTGAAGGACGACTGCTCTTTGATAACCGGCATTGAGACCTTCTAATGTTGCAAGAAATGTACAGACTTAGATGCCCTAATTATGTGGAGGATTGTGAGGTATACTCATGTGTTGAGCAGAGGTTCAGTCTCTGCATAAGTCTATTAGATGTTATCAGGTTTGCCATTGGGTGTTGATTGGCAGTTGCCTTCAGGGGTGATCACTTGGACTTCTGATTACACGTACGATGCTAGACAGGACACTGCCTGACACACAACGGCTACGATACATCCAAGACACATGTTGTGAACTGTTGAACTGCACGGTTCATGCTGGTGCCTGTTGCTAATGTTCTACACTATGTTCGATTACCAATGGCTCTGCCAGACACTACCTATGAACATTGCACAACCGCATGTAACATCAGCGGTTGCTTGACAATCAAGATGATGGCCTTGTCAGCTGAGGGGGTACATATTGTAATTATGATTGCGCTGGTCAGAATGCGGTGATACTGCGCCGCCTACGGGTGGCTGGCACAATGTCATGCCTACCCTCATCTTCCAATGTTCCCAACCGGTGAGAAGGTGCGATGATATTTAGGAGATGCCATACGCACGACGCCGACATCCATGAGCCATACATGGATGATAATGGGACAGTCAGACACTTCACACAAGTACACACCAACCGGCATTAGGGTCGTCCACATCCATTTGGTTGGATGTTGAGTTGTGCCCCAAGCGGACCTCCACAAGGGTGTCCCCCAACAAAGTTTTGTTTCAATGGGAAGAGCTGTAGTTCTTTCTGGGTTAAAGGGGAGATGTTACGAGGGTAAATGGGTTCGGCAGATTTGGGTTGCTGGAGTGGGTGGGGGTGGGAAGGGCGGGAGTTTCGTTACTGTTATGAGACCAACTCATCTGAAATGTGCAAAGTGGATTACTGCGGGGCGAAAGTGGGTTATTGAGTTACGTACAATCACACAAATTACATGGAACACTATTTGTGCTAATGCTTATAATTGGCTGCTTCTTTTTAAGTCTTTACCTTACCAATGTCACAAATGACTAATAATGCAGGCAGAAATCAGGTGAACCTCCTCACATGGAACGTTAGGGGTTATACACAACCAAAGAAAATAAGACAGATATTCGCTTACCTGAATAGATGGGATATAGATGTGGCCTTGATACAGGAATCGCACATTGCACCCAACTCTCATCACTCCTTGGGTAAACGCTGGGCTGAATCATCCTACACATCCCATTATTCCTCCTATTCTAGAGGGGTAATAACACTGATCCGTAAAGGAACGAATTTCACACAACAACAGGTGCCACGCCGAGACCCATCGTGGCGCAGATACTAAATTATCGTGACAGGGACACCATTCTCAGACTTGCGCGGGAAAAGGGGCCCATCACCCATCAGGGTAACAAGCTAGAATTTTATCCGGATCACACAGTCGCAGTTCAGCAGGCAAGGAGGGAGTTTACGTCTGTGAAAGCCAAGCTCCGGGAGCTCCATCTAGAATATTCTATGCTGTATCCGGCTCTGCTCCGTGTGACATGGGAAGGTAAAGCTGTCATTTTGTCAAATCCGAAGGCGGCGCAGGAGTTTATCAAAAATGTTGCAAAACAGGCTAAAACCAAAGCTCGAGAAGAACAGCACATAGAGTCGGACTGAGAGTCAACGATGGCTGACAAACGAACGTTGATTAACAGCGGTAAGGCTTTTTCAGTCACTTTGAACAGCGAATGGATACTCTCTCCACCTGGTCTGGGGGTGAGGGGGGTTGTAGCTCAGGCTTGCCACGCGATGTACTTTGCCGAGGGGCAGCGGCGGACCTATTGACATTCAGAAACGAGGTGCCGTTACTCATGCAGTATGTATGCTATCACGGACAATAAGGGGAACGATTACTATGCTGCACTCTATTGAACGCATGTAAAAATATCGCTACATGCTGAGTATCTGCTGCATGGATCCCCAGGTACTATATTGACAGAGCAAGGGAGCTGTACCATGCGATGACAGTGTGAGACCCCCAAATATTGCATGAGCCACGCAGATCTAATGACACTGACGTAGTGAGTGATACAAGGGTTTTTGCTCATCCTGTTCGAAATGCTGGCTGTCAAGTGCAGCACACACCACTGGATGCTCTACGTGCGTGTACTTGATCGCCTACAACTCTATTATGTATTGTATCACAACATAACACTATTATACTCTGCTCAAGTTCTATATGTGCTCTTGCACTAAGCTCTCACATTCCAGTTCCATGAATGTCCAACTACTGATGGGTGAAGGTACACTCTACACTCCTCTACCACTGATCCAGTCCGCCCTTATTTGTATTTCTTGACTGACAAAGTGCTATTGAGATGCAATAATTTACAGTGGCCTCTGTGACTGCGTCTTGTGTAGTGGAAGATCATTTTGTAACATGTGCTAACATTCTAATTTACTGCTGTGCACTGGTTTGCTGAAGGACGACTGCTCTTTGATAACCGGCATTGAGACCTTCTAATGTTGCAAGAAATGTACAGACTTAGATGCCCTAATTATGTGGAGGATTGTGAGGTATACTCATGTGTTGAGCAGAGGTTCAGTCTCTGCATAAGTCTATTAGATGTTATCAGGTTTGCCATTGGGTGTTGATTGGCAGTTGCCTTCAGGGGTGATCACTTGGACTTCTGATTACACGTACGATGCTAGACAGGACACTGCCTGACACACAACGGCTACGATACATCCAAGACACATGTTGTGAACTGTTGAACTGCACGGTTCATGCTGGTGCCTGTTGCTAATGTTCTACACTATGTTCGATTACCAATGGCTCTGCCAGACACTACCTATGAACATTGCACAACCGCATGTAACATCAGCGGTTGCTTGACAATCAAGATGATGGCCTTGTCAGCTGAGGGGGTACATATTGTAATTATGATTGCGCTGGTCAGAATGCGGTGATACTGCGCCGCCTACGGGTGGCTGGCACAATGTCATGCCTACCCTCATCTTCCAATGTTCCCAACCGGTGAGAAGGTGCGATGATATTTAGGAGATGCCATACGCACGACGCCGACATCCATGAGCCATACATGGATGATAATGGGACAGTCAGACACTTCACACAAGTACACACCAACCGGCATTAGGGTCGTCCACATCCATTTGGTTGGATGTTGAGTTGTGCCCCAAGCGGACCTCCACAAGGGTGTCCCCCAACAAAGTTTTGTTTCAATGGGAAGAGCTGTAGTTCTTTCTGGGTTAAAGGGGAGATGTTACAAGGGTAAATGGGTTCGGCAGATTTGGGTTGCTGGAGTGGGTGGGGGTGGGAAGGGCGGGAGTTTCGTTACTGTTATGAGACCAACTCATCTGAAATGTGCAAAGTGGATTACTGCGGGGCGAAAGTGGGTTATTGAGTTACGTACAATCACACAAATTACATGGAACACTATTTGTGCTAATGCTTATAATTGGCTGCTTCTTTTTAAGTCTTTACCTTACCAATGTCACAAATGACTAATAATGCAGGCAGAAATCAGGTGAACCTCCTCACATGGAACGTTAGGGGTTATACACAACCAAAGAAAATAAGACAGATATTCGCTTACCTGAATAGATGGGATATAGATGTGGCCTTGATACAGGAATCGCACATTGCACCCAACTCTCATCACTCCTTGGGTAAACGCTGGGCTGAATCATCCTACACATCCCATTATTCCTCCTATTCTAGAGGGGTAATAACACTGATCCGTAAAGGAACGAATTTCACACAACAACAGGTGACTCAGGATCCTAATGGCAGATACGTCATTGTGACTGGCATGTTGCGGGGGCAAAGAATAACAATTCTTAATGTGTATGGTCCAAATGTGGATGCGCCTGAATTTATCCAGGAGCTCTGGGGCCATCTTCAACCGCTAAGGGACACTCACATCATCTGTGGGGGCGACTGGAATGTGGTTTTAACAGATGATTTAGACAGATCCCCACACTCTTCTGAACCACACAAACAAGCAAGGTTGAAGCTCCAACATATGCTACGAGATTTGTCATTGACGGATCTTTGGAGACACAGATATCCTGACATCCCGGGAGCAACACATATCTCTGCCATACATAACAGCTGGTCACGCCTTGATTACTGGCTAGGTACTGATAGCATCACATTATGGGCCCAGGATGTGCATGTGTTTCCCAGGACACTCTCGGATCATAATACTGTTCTGCTCAAACTCACAATCCCACATTACATTCCGCCCCCTTTCAATGGAGATTCAACTCGCGATGTACGGTACAGCCTTCGATCAAGAAGAATTACCCCCCACACTGAGAGAAGCGGTAATAATCGCTCTACTGAAACCGCACAAAGACCCGGACTTATGCGACTCCTACAGGCCACTGTCGCTTATTAATGTTGATTCCAAGATAGTGGCAAAAATTCTGGCGGTCAGGTTAACACCTCTGATGACCAACTTGGTTCTCCCCGATCAAGCGGGTTTTATCCCTACACGCTCCACGGCGCATAACAGCAGAACGCTATTCGCCCTCTCGCACTACCTACAGCCCTCCACAAAGGCAGTAGCGGTCATGCTTGATGCCGCCAAAGCGTTTGACTCCATTGAGTGAAAGTATTTGATAACTATCCTTCATAGAATGGGCTTCCCCAAAAGATTCGTACAATGGGTGTCGCTGATTTACACGAATCCGCGCGCTAGGGTCCGTGTGAACGGATACATATCGAATAGCTTTGCTATTGAGCGGGGTACTAGGCAAGGATGCCCATTATCGCCCCTCCTATTTGCCCTAGCTCTGGAACCTCTGGCCTGCAGGATTAGACAGAAGTATAAGTCATCTGCCCTGCACTTTCCTTCCAGACCGCTTCATATATCTCTGTATGCGGATGATATGTTAGTGTATGTACGCGAACCTGCTGTCCACCTGAATCCACTTATGAGAGAATACGTAAATTTCGAGGGACACTCTGGTCTGGCAATAAACTGGTCCAAATCCTACATCATTCCTCTGACTGACTTGGCCACTCCCCTGACCACAGATTACCCACTAAAATGGCAGACTGATCCAATACATTATTTAGGTGTGATGTTCCACAGGGATCCGGAGATAGTGATCAGAGCGAATTATGGAACTACAATTTCCAAATTAGAAGACAAAGTACGATGATGGATATAGCTGCCTCTATCTTTGACGGATCGCATCGCGATCGTCAAAATGAATATATTACCCAAACTATTATACCTCTTTAATAATATTCCAATCACCCCACCAAGTGAGGTGTTCCGACGCATTAAGTCACTAGTCCTACAACTCATTTGGGCGGGTAAACAAGCGCGTTCAGAGCTTCAGACTTTGACACTACCATATAGCAGGAGCGGATTCAGCGTACCAGATTTTCTTTTATACTACCTGTGTGCACAAGCTCAATATGCTGCTTACTGGTACCACAAAGTGCCTTATCTTACCCACACGGCAATAGAAGAAGGTGACGCGGATCCAATCCCTCTCACTTCCATTCTGACGCATAACCGACAACCTCTTCATGCTCAAGACATAAACCCGATAGACACTACAGTTAGGGCATGGCATAAATTGGGGCTACTGGCACATAAAACACCGCTATACGCTCCAGCACTGCCTTTGTCACACCATCAAGCGTTGTCGGTCACGGGAGAAAAAGTAGGTATGGCGTTGTTGCAGCAGATAGGCATGGAACGTTTGGGAGATTTATTTAACGAGGGTAACTTTATAGACATTGAAGAATTAACTTACATACAAAACAAGTCTC
This sequence comes from Lissotriton helveticus, assembly GCF_964261635.1. Lineage (NCBI taxonomy): Eukaryota > Metazoa > Chordata > Amphibia > Caudata > Salamandridae > Lissotriton > Lissotriton helveticus. Next base: position 1,510,277,218 of record NC_136057.1, read on the forward strand.
CTATGTTTTACTTCACGTATTACAGACTGAAACGTGCTTTGAAGGAACATTACCCCACCTTTCCTAAGGAACCGGAAAGTCTAGACACACTACAGCTGATCATTACTTCGCAAAACACATCACACCTAGTTTCTAGACTGTACACGACGGCACAGGCAGAAATACCGTACACAACAGAGAAAGCCATGGAGAGATGGAACTCGGCGCTAGAAGTCCCATTATCGGAGCAAGAATGGCAGCAGACTTGAGCTTTAATTCAAATCCTCACTCCTAATGGAAATCTTAGAATAATACACTACAAATTCCTTCATCATGCATACTATACGCCAGCACGTATGTGTAAATATGGGCTACAAGTAGAAGACAGATGCAAAAGATGTGGCAGGGAAGTGGCGGACTTTATGCATTTAGCCTGGTTCTGTTCTAGTATTCATGAATATTGGATAGAGGTACTCACCAAACTGTCTACCATGCTAGAGACGGAAATTGCATGCACAATACAGGTGGGTTTGTTGGGCATAACACCACAATTCAAAGCCACCAAACACAAATTTAGTGTAGTGGCATTACTACTGGCTAAGAGACAAATTGCACAATTTGGCATAGTACTAAAAGACCGACCACATCAAGATGGTTAAGAGACATGGCCAGCTGTAGGGATAGACTCCTAACGTATGAAGAGGAACTTCAGGCGAAATCCAGACCCAAAGATTTCTGGTGTTACCTAACCGACTATTTAAACACCTTGATGGTTGGGTCAAACGAATGTCCTGCAGACGAGGGGCAGCACGAGTAAGACACAATTACTAGGAGCTGTACGCCTCATGGCTCTAGCTCTGCAGTCGTGGTCTGTATGATTCAAACTTCACTGATTTGTCTAAAAGAGTATGATGGTCTCAGTTAAATAGTTATATATGGTTGTTTTATGTTCACTTATGTGCACCGCCAAAACCTAAAAACGAGCCACAATTATATGTTTTACGCCGCCGGACCACATGTTGTCGGCTAATGGGCTGTGTAATAACGACACGATACTGTGATATGTTTGATGTTGCAGCCGGCCCCAGGGTTGTAGGCTCCTGGCTGTGTATATTTCATTTGCTGTAATAAAGGTCTTGGAAAAAAAAAAGAACCTTGCTGAGACAGGGGGTGAGTTTGTTATCCCCTGTGTTGGCTGTGTCAGCCCGAGAAAGAGAGACCACCAACTGCGTATCATCAGAGTAGGAGACCAGTTGGACTCCCCAGGGAAGCACCACACCAGCAGAGGCCTCATGTAGATATTGAACATGGTAGGACTCAGGGATGATCCCTGGGGAATGCCATACAGCAGTGGGAGATGTTTAGATGTTACTTCATCTTCAAACACAGTAAAGGTTCTATCGGAGAGAAAGGACTGCAGCCATTTGAGGGCAGTACCTGTGACTCCTACCTCCCTCAGGTGATGAATCATGAGCAGGTGGTTCACCGTGTCGAAGGCTGCGCTGAGGTCCAGAAGGACAACGGCAGCGCGGCCTCCAGCATCAACAATTGTCCTTGCTTCCTCGACCACGGCAACCAGGGCGGTCTCTGTGCCCTGCTTACTTCTAAAACCCATCTGGGTGGGATGTAGGGCGTCATTGTTCTCTAAAAATGATGATAGTATGGAATTAGCATGCTTCTCTGCAAGTTTGCCTACCCCAGGTAACAACGAGATGGGACCATAGTTTGCCCAATCCGCTGGGTCAAGGCTAGGTTTTTTTAGAAGTGCCTTCACTCTAGCCTGTTTCCACAGAGGCGGAACCAGCCCCGCGTTAAAAGACGAGTTAATGACGTCCCTAATAACTGGGGACACGGTTGCCGATACCAACTTTAGCAGAGCGGGCGGTGCGACATCCGCAGGGGAGCACGACTTGAGATTCCCTAGAAGTCTTTCTACGGTAGCTGAGTCGAGCGGAGGGAAATTCTCCAGCTCGATGGGCAGGATGGTGGTGAGGGGAGAGGGATGAAGCTCCAATTGGCGGAACGTTGAGTAAATATTCGCCACCTTCGTAGAGAAAAAGTTGGCCAACTCATCACAACATTTCTGGGGGTCCAATGATTCATTAGGGGGACTAGGAGGTGTGACCAATGATTTAAAAAAAATTAAAATTTCCCTAGCAGAGTTAGAGGCAGAGGCAATTTTATCTTGATAATAGGAAGATTGTACCATTTTTATTTTATTTTTATAGCACCTTATTTCTGTTCTATATTCACTCTTACTATCCTCAGAGAAACCCTTCCTCCATTTTCTTTCAGCCTGCTTGCAGACTTGTTTGAGCACTTTTAGTTCTTGGGAGTACCAGGCTTTTTTGTTAGGGCTAATGCGATGGCAAAATTCTATTTTAGGCAGAGTGAGATCCAACGAGGACTCTAGCCAGCAATTAAATGAGGCATTCGCCATTATGGGGTTAGCACTGAAGGCTGGGGGAGACCTATTCAGATTAGCTACCCAGTTACCCAGGGAGAGTTTGGACCAGATCCGACTCGATTTTTTCTTAATACTTACAGGATGCGCTTGGTTGGACGGTGTCCAAATAAAGGATAAAAGAGCATGATCCGACCACGGGACAATAACAGACTCTTCCCAATGGATGTTATCATGATTGGTGAAGAAGTGGTCTAGCATATGGCCTGCTTTATGAGTGGGACCAACCACGATTTGGTTGAGATGAAGCATCTCAAGACTTCCCATGAGGTCTTGCGAGGGGGGAGCATCAGGTTCGTCAAGATAAATATTTGGAGCAGTATTAATGAAGTTGGTAATGATATCTTGCAGATCTGTGCAAAAATTAGAGTGTGGTCCTGGAGGACGGTACAGCAGGATCCCCGAGACGGTGCAAGTGGGGGAGATGGAGATAGCAAAGGCAACACTCTCACATTCAACCAGAGGACAGCTAGTAATTCTACAGCTGAACGTGGCTTTGTGGTAGATTGCAATCCCTCCCCCCCGCCCACTCCCACGATCGTGCCTACTAATAGCGTAGTTTGTGGGTAGGGCCCGAACTACCTTGGGGTCCGAGGCCTCATTCATCCATGTTTTTGTCAAAAAAAGAATGTCAGGGTCTCTATCTTCGAAGAGCATGGAGATTTCGTTTGCATGTTTAGGAATAGAGCAACAGTTAAGAAGCGCAAGGGAGTACGACTTTGTTTCTGCAGGTTCTGGAGACAGCGTTTCTGCTGCCCCGATTACAATGCGGGCAACCGGTCTGTTGTACTCCTGGAGCAAATGAGTGTTCACATATAGACATTGTCTCTCCTCTCAGATTCCTCAACTGCTCCTTACTATATCTGATCTTACCAGACGTACTGTTTCCCAAAGTACTGGCCCCTGGCCCCTTCCTGGCGCAGACGGGCTTTCCCTTGGCGCTCCATCGGCGCGTTGGAGGCGCGTTCGCTGCGCGGAGACATGACCGTCTTGTTTTATACTCCCTCAGAGCGCGTCCAAGAGACTAGTCCGCCACCCTGTGTGCCTCCCCAAGATGGCCGCTCTCACTGGCGGCCTCCATGGGCATAAACACTCAGCGCCTACTCGGCTGAATGCAGGCAGTGGTTGCGGCTAAAAATAACACAGGTAGCGAGTTGCTGAACAATTTTACTGTTTTAAAAACGTGCAGAGAATATTTTTAAAAAGCGTGCAGAGAATTACACAGCTCCCGGCTTCCGCCTCAGGAGTAGTACTAGGTCTGAACGCGAGCGCCAAGGTAGCTTGCTTTATACTCCCTCATAGCGCGTCCCAGAGACTAGTCCGCCACCCTGTGTGCCTTCCCAAGATGGCTGCTCACTCTCACCGGCAGCCTCCGTGGGCATAAACACTCAGCGCCTACTCGGCTGAATGCAGGCAGTGGTTGCAGCTAAAATAACACAGGTAGCGAGTTGCTGAACAATTTTACTGTTTTAAAAACGTGCAGAGAATATTTTTAAAAAGCATGCAGAGAATTACACAGCTCCCGGCTTCCGCCTCAGGAGTAGTATTAGGTCTGAACATGAGCGCCAAGGTAGCTTGTTTTATACTCCCTCAGAGCGCGTCCCAGAGACTAGTCCGCCACCCTGTGTGCCTCCCCAAGATGTGTATTCATTGTGGTCCAATGCTTTGCTCCATGTGTTTCACTGCCTGTATACCAGCCAAGAAGGATGTTACAAAAATGAAATCACAACACATGTTAGATAAAGAAATAGCTGAAATGATGCGTTTAAATATACAGGATGAATATTTAGATTTTCCCAGAAAAGCGAATGTCTTCAGCTAATGCTGAAAGGGTCACCTGTTGTAATTTAACAGCGACTAGGTTAAGCATTAGCAAAAGACATTTGAGTTTTAGCTATTATCGTGACATTCAGTGGACTCCATTTTGTATTCATGGCAGCCATTTTCTTTGCTACATGCTGCCGCGTGTCGACCATGTGCTTTGTCCTATCTTCCTGTAAACAGCGATTGAAATCTGCCCGGTAACGAGTTATATTTAGCATCCCCCACTTTCACGCAGGCCCAGTAGGATCTACATCTGCTAGTGATTTGTACCAGACAGGAATGTGTTTACCAGTTCCCAAAACCGTTAGCTCCTCCCACTGATCGAGTGTGCCTTTCAATATTACTTTATATGTACATAAAACTTGCTCTTGTGTTTGTACCGCCTTCTTTTTAGCCCCTGTGTGGGTATAAATGGACCGTGCTCTTTTAATTCGTGGTGCTACTTCTTGCAATACCGAAGGGCACTGTCTGAACCGTAGCACCACCTCATGAGGTGTAATAAATGTTATCTTTTCTATTCCAGTTTCTGTGCCAACTATGTCCCATTGGTCCAAGGACTTTGTGCAGAGAAGAGCGAACCCCTTGCACTGGTGGGCCTTGCTGAGGCCTGCTACTACACCGATGACCCATAAGTAAGAATTAAGGCACCCCATGAATAAACACCCATTATTTAAAAAGTAGAAAAAGGAGAGTCACGCCGACTGGGGCTACCTAACACTGCTCCACTCAAATAGCACATATTAATGTAAAAGCACCCCTAAGGAAAAAGGTACAGTAATCCCCAAGAATGACTGATGATGTCATGCATATGCATGCAAATGTTTTTTAACTAAAACAATAAACAACAAGTCTTATCCAACAGGTCTGCAATCAAACCACCAAACTGCACAACCTTTACAGCAACCCACCACCTCTGTAGCAACCATTTCCATAACCCCAACAAGACCCAAGCGTGCGAGCTAAAGAATACAAACTTTTTACACACATTTTTTAGAACTGTTTCAAAAGTAAAGAAACCTCTGACCACCACAGGACTACAGACGCATCCCCTAGAAGTCACCCCAAGACCTGCAATGTTGAATAAGTTAAGTATTGTTGTACAATAGTATATCCTCTGTTTGCTATGGGTGTGGGAGCATCCATATGTTGCCAAGTATCTGCCTAGTAGTAATTGGAGTCCACTCTGATATTTTCTCTGCACTTGCATAGAGACCTCTCCCATGTCACTTCTAATTACACTCAACCCAACACTAGCATCCCACACACTACACAGCACTCTGTTACCCAACACATGGTATCAGCACGTGACGGACGTGGGCGCCCAGAAATCAGCCAGGGCATGTTCTGTCTGTTCGCTGATACCACATGCAGTATACACAGATGGGATTTATTTTTTCCAAGAGATAGTCACCAAAAAAGCAAAATGCCTTCTCTGCCTGTAACTATGTAGGATTAGTGCCAAGATACACCCCAGCCGAGTGGAACCCCATAGTAGAGCAGTAGTGAATGTGGTCCATTATAAGACCAATCTAAAAGCACTGTCCCTTTTCACTGAGCCTAGCAATGTCCAAACTGATCTAGGTAGGATGCGCACGGGGACACCATTGTGGATGATACTGTTTGGCCCTGAGACTTTCCAGAAAAGAGATTCATGGAGGTAGCAGATCCACCGCACCAATGAACAAACACATCCACCACCGCTTATGTCTGTTTTCCCAAGGTGGCCCTTAGCATGTCTGGGGTCGTATTCTTTAACAACAAATGGACCCCAGGCATGGAGTTTCAATGTAGGACCAATCATCTCGATGATACAAAGGAAAATGAGTCCCGTAGGGGGAGGGTTGAACATCATCATAGATAAACCTTGTCAGGAAATATGAGATTCTGAGATAGATTTTCACACGTGGTTGGAAGGGAAGGGGCAACCCCTAACTGTTCAGAAAAGTGCACTATATTCCTTCTGTTTCAGAGGTAAAGGAAAGATTCCACTCAGCACAAATGAGAAATGTGGCACAATACTGCAACATCCAGACATGCAATTGGGTCCCTCTAATCTGATGGATACCTACTGGCAGTGCTGTAAATTTGCCTACACCCAGCTCCTTCCCGGATGGCAGGGCCTATGCTCACTTGTCACCATACATCCCAAACCCTGGTAAATCCTGGAGAATATCTGCCAGAGTTTTACCAACATCTGCTACAGAAGAAGACAATTTTGTTGGCATTAGGCGTGAGAGACAAGAACTGCTGATTATTTTGGTTGGGCCCAGTACAAGGGCATTCCGGAAGTATTCCGACTGTTTTCTGACACAAAAGCAAATACTGGAGGGTCTGTACCCTTCTTCACCGTGCAGACACAAGCAAACACCCACTGGTTGCAAATAACCAGATGGGAATTGTTAAAGATGATGAACAGTACTGAGCTTGGCCTTAATGAAAATAAAGAAGAACTAAGAGCCATCTGCCTCATGGTGATGCAACATCGATATGTCTTGGACTTAAAGACCGCAGCAGAGCCGGGGTTGTGTATTCCAAGATCTATTTGTCCTTCATGCACATTTATCCAAGGCAATTACATGGACAATGGGACTCTGACTCTTGCCAGCCAAGCACTGCACCATTTATAAACAGGCATTCATACGGAGGGGGGGGGGGTCTTGCACAGAAATGGAATGCTCACTGATTTTTCTGGCCCCCTCAGTTGTTGACTGGTCTGTGTACGTCATTGCTGCCCATTCTCTTCTTCATAATGTTTTTGCATGGTTTCCTCTAAATGGGGGTTACCTACTGTCAACACACAATAGTCAAATTGAGTAGTATGCAAGTAACTAGGGAGGAAGTAACAGTTAAAACTGAAGCATGACAAGCCCCTAATAATGTGACGGTCATGTAATGTGGAGTTAATTATGTAGTTGGAAATTCAACTAGTGGGGGGAGTGTTAATAATGAACAGGTCGATTTTCACAGTGTTGGACTTGGCCCTTTTCCCCCCAAATTTTTCGCTTTTCGCCCCCCTAATTTCAGGATGTCTCCCCCATGGTGAAGGTTACCGAATAGGCCATGTGAGGTATGAGATGCCCTGTGTAATGTTAAATGCAATGCAATGGTGTGTAAACTTATTTTCCCCCATTGTAAACATGTACCCTGGTGAAATGCTGCATTTTTGTCTTGCATTTGAAATGGATGCCATGGCTGTACGTTGTGCCACCTGACTGCAGTAGGTTAGCGGTCTAGATGTTAGGTACCCAGCCGTCCCTGCATTTGGAGGGAAAGTCTGGCACCCAGGGTTCTCTACTCCTCCCCCTGAGCCAGTTAGACCTAGTTCGCCTGAGAATTCTAGAGGCTTCCAGCGTTTCTGGTATAGGTAGAGCAGTAGAGTTGTCATGTCCTGAGACAGAGCTGGGACAGGAATGTGAGGGGACCTGCTGCCAGGGGATACCGCCACTTGGGCCTGTGTGCTGGACCCTGCACCCATCTAGGACCCCCCTACTGTCCCCAGGGCTAGTGAAGCCCCACTTCAGGAGTTCAGGCTGCTGTGTAGGAGGAGGGCCACGCTGCAGTGGGGATGGTGAAAGCCTACCACTATGTTTGGGTTTGATGATGCCCCCACTAACAGCTGACCTGGCCCAGTAGTGCCTGCTGCTCTGTCCCCCGGGCCCCTGAAGAAGGAGGGCCCTCCTAGGTCCCTGGAGCTGCCGGGACCTTGCGCCACGTAAGCGCTGTGCGAAGAAGCGCCTAGAAGGGAAGGAGCATCGTGGACTGGACCCCCCAGGAGGTGAGAAGAGTTACCCTGGGCCTTGCTGCTGGAACTGTCCGCCCCCCCTTTCACTGTGCGCCTGTTAGTGTTGGGCCTAGAGGAAGCGCTGCATGCTAAAGCGCTATGATCTGGGAAGCGCTGTGCTGTTAAGGAACTGATTGCCTGGCCCTGGATGAGTGCTGCCTGATGTGTACCTGCCTAAGCACCACAATCCTAAAGCGCTGTGCCTAGAAGAAGCATTGTGTGCCTGCAAAGCGCTAACCTTGCCCAGGACTGTTGCAGCCTGCTGTGCCCTTGAAAGCGCTGGCCTGCAAGAGACTGCCTCGTGTCCCCAAAGCGTCGTGATCAAGACTGCCCTGCTGTGAGTGTTTTAAGCGCTGTATTGCCCTGGGAACTGCTGCTGGCCCAAGCGCTGTGAGCGCTGCGGTGTACTCTAAGCGCTAGAACCCTAAAGCGCTGTGCCGTGGAGACGCTACTGCCCTGCGAAGCGCTGCACTGCTGGAAGTGTGACTGCCTGAACTGCTGGTTCCTAAGGGCTGTATTAGGAGGACGGTGCCCCCACGCGCTGTACGGCAGAAGCGCTGCTTGGCCTGAAGGAACAGTTTTATTGGGAAGAACTGTCTTATGCCAGGACTGCTGTCTCTTACAGCGATGCGTCTACTAAGCTCTGTTTAGCCTCCTGCAGTGGCCGGTGTCCTTGATACGATTTTCTTTTGGGGCTAAAGTTAACACCTGGCTAGGGGAGTGTTCTTTGCAGCCTGTCCTTGAGCAGGAAATGTGGTTGATGCTGACCAGGTGCATAGGAAATGTTGTCTCCGGTGCACGGACCTTGGAAATGTTACAGTCACTGAGTCTACTGCGAACCTGTGTAGTTTATGCCCTTACATTTCTAGGCCTTTGGTGTACTTACCTGCATGAGGTTAAGCCCCAGGTGTTTAGGCCATGTTTATACGCACAGTGTTACTGGCCTAATAAGTTCATGCATGATGTGCCTTCCTGCCTAATGTTTTATTTCATGCTGACATGCCCAAAGGCTGATGCCTAGTGTTTCTTCCCCTCACAGTGATATTGCTGATGTCATGCCTAATGTTTTCCCTGCCAAAGGTATGTGCCCCATGGTAGATGTGATTATGCCTGCCTAGGCCTGATATTAAAGTTGCATGCCTATGCCGGATGTTGATGCTAGGTGTTTAAGGTTCCATTTTGCAGGAGGTGCTAATGCCAGGCCGGCTGTGTTTATGCCTAGTGTCCTATGTTATGCTTACAGCCTACTGCTAAGGTGATGCCAAGGATTAATGCCTGTGTTTGCGCTGCAATACTGACCTCGTGTTACATGCCAATTGATAACATTCTTTTTATTTCATCCTGAAAGCCAATGGACTTACCCTTTTTCTTGTTTTCTCCATTTTCCCTGTAAATAATCCCCCCTGGTATCCATTGCCCTGGTGCCAGTTGGCGCCCTATTGTGCTGATGGTGCATTACTGTGTTTTACCTTTGCAGGTTGGACCTAATACAAAAGTTATTCTTTTTCCAACCAGAACTGGCGTTGTGTCTCTTTTGTGGTGTGCCTGGTGTCTCGTCTGTGGGTACTGCATGGATGCTTCACACATGTCCTCAGGAGTTTTGGCCTGCCCGCTCTGCTCCATGCTACCCCCTAGAGAATTGTCAACCCCATTTCTAACATTGTTGGCGAACGGTGGGATAGGACTTGTGTTTGCGCAGTACCACAGCGGCCACAGGTTACATTGCAAATAGAGATTGGAGAGTAATCACAGTCTTTTTGTGGGGATTATTGTTTTGCTGATTATTGTATTTCCTTATCATTATTGCTTCCTCCTGAAAAGTGTTTTTGAATTGTTTCCCCTTGTTGTGCTGTGGGTGGTGTGTCCCGGGTGTACCTCGCCACAATGGGGTTGGTTTATGATGAGGACGACCTCATGGATTACACCGACCAGGACATTTTGAATTTCTGCAAGGAGAGAGGGATACCCCCAGTAGGAAACATTAAAAGGAAGTTGTTCCTCTACGAAGCTCTCAAGAGGGGGGAACCCTTAGAGCCCTGGGGAGACCTGTCTGATTACCCCTCGCGTACTTGAAGGGTGGATTTGGTAGAGACCAGAGGGAGGGCTCCCAGTCCATAACCCTGGAGGGTGGTTAATCTGATGAAGAGGAGGAAGAAGTAAATAGGGCAGAGACGCCAGTAGCTGAGGAGGACACCATAGATAGGGAGTCTCGCACTGGGTCCAGTCCCGGGGGCACTGCCCCATCCCTTTCCCTGTCTCCAGAAGAGTGGGTAGATAGGAGGGAAGAAAGGGAGCATCAGCTGGCGCTGGAGAAGCTCAGGAATGCCAAGGAGTTAGCGCAACTGAAGGGAGAGGAGAAGAGGCTAGAGACAGAAATGGTCCTAGTGCAAGAGAGGATGGCGGAGAGGGCCTTTGCCAGAGAGAGATCAGCTCAGGAGGGTAGGTTGTCCCCTGAGAATGGTTTCAGGAGTCTGGATTCACCAGTGAGGGTGGGATCCAGTGGTGGCAGCGAGAGTAGATCCGGTGCAGGGAGTCCCACTCCCAGAGCCCAGGAGATGGTGCCTGATTCCCAGGAAGAAGGGGACGGGTTAGTGTTTAGGGGCAGGGGAAAGTTGTCCCACCAGTCCTGGAAGGAGTTTGCAGATGAGTGCTGGACTGCATTTGAGGGTTGGTTGGTGAATCGCGCAGTGGATGATGGGGAAAGGTTGTTCCAAGTAGTCATCAAGGAGCGCCTGCTACGCAGTTGTTTTCGCCAGTTGCGACACCACCTGTTGCAGTGTAGGTTCTTGGACCCCATGGAACTTGCACGGGAGGCAGACCTTTGGGTAAGTGCCAGAAAGTCTGAGACGACATTGGGGAGTGATCCTGAAGGGGATGGTGCAGGGATATTCCGACCCAACGAGGCGGGAGAGGTGCGGAATACCCCAGCTAGGTCCCAGGATAGTGAGAGGGTTGTAGGGCCTCACATCCCATCTATAGGAGGGAGTGAGATGGGGAGGTGTCCCGAGGTGCCCCAACCGCAGTCACAGGGCCTGGAGAGTTCTATAAGGGAACCCCAGGTTGGGAGAATAGGCTGTCCTGATGTGCCATCCAGTGAAGGGGATCCCCTCGTGTCAGGAGAACCCGGAGTATCTGTAATCGGAGCTCCAGAGGTTCAGGGGTCTGACCAGTCACAGGGTTTAGATATTGGGCTGGGGTTCCAGGTTCAGGGGTTGCCTGACCTGGAGGGTGGGGTGTCTGTAATCAAGGTCCCTACCGGTTTGGCTTCCAGGGGTACTTCTCTAGGTAGGAGGGTGCGGAACTCTGGGAGGGGGTGCGGAGGGAGGAAGGACTCTCCTCTGGCACCTGCCCAGCCATAGGCGGCCATGAAAATCAGATTTGATTTTCAAATAGTCCTTGGTCTGTGTAAAGCTGAGTAAGAATATCTCCTAGGATTCCTTCAACCAGATTTTCTGTTGCTTTGACCTTATCCTCCCCAGCAAGTGTGTGGAATTATTGTTGTAATTTACTCACACCTCAATGAAAACCACACAGCCCGGGGGAAGAGGGTTAGGGTTTGAAACTTGGATGGGAATGGGGTTTGTGGGTACAGTTTTGTGGAGAGAGGAAAAAAAACCACAGCATGGACAAACAACAAATGAAGATAAACAAATCTTTGGATACGAAGCTATTCATAAATCTTTTAAGGGATAAAGGAAGTGCATGCACTACTGCATGCATGAAGTTGTTTGCTAAATGGATAGGTTACTGTAAAGTAAGTAGTACTTTCTACAATGTACTATGAAGAAACAACAATGTGACAGTACAGGGCTGCAGTAATTACGTAATTTCACTTGCCTATCTGCCCTCAGAGAGAAGAACCACTTAGTACATTAAATTAGTTTAAAAAATAGCAAAGAAAAAAGTATACAATGGCTGGAGGGGTGAATTGAAGCAGAGAGCAAAATAATGCACAGTGTCACTTTCACAGAAGTTCACAGCAATAACATTACTTAAAAGATAAGTCAAAATGAAGATGGATACTGTAACTCTATGTTGTTGTAGTTGTCCTGTTGAATTTGGGAAGTTGCATGCATCCAGCCATTCCTCTTTCGCGGTACTCCTCCATTCCATCTGACGCTCCGCCGATCAATGTTGGGGACCAGAAGACACCTTGTCCACTGCCTGCCTGGCGGTTGCTGAATTGCGGGTCGCTAAGCCTGAGGTCATCCTTTTTGTCATTGCACAGGGTAAAAGCCGGCCTGTAATTGTTGATGGAAAAATAGGAAGTGATATTAAAACACCAAGGAGAAAAAAATATAAGGTACGCTGTGTAGTGCAAAAATAACACTTTCAGTTTCAGAGTTGACAGTATTGCAAAACATAGAAGCATCATTTTGAAAGTGCGTACTCTGAGTCTCCTTTTCAAGGATAAATAAGTGTGGGTGAAATTTGCGGATCTTTCCCCTCAAGCTATGTGTAAAGTGTAAACAGCGATTTTAGAACCCTAACCCTAACCCTAACTCTAACCCTAGGCCCTAACCCCCCTTTTTCACCATGGATTTTGTCCAAACCACTTGCGCCAGATATTAGACCTTCCCAGCAATGCCCCCAGACCCGCCAACCCACCTGCAAAAAAGTAGAACCCCCCCAAACAGGCAAAAAGCAAAAATGCAAAATCTCACACTTACAATATTTTCGGCCTTCCTTCCATTCAGTCCAAACGAGCTCTGCAGCTAGGCCATAACTCCCCTTTTCCACCATGGATTTCCTTAAAAACAAATGCAATCAAAATTAGACTGTGCCAGCAGTGCTCCCAGACCCCAAACCACACCCCCAAAAACCTAGAACCCCCCAAACAGCCCCCCAAAAACAAGGAAGTGAGCAAAAACTGAAAAACATTTTCACCATGGATTTCGTCCAAACCACTGCGCCCAATATTAGACCTTCCCAGCAATGCCCCAAGACCCGCCAACCCACCCGCAAAAAAGCAGAACCCCCCCAAACAGGCAAAAAGCAAAAATGCAAAAACTCATACTTAGAACAATGTAGGCCTAGTTCCCAGATCACTCCATGCGCGCTCTGCAGCTAGGCCCTAACTCCCCTTTCCAACCATGGATTTTCTTCAAACCACTTGCAACCAAAATTAGGCATTCCCAGCATTGCTCCAAGACCCCCCAGCCCCACCCCCAAACACCAGGATCCCCCCATACAGCCCTCCGAAAACACAAAAGTGAGCGAAAAGTCTGAAAAGTGAAAAACTTTTTCACCATGGATTTTGCCCATTCCACTTGATTCAGATATTAGACCTTCCCTGCATTGCCCCCAGACCCCTGAACCCACCCGCAAAAAAGCAGAACACCCCCAAACAGGCAAAAGCAAAAATTCAAAAACTCATATATAGAAAAATGTTGGCCTAGTTCCCAGATCACTCCATGCGCGCTCTGCAGCTAGGCCCTAACTCCCCTTTCCAACCATGGATTTTTTTCAAATCACTTGTAATCAAAATTAGACTATCCCAGCAGTGCTCCAAGACCCCCAGACCACCCCACAAATCTAGGGCCCCCCCCAACACCCCCCAAAAACATGCAATACTGGTATATTCAAAACATGGCAAATTGCGCTGTTCACAAAAAATTGCTGTTTTCAGCACTTACACTACTTCGATCCTCTTGAAACTTACCTGGACACTTGTTCCAGTGATTCCCAAGAATCTCAGCAAGGCAGAACAAAATCGAACCACTGCGCTCTTTGAAGAAGAAGAAGAAGAAGAAGAAGAAGAAGAAGAAGAAGAAGAAGAAGAAGAAGAAGAAGAAGAAGAAGAAGAAGAAGAAGAAGAAGGTCTACAACTAGTTTTCACTTAGTTTTCACCCAAACACACGTGCCCGCAAAACACGAAAAAAGGGCTAAATTTGGCCAATTCTGGACCAAAGAACACCAAACCCCCCTAAAACCTTGCCAACATCATTATGAACAAGCCTGCATCGGGCCCTGAGCCCTAGTCTCAGCGGGAACCCTACCAACTAAAACCCAAAATCCCTAGTAAATCGCACTGAACCCTAAACCCTAGATATGCTTTGTCTGTCTGTGTCAAAGAGCCTAGGTATGCTACATCAGGAGGATGCTTCACTCAGTGGTGCCTGCCTTCACCGTCTGCATGGCCCTGCCGCAAGCATGGGCCAAAAACCCGTTTCGCTCAAGAAATTGCGATTTTTCGGTAATTTTGCGAGATTTGCGAAAAACCGAAAAACAGCAAATTTCGCAAACATAACGGATGTTTGGCCCAAGCTTGAGGCAGTGCCATGCAGACGGTCAAGGCAGGCACCACTGAGTGAAGCAACCTGATGTAGCATACCTAGGCTCTTTGTCAGCCAGACAAAGCATATCTAATTGTATGCAGCAAGCCACATAGCCCCAATTTTACATGAACTGCTGTCTGTAGTGGACTCTGCCTGACATAACAACAACACTACACTGCCTCACCCTTGACCACTACATACCACAAATAGACAGACATGTAGTTCTGCTGTAGTAGTTGTTGTAGACTGGTTTACCTGTGCGCCACTCACGAATTGGCCATAGTTCTTCCGTAAACCGGCGCTGATGATCCATCCACCCCAGTGAGTGACTGTAAAGAAAAAAGAAATATTATTTAATCAATCATCGTGGTATATTGGCAAGTGAGTCCACTCCAAGGACAATTTGCATATTGTAAAATGCAACATAGTGGCCCCTGAATTTGAAGTACAATTTGAATTAAACAAGGTAAAAAAACAGAGTAATTGACATGAGTTAGAATGACTGTGTAAAAGATTAAATAATAACTAAGACTAGACATATGATTCATCATTTCATGCACAAAAAACAAACAGCAATTGGTTTCATCAGAGCCAGACAGCCATAGCTGTCCACTGCATGCCATCTTCTCAATTATTCATTACCTGTTCTACTTTTTGTCCGCATCTTCTTTGGAAAGTGAGGGCCCACAGGGCAGCCTCTCCTGTCAATATCAGAAGTAACTCAGTCAGCAATCAGCAAGCATGTAGTCAGTCAGTAATTTCAGTCCCACTTGAGGGGACTCGTCGTAATCCATCCATCTGCCTTGAGGGAAATGGATAGGGGGAGTCTGGAGGAGGAGTATAGAGGAGCATGATTGAGTTGTGAACTTGTGAACCTCAGGAATGCAGACTGCGGCACCTTCAAATCAATAAGGAAAATAAGATGAAGACAGTGCTGCTGATGGACTTGTTGTGATTAGGTGATTAGAGTTTTGTTGTGGTAAAAGTTGCAAAACAAAGAAAGACACACAGGAATAAAAGTGAATAAGGACGGAAAAAAGGAAGTCAGGTTCAGGCCTCTGTGTCAGGGAAGTAGAGCTCGTCCTCAAACTCTATGAATCGAGACATGGGTAGGTCAGCTAACAGAGAAGAACTTCCATCACCTAAGTCGGTGTCCTCTTCTTCCTGCGTGCATTCACATATTTTGTAATCTGGTGGTATGAAGTTCTGATTCATCTTGATCAGTGTTAACCTCTCCACATTTTTGGGCGAGAGGCGGGTCCTTTTTGAAGTTACAATGGCACCAGCAGCACTGAAAACACATTCAGAAGACACGGTTGCCAGTGGGCAAGACAAATAATGTATAGTCAGGTTGGTGATCAGTGGCCATAGAAGCATTTTCCTGTACCAATACAGCAATGGGTTCTTATTAACAAAGACCTCTGTTGGGTCATCCAGATAGGCCTGCACCATCGACTCAAGGTTCTCCTCGGTTGCTCCACTTTGCGTACCATCTATGGCCTTTGCAGCACTGTAACGAGCAAACCCTTGATGAGTTAGCCAATCCTCTTCCGACCATTTTATGGCTCGGCCTGGTGCAGGTGAGGGTGATGATACGGTTGCTCCTGGTGTCGTTAACGGCTGTGAGGGAAAGTGACTCCCTTCGGCCACAGATTCAGAAGTGGAACTTGACGCCGGATGGCCTGCTGATTAAGTTGTACTTCTGCCGTCTCCTTGAATTTTCTGCCGCTCTTTTTCGAACCGACTGGCTGACACAGCTAGCCAATGTTTGTACTTTGAAACAGCTGCTTCATCAAAAGGAATGAATGCTTTGCTGGCCACTGCCTTTTTATACAGTGGATCCAGAATAGTGGCACACATGTAACGTTGTTCTGTATGTATGTTTTTAAACCTTTGATTGTCAACTAGGCGGCCTAATAACCTCTCCGCCAAATTATATGCTTCTTGCTTTTCAGCATCATCTCGGAACGTTGAAGACACCTCCTTCGGTTGGTGCTCTAGCATGCGCAACAATGGAATAGCTTTGCCCAAAGAACAGTCCTCCCTGTTGACTTCACGCTGGAAGACCTCAAAAGGACTAGGCATGTCTGTCAGGCTTGCAACTAGGTTCCATTCCTCCAACTCTAACCTCATGTCTTTCATAGTAGAACCCAGTTTATAGACATACTCATTTATTACCCCCCACTGCTCAGACAGACGCTCAAGCATGTAAAAGGTTGAGTTCCATCGTGTTGCCACCTCCTAGATTAGTCCTTTGACTGGCAGTTTACGTTCATGTTGAATGCTCCTCAGCTCCTTCCGGGCCTTAAAAGAATGGCTGAAATGTGTGCAGATTCTTCGGCAGGTGGTCAGTAACTTGCTGACTGTGTTTTCATTTTTCAAGAAATCTTGCACCACGATGTTAATACAGTGCACTCTGAAATAGCCACCTTGATGCATGGCCTTAACTATATTACTGCCATTATCCGTGGAAACATAACCAACTATGTGATTTCTTGGATGCAGCCATTCAGAGACCTTCCTATCAAACTCCTCCAAAAGGTTAGGTGCAGTATGAGTTTTCTCCATGGCAAACATGGCTAATGTTGCATGTTTCCGAGTAGCTTGAAATAGTATGTCCGGGTCAACACCTACATTTGTCTTGTCTCTAACCCCTGCAAAAGAGACCCAGTGTGCCGTGATGCACATGTAATCAAGGGCTTGGCAACTGGTCCACATGTCTGTTGTCAAGTGAATAGTGTGAACAGCACTCTTCTGCAAAGCTGCCCCAATCACCTCCAGCACATCTTGATGTAGTGCTGGAATCGCAACTCTGGCAAAATAGGACCGGCTAGGAACCTTCCATTTAGGGCAGACTGTTGACACAAATTCTAGAAAACCCACCCCTTCCACGAATGAAAAAGGGAGAAGGTCCAGCGCTAGCATTTTAGCCAGCTTTGCGTTATACAGACGTACCGTTGGGTGGTTACGTTCAAATGGCGCATCCGACCAAAACATGCTTCTAATGGTGGGCTGTGCCGTTTTACGTGATGATGATGATGATGATGCAGACTTCAAACCAGTTAGGCTCATTGATGTAGTTTTTTGCATTGGTGTCTCTCCCAGACTTTTAGTGTGACTCATACATGTTGCAGGGGTAGAGGGTGTGAGCGCTACCACTGCAGTGCTGCTGCCAGGGGTACTGGGTGTACCAGAAAAAATGTCGGTCGGTTCTTCACTTCCCCCCTGCACGATCAGCCCTTCATCAGCATCAGATGCAATATGATGGATACATTGGGATTTGTACTTTTGGATTCCCGGATCTTCCTTAGGTGCGTATCCCAAATGATAGTGTGGTGTTTTTGGAGATGGCCTCTCTGGCCTCCGGTACCATAGTTGGTACCAAGCTTACCCCGACTAACTGATGTTTTACAAATCAAACAAACAACCATGTTTTCTGCCTTTTTTTATTAACACTAAAGAAGTCTCAAACTGGGGACTGGAGATGTCTGCTGGGGGTTGAGGTGCTTCTTTCAGTGCCAGATTTAGTGGAGGATGGGCGTGGCTGAATTTGACTCTG
The DNA here is from genome assembly GCF_964261635.1 of Lissotriton helveticus. NCBI lineage: Eukaryota > Metazoa > Chordata > Amphibia > Caudata > Salamandridae > Lissotriton > Lissotriton helveticus. The sequence goes on from NC_136057.1 coordinate 1,510,295,103, forward strand.
TTGTGCACTTACAGCACCACTACTTGAGGTAATGGAGGTCGAGCTGGATGGAGGTCCCCGCCGGCCCTTCTGACTAAAAAAGATGGAAGCTGTAGGTCGTGTTGGTGTTGTAGTTAACTGCGTTGGTGGTGGTACCAGTGCCACGTCGCCCACATCCCGCTCAGCAGCCATTCGGGATAGGGTGAAAATGTCTGTCTGCTGTATGCCCGCTGGGGCTGGAGTGACGCATGTGATGACTGGGTTGTCGTCAGACTGTTCATCAGCAGCAGAAGACACCACTTCTTGTCCGTCATCATCACACATAAGTTGAAGCTATGCGGGAACCTTTCTTTTAGGCTTAGCTACCTTTGTCGGCTCAAGGCGTGCCTCACTCTCAGACTGCATTGCTGGGTTCCAATCAACATCAACGTCATCAGAATGAAGGGGGCTTGAAGAAGAACTTGTAGTAGTAGTAGCCCTCCTTGACCTTTTTCTTGCTGGGGATCTGGAAGACAATGGATCATCCTCAGGAGGAGTGGCTTCCTCGGATGATACCTCCGCTTCAATCTCGATTTCCTGATGTGCCCCTACTTCTGGAGGAACAAGCATTGTAGGCAGTTGTGCCGCTCCATGCGCCTCTCGTTGCGCCTCTAGTTGCACATCTCCATGCGCCTCTCCTTGCGCCTCTCCTTGCGCCTCTCCTTGCGCCTCTCCTTGCACCTCTCCTTGCGCCTCTCCTTGCGCATGTACTTGCGCATGTACTTGCGCTTGTACTAGTTGCACCTGTGGTTCTCGTTGCGGCTGTGGTTGTTGAACACTCATCAGCTGAGTTACACCTGGCGTTGATTGGATGGTACTTTCTTGTGATGAGCCAACATCACTGGTCGATGGTGATTCAACAACCAAAGTGGCTGCCGCAGCAGCACTCATGGTCTTGGACCTAACTTGGCGTGGTGGCACTGAGCCCAATGAAGCGGAGGTGCTGCTTCCAGCTTGGTCCCCGGCGGACACCGAAAAGGTGTTGGTAGGCACACCAGTCTCCTTGGTAGGTGGTGCCACTTGTTTCTTCTGCTCCTTCTTATTGGCAGTGGCACTGGCAACTTTTTTCGCGGAGGCGCTACGGCCACCTTTCTTTGGGCCCATCTTTTTCAGATGTCAGAACAGCAGGCCGCAGTTGCACGAGTTGCAGAGTTGTCTTGTCTGTGGCCACATGTGACGTCACGTGACGTTGAGCTGCACACACCGCTGCAGGACTTCTTCCTGGCACTAGTGGTTCTCTTGTGCACCTAACAGCAATGGAAGCCAGAGGAACATCAGTTAAACACCCCAAAAAGTCGAAAAACACACAAAAATCATCACAATCCAATGCCATCCATGCCCTCAATGATGTTTAAATTCAAGACCCCCCACAGAAAGACTTGGTCCATGCACCACTGACGACCCCTGGGCATAATGGTTGAAAGCAAGGCAAACTGGGTGCAGGGCTGGGCACACTGCCTGGCTTCCAAATGGCCACTTGTCCCCCAGCCACATGGCCTGGCCCTGCCTGGACCAGGCCTCAAAATGGCCCCTGCCCACATGGCCAGGCCCCAACAACACCCCAAAAAGTCGAAAAACACACAAAAATCACCACAATCCAATGCCATCCATGCCCTCAATGATGTTTAAATTCAAGACACCCCACAGAAAGACTAGGTCCATGCACCACTGACTACCCCTGGGCATAATGGTTGAAAGCAGGGCAAACTGGGTGCAGGCCTGAGCACACTGCCTGGCTTCCAAATGGCCACTTGTCCCCCAGCCACATGGCCTGGCCCTGCCTGGACCAGGCCTCAAAATGGCCCCTACCCACATGGCCAGGCCCCAACAACACCCCAAAAAGTCGAAAAACACACAAAAATCACCACAATCCAATGCCATCCATGCCCTCAATGATGTTTAAATTCAAGACACCCCACAGAAAGACTAGGTCCATGCACCACTGACTACCCCTGGGCATAATGGTTGAAAGCAAGGCAAACTGGGTGCAGGCCTGAGCACACTGCCTGGCTTCAAAATAGTCCCTTGTCCCCCAGCCACATGGGCATGTCCTGCCTGGATCAGGCCTCAAACTGGCCCCCACCCACATGGCCAGGCCCCAACAACACCTCAAAAAGACGAAAAACACACAAAAATCACCACAATCCAATGCCATCCATGCCCTCAATGATGTTTAAGACACCCCCAGAAAGACTAGGTCCATGCACCACTCACTACCCCTGGGCATAATGGTTGAAAGCAAGGCAAACTGGGTGCAGGGCTGAGCACACTGCCTGGCTTCAAAATGGCCCCTTGGCCCCCACCACATGGCCAGGCCCTGCCTGTACCAGGCCTCAAAATGGCCCTCACCCACATGGCCAGGCCCCAACACCCCAAAAAGTCGAAAAACACACAAAAATCACCACAATCCAATGCCATCCATGCCCTCAATGATGTTTAAATTCAAGACACCCCACAGAAAGACTAGGTCCATGCACCACTGACTACCCCTGGGCATAATGGTTGAAAGCAAGGCAAACTGGGTGCAGGGCGGAGCACACTGCCTGGCTTCAAAATGGCCCCTTGACCCCCACCACATGGCCAGGCCCTGCCTGTACCAAGCCTCAAAATGGCCCTCACCCACATGGCCAGGCCCCAACACCCCAAAAAGTCGAAAAACACACAAAAATCACCACAATCCAATGCCATCCATGCCCTCAATGATGTTTAAATTCAAGACAACCCACAGAAAGATTAGGTCCATGCACCACTGACTACCCCTGGGCATAATGGATGAAAGCAAGGCAAACTGGGTGCCGACCTGAGCACACTGCCTGGCTTCAGAATGGCCCCTTGTCCCCCAGCCACATGGCCTGGCCCTGCCTGGACCAGGCATCAAAATGGCCCCCACCCACATGGCCAGGCCCCAACAACACCCCAAAAAGTAAAGAAAAAATACAAAAATCACCACAATCCAATGACATCCATGCCCTCAATGATGTTTACATTCAAGACACCCCACAGAAAGACTTGGTCCATGCACCACTCAGTACCCCTGGGCCTACTGGCTAGTGAGGCTTTACAGGCACCACAAAATCAAAAACAAAATCCACATATAGTGAGCTAAAATTCAATGACATAAATGAGATTTAAGTTCAACAAAACTCACAGAATCAGGTGTATCATGTACCCATGACTAACCCTGGGCCTACTGGATACTGTGGCTACCCACAATATATTTTTTTTAAAGTTGTGAAAGAGTTTTAAAATTGTAGTTGCAGCAACTGCAATGCCCCAAATAAACAACACAAACTTACTTGTAAAATCTCAAATCCAAAAGTGATCCAACAACTCCAAAGTCCAAAAAGTCCTCAAATACAAATATCCAGCAGCAGCCACAAAAAGTAATCCTTCCAGCTCCAGATCCAAATGAAAAGTGACCAGGAGATGGACAAAGCACTGGGATGAGCCTGCTGGACAGGAACAGGATGTTGGAGACTCTGGGGCACTTCCTTCCTCCCACCCCCCCAAAAATGGACTCCTTCCACAAAAAAGTGCAGCAAAATCTCAATCTGAGGAGTTATTCTGATCAAAATCATGATTTTCAGAAGGTTTATGCTGCCTGCGGTGGATTTCTTGTGCAGAATTGCAATTTTTGCAATTTCAGGAAAGCAAGCTGTTCAAATCTCCCGCCGGATGTCAGCTGCGCACCGCATCTACGTGATCGGCATTGTTTACTCCCGCGATGCGTGATCGCGGGCCCTTATGACGTACACGCGCTGTCAAACTCTCGCTGTGCAAGATGGCGGACCCCGATGACGTAATTGCAGTCTACAAACTCACGCGCGATCACGCTGCAAGATCCAAAATGGCGCAGCACACGCAAACCGGGAGAAAAACAACTCGGCGGACTCAGAATCACGGTAAGTCAACGCCGCGCGCGTGATATTGTATTTTTCAAGCGTGACCAAGCAAAAAAATCCGCAGCTGCGAATTTGCGGATTTTTGGGCATATTCGCGCGATTCGCGGACCGCAAATTTGCCAAAAATCCGCAAATTCCGCAAACGAAACGTATTTTACGCCCACACTTAGTTCTTTGGAGCCTGTCCTTGAGCAGGAAATGTGGTTAATGCTGACCAGGTGCATAGGAAAGGTTGTCTCTGGTGCACGGACCTAGGAAATGTTACAGTCACTGAGTCTACTGCGTACCTGTGTAGTTTATGCCTCTTACATTTCTAGGCCTATGGTGTACTTACCTGCATGAGGTTAAGCCCCAGGTGTTTAGGCCATGTTTATACGCACAGTGTTACTGGCCTAATGAGTTCATGCATGATGTGCCTTCCTGCCTAATGTTTTATTTCATGCAGACATGCCCAAAGGCTGATGCCTAGTGTTTCTTCCCCTCGCAGTGATATTGCTGATGTCATGCCTAATGTTTTCCCTGCCAAAGGTATGTGCCCCATGGTAAATGTGATGATGCCTGCCTAGGCCTGATATTAAAGTTGCATGCCTATGCCAGATGTTGATGCTAGGTGTTTAAGGTTCCATTTTTCAGGAGGTGCTAATGCCAGGCCGGCTGTGTTTATGCCTAGTGTCCTATGTTATGCTTACAGCCTACTGCTAAGGTGATGCAGAGGATTAATGCCTGTACTTGCCCTGCAATACTGACCTCGTGTTACCTGCCAATTGATAACATTCTTTTTATTTCAGCCTGAAAGCCAATGGACTTACCCTTTTTCTTCTTATGTCCATTTTCCCTGTTAATAATCCCCCCTGGTATCCATTGCCCTGGCGCCAGTTGGCGCCCTATTGTGATTACGGTGCATTACTATGTTTTACCTTTGCAGGTTAGACCTAATACAAAAGTTGTTCTTTTTCCAACCAGAACTGGTGTTGTGTCTCTTTTGTGGTGTGCCTGGTGTGTCGTCTGTGGGTACTGCGTGGATGCTTCACACATGTCCTCAGGAGTTTTGCCTGCCTGCTCTGCTCCATGCTACCCCCTGTAGAATTGGCAACCCCATTTCTAACACACAGAATGATACATCTATATATAAAAACGAGATTGCATCCCTGTTGTCGAAATCACCTAATATGACCTCTCCATCAATCCTGAGTTAGAAATACATGGTCAGGCAGGCTTTGTGATGTAGGCCTGAGGCTACTGATTTCTGGGTCACAGGGGATTTGGCACATAGCCAGCAGCACAAAGGCATGAATAGGAAAAACCCACATCAATATCACAGATAGGCAGCAACACCACATGGTCCGGGAAGATTGGCCCAAGTAAAGAACACATGGCCGGAGGGGTGTGCATTCCCAAAACACCAAAAAAATAGATGTCACATGAGTTAGGAACACCCTGCCAATCAGGGCACAGCACACATGCAGTGATCATGCGCTCCCTATGCCGGACACCCGGACCGGACTATGCTCACTGCTGTATCCGGTCTAGCAATCAGCTAACACACAAGACCTTATACACACCGTCCAGGGAGGCAATAAGCCCAGTCTCGGACACTGCCACATCAGAAACAGGGCCGCAGGACAGCACTCCACCCCCACTGGTACATGACAATAGAGACAGCAAATCACATGAGAACCTAGGGTAACACCCAAAAGACCTGTGAAAATAAAAGCCCAAACTAGCAAAAAAAAGACCCCCCTAGAAAAGGGCCTAGCCATGACATCTGGTGCCATTAGGGAGAGTCCCACAGCACACTGCGTGCCGGTACAAGGGGTGGTATACACGTAACCTCAGGACATGTTGGGATCGCCAACAAAACCCAATTACGGTACACCCCCTCTTTTATACATCCCCCACACTAGTAGGATATTGGAAGTCTGGAGACACTCATAAAATGCTCATTTAATAACCAAGATCGTCCACATCCTCATGAGCACCAGCCCTTAAAAAATATCCTTTTTCTGTCATGGTACAGCTCCTCTGTAACCAGGCCGGGGAGGCCACACAGCATTAATGCTAACAAGGCCAGTGCTGTACCTGCTTCAACAACAAACAAGCGCCTCGCACAGCAGCAGGGGGAGGGGGCCTGCGCGATTCCCTTGCTGGAGCGTGCAGCAAGGCGCGATGATTGCGACCATATGGCGCCACGCGCTCCCGCAAGGGAAGCTCCAGACATGCACGCGTTGCCATTGCTTGCAATGGTAAGGCGTTCACGTTTTTGCCCCCAAAGCAGTGCCGATGGCTAAAGGTCTCTCTCCTAAGCAGCGCATGAGCGCTGCTTAGGCGAGACCTAAAAAGAAGGTTTCCCGATTGGGGCCACCTTACAGTGCCCCACTCAAATAGCACGTATTAAAGTAAAAGCATCCCTAAGAAAACAAGCATTGGCATAGCCAGTAGGTCTCGCCTTTGGGACCTTATAAGCGTTTAGCCATGCAACAGTTGATGTTGTTGCACCAAGGATATTGTTCTGCATAACTAAATACTTATAAGCTCCCAAAAGCGACAGCTATTGGCTGTGCCAATGCTTATTATTCTAAAGTAAGAACCATGAAATGTCTACATGAATGTCAGTTAATATGTATGCATTGCTTTTTCCCTCCTTCCCTTTCCCTCTCTTTCCACCATATTTCAGCCATCAAAATTGTAATTCGTAATATATCTTCAAATTATGCAATCTGTAAACAGTGTCCCCACCATAGTATTGTCTCCCTTCTTCTTTTGCTGTTTACCCATTTTAAATAAACTCAACTTTTAAATAAAAAAAAGAAGTTGGAGGTGTGGTTAATTGTTGCCTCAGAGGAATTGCATAGGCCAGGGGATGGAGTTCTCGTCTGGTATGGGCACTGGGCAGCTAGATTCACACTCTGCCCATGATTCTTGCAGGCCAGTCAGAGGCTGACTAGTGAAGAGGTATGTAAGTGTATAAGGTGGCGCACACCGCTGGACAATGTGTTCATTAATGTGGCCAAGGAAAAGAAGGGTTAAGGGGTAAGGAGGCAGTGGCATTCTAGGAAGGGAAGAGAAACCTAAGATTATCAAGCCTACGAGGTCAGGAGAGAAGGAAGCTACACCCAGAGTTTGACAGGGCGAGGAGTGTAACAGGCGGGAAGCTATTTGTGAACTTTGGTTCAGCTGGTACACCCAGGCAGGCAATGGAGAGAAAATAATTTTAAAAAGAGGAAGGCAGACCCCAGGGAAGACCCCACCACACCGGATTGAAACTCTGAAACTAATTGCTTAAAGATGAGAGATTCATGGCCAGGGAGGAAACTCCTGGCATAGGCGAATTTAGGAGGAAGTTTCTGCATAGAAACTGAGATAGCAGCAATGAAAGGTCACGCATGCCAGGTGGCAGAGAAAACGCAGAGATCTTTAATCAAAGCAGCAGTGAAGAGAGTGTTCAAGTATGTAAGAAAATGCTTGCCAAAAATAGACAATGTCCTGTTCTCTGCTGTAATATGTTTAGGGTTTATTGGCTGTAAAGGAAAGACAAAGAAAACCGAGCTTAGAGTTGTCGAACAACCTGCTGTTGACTGGCGGTGTTTTGTGTTTTATGAAGGAGGAAGTCAGTGTTTGGATCATCGTTTTAAGTAGGGGTGGAAAAATGGATTTACTCATGAGGAGTCTCGTTTGTCGGCTTTGGGTGTGTTGACGTTCTAATAATTATGATATAAGTTGGCAGTTTGGCGGTCGGATTTAGTAAAGGGCTGCAGTGTTTTATTTTAATAATTTGGCTATGATGCAGTGATCGTAGTCATTTGATGGCAGTGTGGAAGGGAAAAAATAGGTACTCTGTGCCTTTAACTACTTTGGTACATTGCGGGTCGACGTTCCACAGCTGTGGTGCTTTAAAAGTAAACCGAAAGGACGACGTATTAAAAAGTAAAAAAGGTAAGATCAATTTCACAGATTTAAGCACTTTCTGAAGAGCGGCTGAGAACGAAATAGACTGAACGGCAATGGGTGGCAGGAGACAGACTCTGGATAGAAACACAGGCAACAGGAGAGTAAGGAGGCTGGAAAAGACAGAGCTGGTATGAACAGGAAAACCAGAAATCGGGGAACCCGGTCAGCAGCATCGATCACCCTAGAGCTCTACTCGCCACTGAACCCTTCTTGCCCTCCCTTCGCACCCATGCAGGACGGCATGTGCCAACACTGCCAAACCAAAGCCGTCACTGCCCAGGTCGTGACTAACTCCTCAGGTGATCCACACCAGCCAAGTTCAGTTCGCTCCAACCGGGCAAGCTGCACCCGCCCACTGGTGTAGAGAGGCCCAGACAGAAGCATGTTTGGATTCCATAGCCAATCGGCACTTTGGAATTCTGTGCAATGTACTAGGATTGGCTAAAGTCATTCCAGTGCTCCAATTCGAGGTAATCTTACGCTGTGGTATTACCGCCCACTCCCACACGACTCGGAAGTGCTACAATTGCAGGCTAATGACATCGATTTGAAGATCAACAACGGGCGGCGGGCAGGAGACCAAATGCCCGGATGGTCGACATAAGTAGAGGCAGCTAGTAGCATCAATGTAGCTCTCATGGAAAGCTGTCAAAACAAACGGGCCGGATGCAATGTGTCATGTGTCGCTGTGATATATTTAGAATGGCTTTGCTGTAAGGCATTGTAAAGAAAGCACAGCGTAGAGTTGGCGTGCAGTCTGTGGGCAGGCGGTGTTAGGCAGAGGCGGGTACCATGCTTGGATCAAGTGGGGTTGGGGAAGTGTCTTTTCCTGTGAGTAGTTTTGTTTGGTGGTGTTTGGGATAGTGTGCGTATTAATGTCCCAATACGTGCTGGACTATGTGGGCATTCCATATGGGCTGGATTGAGGTACACTATTTTTACCTGAAGTTATGTGCCTTTGAGGTGAAGTACGGGCAGTCTTTCGTCTTTGGTATTTTGTATTCGATTTATAGAGTTTGTGGAGGCAAACAGCACTATGCCTTTAACTGGGGGGCAGTATGTGTAAGTGATGGCATATTTGTGTATGACTGCAAACCAAGACGAAGTTCCACAGGTTGTGGTGCTTTGAAGGTGTGAAGGTAGGACGGCCTACGAATATATAAAAGAAATACGTGTGAGAGACAGGGGTCAGGGAGTCGGGGAGAAAGAGATTTGGTACTAAGTCACTGAAAGAGCTCAAATGGATGGAACAAGGAAAATCGGCTTTAATGTGGTAGAGTGTGGATACTGAATGAACCCTAAATCAGTAAGTATCAGAAGGGGCAGAAAGTTTGCCTTGTTGGGGAATTTGTGGGTTCCAATAGACAGCAGGAAACAGAATTGGAATCTGGAATGGTAAAAAGTATGTGTCGGATACAGATTTATTTTCTGGGCTATTAAGGTTCTCCTGGCCAGTGACCAGTGGTCATTGGTGAGGGATAATCTTGTTTTTCAGTGATGATTATGTTTGCCAGTGTGGAACCATGGCCACATTGAGAGGATCCCATTTGTAATGTTTCTTTTCGTTATTGCAGGATTGCTCCCAACTACCCTCCTCGTTGAAACGGTCACCATTCAAGAAACACATCTCGGTTGACTTTCCTGGTGTTTTCCTTAAACACCTGCCTATGTCGCAGGTGCCAACCTGAGATGCATGAATACATGGATGTTGCCGCTGAACAGTAAGAGACTCCATTTGATAACAAGCATTGGCCGCCCGCGTGCGCGAGGTAGTCTGTGCGCACGCAGTCTGCTCTATTTCAAAGAACACACTTGTGCTTGTGGCGCGCTGCTGAGCACTCCCGCAAGCTGTGTGCCGCCACAAGCTCGAGTATATGCTTGGAAAAAGAGCTGTACGACTGCTAAAGGTCTCATATGCAGCGCATGCGCACTGCGTAGGCGAGATCTAAAAAGGTACAGGAATCCCTAAGAATGACTGATGATGACATACGTAAGCATGCAAATGTTTTTTTAACTAAAACAACAAACAACAGCTCTTATCCAACAGGTCTATACTCAAACCACCAAAGTGCATCACCTTTACAGCGGCCCACCACCTCTGTAGCAACCATTTCCATAAATAACCCAACAAGACCCAAGTGTGCGAGTCAAAGACCACAAACTTTTTCCACAAATTCTTTTGAACTTTTTCAAAAGTAAAGAAACCTCTGACCACCACAGAACTACAGTCATCTCCCCTAGAAGTCCTCCCAAGACCTACATTGTTGAATAAGTTATGTATTATTGTACAATTGTATATCTTCTGTTTGCTATGGGTGTGGCAGCATCAATATGTTGCCAAAGATCTGCCTAATAGTAATTGGAGTCCACCCTAACATTTTCACTGCACTTGCATAGAGACCTCTCCCATGTCACTTATAATTACACTGAATCCAACACTAGCATCCCACACATGATGGACGTGGGCGCCCAGAAATCAGCCAGGGCATGTTCTGTCTGTTCGCTGACACCACATGCAGTATGCACAGACGCGCTTTATTTGTTCCAACAGATTGCTCCAGAAAAAGCAAAATGCCTTCTCTGCCTGTACCTATGTAGGATTAGGGCCAAGATACAACCCAACAGAGTCGAACCCCATAGAGCAGTAGTGAATGTGGTCCATTATTAGACCACACCTACAGCACTGTCCCTTTTCACTGAGCCTAGCAAGATCCAAACTGAGCTAGGTAGGATGCTCAGGGGGGGCACCATTGTGGAGGATACTGTTTGGCCCCGAGACTTTCCAGAAAAAAGATTCATGGAGGTAGCAGAGCCACCACACCAATTACCAAAGACATCCAATACTGCTCCTGCCTGTGGTCCCAAGGTGGCCCTTAGCATGTCTGGGGTAGTATTCTTAAACAACAAATGGACCCCAGGCATGGAGTTCCAATACTGGACCAATCACCTTAATGATACGAAGGGAAATTAGTCTTGTAGGGGAGGGTTGAACATCAGCATGGATAAACCGTGTCAGGAAATATGAGATTCTGAGATAGATTTGTACACGTGGTTGGAAGTGAAGGGGCAACCCCTAACTGTACGGAAACTTACACTGTATTCCTTGTGTTTCAGAGGTAAAGGAAAGATTCCACTCGGCACAAATGACAAATGTGGCACAATACTACATAAACCAGACATGCAATTGGGCCCCTCCACTCTAATGGATACCTACTGGCAATGCTGTGAATTTGCCTACACCTAGCTCATCTCCGGATGGCGGGGCCTATTCTCCCTTGTCACCATACATACCCACCCCTGGTAAATCCTGGAGAAGTTCTGTCAGAGTTTTACCAACATCCGCTACAGAAGAATATAACTCTGTTGCATTAGGCTTGAGAGAAAAGAACTGCTGATTATTTTGACTGGGCCCAGTACAAGGGCATTCCAGAAGAATTTAGACTGTTTTCTGACACAAAAGCAAATGCTGGAGGTCTGTACCCTTCTTCACCGAAAGTGAACGCCCGCTGGTTGCAAATAACCAGATGGGAATTGTTCAAGATGAGGTGCAGTAGTAAGCTTGGCCTTATTATTATTGAGAACAAGGAGGAACTAAGAGCCATCCGCCTCATGGTGATGTAACATCGATATGTCTTGGACTTGAAGACCGCAGCAGAGCGGGGTTGTGTGTGTGCCAAGATCGATGGGTCCATCATGCACATTTGCCCCAGGCAATGACATGGACAATAGTACTCTGACTCTTGCTGTCCAAGCCCTGCACCATTTATTAACATACATGCGAAAGGAGGAAGGAGCCCTTGAGCAGGAACGGTACCCTTACTGGTTTTTCTCGCCCCCTTGGTGGTTGACTGGTCTTTGTACGTCATTGCTGCCCATTCTCTTCTTCATAATGTTTTTGCATGGTTGCCTCCAAATGGGGGTTTCCTGCTGTAAACACACAGTTGTCAAATTGGGTAGGATGCAAGTCACTAGGGAGGAAGTAACAGTTAGTACTGAACAATGACAAGCCCCTAATAATGTGACGGTCATGTAGTGTGGAGTGAATGTTGTAGTTGAAAATTCAACTGAAGTGGGAAATGTTAATAATGAACAAGTTGTTGTTCATGCACACAATGATACATCTGTATATAAAAATGAGATTGCATTCCTGTTGTCGAAATCACCCAATATGACCTTTCCATCAATACCGAGTTAGAAATACGTGGTCAGGCATGCTTTGCGATGTAGGCCTAAGGCAACTGATTGCCAAGTCACAGGTGGGGTGGCACAAAGCCAGCCGCACAAGCACATGGATAGGAAAAACCCAGATCAATACCACAGATAGGCAGCAACACCACATTTTCCGGGGAGATTGGCCCAAGTAAAGAACACATGGCCGGAGGGGTGTACGTTCCCAAAACACCATAAAAATAGATGCCACATAAGTTAGGAACACCCAGCCAATCAAGGCACAGCACACAAGTAGTGATCATGTGCTCCCCATGCCAGATATCTGGACACATTACCCACTGTTCCTCATTGTGTCCCCTCAAGCTCGAGACCAATCTGCATTTGTTATCAGGTGGGAGAAACTTTTCACTAGATGTCTAGGCATGCAATCCTCCTCCTAAAAAGGATCTCTGAATTGTTTTATGATGCTCCAAGAAATGTATATAATGGCGCTCAGATTGATTTTACTTTGAGACAGCCCTCAGACCCCCAACTCAGTAACTGTTCTCTTCACCGAAGAGTCTGATTAAACTAACTGTTCTTGTTTTGTCAAACACCAGTAGTATTTTGTTATTTCAATGTAAATTCACATTCAGACAACATTTAAGTACAATATTTAGAAATATACCAACGTTTTAGTCCTGTTTCCAAAATTATGTTCAAAATTAGATATGGATTCATTTAGGTGAGTAAATCTGTTTGTTAATTTGAAAAATGCAACTCACCTGGTCTTTTAACTGTAGTTGTGATGAGTTTTTAATTGTAAGGGAACAAATATGGGCGAAATTAAAAACCCTTTTTGTCGTGATTATATAATGTTTCTTCAGCGAGTTACATGACAAACATTTTCAGGACTCGGCTTGTGTGTGTGCTCTTCGAGCCAAGCCAGACCCCTGACTTGTATCTGACTCGGCTCTCCCTGTAATTTGTTGGCTGGTCCACCTATACTGATTGTATCCAAGAGATTGCGCACAACGATAAAACAAATTATAGCACAGTGCATGCATTATAATACATGCTGTAGCCTGCCAAAGTTTTACAGTTCCTAAGGTAAGATGTAATTAGTCGGACAAATAGCATTTCTTTCTTTCTCTGTATGACTGTATTTTCCGGGGCCCTCCAATGGCACTGCAGCTTTACTCTAGTTTTTTCTCGCATTAGACCAATTAAGAAAAATAAATACACATGCTTTCATATTTCATTGCCCGTGACGGTGAGATAAAGTTTGTTGAAAGGCTGACAAGCGCCTGATACAATGCGGTCCCCTTTAAATTTTAGAGCAACATCGCAATCACGTGACCGGAATCACGACTTGAAAGAGAGGACGGGCGTTCTGCAAACAATGCAATGCGGAAGAGTATGAGCGGATACGCGGTCCCGAATGGTAGCCTCCTCAAGGTCCGTGAGTTTACCGGCAGGAGCTTGGATTTAATCAACACACTCCTAAAGCTGTCCGGCATTTTCTCTTGTCCTTACAGAATTTCACAAGAGGAATTAGCAACAAATCCAACCGTGTTATATCGCAGCACGATTCCTATTGAGCCCCGGGCTGAGGCACACATAAGATTAAACCGGGTAAGATGCAACAGCAAATTATATCACATTGCTCCTTTAAATATCCCGAACAGTACTTGACGGATGCATTATATTCCTATTTTAGGAATCCTTACTTCAGCCACAACGGTGACCAGGTCAGTGTGATTCCACCTCGAGGTGGCATTTCTTGAGTCTATGGACAAACTGGTTGTACTGTGTTTGTAATATGTGTTTCGTTATTGTGTTTGCAATTGCAGAACCATTGAAATCATCACCACACTTCCCACATGAGACATTAATACTACAGGATTCATAAGGTAGGCATCTGTGAACTGGTGGTTAGCTTCATCTCTTGGTAGATTATATGTTTGGTTATCCAATGTAGGTGACTGGTATATATATTTTTTTCGTTTTAGAGACTTTTGGTCCTGAGAAGAATCCCGCAATAGGGAATTCGAAATGCGTCGACCACTTCTGGCTCTTTGTTATTGAGTAAAGGTTCAAACCACTGTCCGGATTAGATAGGACTAAAACCCTATCCAACTTTGTTTTCAAATCATTTAATTTGTTTTGACTGGATAAAACAACACTCATGACTATATATGTTTGAACAAGACAGTGACAAAGGGCCTCATTTCCAAAGGTTTTGAAGTTTTTGTTGTTTGGTATATATGTTGAATGTCTGAAGAGTGAAAGTAATATGTCTGTTTGTTGACATATTGTAAATTTGTAGATCTGTAATAATTTTGTATAATTGTAAAAATATTGTGTGTCTTTGTACATAATATATATATGCACAAAAAATCTTTTCTTGTGAAAAAGAATAAAAATAACTCAATTAGTGACAAAAATTGACTAAAATAAACTACTGACGGAAGTAATATTGGTTTGGTATGTTTTATTCGTACCATTGCCGGACATAAAAAGTGTTGATTGCAGTCCAGCACTGGCATTTGTGTTGTTGTTTATGTTCATATTTCTAGAGACATGCTTACTAGATTAAGTACTTGATTAAATAATATTCACAAAAGAAGTATATCCGTCTTTCACACTGCTGAGGAGAAAGGGATAAGGCCTGTATACCTACTTCTTTAGATCTGCTGCCTGATTGCACAAATGGAGGTTTCAAAGAAAAATAAACAACCCGCGAGTGACTGCAGTAACAAACAGGTATTGGAGCTAATTGCTTATTATATTTTAGCCAATAAATAATAACAAGCATTAGCAAGGCCAATAGGTCTGGTATTGGCTGCCAGCCTTTTGGTTTTGTCAGTGTTTGGTTTGTTTGTGGGTTTTTCAAAACGTTATTGCCGTGGAAGCTGCTGGGCTCTCGTCATTCTGTAAGAAAAGAGACCTGTAGCAAAAAGTGGTCCAAGACACTGAAGGAATTAACTTTGTGAGTGGATATGCTGTTTGAGAACCCACTGCCCTATGCTGAGGGGGATTGAAGAAAATGTGAATTACACAATAACGAACCAATGAAGAGGGACGACAGACAGCCGCTGTAAGTGAGTATATTATCCATATCATTTTAGTAAAATAAAAAGGTCTTGACTAACACCAGACCTAAAAAAATAGGTGCCCCTGGTCTCTGCTTTAGTTTACTTACCGTAGAGCAGAGCTGTGACACACTGCGACTTTGCACACTGCCACTTTGGTTTTGCTTTTGCTTGATGATTTCTTTATGGTATCCTTGTAATGTATTCTAATGACAGCTGGCCTGTCATTTTTACTCTTTCAGGTTTGTAAATATTTCAAGACTGCCCCTTCAGAGTTAGCATTTGTAATATATTGCTTTTAACAAATTCCTCACAATAATTTGCTGCAAAATGCACCATTTTGCCCTCTATTTTTCAAACGTTTCCCAGGGAGAGCCCCCATAACCCCTTGATTGGCAGTTGGACTGGCACACTTCCCTCAACCACACTCAACAACAACATTTACGCATCGCCGCATTCCAAACTCACCATCCGCAACACTGCCTATTATGAGTGTATATCAATGATGTGCATACTGGCATCTATCTCTGAGCGCGACTTATTGTTCCTATACCACTCAGGCCTGTATGCTGTGTCTGTATGAGTCACGCATACTGGGAACATCTTATGTGAAAATTGCAAACTGTGGGCCTTATTTATGAGGCCTTGCAACAGTTTTGCGCCTCCGTTGCATCACTTTTTGTGAAGCATCGGTGGCGTAAAACGTGCCTTCTGTTGCGCCCTATTTACAAAGTGACGCATCTAAGCAGATGCGTCACTTTGTAAACCCCTGCGCTACATTATACCTGTGTCAGGTATAATGGGGCAGTTTGTCAAGCCCCTTGTTCCACTTTTACGCCACTGTTGCGTCACTTTTGTGATGCAGCGGTGGCGCAAAAGATGCACCATGCTGCGGGGTATTTACAAAGTGACGCATCTGGGAGATTTATCACGTTGTAAAGCCCTACGCCAGAAGGAGGCTTTCCTTATCAGTGGGGCGGGATGGGGGGGGGGGGGGCGAACAAGATTTCACTCAGTCACTTTTGTGCTGGAAGCAGGCGTAAGGATTGATGCAGCTTTGTAAGAATAGGACCCCCCACGCCGGTGACGCAACTCCAGCAATGCGCCGCCTTTACAGCACAGATGCGTCACGCATCTGTGCTGTTTTTGCCCCATGATACGCCACATTGTAAATGCGGCGCATCCATGGTGGCGGAGGCATGGCGCACAATAACTGGCGCATCCCTGCTGATGTGCATGGATGTGCCAGTTACTGTAAATCTGCCCCAATGTATGCAGGGTGGGCATTCCCACGTAAGTAAGTCTCGTAGAAGTGATGCAGTGAAATCTACCAGATTTCACTGCGCCACTTCAAGGGTGCAAATGCGTCAATATCCTACGCCTCCCTCACAGAAGGCGTAAGACTGAATGCAGGCCCTTTCACATGGGGCTTCACACATTGCTGGAGTTGCGTCACTTTTGTGAAACACTCCAGCAATGCGTCACTTTTGCGCCATACAGATACGTCAGAAATACTGATGTATCTGTAATTCCTTGCGACATGATGCGTCATACAGTAAATATGACACATCATTCATGTCGCAAGGAGGGCTCACTGAAAAGTGACGCATCGCTGCTTTCACGCAACGATGCGTCACTTCTCATAAATGAGGCCCTGTGCATTTAGCTCTCAAATAGGCTCATGAAAACACTAAACCAATTTTTGAAGTTCAGATTGCTCTTTCAAACCTTCTTCGACAATTCTCAGTTTCAAAATTACCAATTAAAATATGTCAAGGCTGTATCTACCCAGGTTTTGGTGGAACACTTGGAATACTGTCCCTTTCAAATACTCCTCAGTTTGTCTTTTTGTGGAAAAGTTGTTCACCAGCAGGGCTTTTTACAATTTTATTTGGTTATTTCCAATTGCAACGAATGCAATGCTGTTTATGTTTCATCTTGGTACTCGCGTTTTGTTCATACCAAAGGCTGATGTCTAACTGAAAAAGAGCCATAACTGTGAAATTGGTTGTATTAAGTATTTCAACTAAATAACGGTGAAAATAGAAGTAGTGAAACTAAGCACCACTCCGACTTCTGGTTAGTATACTAGCAATAAGTTTCTGATCCTGTTAATTACACTAAACCACGTGCGTTCATCGCTGCTGCTTCGGGTAACACTCCGCCTTTTTTATCCCCTTCACATTTAAGCTGCTGCAACAACTGGCATAGAACGTTACTTTAGTGTTCCTTACTCCCCAGTCAGCGCTTGACCCTCTCCGGTCCGGGTTTGACCTTCCCATTCCATAAATATCTTTACAATATATCTAATAGCATACCAGTTGCCAAATCCAAAATAAGGTTATGTTCTCATTTTACAAGACACTCCTCTAGCCTTCAGCATAGTCAATCATCACCTCCTCTCCAAAACCATGACTTACAAACAAACGTGCTGGAGCGGCCTTTTCCTTGCACGCTTCCTACTTTCATAAGGTATTGCGAGCCACGGAGGAGTTCTGTGACCCTATAGAGGAACGAAGCTGAATGTATTACAGTTCAGCAGCTATGTCCTTGTCAATGAAACGCACATAAAGATATCGACCTTTAATGCGTAAATTAGACAACCTTTTAAACAGGGATCTTATATGTCAGAGTTGAACAAATCCCTATCTGAGGGGGTAATTTGATACCATACATACGATATATCATTACAAGGTTTCAGTGAAGATTTCAGCCAGGTAAAAGCGGTGAGACCGTGTGTGGAGTGGGTGGGGGGGTGGTGGTATTTCGAGGGACGGTGGGGAGCGAAATTAAATAAATACATGATTTCCCCTTGTCATCGTCCCTCGAATGTGATAGCAACGAAAGAACACTAGGACTCGTAAACAGCTCTTCAATCTTTGCAGGCGCATTTTGCTACATTGTCGAAATTCTTGGCTGAACCCCACACTTTAAATACATGTGAGCCCTTTCACTCCAGGGTTTGTTCATTTTTTTTTTATTTTTATTTTTTTTTAAAAGACGTTTATTAGTAGTCAAAAGAGCAGTACATATAGCAAAGCCTACAACCCCTTGGGCCGGCTGCAACATTACGTCATCACTAGAAAATGCAGGAGCATGAAGTATGTTGTGCAGTTCCTTCGATCGTAACCTCAGTTAGTGAGCTTTCAATTACCACTTCCATGCCACGTGTGCTCAATATTCAGTTGTGCTGGCAAATGACGTCTTGTTTTATCTTTTTTTTTATAAGTAAACATATTAACTCTGCAAACAAAACAGGTCTCATCGGTGTGTCCCAATCAGTGGCTGCTCTATCTCGCATCCCTCCGGTATCTACAACACTGAAACCCATGGGTTGTAACATCAGACCACGGAGGTGTGTCAATGGGATAGGTGTTAGTGGTGCACGCATGCAGTCTGTCTTCGTGGTGGTGTACGACAGCTGCGTGGAGCGGTAGTGTCCCCACGGGTTGTCAACGAAGTGTGTGACACGCCAGATAGGCAAATGGTAAGGCCATGTTGCTTGTTGGGGAGACGCCACCTGCGTCCAGGCCCGTGGTCGGACATGTAGCCAGGTGGGTCTACCGGATGTGGCGTGTGGGGAAGACGATGCTGTGTTTGGGGGACACGAGCCCGAAACTATGAACATAGGTGTGAGTGTGGGAGGGGAAGCGATAGGGGAGAGTGTATCTGTGGGTGTGACAGTGCGAAAAAGGGGTGTAGGAGGACAGTTCGTTATGTCATGGGTTAGTGGTCCCCCGTGTGGGTGGCCGCCCAGGTCCATAGCTAGTTGGTCGGGTGTGTGGGGCTGCCGCTACCCGGGGTGTCTGGGGGGGAGTCAGGCCACCCGGCGAGTGCCATTAGGAGGGGGGCTGCATCCCGCACTCTTGTCTTCGCCATGGACACCCCAACAGCGCTAACCCAATTGTGGCGGTCTCGGAGCGAGCCCTCTGGCCGTGCCCTCCCCCAGGAGGGAATTCAGGATGTCGTCCCAGAGCTGTGCTATCGGGAACTGCCTTAAGCCCGCTATCTCCTCCCGGTGCAGTGCCGTGCTTTCTGCTCTAGCCCAGTTTGTGAAGGAGGCATACCAGTATTTGGGGATTGGCGGGTCGCTTCTTTTCCAGTGTTTGGTGAGCAGCCGCTTGGCCGTGATAAGGCCTAGGTCCCAGAACCTAGCTTGTGTCTTATTGAGTTTGGTTCTTTTGTATAGCCCAAGAATGCAAGCCTCCCACGTGTGTGGCAGCCCCGGGCCTGTGCTATGTGTCAGGAGAGACGTCACCTCCCCCCAGTATGTGGCTAGAGAGGGGCAGTGCCAGAGCATGTGCAGGATATCTGCGCCTAGCAGGTCGCATCTGGGACAGGTGGCAGTGTCGACCATGAAGTACCTGTTAATTCTGTCCGGTGATAGGTATGCCTGGTGCAGTATGTATAACTGGATCGTCCGGAAGCGGGAGTTGCGAGGGATATGTACGGGGCCAGCTAGTACCTGTTTCCATTCCCCATCAGTCCAATCCCTCCCTCTGTGGGCCGCCCATTTATCCCGAATCGGTTGAGTAGATCTTTGCGTGTGTATAAGGAGGGCCTGCGCCAGCCAGTGAATGATGTGGGAGCCGTTGCCCATGACATGTAGGTATTGCAGGAGGTGGTGTGTCGGCGGCTCTTCATGAATATCTCCCCAGGACTCCGTGTATGTCCGCAGTATAGACGCGTGTAGCAGGAATTGCCCCGCTGGCAGGCCCGTGCCCTCCGACAGTTCGGCAAATGGGAGTATGGTTCCATCCGCGTAGAGGTCTCCCATGGTCTCTACCCCGGCCGCGGTCCAGCTCTCCAGTGTGCGTGGAGTCACCGTTCCACCCCTCCGGGGGGTGCCCAGCAGGGGGAGCGCAGGGGCATATGGTTTGACTCCCTGGGTCAATTTTAGGCTACGGAGGAAGCATTTACGGGCCACGTGCAGGGGCAGAGGGCGGGGCCCCCTGGTCAGGGGATGAAACAAGGCGCACACCTGCGTGTGAGTCCATTGGTAGGCAGCGGTGGCCGTGTCGTCTAGGTGCGAGCCGCTAAGCCAGTGAGTCACCCATTGCAACTGCGCGGCCAGGTAGTACAGCTCCATGTTGGGAACTGCCAGCCCTCCTTCCGCAGTCGGTGAGTACAGTTTCGCCAAGGCCACGCGGGGGCGCCCGGTGTTCCAGATCAGGCCACGGATCATGGATTCCAGGTCATGGAATATCTTTGTGGGGATATACAGTGGGAGGTTTGAGAAGTGATATAGCAGCCTAGGCAGGGCTATCATCTTGGAAAGTGCAATCCTGCTGGGCACGTTTAGTGGCAGGGTCCTCCAGAAGGCCATCTGGGCTCGCAACGAGGAGATAGCGCGCACCAGGTTGCCCTCTAGTATTGATTGCGTGTCCCTGTATATGTACATCCCGAGGTACTTAAAGGTGGCAGGATACCATGTGAGTCGAGCACCTCCGAGGTGCACATCGCACTCCTGCAGGTCCGGGCTGAACGAATACACTCCGGATTTTGTCCAGTTGACCTTAAGGCCCGAGACTTCTTCGAATGTCCGGAAAATATCCGACAGTTCATCCGGTACCTCGGTGAGGTCCCGTACATACAGCAGCAGGTCGTCCGCATGGAGCGAAACTATATGTACTCCATCAGCCAGCGGGATCCCCCATCCTGCTCCCCTGTCCCGCAGTAGCGCCGCCAGGGGTTCAATGGCCAGAGAGAAGAGTAGGGGTGACAGGGGGCAGCCCGGTCGGGTGCCTCTACGCACCCGCACCGCCTCCGAGAGCAGCCCACCCGTCTGCACATGTACACTGGGCCGCTGGTAAAGCAGTTCGACCATGTCCGCGTAGGCATCACCCACGCCAAATCTGGCCAGTACCGCCCCCAGATAGGGCCACTCTACGGAGTCAAAGGCCTTCTCAAGGTCCAAGACCAGGCACCCCGATCTCGGCCAATGCAACGCGGCGGCCTCCTGAACTCGGAAGAGTCGGCGTATGTTACGGGAGGTGCTCCTTGCCGGCATAAAGCCATTCTGGTCATCATGGACTAGACTGGAGACCTCTAAGGTTAAGCGTCGGGCCAGTAAGGAGGTGAAAATTTTATAGTCGGTGTTCAACATGGCTAACGGCCTGTAGGACCCCATGCACGTTCCGTCCCTGCCAGGTTTCAAAAGTGAGACTAGGTTAGCTTCATTAAGCGTGTCTGGGAGCGCTGAGTCTTCAATCGCGGCGTTATAAACCTTAAGCAGCTCCGGAATCAGTATGTCTGAACACGCCTTGAAAAATTCGGCAGGTAAGCCATCCGGGCCAGGGGATTTACCATTGGAGAGGGCGAAGACGGCCTCGCGCATTTCCTCCTGCAGGAACGGTGCCCCTAGGCCCCCCTGCTGCGCGTCCGTAAGGGAAGGCAGTTGTATATTCGCGAGGTAATCAGTTATGGACGCCGATGAGACCCTCAGCTGTGAACTGTATAGGGCCTGGTAGTGACCCACAAAGGCTTGGTGTATTTTACTCTGTGTGTACACCACCTCTCCCTCAGCCGTGCGGACGGCGGACACCGGCTCCGTGCGGTTCTCTTGTCTGACTAGCCAGGCCAGCAGCCTCCCAGGCTTGTCACCGTGCTGGTGTACGCGTGCCGAGTGAGCCGCATAGTTAATGTGTCTCAGTCGTTCCAGTAATGTCGTGTGTTCCGCTCGGGCCACGTTTAATTGGTCGCCCGTTCCCGCTGCCGCTTCCTGCTCCAGACGGAGCAGGTCCGCCTCCACCCTGCGCAGGTCGGCTTCCAGTGTTTTCTGCATGTTCCCCTGTGTGCCCAGACAGTGTCCCCGTACCACCACCTTGAAGGCGTCCCATTCGACCTGTGGGGAGGACGCTGTACCAGAATTGTCCATGAAGTACTGCGCTACGCAAGCTTGTAGGGAGTTCCGAAAGGGGGCGTCCAGTAGTAGGGCAGGTTGGAAACGCCATGTGGGGATGGGCGGATGTGGGCGCTCCCAGGCCAGGTGCAGCATGTGTGGATTATGATCCGAGTGCGTCCGGCCAAGGTAGTGAGAATCTGTGATGTGTGGCAATAGTTCTGACGACACCATGTACCTGTCGAGTCGAACATGCAGCGCGTGCGCCCCTGAGTAATAAGAGTACATTTTAGTGTTAGGGTTGTGAGCGCGCCATGCATCCTTTAAAACCCACTGTGCCGCCCATTGCGTGAGTGCCCTCGTGGCTCCTAAAGAAGCCGCATCCGGCCTGGGTGGGGCCGAGCGGTCCAGCATGGGATCCAGCACTGTGTTGTAATCCCCCCCCAGTATCCAGGGGACACCATGCTAGGGCGCCAGCCTCTCCGAAATGCTCGCTAAAAAGCCTCCCTGGTCCGTGTTTGGGAAGTAAACTGACGCCAGAACTACCGGCTGTCCATCCAAGCGGCCCCTCACCAACACGTACCTCCCCTCCGGGTCTGTGAGGACATCTATCATGTTGAAGGGGGTGCCCGGCCTCACCCACAGTAGTGTCCCACGGGCAAACGAGGAATACCCCGTGGCATACAGTTGCCCCCTCCATCTGCGGCGCAGCGCGGCCACCTCCGCCCCGTTCAAGTGCGTTTCCTGCAGGAGCGCAATGTGCACCCGTTGCCGTCTCAAATAGGAATATATTTGATAACGACGTGCTGGGGTGTGCATGCCTCTAATGTTCCAGGTGCATATAGTTATCGCAGCCATTCTATCAGTGTGAATTTCCCCCCACCAGAACCACCAGCAGCAGCCCAACGGAGGTCCATTGCATCCCCCTTTCCAACCCTCCCACAACCACCCCCCCCCAGCACACTCAGCAACGTTCAGGATGACAGTAAGGAGGGGAAAAACAAAAAACAACAACAATAACCAACTGCGGATAAACCCCGCTAAAATACCAAAAGGGCAGTGGCGAAACGGGCCACCATCCATACTCTCAACTGAGAGGGACAGCCTTCCAAGTCTAGGGGGTGTCGTGCACTAAGCACAGTTCTGGCAGTTCAGGTGATCAGTCAAGGAGGGAGATCTAGATCCTTCCCTGAGCCATATGGGATAGTAACAGGCAGCCGATGGCAGTGTTCCGGTGGGTGGCGCCATTCGGCCCGTGAGGGGCCCCGCTCCAGCCCGACATGGCAGGGGAAGGGCATGAGGAGGTGCAGTGTGTTTCTCGGGACCTAGGCAAGAAGGACTCCCCATTGACCGTGGCCCGTGGTCAGAGGCAGTATAGGAGGGGCGCAGGCCAAAAGACAACCCCACCACCTCCACACCCCGCGTCCGTCCGCACCGCAGGGGCAGTACTCACTGTTCCGGTTGTCGTCTGTCCAGTTGGCAGGCAGGGGGGGGTAGAAGATTTCCCCTGCAGCATCGGGCCCCAGCCGCGCCTCAGCGGCCAGTCGGCTCCCCGCCGTCCTCCCCCCCGCCACGGCGGGTGACTCACAGATGACTCGCACGGAGTCAATGAAACAGATCTGCAGTTTGCGGAGTGATGTCCGGTAGGTCCACCGAGATCTGAGAGTTCGGAATCCCATAAATAGCTTCATCATCATCACTAGGAGCTGTCCTCTGGCCGTCCCCCAGGGCCGTTTCCTGGGACGGCGATGCACTCAACTGGGAGACTCTCCGGAGGGCATCTTGTTGTTCCGATCGGACAGTTTCCGGTGGTCGTCCCGTAGGAGGGTCAGGTCC
The DNA here is from genome assembly GCF_964261635.1 of Lissotriton helveticus. Classification (NCBI taxonomy): domain Eukaryota; kingdom Metazoa; phylum Chordata; class Amphibia; order Caudata; family Salamandridae; genus Lissotriton; species Lissotriton helveticus. The sequence goes on from NC_136057.1 coordinate 1,510,318,892, forward strand.
ACGGCAACACTGTCTATCTTGGACTCCAGGGAAGTTCTGGTCTGCTGGAGTGACTGTTCCATGCGCTCCATGGCCGCTAACACGCTGTCCAGCCTTGCAGTCACTTGGTCGGCAGCCATTTTGTTAAGCAGCTTATCTGTCTTGCCCTTCGGTGGGGCACCTCCAGTCCCAGTGCGGGTCCGCACCCCTCCGGACATATGCGAGGTCGCCCGGCCAGCAGCTCCCCCACCTGGGTCACTTCAGCAGCACCCTCGGGAACACTCCACCTCCGATCGGGGGGTCCGTTAGCCAGCAGCCGCTCCTCCGGCCGGGGCCGTCACCGGTGCGACGGGGGGAGGTTCGTCAGGCGGGCCCTCGCCTCCTCCCAGCGTAACCCCTCCACACCGTCTCAGGTGCAGCGGGGGTCTAGGGGGCCAGGGCAGCGTTCGGGACCACAGGGCCCGAATTCAATGGGTGGATGGGCAACCCAGGTTCGGCGGCTAATTCCAGGCCTAGGCCACAGCCCCTCACGTGTCCTCCCGTCTTTCAGGCAACCGATATCCTTGCGGGGCACTCGTAGGCAGGTCCGGCTCAGAGCGCGCTGTTGTGGGTCTCGGCACCGGAGGGCGGCTCGGCCTCCGCAGCATGTGGTGTGGCAGTCCAGAGGAGGGGCCGGGCAGCGTTTCCTCAAGCAGTTGATGCGCAGAGCAAGTCCCTGGCGGCGTCTCTGCGTGGGTCCCGCTACACAGGCAGGCGCTGGAGGGACTCACCGGGCGGCATCGGTTTCAATGCCGCATCCCCAGGGGGAGACCCGCCAGCCGGGTCCGCCACCCCATCAGCGTCCCGCCAGCGGTGTCCTCTGTGTCGTGCTCTCTCCGGGTGCACCGCCAGGTGGCCAGGCAAGTCCGCCCCACGCTGGGAGCACCAGGCGCGTGGTGGCCGCGATGTGGGGGCTATGCGTCCACCTCTCCCCCGATCCGGGCCCCTCGCAGGCGTCCAGCAGCAGGGCGAGTCGAGGTGGGGGCCGCCAGGGGTTGTCCTCCGCTCGGCGGCAGTCGGCCAGGGGGCTGCAGTAGTTGAGGCGGAGTTCGCCGGCCGGGGCCTGTGGAGTGGGCCCAAGCCGCGGCCTCTCGTAATGTCCCCGCCGGCCGGGAGGCAGTAGGTCCCGCAGGAGGGCCGCAGGACAGGCCGGTGCCGACCGCGTCGGAGCCCACAGCACAAAGTCGGCCAGAACGCCGGAAAGTGTCTCGGGGAGGTCCGCCTGCAGTTACGGGCGGCTGCGATGAATTTTGGCGGAGAATCGGCTCAGGGAAGGGGAGCTAAACACGGAGCTCTACCCCAGTGCGACCTCCGCCATTGCGTGCTTAGCCACGCCCCCCCACACCGGAGTTTGTTCATGATTGTGTATGTAACATTAGTGTGAACTAACCTGTTGCTAATTACATTCTGCTATTGATTAAGGGGATTGTGCAATAATATTACTATCTTGGTGTTCAATTGACATTACAGTTGGAGTTGTTGGAGCGAACGATTTTGTTGAACTTTTATGACCCTAGCCACTCCGTGAGAATGGTTAAGTGCAAGGCAACGGAGGCAGCACCTAGTAAAGGCAAAACTCCTAAAATGAGGAGGAGTGCTGAGGGCAACTTCACTATCATGGAGATTGAACATTTAACAGAAGAGGTTGAGAACATGCTGGGGGATGTTAGAAAACCAGAAGGCGCAAAACACCCGATAATAACACAGGGGCATATTATCAAGGGGGTTTATCTCCGCTTTTTTAGCTTTAAAAGCCAAGAAAGCGGAGATAAAATTATCTCCCTATTACCTAGCTGTCGCTAACACCAGTTAGCGACAGCTAGTAGGAGATAGCGACCATCTTGGGCCCCGCTTTGCATGTCAGTGAAATTTATCACTAATGACATGCAAAGTGGGCGTGCCAAGATGTTAGCGACTGGAAACAGTCGCTAACTTCGCTATCTCCTATTACCAACTTTTGGAGATATTCGTGCTAAGCGCGAATATCTCCAAAAGCTAACACCTGCCCCTGAGCAGTTCTTAGCCATGTTATCCAATGGTAGGTGGATAACATGGTTAAGAGCATTAGCTCCGTAATGCATGAATATCGCTGACTTTTCAGCGATATTCATGCATTTCGGCCGATTTTTATCGCTTAGGAGATAAACCTTGATAATAGCAAGGTTCCTAAGCGATAAAAATCGCCGCAGCTCGGCGATAAAAATATTGCCGCTAAGCCAACATAGCGATAATTATTGCTAGTTGTTGGTAATATGCCCCACAGTTCTATAAGAAATATAATGACGATCTACACTCTCCCAGAAGCATAATACCTTCCCCTAGCCAGAAGGAGTTTCAAGATGAAGACGACCCCCCCCCCCCAAGCCTAGTGTTAAGCCACACTCTCTCCTTCACCGTTCAGGTATTAACTAACTCATCTAAAGAGACTGTATTTGCTGAAGTAGGCCCCTCCATTCCATGCACCACTAGGTACTCTCCTCTGGCATCCCCTGAGTGAAGTGGAATTGGCAAATTAGGACGTTAAACCCAGAAAGAGCCCTTAGTTCAGGAATTGATTGCCCGACAAAAGATCTAGAAGAATTAAAAGAATTAGTGAGAACTTGATGTCACATATTGAAGGCCATGGCGGCAGAATCCAGCAGTAGCGTACAACCAAAATACCTAGCGACAGATGAACCTTCTAAACATACTGGCAAGATTCAAAACCAAAGGCCATTGGACTTGGTGTCGGTCCCCAGTGTATCTTGAGAAACACTCAGTCGCCTGAACAATAAAAGCAAAGGATCCTACAGGCCTGGGTGGGGAGGCTTGATGAATTGGGTTGAGAACAATACTGTTCCTTACGCTAAATCTGGCCCATGGGTAAATAATAATCCTAGCCATCATCTTATCCCCCCATTCCAAAGTCCACCTTGTGGTCCACCCTTAATGGGAACATTGGAAAGAATTTTCCAACAAACTCCTCACTGTGCAGTGGACCTGGATGTTATGCCCTTGCAACGATCTAATGTATATACCAAAACAGGTAGTCAAAAACCGACCAATAACATAGTGTACATGATAAGTGTCCCTAAATTTAGCAAACATGGTCTGCAGGATGGTGAATCTCTGATAAGCAAAAGAACACACTGGATTAGGCATAAACATCACTGTTTGTCATTACTGCGTTCTGCCATAGTGCGAGCTGAGCACATTTTAAGTGACACAGGAGTATTTGATAATGCCAGACTCACTCTGAGAGCCCTAAAATGGATGGTGGATGGATTGATAACAGTGGAGCTTAGGTCTTCTTCACCTGAGTATTCCTCAATACAGTTCAAATTAAATATCGCCACACCATGTTCACTCCGTGATTTGACACAAGCAGGCAAACCTCCATCTCTCCTTCCTGTATGCACAGGCCAATACTCCATCTTCCAAGAGTTTAACACCACTTGTTAGGAAAATAAAACCTCTATCAGATGCACATGTGTTTCGTTCAACTTGGAGTCCATCAATGACTCCTTCCTTTTGCGATGACTACTTGCTATGCAGGCTCAACTAACATGAAACTCTCCCAGGCCTAAATACCGACATCAAGCCTTAACACTTCTATGTAGGTTACAAGGCGTAAAAGAAGCAGTGGGGTGATTAACCTAGTTAGGCAGTATGCAAGTGAGGCCAACGAGCGTGACATCATGGCACATGACATCAGATCTATTGACACCAGCAGAAGTGGCATCACAAGAAGTAACACCAGAGCTTAAGCCCTCACATATATGTTTAACAGGTCTATCATGAGTACATTTGAGGGCATTTCGGGTATACATGCAAACCCTCCTGATTTAGGCAGAAGATTCACACTTTTGTAAGTTGCACATAAAGCAATGTTGCCTTTTGACGGAGTAAAGCATCCTTTACCCGAGGACTGAACAAACTAACTCTACTGCCAGCCTATTCAACAAGGCATAATATTCCATATGCAACACATTTCCATGTAGATGTGATTGCTTTAGCTACCTGTGCTTTCTGCAAGTGAGACCACTCTCCATTGTGAAGTATTCTTACACAGCCTTATCCATCTGCACTAATTTTAGGAGACTGGGGCTCACTATTTGCCACCAGATCAAGACCCAAACCAAAAGAGAAAGACAGACAGGGAAGAAAAGAGAGAGATAAGAAAACAATGACGAAGGCAGAAAAGGGGATGAAAAAACAACCTGCAAGATTAAGCAATTTTAGGGTAGTGAAAGAAATAGGTTATGGCTACCTTGGCATTCAGCAATAGGACCCTAAGAAAACATTTGGGGTTCTGCATTTATGTTTTTACAAAATACACACTGCCCCCCAAAATGTCATCTCATTTAGCATCAGACATCTCTCATGTTCTTATTGTTGGCATAACTGTATCTAAACCACCCTCACACTTACCAGACGGCTCACCGGGAATCAGTACCACCAGAATGCCCACACCAAGCATGGACTATAAATTTGAAAATAAGAGGTATCAGCTCCACATCAAAAAAAGTGGAAGCTGCACAGTATCCAAGGATAAAATGGTAATGGTGATAAAGGTAACTCACAAGAAAAGTGCACATGCAATTCCAGTCCCAGCTAGCAATTTCAAGAAAATATTGGACTTCCGAAGGAATCATGACAAGTTTGTATAGAAAGCTACTAGATGTAGGAACAGCAAGAGACACCCAAAACTATTGCCAACAATCAGAATCTATAGTAGACTATTCTCACTAATAAGACCTTTGCATATTCTAACTATGTTACGCTTCCAGCGTGGTGCACCAGAGTTGGCCTAATTGACCTCCTTGTGTACAGAAACACTGACGTGGACTCCCCTATTCACTGTGGCCTCTTCCTGAATGAGCCAGCCCCAGGTAAACACACATGATCTTTCATTTCATAGATAGCATACCTCTGAATTAAGCTAGTCTCCCAGACCTAAGAGCATCATAAAAAAAGCTAATGTGTTATTGTGTTTTAATACACTACCTTGCAACATCGCTGCAGTAGGTGGGCATGAGTAGGGTAGAAAACAATACTACCCATACCTTGGCAGCATGACTACTTGTCAAAATTTAACTCACCCATATTTCCAGACTTAAAAAAATGCAACTTGTCTTCCTTTGAAGGAAAACAGCTCTTCATCATTTAGTGATTGGAGCTGGTAAATAAAGCACACAGTTTGAAATGTTTGGAAATCATTTTTTGTTGTGGTGTGACAGATTTAGATACTTCTGCACAAAACTGAAATATTTGGGTCATAGAGGAGCAAGCAGGATTATGCAGGGCAGTCCTTATTTAGAGTGATAAGTGCACAATTGCACCATCTGCCTGCCACCCATGCTTCAACCTAATTTGCCAAGAATTAAAGACAAAGCATTAACCTTTGATGTAAATCAGGAGAAATAAAGATATGTCCATCAAATTGCTGAAATGAACAATGTGAAACCAGAAAACCTGGGATCAATCCCGGCTTCCCAGCTTGACCAAATTCTGTGATCCTAGGCAAATCTCTCTTGTGTTTGATTTAATAGACTGTAAAGTTGTACCATGTATAATAAGAATCAAGGATGCGGGCAGTGCTTAATTTGTAGAATATTAAGGGCCTGGGTTCTGACCTGGAGGCCACTGCAGCTTGCACCACCCATCGCTCTTGTCGCTGCCAAAACAACTACTAACTATCTCTCGTGCATGTAAATGTGACCGCTCAGATTATTCCAGGGGCCCAAAGCTAAAGGAATGGCTGGGGAGGCAGGTTATTAGCACTATTTTAATGTATATTGTATTCATTAACGACTGTTGTTCTGCTCATCTCTAAATTAGATGAGCAGCGCCACCATGTGGTAGACTGTTATAAGTATGGAAATGACAATTAGGTGCCGTTGCCGAGCACCGGAAACCAATTAAGGGTCAGTTATGAGCACCGGAAAATACCAACTCAAATTAAGCACTGGATGCGGGGAAAGGAGGAATCAAATTGGCTAACAGCTGGCAAGAGACATTTGATAAAAGTTTGACTACAAGGTCCACCTGCTTCCCTACCCTAATCGAGCTCTCAATAAGACGCTACTAAAGAAATATTAACATAGTGACCAAATGGGTCAGTATGTATTGTATGTATGAGTATGGTGAATGGAAGTTTCACAACTGAATACAAACAAATAGGATACTAATGGAATCCTTGTGAGGTCCTAATGAAAGCCAAATAGCCTGTGAGACATTGGTGTGATTGCTAAAACATGTTGACCCAGGGTTACAGAGGATACTAGTTTCCTTAATGCATCCCCACCTATTTTTGACTCCGTCAGGGTGCCTGTTAAAAATAAAATTAACCATCAGGATACCCTAGACTATTAGGAATCCACCCAATAACCAAGGAGCTTCCTTGGCTACCAAGGTTGAGCCCACCCTGATACACCTGCTATTTGGACGAGTACTCTATGATGAAGCATGCCACTTAGCATGCCAATTGGTGAGAGCCCTTTTAATACCATAGGGTGATCCCCTTGGGCTGGCATGGAGAGATAGGCTAAGCATGGTGGAGGTTGGCTCCTGTTGTTTTTCTATCTTCAGGTGTTTGGGAAGGTGAGCAAACACTGTGTCACTTCTCACTCACTCCTTCTTGGAATATAGTAATAAGAATCTAAACAACAGATATAATTCATTTGACACCTGACTTTCATGTGGCTTCTACCTGCTAGCCACACTCTAACCTCATGAACGAAAAATAAAAGACAAACATTGACCTTTGATGTGAAATAGGAGAAATAAAGAGATTTTTTTTAGTGTCTGAATTACACAAAGTGAATGCCGAAAACTGGTTGTATGATAGATGCACAAATGGTTTTACCACGCATGCCTCAACCACGCAGCCCAACCACAAATGCATCTTAACCACTCATTCCTTTAGGCATGAGGTAAAGAGGTATGTGTGGCTAAGTTCACCTCTGCTTCACCTCGCTCCTGACCACCCCCATTCCTGACCCCTGCGCTGTCTCTCAAACTACCCCAACCCCTTCCACTGCCCTAAAACCTACCCCAACCCCAACACTAAAAACAACCTCAACTACCCATTACCCTTCCACTGCTCTAAGACCTAAAACCCTACACTACCATGACCCTCCTTCCCCCACCATCGCTTAAACTACCCCAACCTCTCCCCTGCCCTAGAATCTACAAGACGCATGTGCCTTAAACACGAGCCTAACTACACATTCCCCTCCCATTGCCCTAAGTCCCAAAGCCCTGCACCCACACTTACACTACCCCAAACCCCCACCCCCTCTTGCGCTGTCCCTTAAACTACCCCAACCCCTTCCTCTGTCCTAAAACCTACCCCGACCCCCAGCCCTAAAACTAGCATGCCTTTCCCACAAAACTTTGTGGTATAGGCATGAATGGTAAAGGGGTATGTGTGGCTAAGTTCACCTCCGTCCCGACCACCTCCACTTCTGTCCCCTGCACTGTCTCTCAAACTACCCCAATATCTCCCACTGCCCTAAACCTACCCCAACACAAAAAACTACCCCAACTACCCATTAACCTCCCACTGCCCTAAAGCTTAAAACCCTACACTACCCACCACCCTGCCCCACCATCCCTTAAACTACCCCAATGCCTTCCACTGCCCTAAAACCTACCTGACCCCTGGGCCTTAAAAACTAGCCCAACAGCCCATTCCCCTAAGGCCTAAAGTTCTGCACCCTAACTTACACTCTCCCTAACCCCCACTACCCTGCACTGTCTCTTAAACTCCCCCAACCCCTTCCAGTGCCCTAAAACCTAGCCCGACCCCCAGCCCCAAAAACGACCCCAACTACCTATTCCTATAAGGCCTGACACCCTACACTACCCCGCCCCCATGCTGTCTCTTAAACTACCGCAACCCCCTCCACTGTCCCAAAACCTACCGACTGCCCTAAAAATGAACCCAACTATCCATTCCCCTCCCACTGCCTTAAGGCCTAAAACCCTGCACCCTAACTTACACTACCCGACCCTCTGTGCCCTCACTACACTGTCGCTTAAACTACCCCAACCCCTTCCACTGCTTCCACTACCTTAAAACCTACCTGACTTTCCTCCCTAAAAATGAACCCAACGACCCATTCCCCTCCCACTGCCCCAAGGGTTAAAACCCTGCACCCTACCTTACACTACCCCAACCCCCTGCTCCTCCCACTGTGCTTTAAACTTCTCCAACCCCTTCTACTGCCATAAAACCTATACTGACCACCTCGCAGCCCTAAAAAAAAAACAGCCCCACTTTCCTCACCGCTAGCGTCTTCCTGCTTCCGTCTTCCAGCAGCTAGACCATGCACTACCTTAACCACACATATGCGTGGTTATGGCACATGTGTTTAAGGCAAGCATGGTAGAGCTTGCATATTCGGAACACGTGTGCTTTAGACAGCAGTGTACCGATTGTTTCCCAGAAATCCTGCGGGCTTCCCATGACCTCCATATGTCCGGTCAGGACCGTGGTGATGATTGCAGGCTGTCGCCCTTGTGCATTGCTTTATCAAGAATAGGGCCCTCACACTGTGCAAAGCTGTGACTTGAAGGGGTCATTTTCCTGTGTGCGCTGTCACAAACCCTGTATGCCAGGAGGGGGGCCATGGTGAAGTGAGAAGGCTGTTGCCCTGGAGCAGTGTGCCACAATGTAGAAGAAGCAACTCATTACTCATGGAGGAAGAGCAATGATTCAAGTACTCAACAATCTAGGAGGGCCCAAGAACTGATGCTGGATCCAAGAAAGCTTACTAAATAGATGTAGGAGCCTGTGAGCGCCTGCCGCCTCTACCATAGCATCCAGTGTTCTGCTCACCACCTGGTCACAGAATGGAGACAGGGCACTCTTACCCTCCACTCCAGCGTAAGCGGGTAAGATTGAATACAGTACCCCCAATACATGGTTTGCACTGACTGACATGCTACAGTGCTGAGGCACTTTGACTTTCTTAAAGCTATCATGGAATTTCTAAGACTTAAACTCACTAGCGGGCCTAGCTGAATTGCTACCTCACCAAAATAGGGAATAACCTCAATCCTTTTACAGGGAATTGAAACTCGGGCACTGATTTAAGAAAAGTTAGTGTGCCTGCCTTTAGACATATGCGTATATGTATGTAAAACCTACCTGACGTACACTAACGCAAGGCAGCCCAATTGACTGACTTGCATATTGTTTCCCAAAACCATGCAAAAAATATAATATGAAGCTATTTCCTCTTTGTATGTGTGCTGCAGAATGCAGCATGCATGCAAAGAGGTAATAAGAAGGAGAAATGTATATATTTCTCTTTGTTATGCCAGCCTCAGGTAGACCCACCCGTTTGGTGCAAACCTAGGTTTACAAGTCTTTGTAAATATGGGTTTACATTAAAATACATCGATGGATGCACAGGAACGCACTAGCACCACCCATGTAATGCCTACCTGACGTGAGGAAACACACGACAATGTGCTGCCTTGCGTTAGTTTCTTTTTTTTCTCCAAACCCACATAAATGAGATTTGTGTGGCACTGTAAATCCCAAAATAGATTTTATGTCAGGGTTGTGCCAGAAAAGTGATTGTACCCTGACGCAAATATCTTATGGGGTTAAGGCACCTGCTGCAGAGGTATGTGTGTTCTAAGTAAATCCGAGTGAATAATAATGGTGAGATAACTCTAGAGGTAAAGGCACTTGCTTGAAAGATTTGTGTATTATCTAGCCTCAGTTTTGACTCAAAGTAGCATAGAGGATTAATGTGTCTCCTGCAAAGCACACTACGTGACATGCAAATGACAATTTTTATTTTATGTAGATAGGTAAGTGGGTTACTGCTTTGAACACAGATATCCTTATGTTACTTGCAGTTCCATTGTAATCCTTCTAATACAGCACAGTGAGGTATGAAAGGTATGTGACTTCTACACCTTGTAACTCCCCACTGTTTTATGTAACCCAACCGGTACATTGATATACAAACTTAATGAAAAAATGGTGGTATTTAATTTATTTCAACGCTCATTTATTTCAATGCAATTTATTTTATGTAAATACTGGGAAAGACCAACACATCTCACATTCTTACAGTGCGTGCAGATCTCCTAAACAGGGACTGAACAAAGTGAAAAGCTGCCTCTCTAAAATCCAGGATATACATTTTTTTGCATAAACACTATCCCTTCAGCCTGTGGTAGAGTGTCGGGGGGCCTTACTGTTTGGGTAATAATAATGCTGAGTATCCATATTGAGATTTTGAGTACCGATTCGCCCGATATTCTAGAGCCAAAAACATATACTCCAAAGCGACCCATTTTGTACTTCTTTAATGTCTACATCAGGCTGAGACAGAGAAATATGGAATCCCTTACCTTAGTATTCTTGGAAAATGATCTAAATTCAATAAAAACTAGAGATATGATTATTACAGGGGGCTTCAATATCAAGTACAAACCTATTTGTGGCTCTGATTTGGTAACAGAGGTGGAAGATGAGATGTGGGGTATACTCTCCCTTGGTACTAGCTCCTATGTTCCCTGCACGGTGGCTGCCATGAAGATGGCACTTTTAACTGTAGCTAATGGCCCGCGGGCCTGAATGGCAGATCCAAATCAGATAAACTAGGCTCATACACTTTAAGGGATTTCATTAGATTTAAAATTGATTATTTTATGACAGAAGTTCCCTTATGGGACAAAATAGTTGATGTTAGGACACACGCTAGGGATGACTGATTGTAACCTGCTCCAACTAATTCTGTCTGGATCCTTGACTGACGAATTGGGCGTTTCTTCCGGGATTCCTGTTGTAATGGCAACCGTGGGAAATGATGGTAGGTCCATAAAGTGGCCTATGATATTGAGTAATACGCTGTAATAATTGAAATGTATAGGGCTTATTTGAATGCTGACTCCATTCGCAACCTTTTACCTCACTTGATTTTCTGATAGTTGATATTCATAATAGTTTGCTTGGAACTTTTAACTAAAGCACCAACCAAACGTCTAACCACAGTTTCAATAAAGAATAATCCAAGAAATCATTGGTATACGAAAAACTGTAGTATAGTGAAAAAGTCCCTAATTAAGGCCCTAAAATCTAAACTTCCGTGGGAGGTTCATGTGGTCAGGACACAGTGCATGAGAGCACTTGCATTAGCGAAACGTAACTAGGATGATACCAATTGGTTAGACTTAGTTGAGGCAGCAAAGCTCAGTGATAATAGGACATTTTGGAAAATCATTGCACATGCGAGAAAAGAGTCCGATTCACAGATTGAATGCTTCCTAAACCCAAATGAATCGGTCGAACGCTTTGCTAATCTTTATTCATAGGGCAGTAATGATGATAACTCACTCCCCATAGTCCCTCTTTCCTCTCTGAGCAGTCCTCGATTAAAGGGCAAGCTAACACAATCACATGTTACTATGGAAGAGACAAAATTGGTTATAGAGGCTATCTAGTTGTCCAAGGCTCCGGGGCCAGATAAAATTCCAGAGAAGTTATTACGCATGATCTATAAACTAGGGCCCCTTATGTCAACTAGGGCCCTTTATGTCAACTTGTTATGTACTTCCATAGCCTCAGGAGCCCCAGTACCTGATTTCTGGAAAAGGGACAAGATTATTCCTACCTATTCTGAAATAAAAAAATTAAAAAAAAGACCATAGTGATCCAGACAATTATAGACCAATCAGTCTCCTGGATGCCCTTCAGAGGGTCTATGTCAGGCAGATTTTTAGTAAGCTCACAGAATGGATAGAGTACAATAAGATCATGTTACCATTTCAGGCGGGTTCTAGGTCCAGAGTGAGTACGATAGATCAGGTTTCCAGGCTTATTTTCATTATTTTGAGGTGCATAAAGCTGAGGGTTGGTCACTTATATATTACTTTTGTCGACTTAAGGGCAGCATTTGATCTGGTCCCAAAGGGTTTATTATGGGCCTCACTTGACAAAGACCTGCTTATCCAAATAATTAGACTTCAACATGAGAACTATGCTCAAGTCCGAATGGGCCCTCAGGGGCAATGTACTGATCGTATTCCAATACAAAGGGCTATGAGACAAGGCTGCTGTTATCGCCTACACTCTTTTCACTGTATGTGAGTGATGTTATGAGAGCACTCCTAGAGTGTAAGAATGACACCCCCATGTTAGAAGGAACCCCAGTCCCCTCACTCCTGTTTGCAGATGAAACCTGTTCGTATTACAAACACTGAAAGGCTTGCAGCTGTTATTGTAGAAATGTATGGGGAACATCCTTTACAACGGAACTGTTACAACGCGGTACCGTTACAACGCAGGATTTACAACGAAAGTCGTTACAACGACTTTCGCTGGAGGGCGCTCTAGGATAGGGAATAGTTTAATTTACTATCCAACACCTTCCCTACTATCCACGGGGACTGGAGTTGGAATAGTAAATTAAACTATTCACTATCCAGCACCCCCCAACGCAAGTCGTTGTAACGACTTGCGTTGTAAAACCTGCGTCGTAACAGTACGCGTTGTAACGGTACGCGTTGTACCGTCATACATCCAAATGTATCGACCATTGTGAAAACAAGGGATTGCAAATTAATGTAATTGAGACCAAATTTATGGGGGTTGGACCACACAAGTCCTTCATTGGGGTCTTATGTCTAAGACAGTAGAGGCTTGAATGTGTGGCCAAATTTGAGCGCATCTGTCTTGGACACCACATTGGAAAAGCGTAGTACCGTTCTCCAACACAGAGCTATGGTAATTCTTCAAAAACATCAGGCAAAAACATCCAGATACATTTCCCTGGCCATTGAACTTAATAAGCTAAAAGCACAGGCAGAACTAGAGAGGGTCTGTCAATGTTGAAATGTTGACTGCGGGAGAGAACAATTTTATGTGGTCCCTTTAACATCTCCCTCAAAGCGCTCTGATTATTCCTATGTTCCATGATTTTGAAAGTATGTCAAGGAGCAATTTAAGGCCTCTGTCCTTTAGGGTGAGGATTTGGGCAGTACAGGAGCTTGCTCCACACAGACTGGGCATACGGAAACTACTGGAATTAGATGAATATAACATCTTTCGATGGTTCTGGCATGTCGAATCTTGGTTCACCAAACTAGTCCTACGGTCCTTTGGAAACGATCCACATTGTTTGATTATGCTCCACATTGTTTGATTATGCTCTCCAAAAAGCTAATGAAGTTTTCCTTTCTTGGAATATGCTGTTGCTAGCCTACATCAAAGGTCGGGGAGAATGTTAGCCCAATTTTTTAAAATCAAGCCTAGGCCTCAATTTGAAATGTTTCTGTAAATTAGCCATTACCCGTTGGCCAAGACACTTTATTTAAAGTTTAACTATGATACATTAGAAATTGGTCCTTTAGGTCGGAATAGAAAATGCAGTGCCATATGAATTAGTGCCCAGTGTATTTAAGGCCAAGAAACAAATGGCTACACCCACTGTGCATTCGCAAAGGTTTTAGCAATGTCTTGAAGGTTTAAGGGTTTCAGAAAGTGATACATCCCCCATATAGTGTCAAGCCTGAGTAGCTACTTATTTGTAGAGACCGAGGGGATTACCTTTTTAACACCTTTTTCTTTTCTAATTGATATTTTAAAGTTAACTCTAATGTCCCACTATTTCTACATTTTAAGCTAAAAGGAACATATAACAATTACATTAAGTAAGAGAGAGTGCATAACTTGAGTAGTTTGTTCGTGGAGCAGGGTCTTCGTAGAGGAATTGAACCTAGATAACATTTACATTGTATTTTGAAGACCCTATAACTATGGCGTTTATTTTATCCCAGTTGCTTTGTTCATATGCTCCAGCTCACCTGAAAAGTAATATGGATCCTGTGATTGTATTTTCCGTACTTAAAAAAGAAATTTAAAAAACATTTGCACTTTAATCTGCATGTCAGTAACCGTTTAGAATAACTGATTAAATCAGTGTCATGGGAAAATAAAATCATTGGGATTGTAGACACCGTAGATTGTGTTCTAATGTATTTAAAAAGCAAATTGGCATAATTATATTCAAGCACAGTGGCAATACAAAATGATATGTTGCATAAAGTTGTTAATTCACTGCTGCCGTTTTGAGTCAAAATGATGAGAAATAGTGTGACTTTTTTCACCTAAATAAAATATTATGAAAAAAGTAGACTGTCACAGCATTTTTAAGAGTCTGTCCAACCTCAATTCAAGATGACAAGAAAAGTCACTGCCTTAAATATTTATGGCACGCAAATAACTATGCTAATATAAAATGAGTAAAATTATACCTCACATGTTTGGGAGGGCCAAGGGCCTGCGACTTAGAAGGGTAAAAATGTTAGTGATTGAGGGAATAGCACAGCGAGCCCTAAGCGCTATATTTTTTTTAAAATAAATTTTTAGGCAGACTCTGCATTTTACACCAACACAAGTGAGGTTTAACATTTTCGGAAGTCCAAGGGGAATGCTGGGTCGTAGGGATTTTGTCCAGTCAAGGTGATTCCAAACAGAAATGTGAGAAAAATGTGTTGTTGTTTTTAGCTACATTTGAGGTTTGCAGGGGATTCTGGAGAGGAAAATGTTGGGGGATTCACTCAAGCCAAACCTCCTTGAACTCCCACTGATGTCTATTTTTCAGAAATATCTGGGTTTGGTAGGTTACCCTAGATGGACGCCGAACCCGGGAACAAAAACACAGGTGCACCCCTTTCAAAAGCAGGCCGTTTTGTGATGGATCATTTTGATGTCTCCACAATATGTTTTGGACCCCTCCCTGTCTCAGGCACTTGACCCACCCGCACAAGAGAGGTACCATTTTTATCAGGAGACCTTGGGAAATGGTGTGTGGATGGAAGTTTGTGACTCCTCAAAGATGCCAGAACTTTCTATCACAGAAATGTAAGGAAGATATGTTTTTTTTACGAAGTTTGAGGTTTGCAAGGCATTCTGGGTAACAGAACCTCGTGAGAGCCACACAGGTCACCCTATCCTAGATTCCTCTTGGTGTGTAGTTTTAAGAAATTTACAGGTTGCTAGGTTTTCCTATGTGACGGCTGACCTAGGGTCCAAAACCCACATCTAGGCGCATTGCAAAAAAGGGTCAGTTTTCTGTGGAAAAATATGATGTGTCCACGTTGTGTTTTGGGCCATTTCCTGTTGCGGGCACAAGGTCTACCCAAACAAGTGAGTTACCATTTTTATTGAGAGACTTGGGGAATGCTGGGTGAGTGGAAGTTTGTGGCTCCCCGCAGATCCCAGAACTTTTCATTACAGAAATGTGAGTAACTTGTTTTTTTTTTTTACAAGTTTTGAGGTATGCAAGGGATTCTGGGTAACATAACCTGGTGAGAGCCACACAAGTCCCCCTATCCTGAATTTCCCTTGGTGTCTAGCTTAAAAAAATTTACCAGTTTGCTAGTTTTCCCTATGTGCTGGCTAAGCTGGGGCCTAAAATCCACAGTTAGGTCAATTGCATAAAAAGGGTAAGTTTTCTATGGAAAAATATGATGTGTCCATGTTGCGTTTTGTGCCATTTCCTGTTGAGGGCAGTAGGTCTACCCAAAAAAGTTGGATACAATTTTTTATCAGGAGACTTGAGGAAATTCTGGGTGGGTGGAAGGTTGTGGCTCCCTGCAGGTTCTAGAACTTTCCATCAGAAGAATTGCAAGGAAGTCTGGGTAACAGAACCTGGTGAGAGCCGCACAAGTCACCCCATCCTGGATTCCTCTGGATGTCTACTTTTAAAAAATGTACAGGTTTTCTAGGTTGCCTAGTTAGAATAAGTTACAGGTGAAAATGTAGGTACAACTGGCAGTTTTTTCAACTCAGTTTCAATATTTTATAAATTCAACTGTTACTTTCTACATGAAAACCCTAAAGGATCTACACAAATGACTCCTTGCTGAATTCAGAATTATATCTACTGTTCAGAAATGTATAGCTTTGTATGATTCATTATTGTTTTTGCACCAATTTCTACCACTGACTGGAAGGAGGTGGAAGAACAATAAATAGGAAAAAATGCCAAAACTGTGTAGAAGATATTGGTTTTCCTTCAAAAGTCTGCCTGTTCCTAAAAGCTGGGAAGATGGTGATTTTAGCACTGCAAACCCTTTGTTGATACCATTTGCAGGGGAAAACAGATGCTTTCTTCTGCAGCACTCTTTTTCTTGTACCCCCTAAAAAACTAAATGTTGCTATATTTTGGCAAATTTCTTGGTCCCTTCAAAGGGAATCCACAAACCCTTGGTACCCTTAGAATCCTCAGGATGTTTGAAGAAAGTGATGCAATTTTTACGTGGATAACTCATGTGCTCAAAATGTTATGGGGGCCTAACTGCGAAATAATCCAAATAGCCAAAAAAGTGCATGGTGCACTGGGAAAAGGCCTGGCAGCAAACAGATTAACAAGACTGAATTTTCCATTCCCATTCGTAATTGTCTATGAAGTATCTCCATAGTAGATCCACTTGCCAATTTTGAATTCTTGGTAAATTAATTGTTTGAATCGTTGGATTTCTGCTCATCACAAATGCCAGATTGCTGGAGCTTCTAAATAAAGAATTCTTGATCTGGTGCCCTATTGTTTTCTTAAATAGTGCATTGTTGTTGTATTGTCTGTATGAATTAGTATCCTGTTCAACATTAGGGATGGAGCAAAGTCTTCAATGCAAGTTAGACCACCTTCAACTCTGGAACATTTATGTGGTACAATTGCTCTTTTTGTAACCATTGACCCTGTACTGTGACATTTTGAAGATCAGCTCCCTATCCGGTCAGAGAATCATCTGTGAGTATTGTCTGTGTTGGAAGGTCCTGGAAAAAGGAGATTTCATTCACAAAATTGCTTTTATTGCACTACCATAATAAGGACTGTTTGGCTTGTGTGGTGAGAGAGAGTTTGTCTTGCCAATTATCTTTCCATTGGGACCACTGATCCATGAGGCACTGCTGTAAAGATGTCATTTGATGAAGTGCATTTGAAAGTAGATAAATGCAATAAGCCATTAACATGAGTAGAGAGGATATCTGTCAAGCCCTTGAAAGTAACAACTGAAACAGCTGATGACATTTCAGAAAAATGGTAGACATCTCTCCTCCGAAGGATACACTGCTCCTTTTATATTATACAGAGTGGCTCCTGGATAGTGGGAAAGTTGACGAGGTGAAGAAATCACCTTCACGTGGTTGATATGTAAGTCTGGTTTTGAGAGCAGTATGGTCATTATGTTGAAATCTAACTGCGCTTGACTATAAGACAGTGCTTTAATCAACCAATTGTCTGGGGTAAATGTAAATCTTTCTTTGGAGGTGAGTTCAATTAATCAATCAAAAATAGCTTTATTCGATTGGTAAATAGCAATCATAAAAGCACACAATTATAAAATACATAAACAATTTCATGTAAAAGTTCATAGTATAAAACATTCCATGTAGTCACATGAAATATTACAGAATTACAATCTATAACCATCATTACTGTGCAAGAAAAGCATTCAAGTAAATATACATTTCCTGCGATAAAACACTTTTTTCAAAAAGGCTGTGATTCTTAGAACACTATTGTCATTATGTAATAATTGTAATGACAGTAGAGCAGGGCGACATTGGCTTAATCCCGATTGTTTTAGATTAGGAACCAAAAACAACCGCCTGTCAATAGAGAAACATTTACAGAATAAAATGACATGAATCGTAGTGTGGGTAAAATTTTATCACAAGGGCAGGGATCATGTGTCCAATCATTCATTACGGGAAAAATAACTAGTCTATGAAAGATCCCTAGCCAAAAACGGGTTAATAAGAACCTGTCCTAGGCACTGGGCACAAAGGATAAGTAGGGTTGAATATTACAAGTAGTTAAAATCAGTTGATTGTGCAGGACAGTGGACTTTGAAATCTCAGATGTCATTCTCAGGGTATCCAGCAGCATTACACACTCTTTCCTCAGATCCTGGTTACTGCCTTAATAGAAGAAGGATTTAGAAAATACTGTAAATGGCCCAAATCCTTAAAGAAATCATGAACGTATCTCAGCCAGGGAATCCTCATTACTCCTTCCAGTTTCATAGTATCTAAAAGGATATCTCTGTTCAGTTTTGTTTCATCTTTCGTCCATAGCTCTGACCTGATTAAATCAGAGATAAACGGGAGGCCTAATTCAGTGTGGCAAATACACCCTGGAGTACCACTTGGAACGGCTAAAATGTATTTTAAAAAAGAGTTTTCAACTGTTTGTATAGGGGTAGGGTCGGCAAACCCCCATACCCCACTCCCATAAAGAGCTGCAGAAACACACTTTGCGTTATATATTTTAATGAATTCCTCAGGAGGTCTTTTGCCCAGTTTCCTGGCAAAGATAGTAAGGGCGGAAGTGGTGTGTAAAAGAGCCAATTTTTTTGCTGCTACAGCTTATGTCCAGGAATCGTTCTGGGAAAAAAGGATACCCAGGTAAGAGAATTTTTTAGTGTCCTGCAATAAAAATATCTTTGTTTATCTTAAAACCTCTGCCACAGCACATAATAAAGGTTTTTGAAGAGTTGACCCTTCAACCCAGATCTTTCATAAAGAGGGTAAAACTATCCACGATGCGCTGTAGTCCCACCGGGGTACGTAACATCAGAACAGCGCCGTCTGCTTACAAGAGGGCTGGGATTGGGCGGCCATCTACTTGAGGAAAATCCTGATTGTCTTTACTCAAGGCTTCCTCAAGCACATTTATATACAAGTTAAAAAGGAATGGAGCCAGGACACAACCCTGCCTGACGCTACTCCTAATCGGGAATGCACCGAGCACTCGCCCTTCAAGCCGTACCGCACGCATGCCTTAGCGTCACTATAAAAAACATTTAAGAAAATAAATAATATTCACATCAACCCCCAGATCTCCCAGCAATTTCCATAATTTCGAGTGGACCACACAGTCAAAAGCGGCTGAGAGGTCCACAAAGGCTAAAAACAGGTTCCCTTTCTTGGCCCTCGTGTATTTCCCCACCAACAACGAGAGATTCAAACCCTGTTCTACTGTCCCCCAATCAGCTCGAAAGCCATATTGCAAATCAGATTGGATCGAATTTTCATCAGCCCAGTCCAATAAGTGCTCTAATATGACCCGGCCTGCTACCTTCAGGATGGAATCCAGTAGAGAAATCGCTCTGTGACAACCCGGGTCATTCCTGTCCCCTTTTTTGAAGATAGGCACAATGGTAGACTCTACCCAAGTGGGTAGGAAACCAGCGTTACAACTTGCGTTAAGCACCTGCACAAGAAAAGGCCCCCACAGAGGTATAATTGACTTAAATATGTCTATGGGGACCCCGTCTGGCCCAGGAGCCTTACCGCCCTGGCTAGCGAGTAAGGCCCTCTCAACTTCCTCCAAGGTAAACACTAAATCCTTGGAGTGAGGAGAATCATTTATATCTCGAGCCTCTACTGGGAGTTCTTCTAATCCATATACCTGAGTAAAGTGCTTTATCCATTGATTCTCCGGGATAGCTATCTCAATAGGAGGGCCAGTATTGTATGATAAAAATGGTATTCTAATTGCCTTCCAAAAACCTGCTCTGTCATTAAGTACTGAAGCCAAATGCAAGGCCTCCCAAGCCTCTTTCCTTAGCATATTTTTCCTATCTCTGATCACTTGTTTGTAAGCCAGTCCAGCTCTCCTAACATCTGTACTATTTCTTGGTTTTCTGTACAATTCTTTTTTTAGCAGTGAGTGGGATTGAGTACACTTAGAATCAAACCACCCACTCTGGGATCTCTTTCCCTTATGTTGCCTAGTGAGAGACTCTCTGATTACTTTAGTTATTGTTTGAAAGGACGCTAATAAAACAGCAGGGATAATATCATCACTGAGACATATCTCTATATCTGAATTGCATTTGACAATTACTGATTTAAGGATCTCAGTTTGGTCCACCATAGCCCATCGTAGGGAATAACCATTTGTGCTTGCGATTGTTAAGTTCTCTAGTAATCGATCACTGTTGTTAGTCCCTAAGATTTTCTCAAATGGCAGTGTGACAGTTAAACAGAGAGGAAAATGGTCACTAAGTGAATTATCAGATACATGAAAGGAGTGGAGTCTAGATGCAAAATTAATAGAGGCTAACATAAAATCAATGGTAGAGCAACAACCCCGACCATTAAATGTTGACGGCATGGTAACTGGTGATGAGCATAATTCATTAACAAACCCAAGGTCAAAACTATTAATTAATTCATTCAGTTGTTCCCCTAAGGCTGTATGACTGAAGTGTGAAGAGCATGCACCTTCTTCGCATAGAGCCCCACATAAGTTGTTTTCAGCATTTACACACAACATACAATTACCTGGGGGAATACTGTTGTAAAAGTTGACCAGGGCTATGGAGAACATTGAATCCAAATCCAGAACAAGTAATTGATAGTAATTATCATTAGCAAACTTAGTTATCATCTTTAAACTCAAAGAGTTAGATAAATACACACACAGACCACCCTTAGCTCTTCCTCTCCGCCCTTCAACCGCTGGGATATGATAAGTCCTATACCCATTTAAATGGATCGCTTCCTTGGTCCAGGTCTCCTGGAAGCAAAGAACTTCATATTGTAAGACAAAATCCCATCATAATTGTATATTTACGTTCGATCGGATTCCAGCAATATTCCAGGATGCAATATGACAGGCTGGATGGTCAACAACAGGTATGAGGGGTATAGAGGAGTTTACACCCTCTGTTGAAGTCATAGTAGCATGTACTGATTGGGTAAAGTCATTGGGGACATTAAGGACAGCCTGGACGCTATGTGGAGGCTCATTGCTAAAATCATAGTTCACTTGATCCCACTCACCATCATATCTCTGAATATCACCAGTTTCATGCAATCCTGTAAAGTGATTGAATTTTACACAAGATGCAATGCAGAGTCAATCATTGTCTTCCAAGCCACTTAATGCCTCAAAACGGTTATGTGTAGGTAGACGATATCTTGGCTGCCTAATTTCCAGATGATTTTCTGGTGCACATTGAGGACCTAAGTTCATTACAGGCTCTGAGGGGCGATAGAAATATCCTAAGGGGAGTATATTTATTACGTGGGGTGTAACAGGCCCATTTAGACCCTTCTCAATAATAGTCGTACCAGGTGTGGTGCCCTAAATGTTATAACAACACAATCACCTCTTAATAACTTTGGGGAGGAGCCAACCCATCCGATCCTACGGATCATTTTAAACTCCAAAAAGAGGTGATCTTTCAGACCAGTCCTAGTAGTAAGGAAGTGGAGTGCCTTATTCCTTAGGGTTGACCAGTGTTCAAATACATTAGATGCCAAAGGAGGAACATTGGCCAGAACAACTGTATAGGGGTAGCATCTGGGGGTAAGTTTACATTTTGTGATGAGTTATAAAGATTCTCACAATGTCGCGTTGATTTATACCATTTGCAGCTGCATCATTACTTCCCCCTTCCGCCCCCCCTGTAATTACTATGCTTGCTGTGCATGCAGGATTATTGGACTTTGATGTAATGGTCACATCCTTACACTTCTTTTGCTCAGTGGTTACAAGATTATGTTAGAGATTTTAAAATGTATGGGCTCCAAAAGGGTTGAAATCAGAGACTCTAGTTTACCCCAGAAATTCTCATT
Organism: Lissotriton helveticus; assembly: GCF_964261635.1. Lineage (NCBI taxonomy): Eukaryota > Metazoa > Chordata > Amphibia > Caudata > Salamandridae > Lissotriton > Lissotriton helveticus. Next base: position 1,510,340,517 of record NC_136057.1, read on the forward strand.
TTGCAATAGATGCTCAGGATTGTTTACTTCATTATGCTCAGAGGAGCTTGCTAAATGCTCCATGGATTCACCCACACCTTCAACCAGTTTCCCTTACTTCCCCATTGCACATGTAACAACCTTACTCTGCTTACGAATATTTTTACCCTTTCCTTTAGCGATTTCTAATGAAGATTCATATGTAAAAAACAAGTGATGCCAAGGACACCAATAACGCACTTATAGTACTAGGTGAGATAGCTCAATTATCCCTTCCTATGACAAATATATTATCATGAACAAAATAAATTCTTGTATTTGTTTTTGTAAGGCTTCCCACCTCCGCACAGAACACACAATGTTTTATTTTTCTTATTTATTTATTCAATTTAATTGAATGAGAATTGGATTTAGGCTAATATAATTTTTATGGCCATTTTCTACGTGTAAACGAACAAACACATATATATATATACACACATCACTTTTTACATAAATATATACAAATAAATATACATACATTGATCTATTGACATCTCTTTTTCGAATGTTGTAGCCCAATTTCTTTCTAAAGGATGCTTGCTACATGTAAAGACTCAGCATTCCTTCTCAAGTAAGATCACCCAGACCTACACACAAGGGGAATAACAAGTCTATATCTTTTTTTAGACCTATCTTAAGTCCTTTGCCCCTTGAAAAAACAAATATTTTTCTTCAAAACTTAGAATACTTTGGCTGGTGTCTTCTTCGAACAAAATGTCGACGCGTTTCAGCCCTCACAGTATGGGCCTCATCAGGACTCGGGCTAACAAGATATTCCGTCTACAGGATCAAAAAAATCATATATAACTATATACATCCTATAAATAAATATGTTAAGAGATCAGGGTTCTATATTTAGTATTTACATATATACGTCTGTGCGCAGACATGCTCAGGAGATCTATGATCTCCTTGTTATGGAAAAACCTTTGTGTCTCATGTTGACAGAGACATGGTTAGGGGATCTGTCCAATCCTGATATTGCTGCTGCCATTCCGCCGGACTACAATATTTTCCGGCAAGATAGACTGAAGGGAAGGGGAGGGGGGTGGCCCTTGTGGTGAATAAGCTTGTTACCTGTTCTGTTATCCCCATGGATACTATTACAGGTTCTGAATCCCTGGCCTTTTCTATTTCATTGGCCCCTCATCAAGCTCTTAAAGGGCTGCTGGTCTATAGACTCCCTGGACCGGTTGGATCCTTTTTTGATGAACTGCAGGCAGCTATCTCAGGGCTGGCCCTGAGTGCTGAGCATTGTATATTGGCGGGAGATTTTAATTTCCATCTGGACGAGGGAGAGGATCCGGATGCGAGCAAACTTCTCGATATTACGGCTCCTCTTGGCCTTGCCCCGTTTCTTGCCGGCCCAACACACGATAGAGGTCATACCTTGGACCAGGTCTTTTCCACGACCCCCTTAGAGGGTATTGAACTTCTCCCGGTACTCTGGTCCGACCATAGGTTGGCTAGGTTTTATGTTCCGGGTATGAAAAAACTCCCCTGCACTATGTCTAGACAGCACGGACCACTCTCCAGGGCACTGCATCGGGTGACTCCTGAGATGTTAGCTCAGGCATCTCTTGACCATCCTTGTCCTATTTCGGGTGACCTAGAGCGGGATCTAGAGTCTCTGCCTGCGTGGTTGACTGACAGGCTAAATGATCTAGCTCCTGTGCTGGCCCCTCGGCTGACCTCGAAGCGGGTTTCCGCTCCATGGTTCACAGAAGCACTGTCGGCTTCTCGTCGGCAGTGCAAGGTGGCTGAGAGGGCTTGGCGCGTTCAATACGATCCGTCGGCCAGATTTGTATATAGGACGGCGATTAAAATCTATCACCGCGATATCCTACATGAGAAAAGGAGTTACTTTGCTAGGAGGATAGAGGCAGCCTCTAATTCATGTAATGAGATCTTTACTATTGTGAGGGAGTTCAAGACCCCTCGGACTAATCTCTCCCAGGTTGCTCCCGTGGATACTTGGGCCTGCGATCTGGCCAATTTTTTACGGCTAAAATTAAATTGATTCAGGATTCCTTTCCTGAGAGGTTAGTCGAAGTCTCCTCCAGTTTTGGGGAGGGGTCTGCATTGCTGGCCACCGTGGACCCTGTCTTGGCGGTGTTCCCGCCTATTTCCATCTCGGCGTCTTTGGCATTTTTTGCCACTCTTAAATCTGGGTCACTTTTAGACCCTTGCCCGGCCAAATTCCTGGCGAGGATGGCGGCTGTGGTAAACCCGTTGGTTAATCCACTTTTGAACCTATCCTTGAGTGAGGGGTTGGTCCCGCAGTTCTGGAAGCAGGCGATGGTGATCCCCCTTCTTAAAAAGCCTGGCTTAGATCCTGAGGCGCTAGCCAACTATAGGCCTATTTCTCTCCTTCCGGCACTGGCCAAAGTCGTGGAGAAGCACGCGCATAGCGTGCTCTCTGCTTTTTTGGAGACCAATGACCTGTTGCACTCCACCCAATCTGGCTTCCGCCCCAACCTAAGTACAGAGACAGCATTGTTGGAGGTGTCAGAAGCCATTAAGGAGGCCCTGGATTCAGGCGGCAAAGCCATGCTTGTTATGCTTGAACTGTCGGCGGCCTTTGACACCGTCCCCCATGAGGGGCTCCTCGCCAGACTTTATGACATCGGTCTGAGGGGGACGGTGCTTAGCTGGTTTACATCTTTTTTAGCGGGCCGTCGACAAACGGTCTGGGCCTCTCCTAGCTCTGCTGAGATGCCGCCGTTGGGAGTCGGAGTTCCGCAGGGCTCTGTGTTGAGCCCGACTCTTTTTAACATCTTTATGACTCCCTTGGCGGCACTGGCTGAGTCTTTTGGGGCCCAGATGGTCTCCTACGCCGATGATACCCAGCTCCTCTTTACGAGTAAGAAAGGTGAGGAGTTTGATGGAGAGAGCATTCGAGAGTGCCTGGGGGCTGTCTTCAGGTGGTTTCATCTGAACAGCCTCAAATGTAACTCAGACAAGTCCGAGGTACTGTTCTTCGGCTGTGCCTCGGACCCTGATTGGCAGACATGGTGGCCGGCGAATATGTTCCCCCCAGCTCATGCGTCCCAGCTGGCTAAAAATCTGGGTATTAAGATCGATAATGGTCTGACTATGAGATCTCAGATCCCCGGTCTTACGGGCACATGTTTCGGCATTCTCAAGATGCTCCGGAAGTTCCTTCCCTTGCTCTCGGAAGAGCATAGGAGGATCACGGTGCAAGCCTTGATTGGCTCCAGGTTGGATTATTCCAACGCACTATACCTGGGCCTTCCAGAATATCTCGTACAGCGGTTACAAGTGGTGCAGAACTCCGCTGCACGCGCCATCTTTGGCCTTCATAGGCGAGCCAGAGTGTCCGGCCTATTGCAGTCGCTTCACTGGCTGCCTATCCGGAAACGGATAATTTTCAAAACGCTGACACTGGCCCACAAGGCGCTCTTCGGATCAGGAGCAAAATATCTTCAGCGCAGGCTGGGCTTTTATCACCCGGTCCGTGCTTTACGATCTGAATCTCTGTTCCTTGCGATGGTTCCCCGAATAAAGAAAGCCCGTATTGGGGGGCGTTCCTTTAGGCTCAGGGCTCCACAGCTCTGGAATGCCCTACCATTGGCCTTACGTGGTACCTCCAACCTGCTGTCCTTCAGGAGGGGCCTAAAAACTTGGCTTTTTACCCTTTAATCCGTTCCTCCGCTGACTGTCGTTGCCCCTTTTTCTTTTGTCTCTGTGTTATGTTTTTCTCTGTTATGAGTCGCCAATTAAAAGCGCCGGGACACTCCAATGGAGTAGCCGTGCGCTATAGAAATCAAAATTAACATAACATAACAACATAACATATTAGAACACCCAAGTAGCCTCGAAGTGGTTAGATTGCCAAGGAATCAAACCCATAGTGCCATTACTCTAAAACATGTGTGCACCCAGTGCATTTCAACTTTCAAACTGTCTTCCACGTACATTATAACTGTGAATGCAGAAAAACTCCCTGTGTCGTGCTTTAATAGAGAAATCGCAAGTTTCAAACCCCCTTTCTTCCACCTGTAGTCGTCCGTACAATCAACCTATTTACCGTTATCTTTGCCTTCTATAGTATATGTGTGATCTAAGATTCTCTTATTCCGTCAGGGGAAACTAGAACGACAACACACAACACCTTTTAGATACTAAATGTGTCGTTTTTTATGTCACATAAGCCATGACTCTCAATAAAGGCTCACCTATTATTTGCGTAGCAGTCACTGTGCATTACTCCAATGCTGTTTCTCATAATTTCAGTGTGAAGGCCCTCGTGTAATATGGTTCCCTTACATCAATTCCCAAGTTCTTATTCACGACGCACACTGGTAAAGCAAGAAAGAGCGGGATAAATAAATAAATAACTGACAAGCCCCAACGAGCTAAATAGCTATATTGAATGGAGTTCGCGGCTGGAACACGCCACTTACTTAGTAACGTCCGGAGCCTCTAGTTATTCATTAGGCACACCATCATACAAACAGACGCCGGCTTATCCTTCCTTAAAGCCGTGTCCTGACTCTTCCCCTCTACGTACCTAAAAGTGACAAGAGATGCGTGATTAATTACTGTCACACTTTAGCGTAAAGAACGATTCATTTTACTGAGCCGTAACACCCATTGGTACTCACTTGCTAATATTTGAAGAATTCCGTAATGTGTACACCTTTACACAAACGCGAGCCGGCTCCTACTGGTGATCACGTGACACGCAACAACCTCTTCTCTTACTTGACATTAAAAAAGGACTCTATGAACTGTTTTCATGATAGAAATAGAAAACAGAGGCTGTATAGCACTATCGAGGCTGAAAGTTATAACTTTACGCTGCGCGGACACTTGTTTTCATGTATTTATGGATATTGATGAATAGAGAATGTGGAAGACTAGAAAAGGGGAAAATAGAAATGTAAAATAGAAAACTTGAAAATTACTACTTATTTTTACCAAAGGACAAGTAAGAGAATAGAAAGTAGAAACCCCAATCTGCCACTCCTTACAATCTAATAATGACAACATATGCAAAGAACTGATCTATACAGTTTGTATAAAATAGAGAAAATGCATTCAATCAGCTCAAATTATACATTCAGATTAACGCCCAAATTTAATCTCTGTCGTTTAGACCAATACTTGCTGTCTTGTATTTTTCTATTAGTCTAGCCTCCAATCTGTCCAACTTGATTTTGATTTCCTCCTGTTTCATCTTTCCTAGTACGCATAGGACTGTCCAAGTCATATCATTTTTTGTGTGTTGATGGATTTCAAAATGCTGCACCAGGGGGGCTCCTTGTACCTTACATTTGACCCTAGATTTATGCTGGAGGATACGTTGCTTCACAGCTTGGGTAGTCTGTCCAATATAAAATTTATTACATGGACACCTAATACAGTATATCGTATTCTTTGTATTACAGTTCGAAAAACTTTTTTGGTGATGTTTATACCCATTAATTTCAAACTCTTTTGTATCTGAAGTTAGGTTACATGCCACACAATTTTGACACCTATAATGTCCTGTTATAGGCGGTAGATTCAGGAGTCCTCGTAAATCTTGAGGTGGAGAGTCGACTTTTCTAGTTGCTCTTACTAAGCATTGTGTTATGTTTTTGCCTTTTTTAAAAGCAAAGAGAGGCTTTTTTATTCCTAAATGTTCAATAAGCTTCCAATGTTTTTGAATAACTTTTTTTACTTTGTTAGCTTTCGGATCATACGTAAGTACGCATGTAAGGGGAGTGTCTTTTTCTTTTATTTTCGGCACCAAAAGCACCTCTCTAGGGGTAAACCAAGCCCTTTTCAAGGCGATCTTTACTAACCGTTTGGGGTAGCCTCTGGCTACCAGTTTGTCCTTCAGAATTTCTGCATTCTTAAAATATTCCTCCTTTTTGCTGCAATTTCTCCTCACACTGAGAAATTGCCCATACGGCAAGTTCTCCTTGAGGGTATGGGGATGACAGCTCGTGAAGTGAAGCAGAGTATTACCATCAGTACTTTTAGTGTACAAGCTTACTTCCAGGTGGCCATTATCATCTTGGATGTTGACATCCAAAAAATTCAGGTGTTTTTGGTTACTGGACATTGTGAAATTCAGTTCTTGAGTTCTTGAATTCAACCAGTTGTGGAATTCTTGCAATAGTGTGTCGTTACCATTCCACACCATAAAAATATAGTCAATATAACAACACCAAAAATTTACCTAGTTCTTAAAAGGATTGGTGTCATTATATAACCACTTTTTTTCGAATTCTGACATCACCTAATTGGCGATTTCCAGAGAGAAACTGCATCCCATAGCTACACCAGAGATTTGCAAGTACAGTTGGCCTTTAAAGGTAAAAAAAGGCCACAAATAGTGGCCAGTGACACAAGAAAATCTGTAGGTATTTGGTGTGGATGAAGATTCAGCATTTGTGCATGCGTGCGTTTGCATTTTGCCTTTTGCCCTCTAGTTGTAACTGTTGGCCGAGTAGGACTTTGTTCAGATGTTAATGAGACTATGTACGTAACTGAGTCTGTTACAAGATGTACAGAAGTATATTCTAATAATGGGGTGCTGTCTTTGGTACCATGGCACAAGAAAATCTGTAGGTATTTGGTGTGGATGAAGATTCAGCATTTGTGCATGCGTGCGTTTGCATTTTGCCTTTTGCCCTCTAGTTGTAACTGTTGGCCGAGTAGGACTTTGTTCAGATGTTAATGAGACTATGTACGTAACTGAGTCTGTTACAAGATGTACAGAAGTATATTCTAATAATGGGGTGCTGTCTTTGGTACCTTAAGTGTGGGAGTCAGTGAAAGTCTTCTCTCCGTAAGCTGGATTTCATGGACGAGGACAGATTCTGCCCTCAACAAAAAAGCATCTAAGGTCCCTGCCACAGACCTTCCTTTGCCTTTACTCATGGTTGTGCCAGAGCAAGTTTCCAGACATGTTACACAAAATAAAGATATATGAAAATCAAGGTCCCGTACTCAATCCAGCAACTAAGGGGTATAGCTTAGCCCTGCCTCCAACAGCCCCTAACGGGCGCCCTAACCCCGTAGTGGGCACCTCCTGTTGATTGATCTCGCAATGCGCGTAAAGTGCTGGTAAGTATAGCCCCCTGTCGTCCCCGGTGATGGCGGCAAGATAGCAGCGTCCAGTTATCACAGACAGTGCTATACTTGCTGCTGTGAACTGTAACATAAAGCAGACAAGATGGCAGACAACAAATGGATTTGGACACAAAGAATAGCAGCAATAAGGACAATAATTAAATGATTACATTTAAATACAGCAGCACTAACCAAGTCATTAAGAGCACGGATCGTCCAATGTAAGGGGGGTGCGCCACACGGGGGGTGCTGGGAAATGTAGTCCGAGGTGGGAGCAGCGAGTCTTGTGGCTTCGGCGATGCGGTGCGATGTGGTCCACTCCGACCTTCTTGGAAAAAGGCAGCAAAGGCAGGTAAGGTGAGAACAGAACAAGAACCAGCGCTGCAGGAGCCCCAAAGCGCTTAAAAGCGCCTCCTAGCACTTCCCCCGTGGACGTGCGCCACACGGGGGGTACTCGGAAATGTAGTCCAGGGGCGGGAGCAGCGAGTCTTGTGGCTTCGGCGGTGTGGTGCAATGTGGTCCCCCCCCGCCCTTCACCTCATCCTTCTGCTGATCTTGTTGCTTTAGGAAGCCAATGATATCCACTGTGTCCTTCTCAATCTGGTACTGATGCTTTGCTAACTCCTCATTGTTTCTTGCCATCCTGGGGGCAGCCTCCCGTTACTCCACCCTGGAAAACTCGGTCACCTCCAGAGAGCAGCATTAGCCTTTACTCGCTCAACTTCTGACTCTTTTTCCAGACGGGAATCGTCTTTTTCCCCCTTCTTCTTTCAGATTCTGAAGGCCCACTGTGCAACGAGGACTTTTTCCATCAGGAAGCCGGAGTTGTAAGCGCCGTCCCCGCCTCTCTGCGCACTGCCACTGCTTTCGAGACTGTCAGCAGTCTCTCAGCGCTGCGAACAAAATGCTCGGCTTTCTGAACCAAAGCAAGGATGCAGTCCTGAACCAAGCGCCCCTCAGATGCCTCTGTCTTGCCACCGATCATAAATGCTTGGTCTCCTCTTCAACCAGCCTGGGGAGCAGCGGCATCGGGAAATGCAGAGAAATGCCGCACGGAGCACATCCACACCTGCATCCAACGGTCAGGAACCACAAAGCGTGGGGCAGGGCTCTCACACCTGTATCAGACGGACTGGACTATGGGGGGATCGTGGTAGGACACGTTTTCCCGTCTCTCCGTGGTGAGTTGCAGTCACAGTCATGCATTGGAAAACATTTTGGGTGCAAACTTAAGTCCGAATGGAACGGCTGTGTACTGATAATGAGCTTTTCCCACTGTGAATCATCAATTAGTGTGGATATATCTAATGAAAGTCTAGCATCCTACATTTTCGTTTCTTGATCCCTTGGTTTGCCTGTCTAAGGTCCAGGATAGGCCTGACATTCATTTGTTTGTTCTTCTTGGGTCCCAAAAATGATCTTGAATAGATACCCTTACCTTTTATTAGATGAAGGAACTGGTTATGTTGCTCATTTTTTTAGTAGCGATTGTACCTCCTTTTATAATTACAGCAATTGATGATTTGGTGCTGACTTTGAAGGTATTGAAGATGGAAAATCTTAGAACTGGAGGGTATATCTGATCTGGATGATTTGCAAAACAATTTTTTGGGGTGGTTATTAACCTTCACTGTGTTAGATAAGTAGGAAACAGAATAGGGGAAGTGTTATTTTCGCTGTTTCGATGTTGCTCCAGACTCGAGTATTGGCTCTTTGTTTGCTGTTGATGCTGCTGACTTCTCCCTTGATTGCTCCTTGAATGGAACTGGTGTTGTTAATGTTGCTGTTGATGACCTTGGGCCAGAGGATAAATTGACATTTGAGGGGATAAAAACCTCTGTCTGGGCTGAAATCTATAGTCCGTGCAATGTTAGGAGGAACAATAAAAAATCTTTCTTTCCTCTAAACCCACTGCTTTCGGGGTTTCTGTCTACTTCTTCAATCTCTCAATTGTAGGTACCAAAAAGGACGGACCCAGTGAAAGGAAGGTTCATGATCTTGAATTGAGCATTTGGTTTAAGGGAAGCTGCTGCGAGTCAGGACAACCTGTTAAGAGAGATGCCATAGCAAAATTGTGTTATGGCCAGATCTGCTTAGATTGATTGAAGACAATTTGCCTCTCAATGAAGTTACTGTCTTCTGAGTTTTGGAAGATCATCTGCTAATTCACAATAGAGTCCCATAGCACTAAATCCTATCTTGCTAATAGAGTGGACGCACTAGAGTACTTAAAAGTCGTAGCTGCAGAGTTATATGTTTTTCTCCCTACTGCACCAGTCTCTTACTTTCCTTTACAGAAGTCTGTGGAGCTAAAGGATTTTTCTTTCTCATAGCAGAGACTATTACTGAATCTGGTTTGGTATCCTGTCCCATATAAATTGGATCTTGTTCTGAGGCTCTGTAATTTTTGAGAAGCTCTGGTCCTGCACCTTTCACAGTAGCTGGTGTAAGGAACTTTTCTTCTGCAAGTGCCACAAATCCCATTAAAAGAGGTAAAGAAGGTTATATCATATCAACAACGGGGCCTGAAGCAGAACACTCCTTGCCGCACCCGGCCGGGAAGGTTTGAAGTCTCCGGTGAAGTTGGAGGGGGTAGAAGGCAGCAAAAGGCCTGCTTGGATGGATGAAAATGCTGTAGACACTGCAATGCAGGTAGAGCGAGGAGACTGAAGGTGAGACAGGGAATGGTGAAGAGTACCATGGAGCCTCCTTGATGGAGGATGATGGATATTAGACAAAGGGGGCCTGTCCGCTGGGACTGCTCTGGTGGAGTTGGGAGCCTCCCTGCCCCAATGCCCACACAGCCCACACAAATTAAAGTACCCCAAAAAGTGTGGGAGAAATAAACAGTGAAAGTGTGTCTACTGAGGCCTGGACAGAAGGCTGGCCTGAGCCGAGATCATGATGGCAGAGCCCGTAAGAGAGGCCAGCAAGCGGGGACACTTTGGCAGGCACTAGTGGAGAGCCGGAGAGGCGAACAAACCCCGGCTGCCAGCAAATGCCACTCAGTTGGAGAGGGTACCTTAGAGGGTACCCAAAGACAAAGGGAGATGTCAAGAAGTATAAAGAAGTGTACTAAGTCCCGCAACGTTTAAGTAGCCGCCCCAGAGAACACTAACTCACCATGAAGGCGCCCCGGTGAGTGGATGGGCAGACTCCCCCATTCTTTAGCTCAAAACATTATGCCTGATCAATGAACCCCCAACGAAGGAGGATGTGCCTGGCGGGCTGAGGCACTGTGTTCCCCTGGGCACCAGCGGGCCGGACCAGGAGAATGTGAAACCCCTTCCCCAGCTGTTGGCCTCTCACAATGTCTCACAGTGACAATGATTAAAAGGACTGGATATGCCAGCCCTAACTGGACTGGGGACTGGGTCAGGCCTGAAGAGAAACTACTCTTAATGTACAGGTAGGTAACTACTCACCTTTTTACTTTTATGATATGCATTGTATGCTGATGGCTGCTTTAGCAGCAGAGGGAATACCCCCCTGTGGTGTTAACTATGTTCAACCACCTGGCTTCCCAGAGCTGGGATGTGCTGGGTGCCTAGTGCTTTCCCCTTAGGGATGATTCCTACTTTTTGTCTCTTTGTTGGCCACAGATGGCTGCATTGTGGTTGGGGGGCATTACTCAGCCAGGTTGGGCAGCTACAGTGGGAGTGGGGTGAATTATTCTGGGTTCAGTTGGGAGGGTAATATGTTTTATTGCTCCTCTTTCCTTTCCTCTCCCTTTCCCTGTCCCACCAGCCTCCTCTTACTATAGTGTGCTTAGGGATTGGCCTTTAGGCATGAGAGAGACTGCTGCTGGGCAATTGGATGCACGAGGTGAGAGGATGGCCCAACTAAAAGTAGTAACCTGGAATGACTGAGTCCTGAATGACAGACGGAAATTAAGACTGGTAGCTTCATACGTGCACCGCCATGAAGCTGACATCTCCTTTTTGGAGGAACTACACCTGACTGAGCACACTTGGACGTGCCTCCACGAGGGGTGGCCATTCTCATCAGGAAGGAGAAGCTGTGGCACATGCAAAAGGCCCTATGCAATACAAAGGGAAGATATAAGATGCTGTTGGGCACACTTGGGGGACACTCAATCAGGCTAGTCTTGATATACAGCCCCAATGTAGATGACCCGGACTTTTTTGGAGATGTCTGGAGGCTGGCAGATACCCTAGGCCCAGGAACGAGTCTGTGGGAAGATGACTTTAACATAGTTTTGGATACTTGGAGAGACAGGTCGGCCAGCTCCCTGTCCCCACACCCAAGAGCAGCTGCACAACTGCACACTATCACAGCTGACAACGGACGTGTAGATATATGGCGCCGTAGGAATGTAAACAGGGAGGATGATTCATGTGTATCCTCATCTGGCTGCTCTTGGTCGAAAAAACGACTTCTGGCTATTCTCGAGAGACGCACTCACCTGGGTTTCCGCGGTTACTCATTTAGCTAGAACCCTGTCCGACCTATCCCCGGTACTTGTCTAACTGGCGCAGCCCGAGTACCCAAGAAGAGCATTAAGTTAGTGATTTTTTCTGGGAGCATTACGTGATCAGGTGTTCCAAGACACCATCAGGTCAGCGATAATAGAGTATTTCATGTTAAACGAGGGCATGGTCGAGTCCCCATCTATGCTTTGAGAGGGATTTAAATCTGTGCTTTGGGGAGAATGCATTGCAAAACAGGAAGGAGTGCTGCCCCAGCTGCGAGGGGACCATAAGAGTCTTGAAAAGGAGATACAAAGTCTAGGGAGTGAACTTTTTGCCACCAACAAATCTGTAATCTTTGGTAGCATCAGGGGCAAGATTGGGGAGTTTGAAGAGGCAGCTGTGCATGAGAATCACTATCTTGGAAAGGAGGCGTGTGCAAGGAGATACACAGAGGGTAATAATGCCAGTAGGACACTAGCCGGACTGCTAAAAAAGCCTTGGGCTTGCAATTATATTATTGAATTATGCACCTCAGACAATGTTGCAGCGATAAGTCACATGGCTGCCCAAACTGAAATGATATCCTTCTACTCCTCACTTTATGAGGTGAGGTAAGGCAGCACCCCCACCCCCGATCTGGGCAATTTCTTTGACTTCATCCAGCTGCTACGGCTTGAGAGCGGGCACTGCAGGTATCTTGACGAGCCGGTTTCTGGGGAGGAGGTAATCAGGGTTATTCTTGCTTAGTCCGGAGAAAAGGCATCTGGACTGGATGGCCTGATGGCCACCTTTAACAAGGAATATTCAGCGCTGCTAGCATCGCATCTTATAAACATGTATGATGATTCGTTGGAAAGAGGGGAACCTCCCCATCGCTTCGAGAAGCGCTTATTATCACAATTCTAAAACCTGATAAAGGTCCATTACAGTGTGACTCCTATAAGCTGCTGTCTATGATTAATCTGGACAACAAAATCCTGGCTTAACTCATTGCAATGAGACTTGTACTATTGTTGCCTCAAGTAATGCTCCCCGACCAGTGTGGCTTTGTCCTTGCTAGTGCAAACATCTTACAACGTATGTACCTTTTTTGCTACATTACAAGAAATCGACCCCTCACTCCAAGCAGCCGCAATATTTTTGGATGCCAGTAAGGCGTTTGATTCCTTGGAATGCCCATATTTATTTGCACTTCTTTACCTCTTAGGCATTAGCTTAAATTCATTAAACTGACTGGTCTCTTATACTCTTCCCTCACAGCAAGGCTTTGGATCATTGGGATGATATCCCCCCTTTCCCCATATCCCGGGGCACAAGATAGGGATGCCGACTGCCTCCCCTGTTTTTTGCCATCGCCATGGAGCCCCTGGCGGCCAGATTGCGGCAGTATAATGCACACTGAAGTCTGACATTTGTTCAGCCGGTAAAACTAGTTTCATTGTACCCGGACGATGTGACTGTGCATGTCAACCGCCAAGCTGAAAATTAAGATCTGATCAGGGAAATCACGAGATTCGGAGGACCCTCAGGTACAAAAATAAACTGGAGAAAATCAGTGATCTCTCCACTAATGGCAGTCACAGAATGATTCCAATCGAAGCACCCACTCTGCTGGGCTGAAGGCCCAGTGAAATACCTAGGAATCTGTCTGAGTCATGATTTTGAAGAACTCTGGGGATGCAAATTAAGGACCAGAGGCGAGGATTATGCTATTCTTTCTCCATTTTTAACAAGAAAAAACTACCATTCCCATGAACCCTAGGGAATATGACAATGGACAACATCATAGAGTCCAGGATAAAGAATGTCCACCGCAGCTCCACAAATCAGGGCAGCCCAGCCTGGTCATAGTGCTTCACCCCTAGCTATTCTTTCTCCTCTTTCTTCACTGCTCGCAGCCCTCTCTGTTTTTTTGTATGGATTGTGGCCTTGTTGTTATTTGATTAGCTGTTGCCTAATCCTTCTTTTATAATGTGATGGTATGCTGTAGCGTTATCTTATGCTAATTGTCCTAATTTAGTCCACTGCAAACAAGGTTTTTCTTGATAGATATAATTTCTTGTGTTTCTCTCTTGCGAGCGTTTATGTGATTTCCTTGTCTATTGTTGAAAAGAGAATTTCCTTGTTTTGGTTTCAGGGCACCCGTTACTCCAGTCGCCCCGTCTCCAACCGCGGGAGTGTCACTCAGCTCCTACATGGCCGTTCGTGTGTGTGATTTGAAGCTCGCCAGTGCAGTCCTTCCGCCGGTAGATGGTGCTCGAGTCAGGTCCTCGTCCCACGGTGCCTCCACATTCCGCGCCTCACAGGAATCAGAGCCAGCGCCGCAGGGAGCCTTCTCTTGGGACTGGAGAGTGACCCTGCAATTGTGGGTTCATACTCTGCATTAGCAGTGCTTGTGGCTTGCTGCTGCTGGCAGCCTAGCTTACACCTTTAAGGTCTGTACTTTTAGGCCTCTTTGCTCTCCTTAGTATATCTATTGGAGGAATCTGTAGCAGTAACCCTGTGCTGGTGGGACCCCTCCCAGTACCTTTTTTCCTTAGAATATAGGGCAGCAGGGTCCCGGCATGAGCCACGTTAGGTGTTCTGCACCACAGCATTGGCTGACACCCATCCACCCCTAATCTAGGCCTACTCGGCCCGGGACTGCACAATACAGGGGTAATACCTGCCCGTACTATTAAACCTGCCATTGGAGTGGCCAAACTCACTGCTCCCTACACTACCAGACTTTCACCCAGGGGTACTTACCTGTGACATGGAGCACTACACTGAGGTTCTTGGTGAGGAGGATCCCCTAGCTGCCCTACAATGGGATGACAAATTTTATGATGCAGTGGACGCATCAATCCACAGGGCAGTTTTGGAGGCCATGACTCCTCTGGAGGAGCGCCTGTCCCACCAAATTGCGCAGGCATGTGAGAAGTTGGCACGGGCCATGCCATGCCTCCCGGCCCCATCCCCCTCCTCTGGACACTCAACAACCTTCGGCGAAGCGCACCCACGAGGCAGGAGTAGATCCCGATGCTTTTGCGTGCCTTAAACAGGCATATCTGGACAGTACCACCCGACAACCCTTCCTCCTGACCCTGCTGATGGAGACCATAGGGAATACGATGATGACGCAGGCCCCTCATGCCCCTGGCCCCACTCCCTCCAGCCACCTGCCCACGCAGACCAGGGTCTCTGCGCAGATATGCTGGACCCAGATGACATCCTTCACCGAGGTCTTTGAGCCGCATCTGAAGACCGCTGGAGAAGGAGGCCCACAACTGCCTCAGGGCGGAGTGCCCCCGCCTGTCTCTGGAGGGTAAGGTGGCAGCCATGCTGGATACCGATCCATGCATGGCTACTTTCCTCCAGAAATTCATCGAAGATCCCAAAAAAGGGATAGAATAGGTCCTGCCGAACATGCCAGGACAAGGTACTAGACACCCTGGGCACCTCACGAAGATCCTGGACATGGCAGAGGAAGCAAAGTCCTCAGGATCCCTCATCTCACCAGATACTTTGTCTTCTAAGGCGCACCGCGCCATGGTATTCCTTGGCAACGCCAACTGTGCTCTGTCTTCAGAGCAATGCAGATCTCTAGTTATCAAGGTGGACTCCAAGCTTGGAGATCTGGCTGACTCCGAGGCAGGCCCAGTAGCACAGGGGGGCCTTTTTGGACAGCCCTTTAACAAGGAGCTTGGTAGGTTTGTGAATACCTTCACATCATTGGACAAGGTACAGTCCTCCATAAAAAAGGTATTTCACCCATGTGTTTTCAGGGGGGCCGTCTGGGGTATTTTTTCCAGGCTTGGACTTCCATCACAGGAGATGCCTGGGTCCTTTAAATTGCCCGGGGGTTTCAAATAGAATTTTACAGGAATCCCTCGCAACCCGTGCGCCCATGGCCCATCACCTTTGCTGCAGCAGACGTCTTTTTAGTGGATTAGGAAGTGCAGTCCCACCTGGACAAGGGAGCGATCGGCAGAACACTTCCTCACCCCAGAGGTTTCATCAGCAGCCTCTTCTTGATGGCCAAACCACACAGCGGTCAACACCCAGTGATCAACCTCCCTGAGTTCAACGAGTGGCTCATCTACCACCACTTCAAGATGGAGTGAATCCACCTCGTCTGAGACTTGTCTCACCCGGAGATAGGATGGCGCGCCTGGATCTCAAGGACGCCTAACTCTTGATTCCTATTTTTCCTTTGCACAGGAGGTTCCTGCAATTTTTTTGGGGGGGATCAGACCTTTGAGTTCACAACCCTGCCCTTCGGCCTATCATCTGCCCCGTGGTGCTTCACGAAGTTCTTCAGACTGGTGGTGGAACGCCTTTGGGTTGGGCGTCAGGCTCATTATATACCTCGACGACATCCTGCTGATGGTTCAGTGCCCCCAAGCCCTATCCCAGCAGCTGCAGATGGCGGTTAACCTCCAGCAGAGTTTGGGTTTTGTATCAACGAAACCAAGTCCACCCTGGTCCCCTCTCAGAAGGTGACTTTTCTGGGGTTCTCAGCCTTCTCAGTCTTCCATCCAAACAGGTAACGAAGATCCGCCACAAGATTCGGCTGGCTTTAACTAAGCCGATCATCTCCCTCTGGCAAGTAGCCCACATTGTGGGCCTTCTGTCATAGTCAATTCAGGTGATATTCCTAAGACCCTTGCACTACCGGGCACTCCAGCGTATGAAAGCTGCACATCTCCGCAAGGGTCTGTCACACCTCTAGCAGGTCTCGTTATTTCAGGAGTCCAGGGCAGAGCTGTCCTGGTGGCTAGCCAACACGGAAGCTTGGAATGGGAGAGCAATATTTAGCTTAGCACCAGATTTAGTAATCGAGTCAGATGCCAGCAGGGCAGGCGGGGGTGCGAGATGTGGAGAATTTACTACCGGAGGTCTATGGTCACCACAAGAACAATGACTACATATCAATTGTTTAGAGCTCCTAGCGGGGTCGTTCGCGATCCAGTGCTGTACCAAGGACTCCATTCAGTCCTGCGTGCTCCTCAAGATGGACAACGTATCTGCAGTCAGATACGTCAACCACCTCGGTCATGACAATCAGGCAATAGATTACCAGTCATGCCACTTCCATGACGTGAGTCTGTGAAAACTCCACCCAGGGGTGTTCAAGAACCTGAACAACAAATGGGGCCCCTTCTCAGTGGATCTTTTCTCCTCTCGCCTGGACAATCAATTGCCCAGGTTTTTCAGTTGGAGACGGGACCAGCGGCTGGAAAAAAATGGATGCATTCCTTCAGGATTGGTAAGGGGAGCAGGGTTACGCCATCTCCCTCGTTCAGGGCCTCGGCTCTGGTTCAGCGGCAGGGGCGAGTGTGGTAATGATCACACCAATTTGGAGGTTGCAACCCTAGTTTCTGGTTCTTTTGGAATTTTCCTGGGTTTCTCCAATCCCTCTCCCCCAGTTTCCATCACTACTCCTCAAACCAGAACATCAACCTCAACCACTAGTAGTGCAGGAGTCTCTCAACTTATGGCATGGTGGATTACCGGGGACAATGGGCAGTCTAAGGCCTTTCGGGCGCAGCTGAAACGTTAATGTCAAAAGCATGGACAGACAGCACGGTCAAAGGTATAAGTCTAACTGGAGGAGATGGTCAGGTTGGTATTTGTGATTGGATCTCGATCCCGAGGCAGGAGATGTGATGCAGGTCCTAAACTTTTTGGCGTCCCTGGCCGAAGAAGGCCTGGCCTATAGGACGATTAATACTTTTCGTTCGGCCAGCTCTGCGGGCCACGCACCAGTGGATCGGGCCCTGTGGGAGAACATCCCTTTGGTTGTCGCCTCATGCAGGGAATACACCTCTCTCTTCCCCCAGAGCCCAGGTACTCAGTGCTCTGGGATGTCAACCAGGTGCTGAACCTTTTTCTGTCCTGGCAACCGAATAGGTTACTCTCCGGGAAGGATCTGTCGGCTAAGTTAGCCATGTTGCTCTGTCTAACCTCCAGCAGACGAGTGTCAGATGTTTGTGCCTTGGACATCTCCGTCAGGATTTCCCCCCCCCCCCCCTCCCCCCCCCCCTCTGGGGTTACTTTCACAATTCAAAGAAGAAGGAAATGTGGGACAAAGGCAATCTCGTATCCGGCCTTCCCGGATTGTCCCAAACTTGTGCGTGGTGCCATGCCTCAAGGCCTATGAGGAAATGTCAGAGGACTTTCTCCCCCCTGGGGAGCAGCAACTTCTAAATGCCTTACTGAAACCACACAGAGCTGTCTTTTCACCCACGATCGCCCGCTGGGTGACATGGGTCATGCAAGAAGCAGGGATAAAGCTTCAAGCCTTTGGGGCTCACTCAACTAGGGGGTAGATGGCCTCAAAAGTGTTTTCCTTAGGGGTCTATCTGGAGGACATACTCAACGCAGCAGACTGGTCCTCGGACTCTACTTTCAAATGGTTTTACTTCAAACCGGTTCTACAGATGGCCCACCTGATGGTCAGTAAGCTTTAAACTAGCATAATCCTCGCCTCTGGTCCTGCCATAGAATGAAAAATGTCCTAGCTATCTTAACGGAAAGTTTCAATTCTGTGAAGGACTCAGAGGTGAGGATTATCCCTCCCAGAGTACAGCAATGTGCTGGATACCCCACCATCATTCTGGAGTAAGTAAGCTCTACCTTCATTTTCTCATGGTCTTCTAATGTTCCCTGCTGGCACGTATGGTTCCTGTGATGCTTTGCATATATTCTTCCATTTCCGGGCTAAATCTTAGCCATGATTGCACCTCAAACGTGTTATCTAATTTCAGTTACGGACACAACTAAACACAATGTATTAGAGGTCAAGAACGGCTGATCTCGCGCGAATAAAGAGGAGGAATAGCCAGGGATGAAGGACTATGACCAGGCTGAGGTGCCCTGATTGGTGGAACTGCAGTGGACATTCTTTATCCTGGACTCTATGATGTTGTCTGTTGTCATATTCCCTAGGGTTCATGGGAATAGTAGTTTTTTCTTGTTTGCTTTTAAATGACTGCTCTTAATAAAAGTTGAGAAGGAATAGCATACTCCTCACCTCCGAGTCCTTAATAGAATTGAAACTTTCTGTTATGATAGCTAGGTAATTTTTCATTACGGGTGACTCATGGAATGGCTGGAGAGCCAAATAAAATGGAGGATGGACTAGCCCCTGTCCCTGGCTGTGCGACTGGCCATAGCTGAAATGGTTGTTTTCCCGAAGTTCCTCTATGTGTTCATTAGCCTTCTGCTCCCTTCCAGCAGCAGCTTCAGATGCAGACTGCGATTGAACCTGATATCCTTTGCCTAGGTCTGAAAACAACCCAGGATCTCTGGGGAAACCTTAACCCTACCATTTGTACTGTGCAGACTGGGCGCCCCTGACATGGATCTTTACTATAACTGCGCTCAAGCGCAATATGGCTTTCATTGAATATTCCCAATGCAATTTATGGCACATACAGCACTGGGTGCGTATCAAGAGAGGGAGAGAGGACCAGAAAGCTAGTCCTTATCCCCGGGGTTTATATATAGTGTTAATCAAAAAGAGACTAGCTTATGCATTATAAGTAGGACAAAAAGTTTAAGGACTTAGGTATGTTTTGTCATGGGATGGGAGCATCTGGTTAATTTGCTCATGAAGCCCTCACCCACCAACCTAGTTGGTGGCATGCTTCATCATCGGGCCCACCCAGTGACACCTTGCGTGTCCCGGGTGTGCTTCAACGCCTGATTACAGCGGAGCAGGTATGTCGCTGAGTGTGCGGTGAAGAGTGTTGTGAATGTGATGTTAAAACGGCTTGGCGATGGTCCCAGTACCCGAAGGTGAATTAGACTTTAATACCTGGGCCACCGTCAGCGGTTAAAAATAAGGCTGTAGGATGTTGGAGGCAAGTTACGACCTCCCACATCCATGGTAAGTCAACATGTTTCAGCCAGTGCCTTATGAATATGCTGGCTTTCTTCAGGACTAAATAAAAATAAGTGTATGTGATTAAACTAGTGGGTGTGTAATTCAGACTATGTGTATACACGCCCTAAAGTGTTTATCTATGTGTAAGAGGGGTATTCCCTTCTCTAAACACCTGTACATGTAACAATAGACAAGGACAAAACACACAGGGGGAGAAAAGAGTCACTTGAATGTATTGCATTATATACATCTGATTGCCGACTCTGTAGCGAGGAGGGTGCAGGCTATAGGCGGCTGCTAGTGTAATGGTAATGGTGGTACCATTAGGGTGAGGTTCGCACTTATAGTTCGGGGGTGGAGTGGCTAAAACACGGTAATTACAACCATAGTGCATATATGTGAAGAAAGGACGCAAGGTTGTTTCTTACGCTAGTTTAAGCAGTATTATGCTCCAAGGTTGTGAAGAGGCAAGGGGTTGACCCTGTAGGAAAGAAAGGTTTTGGCCACTTGGATTAGGAGACCTGTAAGGGAGAAAAGATAGTGCTTACCAGTGGTCGTGGTGGTTGTTCAGTCATACTCACAGCTTTTCTGGGTAGGATCTGCTCTGGACCTATTGTGCCTCCTTCGCATACCGGTGGCGAATGACCGGTATCGCCAAGCGTTTTATATCATGGTTAATTGGGTAATTGCTTGCATCTGTATGGTGGAGGAAAGAGTAGAGAGACTCAAACTGTTGAGTCATGGTGCTCGCGGGGGCGCCCGGGTGTTCCCTGCTACACGCGAGTCGCGTTCGCGCATGCGTGTTACCAACGGCAACAGTGCGCATGTGCGGGCGCTAGTCTTATCTCAGCGCATGCGCATTGTGAGAAGCGCGCGTATGTGTTCCATCGCGCTTGCATGGGAGCGGGGCACTGAGTTATTAGCCCATGTAGTGCCAAGGTGCTGCTATGGGTTGTTGGCGCTGGCAGGAGGCAGGAGACCGCTGGTGCGCGGAATAGTTAATTATGGATAAATGTACCTTGCCAATGCGCGGAACTGTTGGCACAATGGTGGGATTAGGGTGAAGTGCTTGGGAGATGCACTGAAACCATAGCCACTGGCGGGGAATGTATACTGCCAGGGTGCTTGATGGAGGGTTGCACTATTAACATGGTCATGGGGGCACCATTAAACCAGTATTAAGAACCGTGGGGCTCTATCTCAGGGGAGATATGTTACAAGGGGGTTCTTTGTAATCCGTGGTAGGCGGAGAAATGCCAGCCCTGGTGGGTTTACAGGGTGGTGCTGTAGGTATAAACCTTAGAGTCATGGGCATGTCAGGGAATTCCAAGGGATGGCGTCATTAAGGCCCTGGGTAGCCGTAGAAAGGCGATATATCCATCGCTGCTCTTTGCTCAGGAGTTTTTTGTCGTTGTCAATTGTGCTCTCTGGGATTTGCTCAATGATCGTCCAGTTTAGGTCGTTGGGTGTGTGGCAGTGGGTGATGAAGTGGTTGGTCAGTCTGTTGATGTTTTTCTTGCATCTTATGGTACTGCGACGCTCTGTTATTCTAGTCTTGACTAGTCTAGAACATGACCAAGCGGCCTCACTACCGCTGAACTCGGACCTTTACAGATCACAGACTAGACCACAGCCTAGGGTGGATACAGTGGGCTGTACATTATGGGCATGGAAGGGATTGCAATGCAGGGAGCAGCTGGAGGTGTTATATGCCCCTTTAGTGCCGCTACAGTGAATACAGGGGCCTGCAGTATTGTATTGTATTGTATTGTTGTATTGTAATTAAACTTATAATGCGCACAGCTACCCGCATGGGGTCTCCCGGCGCAACTAGAGGTAGCAGTGACATGAGTCTAGCAGGTATCATTGAGGGAAAAGCAAGGTTTTAAGATCTTTACGAAATTTCGTCAGGGAAGGTTCAAGTTTCAATGCCGCTGGAAGAGAGTTCCACAGTTTGGGGGCAAGGCAGGAGAAGGAGCATCCGCCCATTCTTGTCAATTTAAAACATGGAATCAGAAAATTCCCTTGAGAGGAGGATCTGAGAAGGCGGGAAGGAGAGTATAGTTGGACAAGAGACTGGAGGTAAGCTGGAGCTGAGCCCTGCTTGATCTTGTGCATGAAGCAAAGGGCCTTAAATTTGATTCTGCTTTCGATGCGGAGCCAGTGTAGATCTTTAAGATAGGGGGAGATGGGGGATCTCCATGGAACTTTACAGAGTAGGCGGGCGGCCGAGTTCTGAACAAGCTGAAGTTTCCTCTGGGACTCCACGGTAACTCCAAGGTAAAGCACATTACCGTAGTCCAGGCGCGAGATGACCAGAGCCTGGACTACGGTGCGCCTTGTCGAGTCCGGGAGCGTCCAGAGGATTTTGCGAAGCCACCCTAGGATGGAAAAGCAAGAGGCTGCCACTCTGACTACTTGGTGCTGCATAGATAGCGAACCATCCAGGACAAAGCCAAGGTTTCGTACCTGCACAACAGGCAGGGGTAGTGGGCCCATTTCTGGCGGCCAATGTTGTGGGCCCCAGAGATGTTTATGTTTGCCCAGGATGACCACCTCCGTCTTATCTCCATTCAATTTCAGGAGATTAGTCTGCATCCACTCTGCCACACGGCTAAGCCCCAGTTTGAGAGCGGACGGGGCACACGCCTTAGCCGGGGAGAGGGAGAAGATGATTTGAGTGTCGTCTGCGTATGAGTAAAGGGAGAGACCAGCGTCTTCCACGATGCTTGCCAGGGGCCTCACATAGATGTTAAAGAGCATAGGGCTCAGTGAGGACCCCTGGGGCACCCCATGCGCAGACGAACGAACAGAGGAAGATGAATTGGAGGAGAAGACCTGGAATGAGCGATCGCTCAGAAAGGAGGAGAGCCAGGCCAGTGCAGGGCCAGTCACCCCAGCCGCCTTCAGTGCTTTCAGAAGGACAGGGTGCGAAACCGTGTTAAATGCGGCGCTTAAGTCTAAGAGAATAAGCGCCGAGGTTTCGCCCTGGTCGAGGCGAGAACACAAGTTCTCGGTAACCCCCAAGAGAGTGGTTTCTGTGGAAAAATGGGTGCGGAACCCAGATTGAGACGGGTGTAAGAAGCCTGTAGCCTCGACGTGGGAGGTGAGGTGTGTATTGATATGCCTCTCCAAGATCTTTGAAAGCATAGGCAGTAGATTTAGGAAACTCCAACTTCATACAATGGGGAACACGTACCCTGATGGAACTTTCTTAGAGCTGTTCAAGGCACTGGCGGGGGAGGACCTGGGGCTGCTTGACAGAATGACGTGCTTCCAGCTCTGAGTGGCACTGCGCAATACTTGCTCCTCCTTCCCGGTGGAGCTGCCCAGGTTCCAGGCGCTGGAGGAATTCCTGACTAATCTATCTCCCCTCAAACTGATCACTCGGTTACACACATGCATGCAGCGCACAGCGCTGATATGCGTTCCGTGGGGCAGGTGGTCGACAAAGAAGGCATGTTGGTACATAGCATGAGGAGGCCGACTCTCCCCTTCCTTCTTCCCCTCTTTTTCCCCTTGGTTCCTTTTCCCCTAAGTTCTGTTCTGTGTTGTAGATATGATAGAGCACCCTTGATACTGTTGTAGGATATACTGAAAAAAGTAAAACTGACATTTATACCGGTGGTCGCTATGTATATTACTGGAGCAAGTCATGCAATGAAACAAATGCTATACTGTATGCAAATGGTCTAACTGTTGGCCTTTACACGCAGCTGTTTTCCATAAAAATAAATAAATACATAAAAAAGTCAATGGGGACGCCACTAACTGCTGTTTGAGCGCTTGTACCTGAAGGCGCTTGTCTTGCGATACCACCACTGCCTAGCGAAGCTCGCCGCACCCGCACCGCGGGTGCCGCTTCGTCAACTCTGCAAGGGGTTGAACCTTTGGACACTGAAACCGGCGCTAGGAGGACTTGGGCTTGGGTGCGAGGCTTCAGCGGGGCTGCGAGCGTTGCAGGGACTCCATTGCCCAGGAGTCCCTGCGTGACCGTGGGAGACCTTCCGGTCCGCTCTCCCTGTTGGCCCGCCCACCGCCCACTGGAGGGTTTTTTAAACCCCTGTTTTTACTTTCTCCCTGGGACGCCACTAACTGCTGTTTGAGCGCTTGTACCTGAAGGCGCTTGTCTTGCGATACCACCACTGCCTAGCGAAGCTCGCCGCACCCGCTCCGCGGGTGCCGCTTCGTCGACTCTGCAAGGGGTTGAACCTTTGGACACTGAAACCGGCGCTGAGGAGGACTTGGGCTTGGGTGCGAGGCTTCAGCGGGGCTGCGAGCGTTGCAGGGACTCCATTGCCCAGGAGTCCCTGCGTGACCGTGGGAGACCTTCCGGTCCGCTCTCCCTGTTGGCCCGCCCACCGCCCTCTACGCTTACTACATCTAGGATCAGTACTCCCGCAGCGCGGGACGCAGCTCGGGGCGAAGACCGGGCTAAGAGCGGGCCGTTTTAGGCCGGGCTGGGCCACCCCCCTAAACTCTACCTCACAAACCGATCATACAGCTCCTCCCACTTTACAGGTATGTCTCCTAGAGGATCCAGGAGTAAGACTGCGGCAAAAAAAGGTCCATTAACCGGCCCATTAGATAGCTTTATCACAAAAGCAAACTCTTTTATAGATCAGAGCATTACACTTATGGAACGGAGGGTATCCCAAGACCTCCTGGAGGCTAGAAGATCCTCAATGGGTCACCTGGCAACAGCCAGAACGCCGGTCCCTCAAAGGGAGCAAAGACAGAGCGAGGGCGGGAATAATAAAAGACAGAGTCTTCCAAATAGAGTGGATCTATCGGTCTCGAAATTGTCACAACTCTCAGAATCTCAACTAACATCTGATACAGACCTGGAAAAAACCCCAGACTTAGTACCACATCCCACCCCTGAAGAGGTAAGACAGGCAAGAGGGAGGAGAGAGGGAGCAATAAGGAAAAGGAACCATCTAGCGACAAGCAAAGTACCAAAGACTCAAGCTACCCCAGTCACAACAGAAGAAACAGGGAACCCACTTAGCCCCCCTACATCGGAAAACCCGAATAGGTACCCTGCAATGATACATCAAGTACACGATGCCTCACTTCTTACAAGCCTAGTGTTGGCATCAGAGGATTCGCCAACAAAGGAACCTGAACATAACTATAACACAGACTTATTAGATAAAATCGGTGACCTCTTACAGAAAACTCTTGCACCGATTCAGCTCACTTTGACCAATTTACAAAAAACTATAGTCGAACTCTCAGCTCTGGTGAAGACCAAGCATAACCCTAATTATTTTCAAGAGCAACCAAAAGTACAGAAGCCCGGGGTGTCTAAGTCGTCAAACCTAATCCCCGTGGCTCAAGCTAAAAGCTCGACTCCTGTCCCCACAGCAGCATCGAAACCCACAACCATGATAGCGTCTAACAAAAAAACAGAAGAGATTTTATCTGTAAATACCCTATCTGGAAAAAATAGTACTCCTTGCAATACCGTCACCACAGATGCGAAGAATAAACAACCCCAAACTAGACAACCCCAAATATATCGAGAGAGGGAGAGACAACAACAGGGCAATACACGACCAGTAACTCTTCCACCAGAAGCGAGTCCATTTGTTGTTATCCTGACCGGTGTCCCAGAACTGACAGACCAAAAACCTGAACCAAACTGGTCCTTAAAAAACAAGATACAACATTGGCTTACTATAAATCGCCCAGCACCCGCTTACTGCTCTACCCGAATTCTAATGGTTAGAAGAGCTCCCTGGGTTGGCCATGGTAAAAAAACAATACAGGGCGATTGTATTTTAATTACCTTTGAGGACCCTAGAATAGTGGAATATATATGTGCAGAGGGGGATTCGAATCTAAATGGGGGGATAGGCATAAAGCGCGTCTCTTTTTTCTACCCACCTAGATTTTCGAACGGTCCCTCACAAAATGATGGACCCTGGTATACAGTGGGCCCTCGCTATCGAGGGAGAGAAAGGGAAGAGTGGAGAGGGCAAGAGCAGTGGGAAAATTACAGAGAAGCACCACGTTGGGAGGGTTGGAATGGAATACCACTAACAAATATGTATAGTGGTTTAGAATGCGTGGACTGACCATCACAGCCAGATGAACAGACCCTCAAACTCCCAGACAATCCCCCAACTTTAGATAATCCTCAAACTTCTGATGACCCCGTTACTGTTGGCAAACCACAAATCGAAAACAGCCCTAACAACGGTCCTCTATCTTTGACCATGATCTCCTGGAACATCGCAGGATTACGGCCAAAGGTTGAGGATGGGAGTATCATGCACTCTGTGGACGGACATCAAATAGTCTGCTTGCAGGAGACATGGTCGCCAACAGTACTCCATATGCTGGGTTACAAGACGTACTTCTCTCCAGCTTTAGTGGGACAAAAGGGTAGGCCAAAGGGTGGATTAATTATCTACATTTCTAATACCATCAAAAATATAAAATTAAGCATTATTGAACTGGAACATAACTTCTAGATTATTTCTCTTTCTCTACCCAGAAATGAGTCTGTTGTCCTCGTTAACTTCTACAATAACCTCGAGGAATCACAGCTCCAGAAAGTGTTGACACACTTGCACGAGAAACTAACCACCCTAAGGCAGAAACAAGGAGCTAAGGGTTCAGCATCTATAATATGGGCAGGGGACTTCAACTTGCATCACTGTACCCAACCAGAGCAAAAATGTGCAGGAATGATGACAGAGGAAGGTAACTCCATTACTCATTTTCATCATAATAATATCGGTGGAACAATGAACGAAATTCTGTCAGATCTGGATCTCCAAGTAGTAAATACCCCAGTTGATAGTACTAATTCTTTAGAACCGACATATGTAGGAAGGGGATTTAGTACCACAGTTGACTATATTATAATATCGGCTAGCTTACAAACTAGAGTTAATCAGTTTGAAGTTTTACCTAACATCTTAAGTGATCATTCCATCCTTAAATTGGAATTGCTCTTAAACTGTCAACAATCCCTACCTGTGACAATAGCTACTGCACTGACCCAGGATAATATAAATCTGGGCCAAATAAATGGGTATACAATAAAGTGGGGTAAAGTAGACCCAGGGGAACTTACCAAAGATCTGATAAAATTGGCATATCCCCAAATCAAGAAGTGTCTAGACCCACAGACAGAAGATGAGGAACTTCTTAGCAATTTTGCCCAAATCATGGAAGAAACCAAATCTTTACTCACAGTAAAACACAAATTAGGCCCCCAACAAATCAAAGGATGGTTTAATCATGAATGCACTCAGGCACACTCAAACCTCAAAATAGCACTAAATAGAGATGAAAGGGACCCCCAGGCTATATCCGCACTAAGAAAGGAATACCTTGCCATCAGAAAAAAGAGAAAGGCGGAGTTAAAGCAAGCTTTGTGGGATGAGCTCCACTCTAGTGCCCAGGAAAAAAACACCCAGGCTTTCTGGAGAGTAGTGAGAGCCCCGTTCTTAGTTGACGATAAAATTCCAAAAATTGAAGTTGCAATAGATGAGTTAGAATGGGTATCACACTTTTCAAAGATTTTCCAAAAACAACCAATAGAACAAGAAAATGAAGATACAAACCTAGTGGTCCCATTCTACCCCAACCAAATAAACTTTGAAATGTCTGAAGTCCTTTTAGCCCTGAAATCAAGCAAAAACGGAAAAGCTCCAGGACCGGATGGAGTCCCGGTAGACTTTTTTAAATACAACATAGATCTCTGGGCTCCTATCATCACCAGGGTATGCACGGCAGCTGCTAAAAAAGGAATCCTAGAGTCCTGGACAAGGTCTGTGATGGTACCGATCTTCAAGAAGGGCAACCGCCAGGACCCTGCCTGCTACCGCCCAATATCTCTATTGGACTCATTGGGAAAGATAGCAGGCAGGATGATCCTGGAGCGACTTCAAAAATGGGTGGAGCAGCGAGGTATCCTGTCTGAATTGCAATTCGGATTCCGGGAAGGGTTCGGAACTCTGGAACAAGCACTAAATCTCTCGATCATCATTGGAAAATACATACACGCAAAGAAGGACAAACTATATATGATCTACGTGGACTTGTCCTCCGCGTTTGACTGCGTTTCTCACTCCAAATTGTGGTCCCTCTTGTCACAAATGGGAGTCGATTTACCACTTCAGAATTTTCTGAGAGAAATGTACTCCAAACCCTCTGCTAGAGTCCGCTATGGGACAAAAGGCGAGCTGTCAGCGCCCCTTAGAGTAGAGCGTGGAGTCAGGCAAGGGTGCGTCCTGGCCCCTTTCCTCTTCTCCCTCTATACTAACAACTTGGAGGTTGAGCTTTTGAGGGATGCCCAGGACCTCCCACAGGCAAAACAACGCCCGATACCCGCTCTACTCTATGCGGACGATGCTGTCTTGCTGGCACGGACTCCCCGCGAACTTCAGAGGATACTCAACAGATATTCTCTTTTTATGTCCACTTTAGATCTTCACATAAATGTGAAAAAAACCTTTGTGATGACGGCAGGTGCTGGGAGAAAACACCCTAAAGACTTAATCCTCAATAATCAAAAAATAGAGTTTGCAACTGAATACTGTTACCTGGGCATTACAATAGACAACAAATTGTCCTGGAAAAAGGCAGTGGAAGCAAGGAAACATTGCTTTAAGAGAGCAATAGCGGCTTTGGTATCATTTTCACAAAAGCTGGGAAAACGACCGCCCCTGGAATTACTAGCCATTTATAGAGCGAAGTGCCAATCAACAGCACTATATGGAGCTAGTGTATGGGGGCATATGGATGTTTCTTCCCTGCAAATCGCTGAAAATAATTTCCTGCGGTTCCTTTTAATGGCCCCAAAGCGATCCTCTACGTATGCATGTCATGTTGAACTAGGCGTCCCATACATTGAGGATTTGGCAAGAATACAACCGCTACTTCTATGGCGCCGCATCTGGATGCCATGTCACTGGACCATGCTCTAAAAATAAAGTGGTTAGCTTACATCAGGAATTTTTTTATCGACCTTGGGGCTGAAAAATATTATTTAACTCCCGAAAAAATTAGTGAACTCTCCAAAAAACAATTACAAACACTAGCCCTGGGACATTTGCAAAACCTGAGACTACAAATCGAAGCAGGAAAACCGTTGGTCCAACATGCTGTAATGGTTCAATCTACACTTTCCATCCAGCCTTACTTAAATCTTGAAATCAGTGCTTTTGATCGCTTTCTCCTGGTAAGATTCAGATTAAACCTATTCCACAGACTAGTAGCATTCCCAGTAGCAAACGCATGGGATACGATTTTACCTTTGTGTCCCTGCGATGAAAAGTCAGCACAAACCACTTTACATACAGTCTTGTTTTGCAAGTTTTATCATGAACATCGCAAACTTTGGCTATTGACTTTATTAAAATCTTGGGGATTTAGGCAGTGCCGTCCTGCTATGTTGAGTTTACAGCTCTTGGATACTGAAATTACCTGTTATCATGTTCTTAATTTTTTTTAATGTATATACAGACACAGAAAAAATCTGTGAAGCAATGGTCTATGAAATTACTTTCCATTGTAAAACCCATGTTTAAAAATTCTTTTTTATGTATTAACACTGCTTTTATGGATTTCTAATACTGAAATTCCGAATAAAGAAATTATATATATAAAAAAGTCAATGAAACTTAGGTGGACTAAGTGGTTATTTGTGTTTACGGAATCAGCAAACAATGAAAGCGCCATGATGTTTGCTGTGGTTCCAGTTTGCTTTGTAAAGCCAGTTTGATTCACAGGAAAAATTGAGTGTTCCTCTGCCCAGTGTTGTTGTTCCTCCAATAAGACTCCTGCAAAATATTTTATATCATTATCAATTAAGACTATTAATCAGTAAATTCCAGGGTCACCCGTCCCCTCCCTTGTATATTGGGGTAAACATTGAGGCCCTCCAAGAGGAAGGAATGCTGTGAAACTGCATTGCGGTGTTAAAAACCGGGGCAAGTTGGAATACCCAGATCAGTGGATCCTCCTTATTGAAGACTGGTGGAATGCCGTTGGGGCCCGGTTCCCAGTCTCTACATCCCCTTGCAATTTGCCTCTGTATGAAGCAAGTACTGATTGTTCACCAGACTGGTGTTGGAACCCACTCCTTGCAGAGTCTTTTCTATCTCCAAGTCATCTTGTTTGCACCTATGTTGTTCCCTTTAGTGATAGTGACTGCTCAGAAAGTGGTACCAGGTGACCTCAGAGAGGTTGGAAGCAGCCACCCTTGGGAGGGGTCTATTTATCCCATTTACTGTTCTCCAGGAGATGGTGTTATTTTTCTTTATAGTTTGACATGTGTGTCCTATGAACATAAGACCCACTCCTTCCTTGCACTCCTTTATAGTTTCATACAAATATTACTCGATTTTTTCACTGTTTGTAAATTTTATTTTCATTTCCAAACTTGTTTTGTAGCGAGTTTTTCAATCATTATATTCCATTATTTCTTTGTACATTTCTTTTTGCATTTCATTAAGTCCCAATGCATTTCAAGCAAAACAGCTCTTCATCAGGGGATAACTTTCTTTAATACTTCTAGTTCACTCATGATCAGGCTGGAAACATCTGATGCAGTGAAGCTGTTACCGTATTTTACAGCCCAAGGAGTCCTCTGACCTCTCCGTTGAAGATGGGGGTCTCTAGCCCATGCCGTCGCGGGCCGGGCTCGCACTTTTACTCACGTGAATGCAAGCAGCACAGCCACAGAATCACAACTTCAAGCTCCACTTGCGAAAGTAGGGTACCCACCTATGCACCAACGACGCCTATGTTAACCAACCTAAGAAAAGAACACACACAATCAATGAAATTGAGTGCATTACCACGCCCCCAAAAATCAGATAGTTATTTTTCTTTATGTCATGCAGCTGCTTAGCCCAAAAAGCATCATGGAACTGCCTTTTTGCCTGCCATTTTGCCCTTTTTAATTGTTTCCTTGTAGTCCTGAGGTCATTTGTTATAACAGAGTCCTCCGGATACCTTTTGAGGGCCCACCAGAGATGATTTACTTCCTTTTTGACTGTCCTGGTCATAGGGTTGCACACCCTCCTCTCCAGGGGGTTGACCTTGTGCTCTTGAGGTTGCCTATTTGTCATAATTGAGTTGACTGGTTTTGCAGTTTGGTCCACGAGATTTGGTGTAAACCTTTCCCAGCTATTCAATGGCTCTATGTCAGTTATTTTGTAATTAACCACCAGTGATTTCACTGTTTGTATCAGCGGTGGCAGGAAGGCAGACGTGCATTTTACCCCTGGGCGTAGTTCGCAGAGTTTCACTACGCAGAACTCTGCAAAGTGAGAAAAAAAATCCACTCAGTTCCGCTAGTGGCGGAGTGCAATACAAACTGCCATTCGCACTGAGATTCCTGCCACTCGGGTAGAAATTCTACCGGAGCAGCATCTCGTGCTCGCCAACTTACCGATCACGAGCGCTAGCTGGGAAAATACTCTGATGCACTATGCAAAGTGGAGTTGGGAGGCTCTCCTTGTGCTCCACAAAGTGCAGAAAACTCAGCGAACAGAGCAGAGTTCCCCGCCAATGCCTACAGTTGATGCATTTTACATTGATTGTATAACCTGGGAATCCCTGCTCTGTTGCAGCTGTATTTGTGTGTACACCCAGGACCAGGGTTATATCTTGTGGCCTATGGTCGCTATCTAATTTCTCACTAAGTCCATAAGGGATAACAATCTGCAGTAATGGGAGGAACCACAAGTGGTTTATGAGGGTTATATCAGCCATTTAGAACTCTGAGGCCTAGATGTTCTAGATTTCCTTGCAAGCATTGGCCTCTCCTGTCTTCTTTGTGCCAATGGGGTGCTAGCTGGGTTGGTCTTGACCAAAAGGCATCTTGGGCTTCTGTGACCTCGATTTTGGGCAGCTTACTCATTAGCCACATGTTGAAGCCGCCAATAACTATCAATTCATGGTTGATTTCTTTTAGTCTTAATGCTAAGATCATCTCAGTCATATTAACTTTGATCTTAGCCCTGGTTGCAGCGTTAAGGTGAATATAGACATTTACCAATATAGTTTTCTTGAACGGACTGGATGATGTCTTGACACTCATTAACACAATTTGTAAACTGACTTCATCAGTTTCTAGCTCTTGGCATTCAATGTTACTGGTAGCTGTAACATATATTACCAGACCGCCCTTGCTGCAACCCTGTTTGTGTACTTTAACTGCTTGTTTTTAAAAGTTTGTGAAGCCCTCCAGGTGGGATACCTACAGAGCCCAGGTTTCTTGGAGAAGGATTACATGAAAGTTGCATAGGTATTGGGAGACCCCTGGATTTTCAAACTTGTTTGACAGGTCTTTTATATTGCAGGAGCAGATCCTGAGTGTTTTGCCTGTGTTAGTGCTGAAAGCTCTTGTCTTCTCATTGTAAAAGTGTAGTTATATTTAATGTGACCAACAACCAGGGGAAGTTGCTCCACTAGGGCGGAGGAGCGTTGCCCCACTGCTTTCTCAAAGTGCGAGAAAGCCAAAACATAAATGGTAATAACTTTTAATTATTACCATTTTATTTTTGCTTTGTGCATTGTGGGCAGGTGAGTGGGGGGTCTGCTCTACTGTTTGAGCAGGGCAGGAGACAAGTGGTTTACCCACTCCGAGTGCGTAAAGACTATTTGGTCGGCCCTCTTGGGCCACCCAAACCAGTCATGTGCACTCTGCCCTTCTCCATGCAATCTGCATTCCAGCTTGCACGGAGAAGATGCCCACCACACTAGCCCCTGGCTGGGTGCCGCACTAACCAATCACAATGCTGCCATTGCAGCATTGTGGTTGGCTTAGGTGAGGGAGCCTGGCTGCCTGCTTCCTGTTCCTGTGGCGGCAGGAGAGCAGGAGCAGAGAAGACGCAGTACACAGCGGAAAGGTAAATTTATTTTAATTTTTTTATTCACCCACGATCCCCACCGCAACAACACCACAAATTACCCCCACGACCCTTCTCACCTGCCCCCACCTGCATGCAATGTCGCCCGCTACTGCCAACAATCAGCCCCACTCTATAGCCACTTCTGATTTTGTGGCAGACCCACCGCTGTGCTGTATTGCCCCTTCATTTTGGGGGCCTGGGGATTTCATCTGTGCATTCTTCAGAATGTAGTAGACCGTTCTTGGTCGGGCCACTAATAGATCATCCTTTTATTGTGTCTCTTTTTGTGAAGCTGGTACCTGAGGGTATCCTATTCCTTTGATAGGTGTTACTGTGATCCCCCAGCCCTGGAATATTTCAGCCACACTCAAGATCATTTCAGCCCCACACCACTGTAGTTGATTCATTTTTCTGGCCGGGGTTGATGAACTCAATTGATACTGGTCATGTGAGATGGCCTCTCCCATTCCGTCTAATGTCCGAAGAAGCTTGAGAATGTTACCCCTGTTTAGGATGTCATCAGGTCCTCTGGAAGTGTATTCAGGATAAAATAGTGTGCAGGGCAGTTTTTGTGAGCACCTAAAGTCCTCATTTGATATGTCCTATGACACATACTTTAGTTGCACTTTGCGTTCCCAGCCAGTCATTGATACTTTTTCTCTTGTCGTGTGAGTAACCCTGCCAAGGTGAGTGTGAGGCCTGTGCCAGTTAAGTGGGGTGGACCCGGCCCAGCGCAAGTGGCTACACCTCCTTCTTCCTTGCAGGGTTCCACCATATTGTTTGGAAGAGGCCCTGCTGTGGTGCTGTCCTTGGTGGATTTTGTTTCATTGACACAGGAGGCATGTGGTAATGTGTCTTGTGGTACAGGGTGTTTGGGGCTAAGGGTGACTGGTGCATTGGCCTCCAAGGTCTACTGAGCCTACCATTCACAGGCTTGTTTGTCTAGGGGTGACCATTTGTACTGGGACGGCATCCCTCTCCAGAGCATTGGATGTCCCATAGGGGTCTACGTCCCTGGGGAGGAGGGCTGACCTAGGTCTGGTGTTGAAAATTGGGTAGGTTGCCAGTTTTTTGATGCATCCCTTTCTCTTTCTTGCTCTCTTCTGTTTCTGTGACCCGCACCCCTTTGTTGTTTTGAGTCCTGTCAAGTAGTGGTGAATCTGCAGTTAGGGATGACGCAACCCCAGGGTCAAAGCCAGCAACCCAGCTGCCTTCGATTTTCCAGCTGTTAGGATTTTCACATTTTGGCCCCTTTGTCTCAATTGCAGGTTGTGACTCTGAATGGCCGGCTTCAGCTGATTGAGATATGACTTTATTCATGTCCTTAAGGCCGAGAAATAAGGATGACATTGTCACCGGGAGTGTTGACAGCTTTTCTAGGACAAGGGAGCATCTACTCCCTGTGTGTCAGTCTGCGCGCTCTTTATTAAATTGTTTAAATTTGCAATTTTCTCATTGATGCATTCATCGTACATACCATGAGATTTCAGGAGGCTAATTTAAACGTCCATTTTGTTAGCCTGAAAGTTAAGTGCCTCTACTGAGCTCTGCAAAGTTCAAATTGTGGTTGACCATAGGGCTTCTTGTGCATTCTTTTTTCCTTTTGGGTTTGGGCTAGGGTTTGTGGGTGCTACGTTTCAGTATGATGTGAAATTAGAGGGAAAAATAATGTTCCTGGTGGGGTGATCATATGATTAAGACATTACTCCCCTTTGTCTGTCCAGCTCCCATTGCCCTGTTGTCCATAACCTTCCCCTCCAAGCCAGGATTTGCTTGTTTAGTTCCAGTAGGCACTACAGTGGGTCCCCTTCATCCCTCTGTAGCCACTCTCTCATATGCATTCCAATTGTTGTATAGCGCTACTCATATCGGTGTAGGGTGTCACAGTACTTTACACCACCCACACATTATACAGAGACAATGAATCATGCAAGTATGTAAATCAGTCTATAGGGAATGCCACATAAGCCAATGGGGATTACAAGGTAAAGGAATAACCTGCCATCCATATTGGTGGGCAGTATATTTTAAGAGGGTGTGGGCTGGGGAAGAACAAACTCAGGATTTAAAGCACACCCCAGTGGTTGGGGTTTGGCATTACTAATAAAAATGTATATCAGCCCAAACTCTTTTTAGCAGCATTAAAATAATGAAAGACTGGGGAAGTTCTTATATACAGTAACACAAAAAAGTGAATTTCTAACTATACCATTCATGTTTGTATGCATCTCTTTGATGACAGTTCATAGGACACTGTCCTATGTCAGAATTGTAACTTCTGAACTGCAAGTAACACAAGAATCTCTGTGAGAAAGGCAGTAACCCACTGAGCTACCAACATATAATACAGTTTATCTGCATTTCAAAACTACCAACAGCCAAAGGATTGCTCTCCAGCAGGATCATTAATCACCAGTTATCTGGACATTTTAATTGTTGCCTTGCATCCATGGCCATGATAATGATAAAACAAGCATTGGCAATGCCAATAGGTCTCGCCATATAGTGGAGTTTAGTGTGTAAAGTCAGCCAGGGTGTGACTATTGTTGGTGCAGCAGTTTCAGTGGTACAGGGCCATGAGGAGCCCAGTGCCTACCAATTACTGTAGAGTTTTACAGTGGAACTACAGATCATGGGGTCAATTTGCTGCAACTTTGCTATAAAAGTTCAGTAAGTCAAGGTTTTTGTCCTAATAACGCTAATATTAGTGGGATTGCACATTTTTGTGGTGGGCAAAAGTGAAAGTACAAGTCCCTGAACACAACGTACGGTTGACTGAAACAGGGCATGAATGTGTCACAACCTACTTGGTAGCTATGTGAATCCTGGTTAATCCAAACAGAGATTTCAAACTCGCTTACTGTCAATATAAGCGAAGACTGTTTGCTTCACTGCCCATACCTGTGTAACAGAACATTCAAGTTAACTACCACTGCTCGGAATGAAAGCCCGTAAAAAGGCATACAACTTTGGGTCATTTACGTGTTTGTTTGTTGTGAAGGTTTTGTGTTTAAGTAAGAAGAAATGCTATAAGAAGAAATAGAAAGGGACGTGGAACAAATAAGGAAGGAGGTGTTTTTTATTCTAACATAATTGTCAGAAAGCAAAAACGAAATAAGACTACTTACGTATGTGTTATTTTTGTAAATTATACTGTTTTGTTGTATTGAAGCTATGCACGAGGACACATTCATTTGTAGTAGGCACGGGGAGATGAAGTGATTTGCCCAGAATTACAGGTTGCTGAGCTGACTCTGAGATTGGAATCCGGTTGCCCAGTTCTAAAGTTCGCTGCTCTGCCCTTTACGCCTCCTGAGTGACAGACTGTTAAGAGGCACACTACTACCTTTTCCACCCTATGGAGCTGTATGTTTTTGGCACTGCGACACGACAGAAGGACATACAGCCAGAAAATAAAATAGCTCCAGCAGACAATTTTGCTCTCATTTCAAATGGTGACAAGCAGTTCATCCAGAAACAGCTGAAGCTTGATCAGCTGACATCATAGACAACGTACCAGAATGTGCCTGTGCATGTTCCATGCCATGGCATACATGACATCGTCAGTCAGCCAGGGTGTAGGTATTGTTAGTGCAGCAGGTGCAGTGGCACCGGGTCCTGAGTGGCACACAGCCAGGTGCTAAAATGAAAGTCCTGCCCTGTTTTTGGTAAGAATGAGGTTTCATTTTGTGGTTGACATCAGTATAATTATGGGTAACAGTTTCCATCAAGCTGCTCTTATTTTGGAAGCTCTTTCATATGCGTGCACACGTAGTTGCTAAAGAAAGATGGATGCGTGCGCCTAGGAGTCTGTGGCAGTGTGAGCAGTTTCTTTTAGTTTAACTGCATTTAATTGGTGAGAAAAGTAACAGTTTCCATCAGGCTACCCTTATCTAGGAAAGTCTTTGAAATGCACACACACATAAATGCTAAAAGAAATAAGGCTGTATGCACCAGGAAGTCTGTGGCCGTGAGATCAGTTTATATTGTTTGTGTTTTGTTGTCTTGAAGCTATACACAGGGACACATTCCTTTTTAGTAGGTACGGGAAGATGAAGTTATTTGCCCAGAATCACAGGATGCTGAGCCGACGCCGAGATTGGAATCCGGTTCCCCAGTTCTAAAGTTTGCTGCTCTGTCCTATACGCCTCCTCCGCCTAGGAGGCTGTATGTTTCCGGCACTGTGCCACAACAAAGGGTTCAGAGTGACGACAACATGGGTTCAAAGTGGCATAGAACCAGAGGGTGTCCCTGCAGTGCGGGCCCACGTCTGTGTTCTATCGCCCAAAGCGGGAAAACCCATCAAGGTAGTGATTGGTCTACCATGCCTTTTGGCTGGAAGGGGGTTGTGTTGAACTTGGCCCTTTTTGCAGGGTCATCCCTAAACTTTTTGCCTTTCTCCCCGCCTTACTTCTCACATGGTGTTGGTGGTTTTAGGCCTCTGGGCACTTTAGCACTACTGTCCGGTGTAAAGTGCGTGCGCTCTCTGTGAACATTTGGTAGGATTGGCCTGCCCTCCCATAGGAATGCATTGAGGATTCCCTGATCAATGTGTCAGTAGTAATTGCTGATATGGGAGGGGCAGTGTGGTCAAGTTTAGTATATTTGGAATTGTCATAATAAATGCTGCGCAATGGTGTGCGCAGATTTCTTATGACTATTTTAGAAATGCCACTTTTAGAAGTTGCCATTTCTGTGTGCTATGTGTCTGCCTGGATGAAGTGAATTGCATGTCTGGCTGGGAGGTGTGTGTGGCTCCAGGAGGGGCAGGTTGAGTCAGCACTAGGCTGAATGGGACATCTGTATTGGGAGTAGTGGGATGAGTAATCCCCTGACCCTGAATGGGTATGTGCCTAGCCTGAACAATGCTGGCTCCGCCCCCTGTGGTGCGTCTGATCACCTAGCCCCCACCTGACAAAGGGGAAGAGGAACCTTGTAAACAAAGTGCTCCAATTCCCCCCTGAACCAGTTTCTGCTGGTTCCCCCAAACCCTGCACTGCAGACAAAGGAGAGATAAGTACCGGGGCTGGTACCCCATGTTGGTGTGCTTGTTCCTGGACCTGCTGGGGCATGCTGCTGCTGGTGCATAGGAGAAACCGCCATGAGGGCTGGCTTCCCTGGGCCCAGCCTTGCCCCTTGAAACATTAAGGATTGTTTGGACAACTAGCACCCTGTGAGCGCTTTCTTCTAATTTTCCCAAAGAAAAGGAGCATGAGCGCTCCACCGAGCTGAGCTGCGATCTTTCCAGAGGGAATCCCGATGTGGGGTTTCCTCCTAATGGAGGGGAGAGAAGCGGGAGCCCACCCCGCATTTTTGCTGCAGAGCGGGAGCTTACCCCGCTTTATGAATATTGAAACAGCGGGTGCCCACCTCGTGTTTGGAATGCTTATGTGCTTTCTTTAAAGCGGGTGCCCACCCTGTGTTACGGCCGAAGAGAAAAGTTCCGAGCCTACAAACCGGAAGCCAGGTGGCCTTCCTTACTATGGGTGGGGCCTAGAGCACGTCCTGTGAGCAGGGAGAGGAAGTCAGGCCTGCCGGAGATGCCACCAGGAGACCCGCCCGGATCCTCGCAGGCTCCACGTTGAAGTCCCGGTCCCAGGAAGGGGGACCAGGTGAAGAGAGCAGACAAAGTCTCCCAGCAAGAGGGAAGAACAGAGTGACAGTCCCAGCAGCGAGAGAAGACCGGAGGAGTCCTGCCCGACAGCCCCGGTGAGTAGGGGCTTCTCCAGTGTTGTGGTTCCATTCGAGGCACATTGCCTGTGCTTGGGGTGTTCTGAGCGGACCCACCAGAGAGCGGGCGGCTCCAACGCGGACCACAGTGTTCCTAGGGCCCGTGGGGGTTTGAGGGCCCAGGGGGGCCCGTGCCTCTCCGTATGGCTATTTTTGTACAGCTGCCCCGCCTGCTAGAGGGCAGCTGCATCAAGGGGGCACTTTTGTTTTCTAATGGTCCCGGAGTGGGGCTCATGATAGAAGTCCCTGAGTGGGACAAGAGATGCACAGAAGGTGCCAGGTCTTTTTGTTTATTCCCAGATGCACCGCACCAGTGTGGGCAGCTGCAACATTGGGCTACATGTGATGAAAGAGTCCCAGTGGGGACCCACCCAGAGGGCACAGTGAGGTGCCCATGTCCTCATTTTATTTTAACAGCTGTACAGCAATTAGTGGCAGCTGCAACGTTTAGGCCAACGAAATTGCGCACTTTGGGATTTTGCTGCATTGGTGGCCAACCCTGACATTTTGGACATGGGGCATTTGAGCCCTCTGAGAAGGCCAGTTGGCCAAGGGGACTGTGTAAGGTTTATAGGGCACCAGGCCCTAATGTGATTTATGTGCATTTGCATAATGGGTTTATGCTTGGGAGGTTATTGCATAATGCGGTTAGGCTTATGAGCTTATGGCATAATGTGTTTATGCTGGTGAGGTTGTGGTATAATGTGTTTATGCTTATGAGGTTGGCACAGAATATATTTCATGCCTAATTTGATGCTGATTGCATAATATGATTTATGTTGCAGGATATGATGCTGAGTACAGTGTTTTGCCAGTAGTTCCTGGTTGTGTTCTACATTTACTACTTGTGCTTGTGATGGTTCTGACAGTTGCCCAATTGGCCCTGTCATGTGTATATATCCCCTGTAAATACTGCCTAGTGCCAGTTGGCCCAGTGTATATTGTGTGATTACTATTCTAATGTGTTTTATGATAATACAAAGCCTATTTTTGATATAACCTTGTCTGGAGTTCCTTTTGCAGTGTGCCTAGTGTGTTGCTGCTGTGTGTGTGTGTGTGTGTGTGTGTGTGTGTGTTGCACTAGCGCTTTACACATTGCCTCTGGGATAAGCCTAACTGCTTGTGCCAAGCTACCAAGGGGGTGAGCAGACGTTATCTTCAGCGTGTAACTCCCTTGCCCTGACTAGAGTGGTGATTTTTGCCTGGCTTAGGCGTAAGCCCTAGCCAACCATAAATCCCATTTCTAACATTGGTGGTCAGCGGTGAGGATAGGACTTGCGTTTGCGCAGTACCACAGCGACAATTGGTTGCACTACAAACTCTACATTTAGAAAATCACAAGTTTGGGGATTATTTTTGCTGATTTGTTTTTTCTCCTTAAAAGTGTTCTTTTTTGGAAATGTGTTCTCTTGTTGCACAGTGGGTTGTGTATCTTGCCATGGACAGAAGCCAGAGAGTCTGAAGGAGGAGACTACCCCTATGCTGCGGGTTGTTGGGGTTGGCCTGCAGTGGTCAATATAATTGGCAAGGAGACACTAGCTCGGGAGGGTGGATTATCCCCTAAGTACAGTTTTCGTTTTCTGGATTCCCCAGTAAGGGTAGGATCCAGTGGTGGCAGCAATATGGAGTCCAGTGCAGGAAGTCCCACTCCCAGAGCCGGGAAGATGGTATCTAGTTCGAGGGGTACAGGTTGAGATTCAGGGGCAGTAAGAAACTGTCTCACCAGTTTTGGGGGGAGTTGGTGAATGAGTGTTGTGTTCCACTGGACGATTGGATGTGAGTTCTCTGATCCAAGGGAACCTGCATGGGAGGCAGACCTCTGGCTGCATGTTAGAGGATCTGAAGAGGCATTTGAGAGTGATCTTAAAAGGAGTGGCTTAGTTATCTTCCGGACGTGTGTGGTGGAAGAGGTTCTGAGTAGGCCAGCTAGGTCCTGGTGTTGTGGGAAGGGTGTAGGGGCTCACGTCCTGTCTCTGCGGAGAAGGAGTGAGTGTGGGGCTGTGTGTCCCAAGGTGCCCGAAACCCAGTCTCAGGGCCTGGATTGTTCCTTCAGGGAACACCAGGTTGAGGGCCTAGACCGTACTCATAGGCCATTTGAGGGGGACCTCCCAGTGTCTAGAGAACCTGGAGCATCTGTAAACAGAGCTCCAGTGGTTCTGGTGTCTGGCAGTGCCACTACTGAAGGGAGGGTGCAGAAGTCCAGGCTGAGGGGTGAGAGGGGGAAAGATTCCTCAGTGGAAAGACCAGTGGGTCAAGGGCCAGCCAGAAGGGCTGAGTCTCCTAGCAGTGACCATGGTGACACCACTTCTGTCCTGGGGGGTCTTCACGTACTGTAAGATGGACAGGTGTTGGGATAAATGCACCAGGCAGACTGTCATATGACACATGAGTTATGTGTCACCCTCAAGGGGGGCATGCCTGCTCCCAGGGAAGACCTGGTGCACCAGGCGCGTGCTCCGCTGCAGGGTTCCATCCCTGGGTTGGGAGGCCAGGTTCAGGTGTTGTCTGACCTGGAGGGAAGGACAACTGTAAACAGTGTCCTGACTGGTTTGTCTTCTAGAGGTACCACTCCTGAGGGGAGGGTGCAGTATTTTGTAAGGGGGTACAAAGGGAGGGAGTCCTCACCTCTGACCCCGGTGCAACCTGAGGGTTTAGATCCCAGGTTGGTAGACCAGTTGCTGGAGAGAGGTCCTGAACTGGTGGGTGAATTGTGTGCTGAGGTTGCCTCTCATTGGAGGAGAGTGCATGGGGCGTGGCTTGAACACCGATGTAAGCAGCAGCGGGCTCCGGAGCTCCTCCGCGGCTTCCCTCCAAAATATATGATCCTGGCCAGCAAACTCGGGCCCCGGCACCGCATTTAATGGCTGAATGACCGGTGCCCCTCCTGAACTAAGTTTCCGACAGCGGTAGGGGTGCTAAGAGAAAGGAGAGTGTTTATACCCTCCTTTGCTGTAGGCCGCCACCTCGGACGACAATATGGTGGCCCCACGCTGAGGATCTAGCGTCTGACTGCAGTGGCGGCGAGCGCGACCGGCTGAAGCCCCGAAGTGGCTACAGCCCTACTAACAGAGCCGGAGGGGTGTTTGCTGCTTCCCTGGACTCTGGCGGTGAGGAGGCTTCACGCACCGGCGGGTGATGGCAGAAACACCCCGGCTGGTCCAACGCGGTTGCCTGTCCTTAAAATGGCAGCGCCCGGGACATGATAGGCGCCATTTGGGGGTCGGCATGGGCTAGTCAACTGCCACCATCCCTGAAAACCACTCATTCGGGGTCACAGAAGCCCTAGGACTGACCCGGAGAGTGCCATTTGATGACCGACAGGCCGGGGCACCCTGGAGCATATTGTGGAGCGGCCCGGAACTAAAGAGGTGGGTCGGAGCGCGTGACCGAGGCCTGCAACCTTGCCTGTGCTGCTCTTGTTGCCTCTGCAGCCTGGGCCTCTGCTGTGGGCTCCCCTGGAGTGGCGGGGTGGGGTGTGCTATGGGCCCTCACCTTGCCTAGAAGCTGCATCGCCCCTACTGCCGGTTGGCTCTACGAGAAACTCTGGGGGTGCTGATTCTTGCCCCTGTGGTGGTGGCTGCACGTCCCCCCTGTGCCTGCCTGCGGCGGAGGGGACTCACCAGAGCGGATGAGATCGGCAATGGAGAAGGCCGCAAGAAATTAGGGTGAGCTTCCATGGGCTGTCTTGCGGGCGGACTATGGCAATGGGGAGAGGATGGCACACCAGGCTGGGGGACACACGGGTCGGCGGTCCTAGACCACGAATCTGTGGAATGCCTGCGACCTACGAGGAAAAGGGACTGCTACTGCACTGGTGGTGTGTCGCGGTGACACTGCACTGGTGACAGACTCGTGGTGGACTCAGACGGGTGGCGTGCTGGGCGACGTCGAGGCAGGCAAGGTACCGGCGGCACCACATGGACATTTCCTAATTAAGGCCAGACAGCCTGACGTCGTGAATCTCCTCTGAGGGGCGCCACCGCAGGACATCGGTCCTGCACAAGTTCGGAGTGGAGATAAGGGCTTACATTTCCGGAGCGGACATCCAGGGACGGCGGTGCCTTGCTGGTTTGGAGTGGGACTGTGGGCTCCCCCGGCGCTGCTAAGATCAGCAGTACCTGACCATTACAATGGGCCATGTGTCCGAAAAGAAGGGTTTTGAGGTGCTACGCCTAGACGAACCGGAACTGCAAAACAGAGGACGAGGATGGCGATGTTAAGAGACGGAGACCGGGACGGCCTGGGGACCCTACCCTGGGTGAAATAATGCAGGCCATTGTGGCCTCACGGGAGGCACTCGAGAAAAGGGTGGACGCCATCGGATCAGATCTCACCCTACTGAAGGATGACCATCGGAAACTCAAGGAGAGAGTGACGACCCACGAAACCAC
Organism: Lissotriton helveticus; assembly: GCF_964261635.1. Taxonomy (NCBI): domain Eukaryota; kingdom Metazoa; phylum Chordata; class Amphibia; order Caudata; family Salamandridae; genus Lissotriton; species Lissotriton helveticus. The sequence continues at coordinate 1,510,382,938 of NC_136057.1, forward strand.
CATGAAGGAAATCCCGGATGCGGTAACAGCCCTGCACCTCTCTTTAAATGAGTTAACACACCGAGTCAAAGTCCTCAAAGTAAGGGTGGAGGATAGTGAGGGGCGCTCACGGTGCAACAATCTCCGTATAGTGGGGATCCCGGAGCGCGAGGAGGGAGCAGATGCGGTCCAGTTCCTGGAGAACTGGTTGCGAACGGAGGTAGCGCCGGAAGGCCTTTACCCATTTTATGCGCTGGTGCGGGCACATAGGGTCCCAGGTCACCCGCCTAAACCTGGAGCTCCACCACGGCCAATGGTGGCGGGACTGTTACACTACTGTGACATTGACTTTATCCTGCAGAGGGCTCGGGAACAACAGAACTTGCAGATAGGAAACGGTAAGGTGCTGATATTCCCGGATTACACCAGGGAGGTCCAACGTCAAGGGTCCTCCTTTCTGGCTGTCAAGAGAAAGCTGCATCAGCTCCGCCTCCCCTATGCCATGCTATTCCCGGAACATGGGATGGGGTGGGATGGGGCTGCAAAGGGGGCTGCAAAGGGTATGCGGGGCGCATGCTGTAAGGGTTGTTGCGCTTACGGGATCCGGGGACCACTCTGATGTGGGGCAGCACGGCAGGTGGTGACTTTCCAGGAATGCCGGGGACCCAGCTGGCTACGCAGGTTATTCTCAAAGGAGGGGGGGCCGGGGGGGGTTCTGGGGGCATTGTGCGTGAGCCACAAGTTACCTCCTAGTTACGGTTCTAGATATGAGCAGTTTGGTTTGGATGGGAACCTGTTCTTGTGTGCCTGTCCTGGGGTGTGGGAGTTGGGGGAAGTTTGAGAGTTGGGTGGGATGGGGGAGGGTCAGACATGTCGCTAGGGGGGGTTTAGGTGAGCGCGTGCATGCGTTGGATCCATGGGCACCTCCATAGGCCTTAAAGTTATGTCTTGGAACATACGGGGGATGCACACCATGTGTCGGCGACACAAAATACACGCTTACTTAGTACGACGGGGAGTGCAAATCGCACAGCTTCAAGAAACTCACTTGACAAAGGCAGAGGGGGTGGCTTTACAATGCCGCTGGAGAGGACAGGTGTTTCACACCTCTTACTCGGCTTATGCCAGGTGGACATTGGTTTGGGCGTGGGCAGGCGTACCATTTCAATGTGTGAGGCAGGTGATTGACCCAGAGGGCAGGTTTACTGTGGTCACGGGGTGACTTGATGGGCGGGACATTACACTAGGAAGCATAAATGCCCCCAATGTTGAACAGTCCACCTTTTTTACACAGCTCTCACAGAAATTGGCGGGGAACTAATGGGCCCTGTTCTTCTGGGGGGACTTTAATTGTGTGACGGACATAGACCTGGACCGTTCCCACCCACCACTCCCTGACGCCCCTACTCGTAGAATAGCAGACGTCAGGCGGGACTGGCAGCGGAGCTAGGGGCTTACAGGCACTTGGAGGACCCATCACCATAGGGAGCATGACTACTCTTATTTTTCCACAGTCCATGAATTACATGTCAGGCTGGATGCTGTGTTGTGTTCCCCTGATGTCCATATATTGATCACGATGTGTGAGTATCTGGCTAGGACAACCTCTGATCACAACCCCCTCTTGGTGGCCCTGAACTGGGTTCGATTTAGAACGGCGATTCCTAATTGGCGTCTCTGGCCAGAGGTCTTGGAGGACCAGGTCTTCCGAACCACCATAGGTACTGCCATAGAGGACTATTTCCAGCACAACATGGGCACCTCTTTCAGTCTGCACAATGAGTGGGATGCATTCAAGGCATTGATACATGTACGGTGCATTGGGGAAGCTGTGGGAGTTCGTAGAACTCTATTGAGTGAGGTACAGCAGGCAGAACAACGGCTCAGGGAGAAAGAAAGGGAGAGACCGGGACGGGAGGACACTCAGGAAGGGCTACTGAGGGCGAAGGAAGATCTGGCAACGCAAGTGGAGAGGCTGAGGTGCTTTGATTACAGGGCCTACATGGTACGGGCGCACCCGGAGCGAGATAAGTCAGGAGCGCTCCTAGCTTGGTTGGCGAATCCTGCGCGCAGGGGCACGCCGATTCTCGAAGTACGGGAAGAGGGGGGACGATCCACTACGGCAGCAGGCCATTAACACGCAGTTCCTGGAATACTATTCCACCCTTTATTGTAGCAAACTGGACCCCAGAGAGCTAGAGGAAGGGGATTTCCTTGACATAGAGTTACCTCAGATTGAAGCAGAAGAGGCGGAGAGCCTGGGCCAACCGGTAGAATTGGGTGAGGTCCAGGGAGCTCTCAGGCGTATGGCCAAGAACAAAACCCTGGGCACCGACAGGTTACCATTGGAGTTCTATGTCACTTACATCAACGTGCTGGCTCCGCAGCTGGTGTCTCTTTATAACCATTCAAAACAGGTAGGCTACCTGCCTACCTCGACAAGGGAGGCAGTGATCGTACCGCTCCTTAAACCAGGCAAGCCAGAGTGGGATCGAACAGCGTATCACCCCCTGGCGATGTTAAACATTGACTATAAGATCCTGAGCGGTATCTTGGCCAGTCGCCTGATGGTGCACATGACAACTCTAGTGCACGGGGACCAGTCTGGGTTCATCCCTACCCGGAACACGGCCATGAATATTCGGAGGTTATGTCAACTGATGCATGAGGCGGCAGCAGGAGGCAATGAGGCATGTGTACTATCCATAGACATTGAAAAGGCCTTTGATAGCGTAGAGTGGCCGTACCTGTTTCAGGTTTTGAGGGCCTTTAGCTTAGGTGAGGAGTTTGTGACCTGGATGAAGATTCTCTACTCTCGCTCGACGGCCAGGGTTCGGACGGGGGGCGATTTCTGCTGCTTGCGACGTGGGCAGGGGGACGAGACAGGGCTGCCCGCTGTCTCCCCTTCTGTTCGCCCTGGCAATGGAGCCACTGCCGGCTTGTGCGCAGACAGGGGGACACTACAGGGGCCTAGAGGGGATGGATCAGATGCACTATATTGCCTTATATGCCGACGATCTGTTGATGTTCCTTGCCAATGCTAGTGATGAGCTCTGTGGAGCCCGAGACTTGCTGGAGAGACTGGGGTGAGTCGCAGGACTTAAAGTTAACTGGGCCAAGACCTGTCTGTTCCCGATGTGTGGGGGGATTGATGTAAGATGGGAAGGCAGTTGCTTACCTTACTTGGGGGTTAGAATTTATCATGAGGCAGCGGATTTATTTGAGGGTAACATAGGGCGAGCCCTGCGAGCTATCAAGAGTAACCTTGACTTCTGGAGGTCTCTGCCTTTGTCGGTTGCGGGACGAGTGGCATTACTAAAAATGATAACCCTGCCCCGTTTTCTTTATTATTTTGTTACTCTGCGGCTTTGGGTACCTGGGAAGCGCTTGCCCAACTCAACTCCATGGTTTCGAGCTTCTTATGGGGATCAGGGAGACGAAGAGTGGCACTGCCTACTATGATGCGTCCAAGACAAGAAGGGGGCTTTGCAGCTCCTAATTTCGAGGCTTACTACCATGCGGCTCAGTTCCAATGGTTCACACAGCGGATGGCGGGGAAACTGGGAGTCGAGGTAGATCAGAGAGGCAGGGACCTAGGGCTTCGCCACTTGATTCAGATTCTGTTACAGCTTCCGGTGCGTGAAAGGGAGGTGCCCAGAGAGTTCTGGGTATTGCGGCAATGTTCGTATAGGGCTCTACGACGCAACAAAGGGAGCCCGGCATATGCGCCTGAGATTCCGGTGTGGTTCTGCGAGGAGCTGCCTCATGGAGAGAACTGGCAGCAATTACACGAATGGGAGGAGCTGGGGATCTCCTCCATTGGGTATCTATACGAGGATGGTACACTCCTACCATTTCAAGATCTCATGGAAAGACACAAACTGCCTGCTCAGGACTTTTTTCTACATGCGGCTGTGACTGCAGCCATGCGCAAACACTGGAAAAAAGGGTTGGAGGAACCACAGGTCTTCCTCCCTTGCCAATATGTGGTCACCTCCGCGGGTAAGATCAAGGCGGTTACGTGTTTGTATAGAAGACTGACGCAGGGCTTGAGGGCTCCTCTAGAGAAATTGTGCACTGAATGGGAGGCTGACCTGGGAACGCCTATAGAGGCAGAACCCTGGAAAATGCTAATGGAACGGGCATGGAAGTGTTCCCGAAACGCGTGATTCCAACTCATCCAATTCTATGTGTTTCATCGGGCGTACCTCACTCCTTACAAAATTAATGAATTCTTTGGCTCCCACAGTGCCTGCCCGCAATGCAGACTGGAAAATGCAGCATTTAGGCACATGTTCTGGGATTGTCCATTGCTTCAGGTGTACTGGGGAGTGGTACTGGCCAAGTTGACAGAGGTGACGGAAAGGGACCTGCAGCATACTCCAAGGGTGTGCCTGTTACACTGGTTCCCCCACACTGCCCGCAACAAAACCACCAGTAAGTTCCTGGATTTGGGGTTAGTCCTAGCCAAACGAGAAATCACTAGCCATTGGAAGGCGGTCACGGCCCCCAGTGCTGCGCTCTGGCTACGAGACTTTATAAAGTGGGCGGACTGCAAGGGGACCCTCCGGCTCCAACTAGCTCAGAGAACTAACAATGACAAATTGTGGGACACGGCGAGAGCCTGGGTGGCGATGGCAGATCTGCTTAAAAACCCGACTGATGATGATGACTGATCCATCCGGCTATGAGCGCCCCTTTGCTACATGTGACCATAGCCGTAGGCCGTAGGGTGAGAGGGTGGGTGGGGAGATCACTAAAGTGGGTGCATCCTCCCGGGTGGGACATGGACCACTGCCATAGGAATCTAACGGAGTGTGCGGAATAAATACTGCGCAACAAGTGCGCTGTCAGGGAAAGCAACATGTCTGAGGGGAGGAGGGAGGTGGGGTCGTGGGGGGGACCAGGGAGGGGGATATTGAGTTGAGGGGGAGTGTGTTCTTTGTTTTCTGATCTGACGAATAGATGCCGACAGTGCTCGCATAAGCGAGGGGCAACACGGTTTAGCCCCGCAGGTCTATACCACATGGCAGCTGGGATATGACTCCTCCACCAGGAAGGACCACTCTCCTCGTGATGAAAAGATAGGCGTTCTAGACAAGCTAATGACATGCGAGGCAGTGACATGATGTGGCCACAACTGTCAGATGGGTGTTGCAGGTTTGCTGTATTTTATACGATGATATGTATGAGGCATCTGAGCGCATTATGATAAATTAATAAAGTCTGTTTTAAAAAAAAATTTGGAGGAGAGTGCAGAACCTCATGTTGAAGGTTCACTGGCAGTTTGGAACTACACTGAGAAGAAAGGGTGGAGAATGGCTATTATGTGCCAGGGGTGACTGTCGCCCCTCTGTGGAATGGCAAGGACCAGAGGTATCTGGATGGCCTAGGGTCTGATCCTGGCCGTGGACAACTAGGGAGTACCAGTGGGATAGCCTAGTTGGGCCTGAGAGTTTTTTTTACAGAGGGAACCACATGGGTTCAGAGTAGCATAGACCCTGAGGGGGTCCCTGCAGTGCGGGCCCGCGTCCGTGTTCTATCGCCCAAAGCGGGGAATCCCATCAAAGTAGTCATTGGTCTACCATGCGTTTTGTCTGGAAGGGGGTTGTGTTGAACTTGGCCCTTTTTGCAGGGTCAACCCTAAACTTTTTGCCTTTCTCCCCACCTTATTTCTGACATGGTGTTGGTGGTTTTAGGCCTCTGGAAACTTTAGCACTACTGTCCAGTGTAAAGTGTGTGCGCTCTCTGTGTACATTTGGTAGGATTGGCCTGCCCTCCCATAGGAATGCATTGGGGATTCCCTTATCAGTGTGTCAGTAGTAATTCCTGATTTGGGAGGAGCAGCGTGGTCAAGTTTAGTATATTTGGAATTGTCATAATAAATGCTTTGCAATGGTGTGCGCAGATTTATTATGACTATTTTAGAAATGACACTTTTAGAAGTTGACATTTCTGTGTGCTAGGTTTCTGCCTACCTGATGTGAATTGCATATTTGGCTTGTGATTAACAGGGGCTGAGAGGTGTGTGTGGCTCCAGGAGGAGCAGGGTGAGTCAGCACTAGGCTGAATGGGACATCTGCATTGGGAGTTGTGGGAGGACTAATCCCCTGATCCTGAATGTGTCTGTGCCTAGCCTGGACAATGCTGGCTCCAACCCCTGTGGTGTGTCTGATCACCTAGTCCCCACCTGACAAACGGGAAGAGGAGCCTTGTAATCAAAGTGCTTGAATTCCCCCCTGAACCAGTTTCTGCTGGTTCCCCCAAACCCTGCACTGCAGGCAAAGGAGAGAAGTGGTATAAGTATTGGGGCTGTGACCCCATTTTGGGGTGCTTGTTCCTGAACCTGCTTGGGGCGTGCTGCTGCTGGGGTCCAGAAGGAACCACCACGAGGGCTGGCCACCCTGGGCCCAGCCTTGCCCCATGGACATCTAAGGATTGTTTGGACAACTAGCGCCCTGTGAGCGCTTTCTTCTAATTTTCCCAAAGAAAAGGTGCATGAGGGATTCGCAGCGCTGAGCTGCGATCTTTCCAGAGGGAATCCCGATGTGGGTATTCCCCCTAAAGGAGGGGAGAGAAGCGGGAGCCCACCCTGCATTTTTGCCGCCATGCGGAAGCCTACCCCACTTAATGAATATTGAAACAGCGTGTGCCCACCACGCGTTTGGAATGGTTGGCGGGTGCCCACCCCACTTATGTGCTTTCTTTAAAGCGGGTGCCCACCCCACTTTGCGGCCGAAGAGAGAAGTCACCACTGCAGCTCGAGCCTACAAACCAGAAGCCAGGTGGCCTTGCCTGACTATGGGCGGGGCCTATAGCACATCCGGTGAGCAGGAAGAGGAAGTCCCGCCCACCGGAGGCGCAGCCAGGAGACCCGTCCGGAGCCTCGCAGGCTCCAAGTTGAAGTCCCAGTCCCAGGAAGGGGGACTGGGCGAAGAGAGCAGACGAAGCCTCGCCAGCAAGGGAGAAGAACAGAGTGCCAGTCCCAGCAGCGAGAGAAGACCGAAGGAGTCCTGCCCCGCAGCCCCGCTGAGTAGGGGCTTCTCCAGTGTTGTGGTGCCATTCGTAGCACATTGCCGGTGCTTGGGGTGTTCTGAGCTGACCCGCCAGAGAGCGGTCCGCTCCAATGCGAGCCATAGTGTTCCTAGGGCCCCCGTAGGGGTATAGAGGGCCCAGGGGTGCCCGTGCCTCTCCGTATGGCTATTTTTGTACAGCTACCTCGCCTTCTAGATGGCAGCTGCATCAAAGGGGCACTTTTGTTGTCTAAGAGTCCTGGAGTGGGGCTCAGATGGCACGTGTAGTGCCAGTGCCATGACTGCAACATTTTGGTGATAGAAGTCCCTGAGTGGGACAAGAGAGGCAATGAGATGCCAAGCCTTTTTGTTTATTCCCAGCTGAACCGCACCAACACGGGCAGCTGCAACATTGGGCTACATGTGATGAGAGCGTCCCAGTGGGGACCCACGAAGAGGGCACAGTGAGTGCCCATGCTCTCGGCACAGTGAGTGCCCATGCTCTCATTTGATTTTCGTTGTACAGCACTTAGTGGCAGCTGAACGATTAGGCCAGCGCAAATGCTGGTGTATTGGCAAGCAGCCCTGACATTTTGGACATAGGGCATTTGAGCCCTCTGAGAAGGCCAGTTGGCCAGGGTGACTATGTGAGGTTGATAGGGCTCCAGGCCCTAATGTGATTTATGTGCTTTTGCTTAATGTGTTTATGCTTGGGAGGTTGTTGTCTAATGCGGTTGGGCTTATGAGGCTTTGGCATAATGGATTTCTGCTGGTGAGGTTATGGTATAATGTGTTTATGCTTATGAGATTGGCGCAAAATGTATTTCACGCCTAATGTGATGCTGATTACATGATAGGATTTATGTTGTAGCATATGATGCTGAGTACAGTGTTTTGCCAGTAGTTACTGGTTGTGTTCTACATTTACTGCTTGTGCTTGTGATGGTTCTGACAGTGGCCCAATTTCTCTGTCATCTGTATATAATCCCCTGTAAATACTACCTAGTGCCAGTTGGCCCCGTGTATATTGTGTGATTACTATTCTAATGTGTTTATGATAATATAAAAGCTATTTTTGATATATCCTTGTGTGGAGTTCCTTCTGTAGCGTGCCTAGTGTTTTGCTGCTTGTTTGTGTGTTGCGCAAAAGCTTTACACTTTGCCTCTGGGATAAGCCTAACTGCTCGTGACAAGCTACCAAGGGGGTGAGCAGGGGTTATCTTGAGCGGGGAACTCCCTTGCCCCGACTAGAGTGGTGGCTTAGGCACAAACCCTAGCCAACCAGAAATCCTATTTCTAACACAGCCGTAAAATAAAAAGTTCCAATAGACAAACAATCTTATGGTTACTTTAAATAAGGACAAACAGTCCATCCAGAGACATTGTCATTTTAGTGACACTGTGTTGAAAATACATAGAAATGCTCAAATAGAAAATACTTTGCAGTGATTTTTCCTTAACATACACCATGTTTAAACTAATTACAAATCAAACATTTTGCAGGTTTTGTTTCTCACCATAAACCGTATTGAAATAAAATAAATACAAACAAAGAGTCAGGGCTTCTTTTCTAGCATACACTGTGTTGAGAAATGAAAATACAGGAAAAAATGCAAAAGTTGCTCTGTAATTACGATCGAAATAACTGTTAACAAATTAACATCCCTATAATAGGAAAGTTAAAACAAACCCTAACGAGGGGTCAGTACATTTACCCGTGCGCAAGATCTCTCACCCTTCTTCTCCATTGAACGGGCGCATAGGGTCCCGACCCGAAGACCTCGCTCGGGTGCCCCCCCCCCGACCATTCCTCCTGAAATTGCTTCACTATCGTGACAGGGATCCAATACTACGTGCAGCCAGACACGCCAAGACACTCAAAGTGGAGGATAAACAGGTGATGCTGTTCCCGGACTACTCGCAAGCAGTACAGCGAGAACGCGCCACATTCCTAGCAGTGAAACGCACCCTCCGCACCCATAACATTCAATATGCATTGCTGTTCCCGGCTCGCCTGAAGATCATCTACAAAGAATCTACACACTTCTTCGATACTTCGGCGGAAGCAGGAGACTGGGTGGAACGACACATCGGAGATCTCACTGCCGCACCAGCTTCACAGAACCACCAATCCCGTATAGGGCGACGACGGCAACATAAACGAGTGGCCCTGACACAACTCCACCGGCCCTCGGTTCCCACCGCTAGAAACTCCCCTGGTCTGGAACAGATAATCGCCGAACGTAGGAGGGCTCTGCGGGCGGCATCGGAGGCCAGACGAGCGGGCGGAGGCTCGGACGAAGATAGAGGCCCGCACATCTTCTCATCTGAGGAAGAACTCAGCGAGACACATACCTCCCGCGAGGGCTCCTTGACGCCACCCCTGGTGACCCCACAAACGGCGGACACTCTGATATGACGGATTGCGATTGAACGATTGGCTCCGAACAAAACGCCTCAGGTTGGCAGGACTTCTGCAGTACCACTGGTCGGTCATGAACTGTGACCGCGGCGACAGGCATCATTCCCCCCTTCCCCTTTTCTTTTTTGCAGCTTGATATGGGCAGCGACAGCACCGATCGCTGGTGGTGATACGCTAACACCCCCCACTGTAACGAACTAGAGACACTGCAAGATGCACAGTTTGGACGTATTGTCTTGTACAATAGGCCCTGTTAGTTGGGACGGTTCCTCGAGCACAGTTACAATGTTTCCCTTGTTACCCTACTTTCCTATGTTCCTCGGGGGGACACTGACGAGGATGAAACGAGCGATGGGGCAGGTGAGAACACGGATGGGAAGTACAGAGACGATAACTAACGACACTCATGACAGCGAAGGTTCCTAACACTGACTTTACTCTGCTTACACTGAATGTACGGGGTAGGCACACGGCAAGTAAGCGATACGCAGTGTACGCCTATATAAAAAGACAACAGGCACACATAGCTCTCCTACAGGAGACCCACCTGACAGCGGCGGAGGTTGCGCGTCTACAAAGAAAGTGGAGGGGTACTTTATGCGCCACAGGGTACTCAGCGTTCGCTAGAGGAGCGCTAGTATGGATTAGGCCAGGCACCCCCTTTCAGGAGCAAGTGCGTTACGCAGACAAAGAAGGCCGTTTTGCGATGATAGGGGGTCTGCTGGATGGACAATCGGTGCTGATAGGTAGCATATACGCCCCGAATGTAGAGCAGGCCACCTTCTGGGACCGTCTCACGGGAACACTATCCCAACACACACTTCTCCCCTGGATCCTAGGCGGGGACTACAACTGCATCTTGGACACTAGTCTAGATAGATCCCGCCCCCCGCCGGCACATTCACCAATCTATAAACAGACAGACCTCTTTAAAAGATGGGTGGAACACTGGTCACTTGTAGATGTGTGGAGGGCGCGCCATACTGACACCAGGCTTTACTCCTTCCGCTCGATTCCTCATGACTTATGCGTCCGTCTGGACCGCTTCTTATGCTCCGCGACCATACTCCCCAAAGTACGGCATACAGATTATCTGGGCAGGGTCCTTTCGGACCATGACGCACATATCCTGACCATTACATGGAAACCGCCTCACCCCCCTATACCCACATGGAAACTACCACGTGAGTGCCTCACGGATCCGGTGTTCAAACAAGAACATGGAGACCATATTCGTGATCACTTTACACAGAACAGGGGAACAGCTTCCTCGAGATCACTGGAATGGGATGCCCATAAGGTAGTAGCGAGGGGATACTGCATACAGGTGGTAGTGGGAGTACGCAAAACACTTGAGGGAGCGCTACACACCGCAGAACAGACCCTAGCAGATCTCACCAAAAAAGGGGACACGGGGGAGGCCACCATTGAGCAACTGGCCGAGGCAAAGACGGCCTATGCTATGACCCTGAGGAACCTCAGTAAGTATAACTTCCGGTTATATGCCGCCAAGATGCACCGTGAGGGCAACAGAGGAGGAACACTCTTGGCGTGGCTGGCTAAACAAGATCTGGAAATGAAACCGATTACCGAAATTAGGGATCAGGCGGGTAGACTCAGACAGTCGCAATCTGACATACTAACAGTTTTTCACACCTATCACGCCTCGGTTTATCGCTCATCGTGCCAGGAAGATCCACACACGGTTGATGCATTCATACACCCGCAGATCCCATCGGCGGATCACAAACAGCTAGATAACAAGGTGACGGCCGCGGAGGTCAAGCAAGCGATTAGAGAGGTGGCCCATAACAAAGCCCCGGGTGTGGACGGCTTTCCTCTTGAATATTATAGCGCATTCTCGGTCCAATTGGTTCCACATATGGTTACCATGTACAATGAGTCCCTTGACAGAGGTGAGTTGCCGAGATCCTTGAGGGAATCGGTGATAGTTACATTCCTGAAGCCGCATAGGGACCCCACTGCCCCCTCTTCTTACAGGCCCATTACACTGCTTAATGCGGACTGCAAAATATTGGGCAAAATACTGGCTGATAGAGTGGCTCAAATTTTACCCCCGCTGGTCCATCCGGATCAGTGCGGTTTTGTGCCGCGGCGTAACACGTCGCAGAACATACGCCGATTATTCCATATACAGGACACCGCGGGAGGCCGGTTCCCCAATGCTGCTTGCCTAATTTTAGACCTTGAAAAGGCGTTTGACACCCTGCTGTGGCCCTATTTATTCGCAATCCTCCAGAAACTCAACATGGGACCGAGGATACTTGCATACATTAGACTCCTCTATACCAACCTTACCACCCGAGTCAGACTAGGCAAATACATATCCCCGGGGTTTGCAGTGGAACGAGGGACCAGACAGGGGTGCCCGCTGTCTCCCCTGCTTTTTGCCCTGGCGGTGGAGCCCCTGGCGATACGCCTGAGACTAGAGGGTGCGGACTGGGGACTTCCGCTTGCAGGCACAACACACTGTGTCTCGCTATACGCGGATGATCTCCTCATATACATTCGCGATGCCACCCAAGACTTAACAAGTATCTGGGACACGCTGGGAGATTTCACGACGGCGTCAGGTCTCAAGGTGAATTGGGATAAATCCACGCTCTACCCACTAAGTCCCCATTTAGCCCCATTCGAGGTACGGATTGGATCACAATCACTTGCGTGGAATGGAGACGCCCCTAGATATCTGGGAGTATGCCTGTACCATACCCCGGAAGATCTATATGAAGGGAACCACCGTAAGACGCTAGCGGGGCTTAGAACTGCGGTAGGGTTTTGGAAAACATTACCCCTTGCTCCAATAGGACGAGTGGCCATCGCGAAAATGATCATGGTCCCCCGCCTGCTATATCATTTCACTAACCTCCCGGTGATCCCGCTGCGCTCCTTTTTCAAAGAATTAGATCGCCTTCTCACAGAGTTGATCTGGGGAGGCGGCAGACACAGAGTAGCATTAACAACACTCTATCTGCCCACGACATAGGGTGGTCTAGGTGCCCCGGCCTTTGAGGCATACTTTTTGGCAGCACAATTACAGTGGCTCTCGTATTGGACGGCGGGGCGGCACATGGGGGAATCGGTCACTGCGGAGGGCCCCACGCCATTGCCAGCACTGCATAGACTGTTGCTTCCTGGAACCAAGCCGATACGCTCCCGGTCGCGCCTGGTTTCCATAGCTCGCACCTGCATGATGAGAGTGCACCGTCTGTCGAAGGACACGCCCCTCTATTCCCTCCTACTACCACTGGTGGGGTTCCCCAGAGGGGACGCGTACTACACGGAGGGCTCCCTACGCACTTGGACGGAGCTAGCAGTTACGGAAATGGAGTCCATGTATGAAGACGGGCACCTTAAGACATTTGCTCAAATGATGGAGCAGTATGACCTCCCACCCAGGCAGTTCCTGCTCCATAAGCAGCTCGTGGACAGCAGTAGACGGTATTGGAGTCCCGACGTAGAGGAGCCCCCAACACATCCAGTGATTCATACTATCTTACACATGGGGATGGGTTGTCATCTAGTCACTTGGCTCTATAAAGTGGTACGTACACTGGTCCTCCCGACATTGCAGCCGTTACGCCAGAAATGGGAGACAGACATAGGAAGGGTGGTACACGACAAGGAATGGGACACTGCCTTAGAATACCCCAAGAAGGTCTCCAGAAATGCACGATTTCGAAATATACAATTTAATATCCTTCATGGGGCGTACCTCACACCACATCGTCTTCAACAATTCTACCCTGACATGCAATTTACATGCCCCCGCTGCCACGCTCCTACGGCGGACTTTAGACACATGTTCTGGGACTGCCCAACCATACAAGGGTACTGGGATAGAGGACACCGAACATTGAAGGACACGACACAGGTCACAAATATGACGACATGGGAGGCTTGTGCTCTGGGGATATTCCGAAGGAAAAAAACTGAGAAGATACCATGCCGTTTTATGTCCTTAGCAATCTTGTTGGCGAAAAGGGGGATAGCCATGCACTGGAGATCCCCAACGGGCCCACCAGAGGCAGCCTGGATAGGGGCGGTAAAAAAGTGGGGGAAGGCAGAGGAAGAAACGCTTCGGGAGGAAGAACTGAAAGGAACCCGTAAACACCCTATTTCCTTAGAATGGGTGCAGTTGCTTCACACCTTCACATACGAGACGGACCCCCCCCCGAGCCCCCACCTGATGGCCAACCCCAAACTCAACCACCCTCTTCGGTCCCACTCACTGCGGGACACATCTGAGGGCCACCAGACACCCGGGAGCATGCCGGTTCGGGAGCTAACCCTAGACTACCCCCTAGCTCACACCACGTTCGGAACAGTATTTGTGTAGCTACTCCCCCCCTCATGCGTTCTGGCGCAGCACCTATGCCCCGTCGAGCTCCTACACCTATCCGAACCACATAAATCCGATAGAACCATAGTCAGAACCCCCCCCCGACACCCCACTCCCCCAGTTGCTGATTCCCCACAGTTGAGAATCGTTGAATAATAGACCGGCAGACAGCCCGGGCGCAGTTATATACTGAACACACACATAGCATTGATAGTTCCGAAGAGAATCGGGGATACACCTACATCACTGGCCCCACCTCAGATGCCGGTAGTACTACCTCACAATCGCCTGAGAGTTACTATTGGAACAGGACCGACGATGCGGTAGGAAACACATGCATAGCCGTTTACTGGCGGGTGACACACTGACACCTCTCCGATGCATCATGATGTCTTTGCGATGAGTCACATACTGAGCACACAAGGCTTTGACACATGAAAAGAGAAAACCTGTGGTCACAAGACATGCAATTTTACCTATCTGATGTGCAACTGTGGTAATGTATTGTGATTATTGTCTATTCTTCTTTTTTGTTATGTGATGATTCAGACCCAATAAACAAATTTAAAAAAAAAAAAAAAACCTGACAAGGTAACCATAAGAGGAAACAAAAATTTAGAAGTCGCACTGTAGTTGCGACCGGGGTCATTGTTAACAGATGCTAGTCCCTGTAAAAAGAAAACAAAGACAAAAGAGGGGCCCTCACCGTGACAAAACTAATTAAAAATAAATGTGCACGTTTTATTTCTCCTTAGTCGGGATGTTTGGGATAACTGTTACCACATGCACGTCCCTCTGATAAAAAAGGGGGAAAAAACCCGGACAAAGCCAACAAAGACGGAAAAGAAATGCTTTGCGAGTTTGCAGGATTTTGAACTAACACACAATGTTTAAAATTATTACGTAGAAAATGCTCCGAGAGCGTTCTTAAGTTGAAAACAAAAAACTGGATTTTTTTTTTAGCATGGGCAAACAAAGCCCGACAAAGTAAACATTAAAAAAAAAGAAAAATGTACAAGTCGCACTGTAGTCGCGATCTGATCGGGATAATTGTTACCGGATGCACGACCCCATCAACTGAAAGAAAAGATAAACACGGGCCATCACACGCTACACAATGTGATGGCCAAACAACATAGTCACTAAGTGAAATCGCCACAAGCACACAAGGGAGGGACAGTTGATAAACAACACCAATAAAAAGCCTACATTTCTTAATGGCAAAAGCAACAGCCAACAGAAACCACTTAAAGTTTTAAAACACATAGAATACAATACAACAGGTCTTTCAGACAGCGCAAGCGCTGTTGAGGCTCGATCTAAACAGTTTAAATGAAGCATACACAAAGTATGTGCTTTGCTGGGCCTGTGCAGACATAAAAAATAAACGCAATTAGTAACACATTCTCTTACCTACTCTGTTAGTCAAGCTTTGTGGCACAGCCTTATCTGATATGCAGCTGCAGGGGTCAGGAAAGGTGAATAGGGATAAACAAACTTATTGTGTCCCCTTCGCCTATTGTTCCTGCACGATACAGCCCACCTTTCTAAAGGAGTTGTGTGATTGGGGATGAATTTGAGAAAGAGCCCAGGCCAAATCACTCTACTCCAAGAACAGGAAGGAAAACACATTTAGGAGTAACGTTTTAAATTAAAGATGCAATTTTGTATTGGTGTTTGCGCCGTCACTGCGAGGGCCAAGGCTCATGTTTGGGTGGGCCAGACTCATGCTTGGGTAGGCCTGACCCTTCTGCACCACCCCACCCCCCTAGAATCGAATCGGGCATGCAGTGGGATAGCACTTGCGACCTAAGTCTAGAATGAGGGTGGCGGAGTGAGCTAAAGAACGGTGATGGATTAAACCCAGATCAGTTGACTGGGGGTGAGTGTTTGTATTGTCAACGCTCCGTCCATCACCACCTTTGGTTTTTCTTTGTTCGCCCTAAGTTGGCAGGGTATGCTCAGACGTGAGTCCCTTGCTCACTTTGCCACTGGAGTCAAGCAAGCCCGGCTGAAGACGGCTGTAATGCCAGAAACCGGTCCTGGGAAGCTTGATTCCGGTCCAGGGAAGACATGGCTTGGCAGTTCGGGCTGGACTGTTCCCATGAGGCACAGGGTCAGACTGATTTGCATATGGCCATGTCTGAACTGGGGTGGCGGAGTGAGCTAAAGAACGGTGATGGATTAAACCCAGATCAGTTGACTGGGGGTTAGTGTTTGTATTGTCAAAGCTCCGTCCATCACCACCTTTGGTTTTTCTAAGTCTAGAATGAGCTCATAACGGCTACCTTGTACGGAGATTTAATTGTAATTAGGTGTCAATTATAACGTTCGGTGTCATAACCGTATCTGCTACGTACAAATATGAGAGGCAAGCTTTCAAGTGCTAAGTGAGTTATAAAAAGCAACAATTAACTCGGAGTCAATCCAACTTTGTAAATAGCTGCTGCAAGGGAGAGCTGTGATCATACGTGAAAGCACACCCGATTCTCGCATTACATGTTAATGAGCCAGCTGTTGAGTTGAGCTGGTCCTTAAGTTACTGATATCACACTCATAATTCGGCACATAGCCATGTTAGAAAAAAAGTGAAGCTAAATCAGTGAAGCTAAATATCTTAAGGCGTCATATTTCAACACAAAGTATGCAAAACTTAACAGAGGATTCACAGAGGAGTAAATGTGAATTACACCGTTGCAAGCACTAATAAACAAGTGGACCTTATTCCCAAAGTATGAAAAGGCACGAAAGCATGTCATTCATACGAACGCACAGCCTGCTCACTCATATATAGACTATGGGCCTCAATAAGAGCGGCCACTTGATTCATTGGAACTAATATGAAACCCCGGTAACACCCTGGATCTGTTTAGTTTCATCCAGAGATTTCGGTGACTATAAGCTGTCCGGGCTACAATGACGGACTAAGAAAGTAGTTGTGCTTTTCAGCTCCCAGGGTTTGCGTCGGGGAGAGGGAAACCCAGGAAGATGTGATAAACGCCCGCTTAATCTGCTCTTAGTGATGACTCGCAATCATTTGTCACGGCACTTCTCACACTTTTCAGCACATCGACGTTACACCTAAAAGAAACAGGTGTAAAAGATACAAAAAAGTGGGCAACTGTACTATTTGCTACAGTTTTTACAATGGAGGTTTAATAACGGGAGAGACGTGAGGGGAACAGAAATGTGAAATCTAAGCGCATACTACACAATAGCACAAGCTGGCATTCGAGAGCATTTTTCCAGGAATAACTTTCACTTGAACCTTAATCTTATGGCTGCATGAGTTGCTATCCAGAAGTCAGGTTTGTGAATCAGACAAATCTCTGTAGAGTATGACAATGTGTACGTGTGACTGCCCTTGATATAACAATTTATACCCGTGTTTGTGAAGCACAGTGTTACAGGTCAGGAGCTCATGTCACAAAGTCTTCTGGCTCAGGCAGCAAGCATTGTGATGTAGAGGTCACCCATTAACAAAATAGTACAAAAGAGCAGTGATGTTAGTTTTGCATTACTTGTGAGAAGTGACTACAGTGGTTTAATAAGGAAGTCTGGCGCAGCTTTTACAGTGGAATGCACGCTCGTGGTATATTATTTTATTAGAAATCTTGCAAGAACAGTACAAGTATTACGAATGTGTTTGCTCTGTATATGAAAAAAATGTATTTTCAATAAAAATATTTTGAAATAAAAAAAAAAATAATAATACTAGATGCTCAAAATTACAGGTATAAAAAGAATATTGTAGTGTGGTAAGGCTGAATGATTAATGAAATTCTAGCACCTGTTCAAAATCTAGTGAAGTGATACTCAAAGTAGGGCCCAGTGGCCGCATGCGGCCCTCCTGGCTTTACATGCGGCACCCTGGGCAGCAGTTACTCGACTCAGCACTATATGCAGCAAACACTTATTTAAAGGTCAATTGCAGTTAGGGAAAGGAAATAACTAGGCCGGTAACTTTAGGAATACTTCATTTTTAAAAGACAGCTTCAAGATATACATACGTTGTTTCCCCTACTCCCTCTTTACACCCCCGCTGGCATCAGTGCGGCCCTCGGTCACACCGTAGACTAAACTTTGCGGCCCGGGAAAATGTTTGCGAGTACCCATGATCTGGTGTATATATTATTTGAAGAAAAGCAGAACTCACCTAATGGCTCCCGTTCCAAAAGATAGAGATAACTCTCAAAGAAGTCGTTCCTGAGGGCCTGGTGCAGGATGAAGGACATGCTGTGCCGGCATAGCTTCTCGTCTGTTTTCTGCCAGCGAGACCTGAACGCCAAATGCGCCCCCAAAAACTCCATGTTTTTGTAATCTGCTTTAAAGGCAACAGAGGAGCTTTGAAGGTGAGCGCGGTGACCGACGGTGAGATTTTAAGAGTTGGGAGCACCGTGCCGTCTAATCGCAGGGGAAGCTGCTGGCATTTGCTCAGAATATTCACAGGAGTATGATCTTTCAGGCACCACGTGCTGTGTGGGAGAACGCAAACTATAACAACGTAGGCCGCCGAGAACTGCTGAGCAAGGGTAAACGTATATCTGGTCAAAGGAGATTTCATGTTGTGAAAACGGCTCTATTTTAAGTTATAGTGGCAGGGAGAAGCAGCGGGGAAACGAAACCCTGACATGCCCTTACATATAGGCGCTTGAAGTAGGTGCGCGGGGGTGCTGTAGCACCAAAATAACCTCCGAAAGGTGAATGAGAATTAACGATGATGATTCTTTTTCTTTTCATATTTGCTATGTACTCAAAGACAGATGTCAAATGTCAGTCTAGCCTTCTAAATAATTGCTGCTTATTAATTTTACCCGGAGACTAGTATTCATTTTTTTGAATCTCTGCAAGTTTATCCTCATATGTATGAAGGCATTTTGCATTTCCTAACGGTGCAAATCATAATTGTGGGCCATTAGGAAATGTAAAATGCCATTTCGGTATGTACGGAAGGCATTTGTGGTGGTGTAAAATGCAATTTCGATCTAATAGAAATCACATTTTGGAAATTGCTAAATAGGAAATTATTAATATGGCTTTCCAAATAGCGAATCGCTAACCGCATGAACAAAGGAATTCCTAATTGAGGATAGTCGCAAAATGGCCATTTAGGAAATGCAGTTACCATCAATCTGGTGGTAATCAGGTGAAAACTATAAAAAGGCTCCTAAATGCATCTGGCTCTTTCAGAAAGGAGGCCCTCTAATATTTTGGCGAGGAGGATGAGAATTCTGGCACAAAAGAGGAGAAGACAGAAAAGGATATTTAGGATGATGGTGTCATGCATGCTATGATATGCATTCAGTATGTGGCAGGGGCGGGGCACATTTGGGTTCAAACAAGAGGTGCAGTGGTCGAAGTGGGAAAAAAAAGTAGGGGAACTGTGGGTGGAAAATGACGATTCTCCAATTAGCATGCAGAGAGAATCTTGATTTCATTAAAGACAACGGAGACTGACATTATGCAATAACTTTTATTGCTGCCCAAGATATGCAGCCCTTTAAAGTGCAACAATTACATCATAAGCAAAACATTCCACAGAGTAATACAAGTGCCATAGCAACCAAGTAGCTTCCTCTTAGAGCTGCGAAGGAAAGGGCTGTAGTTTCAAGATCTTCCATTAAAAAAGATTTATAAAGAAGCCGAATCTGAAAAGGAAAAGGTAAAAGGAGTAAAACTTGTCTTGGAAGGTAGAAAAGAATACATGTAAAAGACATAATAATCAAACAATCAAAGATATATAAGATATATTAAATAAAACATCCACCAGGGAGTGGTGGGAGGGATAATATCAGCCTCCGTTGTCTTTAATGAAATCAAGATTCTCTCTGCATGCTAATTGGAGAATCGTCATTTCATTACAAGACCAGAGGCTACATTATGCAAGTTCAAAGCTTCTTAATGCAACATTGCTTACATGTTCGACAGGTTTAAGGTAAAATTTAACAAAAGTTGAGGCATTAGACCAATCTGCTGCTTTCAGGATATCAGAAAGGGATCCCCCACCCCAAAATACTTTGCTTGCCATAGCGCCACGAGAGGAGTGTGTGCCAAACTTAGATAAATCTATTCCAGCCTCAAACATAACAGTTCTTACCCACCTGGCAATTGTCGCGGAAGAGACCGCCTTATAAGGTTTGATAAAAGAAATTAACAATTGATTATCACTACGAGGTCTAAAAATACTCATTTTCTGATCATATGCTTTCATACAACTTACGACACACAGTTTTGGAGAATCTAAAAAATAAGGATAAAATATGTTCTCAGACATGGTCTTGGTTCTCTTCCATATCTCGAATAATACTCCATCAGGAGAATAAAATCTATTACATATTTCTAAAGTTTTAACATCAGATACTCTCCTGAAAGAGATTAAACAAAGTAAAGTAGCTAGTTTAATGGACAATTGTTTTCTTGTAAGGAAACAATTGTCCGGCCAGGATGAAAAAAGGTCAAAAATAACATTAACGTTCCACATGGAACTATATTTGGGTTTAGGAGGACGTTTCAGTCTTATACCTTTCATTACCCTACGAATCAAAGGATCGGTACCAATAGAAAAGTCGTTTAACAAGGAATGACCTGCAGAAATTGCTGATCTATAGCAATTAACTGTTCTATAACAAAGGCCTGAATTAAAAAGGTCCGCTAAAAAGTTAGCAACATCCACTACAGGTGCCTCCACGGGATCCAAATTCCGTTCCATGCACCAACTACACCATCTTTTCCAAGCACTGGTATATCTTCTCCTTGTTCCGGGAGCCCATGATTCATCCAAAAGGCTCTTAGCCTGCCCTGAAAGGCCTGAGTATCTTGTAGAACCCCTGAAATCTTCCAGACAAGAAGGTTCATGTTTCCTTCTAAGAGAAGAGGATGAAAGTCTCCTTCTAGACCCAGAAGGAGATCCAAATTCCCTGGAATAAAACAAGGAACTTCCATCGCCAATTCCATCACACCTGGGAACCAAATTTGGGAATTCCAAAAGGGAGTAATCAGAACAATCCAGCATCGTTCTGAACGAACTTTCAGAAGGACTCTCTGGATTAGAGCGAAAGGAGGGAAGGCATAACAACTGAGAGTGTTCTAAGGTTGGAGAAGAGCGTCCACTGCCAAAGCAAATGGGTCTGGTCTCCAGCTGAAATAACGATCTATTTGAAAGGTGAGTCTGCTGGCAAAGAGATCTACTTCGAATGGACCACATAAGTCCTGAATTTTCTTGAAAATCAGAGGATTCAACTTCCAATCGCTTGCGTCTCTCAGGAACCTTGAGTTCCAATCTGCCCTGGTATTTAGATGGCCCGGAAGGAATTCCGCCCTCAACGTAATTTTCTGGTTCTAGCAGAAATACCACATTTTCTTGGCTAGATCTGCCAATAGAATAGACTTCGCTCCTCCCAAACGGTTGATGTAGGAGACGGCTGTAAAATTGTCTAATTTGATCAAGACTACACTGTTCTTCAAAATTGATTTGAAACTCATAAGAGCATTCAGGCTCGCCATCATCTCTAAACAATTTATGTGTAAAGATAGTTCCTCTTGGGACCATTTCCGACCTGTTTCCAAATTTCCCAATCTGGCACCCCAGCCGAAATTGCTCGCGTCGGATTCCAAAATGTGGTCCGGCGTATTCCCGAATATGGCTTTTCCGTTCCAACTGTCTAGGTTGTTCCGCCACCAAAGAAGATCGGCTCGAGCTTCCGGAGATAAGGGAATGTGGTCTGAATACCAAAGACCTTTCTTCAGGCCCGTGGATTTCAACCTCTGAAGGGCTCTGTAGTGAAGCGGTCCTGGAGAGATCGCTTGGATGGATGACGATAAGAGACCCACTACTCTTGCTAATTCCCTTAAACTCACCAAATCTTTTGATAAAACATAGGAGACCTCCTTCTTTATTTTTGCCAATTTCTTCAAAGGAAGTTGGAGTTGGGCCAAAGACGTGTTTACTTGAAAACCTAGAAATTCTAGATTTTGCGAAGGAGTCATGACTGATTTTTCTACATTGATAATGAAGCCTAAAGACTCCAGAAGATCCACAGTCCACCTCATATGGAGAAGGAGTTCCTCCTGATTTTGGGACATCAATAAGATATTGTCTAGATATATAATCAAACGAACTCCTCTTCTCCTTAGAGATGCAACAACCGGCCTCAGTATCTTGGTGAAACACCAAGGAGCTGAAGAAAGGCCGAAAGGAAGACATCGAAATTGGTAGGTTACACCTTTCCATACAAACCTCAGATATTTTTAAGATTCCGTATCCATAGGGACAGTAAAGTAAGCGTCTTTCAGGTCTAGCTTTATGAGCCAATCTTTCTCCTGGAGAATATCTCTCAAAAGATGGATACCTTCCATCTTGAAGTGTCTGTACACAAGGAAGGAGTTCAAAAGCCTTAGATTTATTACGGGGCGCCAACCTTTGTCTTTTTTCTTTACGAGGAAAATTGTGCTCACAAAGCCGGGGCCAGCCTTGGAAACAATGAAAATTGCCCCTTTTTCCAGCATCTGACGAATCTCCTCGTCTACTAGGGTTGATTGATCTTGGTCTAGAATTAATTCTCTGGGGAGGTCTGGTGAGGAATAGAAACAAAATCTATTTTGAAACCTTTCACTGTTTCTAGAACCCATGCATCGTTTGTTATTGATAGCCAGTTTTGGCTGAAAGTAGCAAGTCTTCCCCCTACCTTTGGAAGGAAAGAACCAAAAAGAGGGGTTGTTACCTTGATTTCCTTGACCTTGGAATTTTGCACGGTTGTTTCCACCTCCACGATTGCGGTAGTTGCGTCCTCTCTGAGGGAAAAAGGAATTGTTCCCTCTGAAGTATCTTCCACGTTGGTTCTGATGATAGAAGGACCTGTTGTAGCCTCGGCTGACAGATGGCCCTCCTCTGTCAGCCCTTCCAAAAATTTGTCTGCCTCCAAACATCCTTCTCATGTTACTTTTAGCTCTGCTAAAAGCAGAGAAGGTAGATACGTATTTACCAACAACTTTAATAAAAGATTCTCCGAAGAGGAGTCCATTAGGGTCTCCCTCAACATCTTTATTGGCTAGGTCCCCCAATTTGGGGTTCATCCGAATCAGGATTCCTCTACGCCTTTCGGACGTGAGGCTAGCATTGGCATTTCCAAGGAGGCATAAGGCACGTTGACTCCAGCCTCTCAAGAGTTCGGTATCAACCGGAATACCATTAATAGAGGATTCCTCAGCAAGGTCTAGAATTCTTGCAGAGGACCTAACGTGTCTAGCAGTTTATCTTGACACTGTTTAAGACAGCGTTCAATACTTTTACGAGGGTCTCTTCCAGTTTTAAAAAGAAAGGTCAATAACTCAGGGTCTAGTATAGGGGTCAAGCCTGCTTTGTTGTCAAGGAAGGGTCTAGGGCATTCCGATTTCATTAGGTTCCGTGAGTCTCTCTCAAGGGGCTTCCTGATCCAAAGTTTAATAAATGTAGCTACGTGGTCAAGGGGCCACCAGTCGGAACCTCTAGGGTGAGTAATATTTGAAGGGTTAAACATCTCCGCCCCAGAGGGGTCTTTAATAGAGCATGAGGTGGAGGGTTGGGTCAAATCATCACCCAATAAATCGTCAAGTTTTTCTGGTGGATCAAAAATGTACTCATCAGCATCAAAATCATCAGTAGGGGACAAATATTCGTCATCATCATCACAAAGGATGACGTCTCTTGTGCCGCAAGGGACACCATGTCTAGTTGTGCCGTGAAGGACATCTGTAGTCTTTGCGCCATTAAGGACGCCTGATCTATTTGTGCCGCTTGGGACACCTTGCTCATTTGTACCGCGTGGGTTACCACTATTTTCAAGATGTTTGGACTTTTTTAAGACCTTTCCGCCTTTGGTGGGAAGAGGGTCTTCCTCATCTGAAGAAACTGAGTTCTCCCGAGGAGTATCTCTCTTTCTTTTAGATAATGCCGCCTCAACTGCCTCCTTTAGGGAGGATTTAAGTTGTTTTTCAAAGAGATTCATAAGGGAATTCTCTGTGAGAGGGCCTTCACAGGCTTCATTAGTTTTTTCAGCCATTTCCAAAAAAGTTTTAAATGGAAGGTAAAAGATATATATACCTTTTAACGGTGATATTAATCGTTAGGCAGGCTTTTAGTCAAAGCTTAGTGACAAGTACCTAATTTCCAGTGTTCATGAAGAAAGGACGAGTGTTTAACTACGAGCGACCGTTGAAGCGTAAGATCCAGCCCTGCGCTGTGCGTTGGCAAGGAAACGCACAGCGCGAGCTGTCAAAGCCTCTGACTTTCAGCCTTCAACAGGCTGTAATTTGCGCGTTGCTGGTCAATGAGCCGCTCATTTCCGCGAGCGGGTCACAAACAGAAACCGGAAGGAGCGTCGGAGTTGCTCGTTTACGCTCGAGCTCCGAAGAATGGCTTCACCGGAGTTCTGTAGGTAAGCGTTTTCGTTTTTCAATAAATGCCCCATTAACAAAGCTTCCTACGGAGGGCATGAGAGGCACAAAAGGCTCTTAATAACATACAGATACCGATAAAACTGAAGGCGTTCGTGACAAAATAAGAAGAGAGACAAAACTCGATATCACAATAAAGATACAGTTGTGATATAAAAATCAAAGAGCAGTTTCCGTGACATCAAATGCTGCGGATTTTAGAGGGTGTTTAAAAGGTAAATAAAGAAAGTAAGAAAGAAGGAACCAACCATAAATTGGAAGGTTAACAAATTAAATTTACCCGAAAGGGTAAAATATGAAACCATCAAACAGTTTAAACAATAGTAATGAATATGTTACTTACCTAAATAAGGTAAATCTGAAAAAAATAAATTGTTAGATCAAACATTAGCATAAACAATATTTATAAAAGGGGAGAGAGGAAGAAACTATACTTAACTCTCCGTGAGCAGCGAATAAAAGAGGAAGTTACTTGGTTGCTATGGCACTTGTATTACTCTGTGGAATGTTTTGTTTATGATGTAATTGTTACACTTTAAAGGGCTGCATATCTTGGGCAGCAATAAAAGTTATTGCATAATGTCAGCCTCCGGTCTTGTAATGAAATCAGGGGGCGGAAATAACCGAAGATTGAATCAGTGGGCGGAGTCAGGGGTGTGGCTAGAAATAGCAAAACATGCCAATTTTTAGTACGTTTAGCATTTCACTGACCAGTTACAGCTTATAACGTTATTTAATTCAAACAATGGATAAACATGTTTATTTGAGGTTTAATTCAGGAAAAAGCAAACACTCATAGGGAATACAGGTTTATGTAAAGCGTGCAAAATATAAGCAGGAACAACATGTTACCTTAATGCTTTTACTTTCATTGTTCAGAAATCCATGATTATTTTTTGTCTCAAACATTGAGGTCATGAATACAGGGCTCCTCCTGTACACATGTTTTAAGCAGGGCTCAGAAGAGAAAGGGACTCTTCAGGAGAATCTAGACTCACGGAAACCCTCAAAGGCTCCTTCACATTCATGTCAGCCAAGTAGCAGCTCAATCATAATATAGCAAAAAGAATAACTAGTGGACAGAATGCAGAACAATGTCATACATTCACCCAAGTACAGAGATCTGGGCCTAAATCCATTGTTTCTTTGCTCGCCATTCCAGTCTGGCCCCAGCCATATCCAAATCAGTCTTGATCCTACGCCCAATGGGAACAGTCCAGCCCTAACTGCCAGGCCAGGTCCTCCCTGGATTGGAAACAAGCATCCTGGGACTGGTTTCGGGCTTTCAGCCCTCATCAGCCAGGATAGCTTGATTCCAGTGGCATGGAGAGCACGGTACCCACGTCTGGGCATACCCGTCCCACTCTAGGTGACAAAAGCAAATAGAACAACTGATGGACAGAATTCAGAACAATGTCATACATTCACCCCAGTACAAAGATCTGGGCCTAAATCCATCGTTTTTTGCACACCATGCCATTCCAGTTTGGACCCAGCCACATGCAAATCCGTCTTGATCCTGCACCCAATGGGAACAGTCCAGCCCGAACTGCCAGGCCATATGTATTCAAGTGTCCTTTCATTCGGGAAGTGAACACAAAGCAGTACCCACTGAACTATGCACATAAAATATTGCTCATTGATATGCATGGTACATGTTCTTTGCAACAGGCATATTACCCATCTGCCATACCTTAGATGAGTAAAACAGCCACTAGACAAAACATGCTCCCATCTCTCTCCAGCAGGTACATTGATCACCAAATTTATCTTGGCACTTGTATTGTTGACCGAAACCTGCTGATTATATACGAAGAACTTTGCAGTGTTTTTAAAACTCCTGCACTTGTACAAAACCGGTCCCCCCAAACTAAACTAGCCCCCTACCCTTCCAGTCGCCCTGGGAAATGCCTGCTCCTGCCCTTTCACTGCTCCTGTCCAGTCAGTACTCCTGCTCATGCTCGATCAACACTCCTGCTTCGTCAATTCCCCGGCACCCTCCCTTCTCCTGCCCCGTCACTTCTCCTGCCCCGTCAATTCACCTGCCCTTCACTTCTTCTGTCCATCACTTCTCCTGCCCGTCACTTCTCCTGCCCGTTACTTCTCCTGCCCTGTTCACTGCTCCTGCCCCGTTCTCTGCTCCTGTCCGTTCACCGCTCCTGCCCGGTTACCGCTCTTGCTCATGCCTAATGACCGCCCCTGCCCCGTCACTTATCTGTTTCGTCACTTCTCCTGCCCCGTCACCTCTCCTGCCACATCACCTCTCCTGTCCCATCACCTCTCCTGCCCTGTCACGTCACCTGCCTGTCAAGTCACCTGCCTGGTCACTTCTCCTGCCCGTTCACTTCTCCTGCCCGGTCACTTCTCCTGCCCGGTCACTTCTCCTGCCCAGTCACTTCTCCTGCCCAGTCACTTCTCCTGCCCAGTCACTTCTCCTGCCCTGTCATGTCACCTGTCTGTCATGTCACGTGTCCATCACGTCACCTGCCGGTCACTTCTCCTGCCCGGTCACTTCTCCTGCCCAGGCACTTCTCCTGCCCGCCACTTCTCCTGTCCCGCCACTTCTCCTGTCCCATCACTTCTCCTGTCCCGTCACTTCTCCTGTCCCGTCACTTCTCCTGTCCCGTCACTTCTTCTGTCCCGTCACTTCTTCTGTCCTGTCCTGTCACTTTTCCTGCACCGTCACTTCTGCCCCGTTCACTGCTCCTGCCCCATTTACTGCTCCTGCCCCATTCACTGCTCCTGCCCCATTCACTGCTCCTGCCCCGTTCACTGCTCCTGCCCTGTTCACTGCTCCTGCCCCATTTACTGCTCCTGCCCCATTCACTGCTCCTGCCCGGTTACCACTTCTACTCATGCCTAATCACCACTCCTGCCCCATTACTTCTCCTGCCCTGTCACCTCTCCTGCCCATCACTTCTCTTGCCCATCACATCACCTACCTGTCATGTCACCTGCCCATCACTTCTTGTGCCCCGTCACCTCTCCTGCCCCGTCACCTCTCCTGCTCCGTCACTTCTCCTGCCCAGTCACCTCTCCTGCCCAGTCACCTCTCCTGCCCAGTCACCTCTCCAGCCCAGTCACCTCTCTTGCCCAGTCACCGCTCCTCCCCAGTCACCGCTCCTGCCCAGTCACCGCTCCTGCCCAGTCACTTTGCCTGCCCCGTCACCGCTCCTGCCTGTTCAGCACTCCTGCCCGATCACCGCTCCTGCCCCATCACTTCTCCTGTCCCATCACTTCTCCTTCCCCGTTCACTTCTCTTATCCGTTCACTGCCCCTGCCCAGTTACCGCTCCTGCCCATGCCTAATCACCGCTCCTGCCCCTTCACTTCTCCTGCCCCATCTCTTGTCCTTTCCTGTCACCTCTCCTTTCCTGTCACCTCTCCTTTCCTGTCACCTCTCCTGCCCCGTCACCTCTCCTTCCCTGTCACTTCTCCTGCCCCGTCACTTCTCCTGCCCCATCACTTCTCCTGCCCTATCTCTTGTCCTTTCCTGTCACCTCTCCTTTCCTGTCACCTCTCCTGCCCCGTCACCTCTCCTGCCCCGTCGCCTCTCCTGCCCTGTCACTTCTCCTGCCCCGTCACTTCTCCTGCCCCGTCACTTCACCTGCCCCGTCACTTCTCCTGCCCCGTCACTGCTCCTGCCCTGTTCACTGCTCCTGCCCTGTTCATTGCTCCTGCCCTGTTCACTGCTCCTACCCCGTTCACTGCTCCTGCCCCGTTCACTGCTCCTGCCCCGTTCACTGCTCCTGCCCCGTTCACTGCTCCTGCCCCGTTCACTGCTCCTGCCCCATTCACTGCTCCTGTCCGTTCACTGCTCCTGCATGGTTACCGCTCCTGCCCATGCCTAATCACCGCTCCTGCCCCTTCACTTCTCCTGTTCCGGTCACCTCTCCTGCCCTATTACTTCTCCTTTCCTGTTGCCTCTTCTGTCCTGTCACTGCTCTGCACAGTATCTACTGAAAGGTATATCAGGGATGCTTCCCCTTTGCTTTTGTATCATCCTGCCACTCCAGGCTGTTTCTGCAATAATTCTATGTTTTTGTGTAGTACAAGTAGGCTTTCTTCTTATCAAAGTGCCCCAGAACCTCACGCTTTTGTGATTGTGTAACAGGTGTCAAAAGATGCCAACCATTGGCAAGATGTCTCTGCCTGGAGTCAGAGAGTGAACAGGAATTACAACCTGCTGCCACTCATTCCTGCTGTTGCAGAAATGATGCTTTCCTGGACAGCCACGGAGGGCAAAAGGGGGTCCTGTAGCTCTACCACCACAATTTTCAGGTTCACAAGTCTTGTAGTGACTAACAGAAGCAGATGCTCGCTTCGCTACTAGATCTTCTTGGGGGAGTTTGAAAGGGGACTTTAAACTCACAAAGGTGCCAAGTAATTGTTGGAAAAACATACCTTGCTAAAGAAGAGTGGAAGTAGTCACGTATTCTCCCATTGGTACTCATCAAATATGGTTACAGTCATGAAATTTATGAGTGCGCTTTCACCCGAAGGTATCATGGCACTAATATTCCGGGGAGAGCAAACATTATGTGTCAGAGCCAAACACTTTACAGAATAGCCAAGTTTTAAGTGAGCACGGCTGGCGCATTGTCATTCGAAAGGGGCTAATCAGCCTCAATCGGAATGACAATGGGCCTGCCCTCAGTCTGTGCGAGGTCAGGGAGGGGCTGCTGCAGCCTCTGGAGTTCACAGAGAAGTGCGAGCAGCCCCTGGAAGCTGAAAGAAAAAGAAAAGTGATAGTTATAAGGAGGACTATTCTTGCTGTCCCGGGATGCTTTTTTCAGAGTAAGAAGTAGGGGAACGGACTGAAATACTTTTCAGAAGTAGGGGCACGCCGTGCCCTTCCGTCCCCACCCACTTCTACCACTGAAGAGGTGACAGACAGGAAGCTCTAGTCTGGTGGACAGGCGTTTAAGTTGTTCCCTGCCTGCAGCTTCCTGCCGTTGGTTTCCTTACCTGCTTTTGGGTCCTCCTAGTGGTTGCAGTGCTCTTGGCATCTCCTTGTCGGGTTTCCCTCACAATTCGAATTTTCTTCATCCCCCGCATCGGATCCACTCTCATTCACTCCTGCACTATGGCATTTAGAATTCCTGCAACTAAAAAGTGGGAAAAATCATATTCGAGAATCGATGGTCTTCAAGTTCCAGTCTGGGTAACGTGCTCTGCACGCTCACACGTTGTATGTGTACATTTAGCAACGTATCTGATTTAGCATCTTGCTGTTGGATTCAGCATAAGACTCTTGCCTCTGATGAAAAACCTTATGAACATAAAATAATGTTGATGATATGCTATATTTTTTAAAGACTGCAATAATTCGCACATATTTTTTCGAGTATTGTTTTTCCTACAACTATCTGTTAACACTATCAGCTAGATTCATGAAAGGAAAATCGGCTCGCAAAGGGCCAGATTCTCAGAATCTGGCCCTTTGCGAGCGCAATTTTTGCATTTGGGATTCATCATCCCAAATGCAAAAATCGCTATTACAGAATTCGCATTTTAGCGAGGAATTGCATTTAAGGAATCTCTATTTGAGATTCCTTAAATGCAATTCATCAACCAATTTTAAATTGCGAATTCGCAATATTTGGCCGCTATTTACCATGAAGTCAGACTTCGTGGTAAATAGCGAAAAAAATAGAAAAAAGCACTTTAGTGCATTATTCTCTGTTGCATGGTACACACACACATGTCCTTTGGACATGTGTGTGCGCAACACCTGTGTAATGTTGCATTTCAGGGGTGCTACAGGGTGTCCTCTGGACACCCCTAGCACCCTTGAAATCGCATCCTTATTTGTGATTAGCAAATTGCTAATCGCAAATAAGGAATAACTCCCCACAGGCCCATAGGAATGCATGGGGAGTTATTCCTTATTTGCAATTAGCAATTTGCTAATCGCAAATAAGGAAGATGTAGGAATCGCAATATTTTTTGCAATTCCTACATGAATACCGTTTTGCAAGTCCTTAATAGCGATTCCTTATGAATCGCTATTAAAGACTCGCAAAACGGGTCTTTGATAAATCTAGCTGCAAATATTTTTGCTTTTGGGTTTATGACTAGTAATGTAATACATGTAGGAATGCATGATCATTGTTGAGACTGTTTTTCTTTCTTTCTATTTTTGACCTTCTAGTCAACCCCCTTGTGCCTTCCTTTGTGTTAACTACAGTAAAATATAAAATGTATAAAATGTCACCAGCTGCCATTTTTCCTTTGGATAGACAAAAGAGGGGCATTTCTCAGGAGGAGTTTTACACGGCCTAGATAGACACTTGCGCAACTGCACAGTCTTCGTGGGACATTCTTGCTTTTCTCTTCCTTTTCCCTCTTACCCTTTGACCTGCGTTGGCTTTGACAATGTTGAGTTAACTTACCTGGGCCGTTAGGGAAGCTGGGATCTAGCATCCTCTAGCTCCTGCAGAAAATATGGTGAGATTATGACAGAACACCAAGACCACATCAAATATCTGCCAGAGCAATATGGAAGCACAAGATATTATCTTAGCAGACCTAGTCCACATAACAGGTAACTTACAAAAGGAAACACAGACTCTTAAACAGAGTTGACACATTACAGAGTAGGGGGACTGCTAATCCAACACCAGGGACCAGCACAAGGGCTTCTGTTGGCACGTTTTCCACATCCACTACCACAGGAGTTGATATGAGTTCGGAGGCACCAATAATACATGTTACTTCCCCTCCCTCTATTCCGTTGGCTTGTCCTGAAAGATTCACAGGGATCATGTGAAGTTCGCTACGTTTATCAACCAATGTCACCTACACTTTATGTACAAGGCAACTGCTTTCCTACAGAGCCGTCACAGGTAGTTTTTGTATTATATTTAGGGGGCACTGCAGCCACCTGGTCCATTCCATTTGTAGAACGTAGTGATCCTTTGTTGGTTAATGATAGTAATTTCAAAATCGAGTAAAAAAGATTATTTGATTGCCACTCTTACATGCAGTTGGTGGATACTGAGTTATTGAATTGAGGCAAGGCAACAGAGATATCATGAGGTACATATCCAATTTCAATAGACTAGTAGCAGAGATGGGTTGGCCTGAAACCAAGCACAGTTCTTTGTTTTATAAGGGGTTAACAGATTAATTGAAGGATCTTTTGGCCCAAGTAGTTGATCTCCCAGAATCCTGCCGCGATGTAGTAGTGAAAATGGACCATAGACTTACTGAAAGGCATAGAGTTAGGGGACTGTTGTTCCTAGCATCATTTGGCGTGTTTCCCGTATTTTTTGCTTTCTGACCTCCCAGTTTTGACTATGTTTTTGCTGGTTTAGTGTCTCTGAGCAATGTCTCACTGCTGTTCAGTGTTAAAGTGCAAGTGCTCCTTTTGTAAATTGTGTTATGGACTGGTGTTTCCATGATTGCAATATTTGACTTACTAGTAAGTCCCTCGTACAGTACACTGAGAGTGCCAGGGCCTGTAAATCAAATGCTACTACTGGGCCTGCAGCACTGATTGTGCCACCCACAGAAGTAGCCCCGTAAAGGGAACTCAGACCTGCCACTGCAGAGTCTGTAGACAGTTTGCAACTGCCATGTCGACCTCGCAAGTGCACCCACTTGCCAGGCCCTAATCTTCCCTTTTTTTACATATAAGTCACTCCTACGGTAGGCCCAAGGTATCCCTGTGGGAAGGGTGCTGTGTAGGTTAAAGGTAGGGCATGTACTGGTGTGTGTGGCATATCCCGGTAGTGAATTACAGTGCATTTCATTTTTCACTATGGAAAGGCTATCTGTCCCATAGGATAGAATGGGCATATTACTTGTAACATCTCAGAAGCATAACTTCCCCCTGGGACAAAATCGGGAAATAGAGTTTAGTATGCCTGGACTCAGGATGTGAAAATGCTTCTTTTAGTAAAGATGATTTTTTTGTTCTATGTTTAAAAAGACCACTTTTAGAAAGTGAGTAGTTAGCAGCTGGTTCTCCCCCTATTACCTTTCTACTCAGGTACACACACAGGAGGGTACATTTTCCTCGGGAGTGATTCCCTCACCCAAGGCGCTTCATTGACATCCTGCAAATCTTGTTCATGTGATTATTGTATGTAACGCTGCCTCAGTACCATTTATGTACCCATTATGTTTTACTTGTACTTCAGTATGGCACGTGCATGAAATATTTCTTTTTTTCTTTTAAACATTGAAATCAATAAAATGGTTTAACAGAAAAAATGTATGCCACATATGAGTTCATCAACACATATAGACACAGCCATTGGCCCTCTACCGTCACAATCCCCAATGTTAGACTATGGCTGTGTCCGCTGTGGATGAAATCGCCCAACGTGCAGTCAATTTCCACCACCGGCGGCATGTTCTGAATGTCCAATGTGCGAGGTCAGGCATCTGCTATTATATCAGTCATAAGTACAGTATTGGTGATTATTAAGTGTGTCACCACCACTTCAATTGAAGTGTTACATGTTTACATATGTACTACTCCATTGCAATGTAATTCCCATTACACAAACATCTGTGTAGTGCTTTACTGTGCACAAAAGCTATGTTAGAGTTTTGCACAGCACATTGCCAGTGACAGTAGAGCCGATTAAAAAAAATCCAATATTAAGGTGTTCATAGTACATTTTTGCCTGTATAATTTACTCATTTATGTTACAGACACAGGTTAAGACCACAATGAGAATTATAGGTGGATGGTGGACAGTAGCAAATTATTATGTGAATAATGTGTAATTCTTTCAGAAGCAGTTATGTTTTGTCACATGACCTTTGGCTTACTCTTCACATATGTTACTCTGGACACTGTGACCAATATTCAAAGTTGATTTCACTTCACACATAGGTACCCTGGTGGAGGGAAGAGTTGACATCCTCCAGTGTACTGTCCATTTCCAGACCTTCAGACCATGGAAGAAAGGGTACATCGAGACGTTTCATTTGAATAGGCAAACCCTACTGGATTTATGTCATCAGTTGGAGCCTGATCTCCTTCCTCAAAACACTAATCCCATATGTATCCCACCAATTCTGAAACGTATGGCAGAATTGCATTTTCTGGCCACAGGCTCCTTTCAATACACTGTGCCTATATTTGGTGGTATGTCACAACCAGTGTTGAGTGCCATACTACAAGACGTTCTTTCAGCAATGATGAGACACATCGATAGCTACATCCAGTTCCCCACACATGAGGATTTAGCTACTGTGAAGGTTGACTTCTATGGATTTGGTCGCCTCCCACATATTGTTTGAGCCATTGATGGCACTCATTTTGACTTAGCACCAACTACAAGCCATGGAACAAGTAAGAGAAAGTACTTTCATTTTATCAATGTGCAAGTTGTCTGCCTACCGGATTTGTATATCTCAAACATCTATGCGCGGTTCTTATCCTAACCCATGATTCTTTCATACTGCAGAACAGCACCATACCCCAGCTGATGTCATGACTACTACCAGAGAGGGCCTGGCTTGATGGTAAGCATGATCTGTCCTAACTTTGTGTGGGTAATGTCAGGTAGTAGAATCAGAAAGTGTGCAACTTATTGTTGCACTTTTATCTGTCTTCCATCTAGGAGACTCAGCGCATCCCAACTGTTCATATTTTATTTTATTTTATTTAGAGATTTATAAAGTGCAACTTAACCCGTAGGCATCAAGGCGCTGGAGGATGGTAAACGGAAAGCTCAGGAGTCACCAAGGGAAAAGTTACAGGTATGCTTCTTGAAATAACCAAGTCTTGAGAGCTTTACGGGACAGGGTATGGGAAGAAATCCCCTTAAGCTCGCTGGGGAGCGTATTCCAGAGTCTGGGCCCAAGGAAGCGAAAGGCCCTTCCCCCCCATCTGACTTTAGATATTCGGGGAACAGCCAGCAGATTTTTACTGGAAGAGCGAAGTGCTCTACCGGGGGTATAGTAGGCCACAAGAACACGAATGGCTTCAGGCCCAGACTCATTAAGGGCACGATGTGTAAGGCAAAGAGCCTTAAAATTAATCCTCGCCTGCATGGGAAGCCAGTGCAGGTTCTTTCTAATAGCCGTGCCCGAGGAGCGTTTAGGAGCCCCCACAAGAAACCGGGCAGCCGCATTCTGCACAGTCTGAAGGCGCTGGACCAGACCATTGCTAATGCCCAGGTACAGCGCATTGCAATAGTCCAGCCTGGATGCAATAAGTGCAACTAGGACCTGTTTGCGTGCATCGGGGGAGAGGTAATGAATAATTTTTCTGAGAATCCTCAGAGCATTGCAACAGGTGGACACAGTCCTGCTGACCTGCTTGTCAAGCGAAAGAGTGGTGTACAGGATGACCCCTAGATTGCGGGCAAAGAGGGACGGCAGGGGGCAGGTGCCAAGAACAGAAGGCCACCAGTCCATTGACCAAATCTCACTCTTGCTCCCAAAAATGAGGACCTCAGCTTTCTCCCCATTCAACTTAAGGAAGTTCTTAACCATCCATCCGGCGACCGCCTCCATACAGTTTTTAAAGTTATGGGCAGTTATGGTCACATATTGAGAGATAGAGACCATAATCTGCGTGTCGTCGGCGTAGGAAAGAGCTTCCAGCCCAAAGGATCTTATGAGCCTGGCGAGTGGGGCAACATAGACGTTAAAAAGCGTCGGGCTCAAAGAAGAGCCCTGAGGCACCCCACACTTCACAGGCTTGATGGGTGACATAAACTCGCCTAGCTTAACCCTTTGCTTCCGTTGGTCGAGGAAGGATGATAAGAGGCTAAGTGCGGGACCCTTGACTCCCAGCTCACTGAGTCGGCTGGCGAGAATGGTGGGGGACAGGGTGTCGAAAGCCGCCGTGAGGTCTAATAACACCAGCAAGGTGGTCTGGCCGGTGTCGACCTTGGACCGGATGCTATCGACAACCACTGTGAGCGCCGACTCAGTGCTGTGAATCCTACGAAAGCCATGTTGTGAGGGATCCAGGGCGTTGGTACTGTCAAGGAAGGCACTCAGATGAGAGTTAAGATATGCCTCCAGGAGTTTAGCAGGGGCAGG
This sequence comes from Lissotriton helveticus, assembly GCF_964261635.1. Lineage (NCBI taxonomy): Eukaryota > Metazoa > Chordata > Amphibia > Caudata > Salamandridae > Lissotriton > Lissotriton helveticus. Next base: position 1,510,418,161 of record NC_136057.1, read on the forward strand.
GAGAAGGGAAATGGGACGAAAGTTCTTTAATATCCCAGGATCTAAAGTAGGTTTTTTCAGTAAGGGCTTGACAATGGCCAATTTCCAGGACAGGGGATAATCCCCCTCTGAAATGGCCAGATTCATTATCTCCATCAAAGGGGGCAGAATGGTCTGTCTGCAATCTTTAAGAACCCTTAAGGGGCAGGGGTCAAGCAGTGACCTGGACTTTAACTTGTCCAGCAGCATACTGAGATGTTCAAAAGTGATGGGGGTAAACTGGAAGAGGGAATGGGAAGGGGCAGGCGGTTGGGTTTCCGATATAGGGATTGGGGGGGTGGAAGTGGGGAAATGGAATTAAGGGCTTCCAGGTCTGTGTAGATATCCAAGATCTTCACATGGAAAAATGTGGAGATCTGGTCACACAGGGCCTGGGAGGCTGTTATAGGATCAGGTGTCTGAATAAGGGAAAGGTTGTCAACTATCTTAAACAAATCCCTAGGTGACTTAAGACGTTAGTTTGGAATAATGCGCCTGTTTTTCTGTCAGAACTGAGGCTTTATAGCCTTTGAGAAGGATTTTATGTTTTTTCTTCTCTATGGGGTCCAAGTATGCCCTCCAGAGCCTTTCCTGCCTCCTGCATCCTTGTCTGAGAATCCTAAGGGATTCCGAGAACCAGGGGGCCGAAGGCCGTTTCCTGGCCGAGTAGCGTTGCCGGGCTGGCGCAAGCGAGTCGACAGCCTCCGCTAGGGTGTTAGAAAGGTCAAGAGCCGCAGTGTGAGAATCCCCAGTAGGCCAGGATTTGAGAGTGGATAGGAAAGGAGTAAGGGAGTCGTTGTTAATCTCCCCAAAATTCCTCCTCAATACCCACTTGGTGTAATCAGGCTGGGGGCCGGTGGGAGAGGAGAAAGAAAAGTCAAGGGGAACGGCGAAATGGTCCGACCATGACAGGGAAAGGAGGCTGCTGGTCTGGAGACGGGAATCGTTACTAAATACCCCATCCAGGGTGTGCCCAGCTAGATGGGTGGGACTAGTCACTAACGGTGACAGGCCATACGAGGCTAAGGAGTCCAGCAGATGGGCCGTGTCAGGGGAATTGTGATTTTCCAAATGGAAATTAAGATCCCCTAAAATAGTTAGACTAGGTCTGTCAATATAGGGCTCAATAATCTTAAGGAGTTCTAGGCTAAAAGCAGACCTAAGGCCAGGAGGTCTGTAGATCAGTATCCCGGTAAAGGAGATCGTGGGGGAGGGATTCAGAGTGAAATGCATCGCCTGAAGATGTTTGAGCGAGGAGGGCAGATGGACAGTCCGACATTTTATGGAGCTGTGGTACAGTATCCCCAAGCCTCCTCCCACTCAACCACTCAACCGACTCTGTCCATTCTGGCCAGAGAGTACCCTTCAGGGATGGCATTTAACAAGTCTGGTTCAGACTTGTCCGCAGCCCATGTTTCAGTAATAAAAGCCCAGGAGGGTTTTCTCTGTGAGATAAAATCCCTAAAGGAGATGTTATTTTTGACCAGCGAGCGGGAATTAATGAGGAAACCCGTATGGACAGCAGTAGACGATGGAGGTGGCATACTAGGAGGAGGGCAGCAATTTGCCGTATCCGAGGCTTTACGTTGGGTAGTTGTGTCATTACATCCGCAGACTAAAGCGTTAGCAAACGTTTCAGGGGCGGAGGTGTAATGGCAGGGCAGTTTAGATGGTTTCAGCGCTCGCAGAGCAGACAAGGAGTAGTCAGTTGGCACTACTGAGGAATCCAACAATGCCAAGGGAAGCCTGCTTCAATGAGGCCCATGAAAGGACAAGACGGCCAGTGGAGTAGTCTTTTGGGTTCCTCAAGGCCAGATTTAGATGTCTGGACAAGATTGGGGGAGCCCTACTCTCCTCTGTCAAATCACCATGGTCTGCTGCATGCGCCACAACATCGCCCTGCATTATCGCAGAGGATGGAGACTATGATGTGCCACTGGGTGAGAATCCTGAAATGCTAAATGATAGTGGTGAAGCGGAAGGAGCTAACTTGCGTCAAAATCTCAGCAACTTCCCGTGAGTGTAAGTATTTTGTGAAATGTCTTGACTTTAACGGTTACAGCAACTCTTGTGATGATATGAGGAGTATGTGAAGGTAAAATATTAAGAAGGTCAAGCTCTGAAACATCCAGCTGACAGGTGTTTGTTTAGGAAGGTTTTCACACATAGTCATTTTGTTTGTGTTGCTTTGTTTATCTTTCACTTTTTGTCATGGACTGTGTTCTCCAAAAGTTGACTGTGGATTGTCTTATGTGTATGGTTTGATAGCCAATGTCTTTGTTTTTGTCTGTTTTAGGTACCTTCAAAATTTAGGTGGGCAGATCAGACAAATGTGAGAATAAGGAAGAAAAAAGGAACATATATACTCAACAGCTGTACATGATTTGGAGGGGAAGGTGGTGGGCTATATGGATACTTTGACATCCGGATGTGACCAAATGTCTATTTGTTACAAATGCTAATAAAGTTTATGTAAAAAAAACATTGCTATACTACAGCAGGCAATGAGTTTCAGATTAGCGTATTTATTGCAGTGAACAAGGAGAAAATAAACATTGTAGAAAACCAAGCACCGAAAACCTAAAGTGAAGAAGTCAGTCATGGTGAATGAAACTATAGTTTAGATGCCAAATTGTTTGAAGTCCAATGTCCAAAATACTACTCCCAACAAAAAGGTAAGTGTGTCCTGAAATGTTCCACAAAGTGAAAGTGTTACACACACTGGAGAACATTAGGTGCAGGGTTTCTTGCTGGGGATGGTGGTGGTATTGCCATCTGAACCTCCTGGAAATATGCTTAGACGTCCCCACTTGGCAGTGCCGGGAGGATCCTCAGCTGCGGGGACATGGGATTTTGCAGATGTGTTGCTGGGCCGGATGTTGTAAGACCACCGGAAGAGATATAGGTGCTGGAAAAGCCCTGCACAGGTGTGTGTGAATCTCCTGCAGCACCCCAACGAGGGAGCCCATGTTGGTGGCATAGGCCTGCATGTCATGGTGTATGGCCTTCCATAGCTGCTTCAACTCCTGGATTTTAGTTAGTTCCTGGCCATCATGCCTTGGCAGTCCTGATAGGCTCCCAAGACTTGGACGATGTTGGACTGGGTGTGAGTAGCCCCAGTGGTCTCACTCAGCTGACCCCTACCCCCACGAACTTGTGTCCTTGGCTCAGAGTTCCCTCTCCCACTGGGTCCTGGTTCTTCTCCAGCTGGACTGGTGATTGTCTCTTCAGGATCCAGTACTGAATGGCACACAATGGATGTAACTGTGCTAGGTTCACAGGTTAGACGGGACTGATGTTAGCTGAGGTGCTGCCGCTGGGGTGGGAGGCATTGGTATGGGCACAGTGAGACTCACTGTTGCTGTATGCCCAGGCTGACCAGATGGACCAGCACCGTCTTCCAAGTCCATATCTCCATGAGTATTGTCAACATTAGGGGCTTGATCTGGGGTAGACTGGGAGTCTCTTTGGTGGCCAAACTCTGACCAGGTGCTCTGCGAGATAGATCTGTTGTGAAATAGAGAACATTGTTATTGGTAAGGTTGAAGTGGGGTATCAACATCTAAATGTTTTGTGACACAGTAGGTAGAAACCTAGGAAAAACTAAATCTGTAGAATACTATTGTTGAATATATTTCAGTGGTACTGAACTTGTTAACAAGACATTTGGAGACATTAAATAAATGTACTTGAAGTAAGTAGCTCATTAGGGGCCAGATGTATGTAAAACCGAAATACCAAGTCCTTAATAGCGAATTTTACTGATTCGTAATTAAGAACTCGGTATTTCAGATGTAGATAAAAAATCGGCAACATTCACCGATTCGGTAAAAATCGGTAAAAATTAGCGATTCAGAGAAAATCGGTAAAAAAATTACCAAATCCCCATTACCGAATTGGTATCACCGATTCCTTAATACCGATTCGGTAATAGCGAATTCGGTATTTTAAAAAATCGCAAATTGTTGAATCAGCCAATCCTGTGCTTCCTCATGATGTCACAACCAGGAAGTGGCCACAACCATGCAGCTGTACTGATCCTGAGGCTGTTGAAGAGCCAGGGAGCACAGCAAACAACCCAGGAGGAACTTTTCCAAGTTTTTGCTGACATCCCAGACCAGAAATGGAGAGTGCAAAAGGAAACACAAATTCAGTGAGAGGGAGCTGGAGGTCCTGATTGAGGAGGTTGCAAAGGACCATGATAAACTGTTTGGAAACAATTCCCTGCACGCCCCTGAATCACAAAAGAGGCAGATATGGCAGGTCATCCAGGAAAGGATTAATGCCATTGGTGTAACCTAGCGCTCCATTGAAGAACTTAAAATACGCTGGTAGGACCTCAGGAAGCGTGCAAAGGAGGGGTTGGCAGAGAGAATGAAGCAAGCCAAGCAGACTTGTGGGGGGAGATCCACAGCACCTGCACCAACTGCCCTGGATCTCCTGGTGGAGTCCACTCTCCAGTCGGAGAGTGTGAGTGGGATTGGGGATGCAGACAGCTCAGCCAGAGCTGGCAACAGATAAGGTAAGATGCATGCACAGCATGCTTTGCCCACCACTCCCTAACCCCAATCCCCAATGAGGCAGTATGATTCCCACGCCAGTACATGTTTTACTAAAAACTAGCAATGCATTCTGGGAGATGTAATCAGAAGTAACACATATCATAACAGTCAGTCAGTCCACTGAACCCAAAGGCATGTGACACACATCAGCAATTAGCAAGCAGAGGACAGTCAGTTTGATTGGCAGTCATGAAATGTATAATTATGCAAATGCTGCCAGACAAGTGAGCAAATGTACATTCTGTCTCCACAGGCTAGCCATCGCACAGGGCTGCAGAAGGGGACACAGGAAAGGCACCCAGGAGAGAGAAAACACATGAGGAGGAGTTCTTGTCGCCTGCAGAGCGCACCACACCACCACCATCACCACCACCACCACCACCATCACCATCACCACCACCAGCATCACCACCGCTACCATCACTGCCACCACCACCAAGAGCCAGGAGGCATACAGTGGCTAGCCTCCAGCAGATGGAGGTGTCCGAGGAGGACAGCATGGGAGGCCAACACTGGCAGAGGATGAATTCAGTGCAGGCACACAGTCCTCCACCAAGCAAGCCCACACAGGTGTCAGATGCCGCAGAGCAAGGGCAGCCAGTACTGTTGCACAGGGCGAGGATCCAAGTGTATTCACCAGTCTTGAGGGGAATATGCTCAAGGTGCAGCGCCTGCAAGGCAAGCAATCAGATCAGTGCAACGGCAGATGGTCCACATGAATAGACACATGCTAGATATCAAGGAGGGCATTAACAGCATGAACAATACTGTGGCTGAGGGCATGAGGGACATGTCAGAGGCAGTGAGGCTGCTGTGCATCAAAATGGATGAGGATCGTTTGGCGAGGCGCAGGGAGCGGCAGAAATTAGACAACTACACTAAGGCGGTGAACCGCCTCTCCACTGCTACCCCTTTGCTCTGCAGTCGCCATGCTGGGGGAGATGGCCCACTACAGTCGTGATGTGGCAAGGGGGCTGGTCCCAGTGACCAGTGCACTGGAAGTGCTACAAACAAACCAAATAGCCACTACAGGTGCAGGTGATGGGGATAGTGAAGAGGCAACTAGCCGCAGTAGCATCACGCCCCCGATAACCGAGTCCAGGAGGCGCAGTGAGCGGCACAGCACTACCACAGGACAGACCGCCAGTGAGGACAGTGTGCCCTGGGAACGCAGCAGTGCTGCGCGTGGGCGCAGGAAATAATGCCAGCCTTCACCTGGTATTGTGAAATGGGTGGTGTAACCCATTTCGCCTTTGGAATGTCCATAGCATATTGGCCTGGTATGTTGAGACCTTCATGTTGTGGCGGTGTGCTATGCTATTACCTGAGTCAAGGTTAATAGAACACTGTCACTCAATTACAGTAACTGGCTGTGTCTCCTTACTTACTCAGAAATAATTGCGTGTGATCTCAGCCCATCTGTGTCTCCCATCTGGTGCTGCTACCACACCTGCTGCGCTGTGCTCTGGCTCATCCTCATCCTCGGAGTCAGCCAGTTCCACTGCTGTTCCTTTCTTTGTGGCAAGGTTATGCAGCATGGCACATGTTGCTATTATTTTACAGCAGATGATGGGTTGGTACTGACGTGCACCTCCACTTTTGTGGAGGCAGCGGAACCTGCTTTTTAAGAGTCCAAATGTGCGCTCCACAACAGTGCGCGTAGATCTATGTGCCACATTGTATCTTCTCTCACTTGGGATGGATGGGTTGAGATATGGAGTCAGGATAAATGCCCGCAAGGCATATGTGCTATCTCCTGAGTGAGAAAGGAAGTGCAATTAATAACAGTCACCAACACATTCATCCAAGGTATACATCAGGGTGTGTCACATTGATTTACCTCGCAGGTATCCTTCTCCAAATGCGCCCCCAGCCAGATGTGTGTAGATCCCACTGTCCTGAATATGTAGGAGTCATTGGTACTCCCTGGAAATTTGGTTACAATGTCGGTGATGATGTGGTCCGCATCGCATATTACCTGCACCTTGATAGAATGTGTAGATTTGCGGTTCTGATATATGTACTCTGTAGCTGCAGTTGGGCAGATTGGTATGTTTGTCCCATCAATGCATCCTATAACGTGGAAACTGTGCCTTTTGATGAAAATCCATCTTAGTTTTCTGCAGTTCCGCCTGTGTGCTGGGGAAGCGTATGTAGTGATGCATTCTTTGCATCATGGCATCCAGGAAAGTGTTGAAAAAACAGGACAGGCAACTCTGTGACACAACACCTGCCACAGCTATCACCCCCTGGTAACTACTTGATGCAAGTAGGTGCAGGCTACAGAGCACCTGAACATGTTTTGGTATAGCATGGGCCCTTGGTGTCTGATGCTCCAGGAGTGGGTGCAGGTCCCGTATCAGGTCTAAGATGGTTTGGGGGTCTAGCATGTATCTCTCATGGATTTCAGCCTCAGTCAGTTGGAACAGTGTAACGCGCAGTCTGTACACACGTTCCTCCCATCTCCAGATCCTCAGTCCTGCTGCTTGGATGCAAAGCCACCTTGCAATGACGTAGAGGACTGTTGTATTTTGGGGCTTTTTAAATGCAGTGCACCTGATTACCACCTGCTTTGAGTCAGTGGTAATTAGCGACTCCTAAATACCGAAAAATGGAAAAATCGGTATTAACGAATTTTGGTACATCGATTTGTGAGTTTTTACGGATTTCTTATTTACCGATTCGGTATTTAGGGTTTTGGTGTCTGCTAATCGCAAATTAAGGAATCGGTAACTGGTTTTCCTTATTTTTACCGATTCCTTATTTGCGATGGCGTTTGGTGTTACCTACATTGTACATGGCTAAATTCCGATCGGTAACGCAGAAATTCTGCGAATTTCCTATATTTTATTTAACTCACCACTCAAGCCTTACCTACTTTGCATCCTGCACCTCATCAGGATAGTTTGGGTCTAATCTCTTTCTAAAATCATTCTGCTCTACCACCCTAGCAGATGCCTTCCCTTTTCCACTACTTACACTATAAACCTACGATCATGTCCCTTAAACTTCATGTTGATTGACATTTATACCTGGCGGGTATTCAGATTTCACAATATCCCCAGGCTATAATTCAGGTGGTAACAATATCACCCAAGGGAATGTCTAGAAGCTTTTAACATTCATATTTACAGTGATCTTGAGACCATCAACAAGCTCAAGTGAATCTCCTACAGTTTTAACTGTGCAATGTGAGGGTCGTCTGGAGACTTATCACTGCCATCCTTATCAACCTTCATTCTAACACAGACTCATCTTCACTTTCACTGTTACCAATGTCACTTTACATTACACATATAGGGTCAGATGTATTAACATTGCAATTTGCGATTCTAAAATAGCAAATGTTAGCGTTTCACTATTTTAGAATTGCAAAATACAATGCATGAAGGTTTTGCAAAAGAAATAGCGATTTCCACATATTTCTTAATAACGAATCGCAAATTGCAGTTAGTTTTTGGTTATAATACCATATATAATATATATATTTTTTGAGGTAGCAGGATATTGGGTTTCTAGGGGATAAGGGTAGGAGATTTTGAAAGAATTTAGATTTCAATTTCAATTTTATTTTAGAATATTAATGATATGCATATTAATAATGTATAATTTATAAAAGTATTTTATAATAATATTTTAATAACTTTTAATTTGTTAAGTAAGATACATATTGATGGTTCGATATATATATATATATATATATATATATATATATATATATATATATATTACCTACTGGCGGTCGCCAGTAGGTAGTTATAGTAAGGACCTAGTTTCCATAGGAAATCCGCAACATTCTATTGGGAATAACTTTGGCGCCGGTGGATGAATTTTCGCGAATTTCTCAAATTAGATGGCCCGCTCCGCTCTGCTCCTTCCCTGGAAGTTTCGGGGGGATTCGTCAAGCGGGGGCCGAGATAAAAGGGGGGTCCCAAAACGTGTTTTCCCCATGTTAATTTCCATAGGGCGGTTGGACTCACTTTTAGCCCGAACGGCTGAATGGATTTCCACCAAACTTGGCAAAATTGTAGGGACTGGTAGCCCGATGTGCCTTTGCTATGTCTCAAGATATGTGCTCCAGTGGATTTTGAGTAATTTAGGTTCAAAAAAATATATATATCGATAAGCGCGCCCCGGTACGCGCACCGGGGCACGTACCAGCGCGCTACGCGAGTTCGCGCACGGAAAGCTGATTGGCTCTCAGGTGTCTGTCAACATTCCAAACAGTCCGGAGCAGCCGCCATTTTGTGTCTCGGTAGGATCGAGACACAAGAGGTGGCAAAAACAAAGGTGGAAATGATCAAAAGGGGGCAGGGTAGACACCCCCTGACCCCCTAGGTTTGATGAGGGGGCCATAAAAGGGCCCCGCGGGGCAAAAAAAAAATTTTTTTTTTTTTTCGATTTTCGCGGGGGGAGCGCCCGGATACGCACCGGGGAGCGTACCGGGGAGCGTACCATGGGGAAAAAAGAATGACAGTTTTTTAAAAATGTAGCATTTTTTTATAAATTGGAGGTAGTTCTAAAAAGAACTGTTTTTTTTATTCTTTTTGTTGTTTTATATATTTTTTTATTTTTTTAACATTTTTTACTTTTTTGGGCTTTTACGAACAGTTTTATATTTTTTTTGTATTTTTTATGGGGACAAACAAAAAACAGGGAATTGTAAATGGCTCAACTGGAGAGAAAAAAAACAGGAAAAAATTAAGGTTTTTTGGGGCACTTGTGGTTGTCACCAGCACGGTTTATAAGTTTAATGCTTAGCTCACCATAGCTAATTGTCCCTCCACAAAATATGCAAACGATTTTAAATTCGGCAAACTTGGGTTGAATGCTTGGGATCATCTCCTTTGCCTCTGGACCCGATGGAGTGGGATGTTTACTTTGGGAGGTGCTGGGATATGATTGGGGAAGGTTTCTGGCCAGTGCCCTGACCTCTGCCCTAGCATAGTTGTTAGGGTGCCAGCGTTGCATGTGGCGAATCATGGTGTTGTTGCCAAAAGAGTATTTTTTGTTAGGGTTCCCCCTTGAAAGTTGAGTGCCACAGATTAAACAAGTCACCTTTGGCGCATTGACTTTCTTCTGGTCCTATGGGATGGAAAAAAACTCCCAGATAATGTGCTCCTTTGGCTTATATGGGGTAGTTTGTTCAGGCAGGAACTGCCTTCTCTCCTCCTCCTCTTCCTCCTCCTCCTCTTCTTCTTGACCACCAATGTGATGTTGTGGTGGTCCTTGTGGTGGTGGTGGTGGTGCAGATGCTCCAGCTGCTGCTGCTACTGAAGCCATTTTTAGTCCAAAAAGAGACAGAGAGGTCTTTCAACAGGTCTTCTTCACTCAAAGTACAAAGTGAGAATGAGGAAAATAGGTGGGGCTTTCATTATTTGGAAAAAAAACTGTCCTGAACCAATGAAAAGTGTTATTTTCAGGTCACATGACTCGGGCCTTCATCATTTGGAAACCAAAACTGTTCTGAACCAATGAAAAGTGTTATTTTCAGGTCACATGACCCGACGCGCTTACGCTACGCGACCCGGGGCGCTTACATATCGCGTTCGTATGCGCGTTGGTGATTCCGGGCGCGCTTACGCCGTGCGTATCATGCGGACGCAGCTACGCGGTACGTTACGATGATGTTTTAGTTCGCGGCAATAGCGCTAACGGGACGCTCCCCGGTACGCGCACCGGGGCGCGCCGCAAATTTGCGCTTACCGGGGCGCTCCCCGGTACGCACCCCGGGAGCGCACCGGGGAAAAAAAAAATGAAGAATATACATATAAAAAATAGTATTACATAAATATACAATATAGGATTCATTAAAAAAATATATTATATTTGATAGCAAAAGAAATTTGCTATTAAAAAAACCTATGAAATTCACTGAAAAAACCATAGGTTTCACACCAGTTATAGTTAGGAATTAGCATTTAAAAAACCTATGAAATTCACTGAAAAAACCATAGGTTTCACACCAGTTATAGTTAGGAATTAGCATTTAAAAAATCTATGAAATTCACTGAAAAAACCATAGGTTTCACACCAGTTATAGTTAGGAATTAGCATTTAAAAAACCTATTAAATTCACTGAAAAAAACATAGGTTTCACACCGAATTATAGTCAGCTGGAAATTTTACTCGCATAAAACCATTGAAATTCCCACGTTATAGTTAGTTGGACTCACTATAACTTGCGCGTGCAATGCACTGCTGATGACGTCACATATTACATCACTCATGACATGGTCAGTGACATCACTCATGACATCACTGATGACACCATCCTTGTGACAGAGTGACAGACCTCCTTTCACTGAAATATAACCCTTGAAACACATATTCAAAAATAAAAACTAACATTTTCAAAAAAATTGAGATACCCATACCAGTTACAACAACCAATTCAGTAATTCCACCATCTATATACACATCCACTCATTCACCAACAGTTCTATATAGTCACTCATACATATACTCACTCATCATATGTAGTGATACACCTATACATCCTGTTACACACCGTCAGTCACCCAAAAGTTACTCACACACATACTCACACATAGAAATAAACTATTGAACATCCATTTATTTGCATATACGGCTATACACACACAGTACAACTTTACTTCTAAACAAACTTACACATACTTACTCTCTTAAACAATCACTTATAGAAACACATACTAATTTAAACAGGAACTCTTACAATCCCTCACTCTCACATATACTCACTTATATACATCAATATTCACATATACTACATTAAAACATATTTAGTTACTGATAAAGACACTAGTGAGACTGTCTTTCACTCACTAACACACACATATACACACTCATCCACCCATACAGTCCTGCACATATGCTGTTTTCAAAACACATACAAAGAGAGAGTCAGTCATTCATGCATCTATGTGCTAAGTAATACCCCCACCAAACCATACAAACACTCATACTGATACTAAGAAAAACATCTAATAACCCATATACATACACATGTAGGTACTCTCCAAAGCATGCAGCCACTTATACACAAATTGAAACACTAATACATATATTTAAATATTTAAACATTACTCTCTAATATATGTATTCACTAAGATACACTTAATAAACCAGTTAACCAATCAATTTGTTTATAAAAAAAACATCCATGTAAACACTTATTTAAACATTTATTCTTCCATCAACTTTTACATTTTCATATATAACACATATTTATTTTTTAAAAAGACACACATTCACTGGATGGTGTCATCAGTGATGTCATGAGTGATGTCACTGACCATGTCATGAGTGGTGTAATATGTGACGTCATCAGCAGTGCATTGCACGTGCAAGTTATAGTGAGTCCAACTAACTATAACGTGGGAATTTCAATGGTTTTATGCGAGTAAAATTTCCAGCTGACTATAACTGGTGTGAAACCTATGGTTTTTTCAGTGAATTTAATAGGTTTTTTAAATGCTAATTCCTAACTATAACTGGTGTGAAACCTATGGGTTTTTCAGTGAATATATATATATATATATATTACCTACTGGCGGTCGCCAGTAGGTAGTTATAGTTAGGATCGTTTTCCATAGGAAATCCGCAACATTCTATTGGGAATAACTTTGGCGTTGATGGACGGAATTGGCTGAATTTCTCCAAGAAAAGGGCCAGCTCCGCTCCGCTCCTTCCCTGAAAGTTTGGGGGGGGATTCGTCAAGCGGGGGCCGAGATAAAAGGGGGGTCCCAAAACGTGTTTTCCCCATGTTAATTTCCATAGGGCGGTTGGACTCACTTTTAGGCTGAACGGCTGAATGGATTTCCACCAAACTTGGCAAAATTGTAGGGACTGGTAGCCCGATGTGCCTTTGCTATGTCTCAAGATATGTGCTCCAGTGGATTTTGAGTAATTTAGGTTAAAAAAATATATATATCTATATGCGCGCCCCGGTACCCAAAACACACAGTTTTTTTTGGGTAGTAGCTCTTTTAGTCTCCTGTCAGCAAAGATGCGGAATCTCCTTCCTTAGAATGCAACCTTCAGAAATGTTGTTTCATAGAAAGATAAAGAGCTGGTTCTTCAGGTAATCGATGGTAATCTAATTGCCACGGCCCACTCTCAGAATAGATTTAATCGATTGCTATTAGGTGAACAACTAGCGCAGGGACACTCAGTATTGGAGTAACCAGGCACTTTACAAATCATAACATAACATAACATAAAATCACATAAGATAACATGACATGACATAACATAACATATATTCACTGGAATAACCAAAGTTTACAGGGATGTTATAGTTAGGCTCAGATTTCACTCATATAAAACCAGTGTATCAGGAGGTCTGGCTGGCCCCTAAGAACCCTCAGCAGACATGGGGGCTTCACCCCCAACCAGTAGCAAGCCAGGAGGTGCGTTTGCAGAGTGGTAGAAAAAGGGGCGGGGCCACTGGCAAGTTGTTGATCTTTTTTTGTTTTGTTAAGGAAGGGGTGAGGTGTGTGGTCCCCCTTACCTGGGCCTATTTCAGCCCCGTGGACCTAATCCCCTGAGGTCAAGCATTTAAAGAATGGGGAGGAGGGCCATGGTTTCAATTTTGGCCCCTGAACCCCATCCACGGGGCCTGCTCTTTATTTTCATGTTTTTGCGTTTTTTAAACATGGGAGGGAAGCTGTGCAGCCACCCTCCCGAGGCCAATTGTTGCCACAAGAACCCTTTCCCCCGGGGCCTGGCATCAGTACCCACCCAGGGTACCCAGTTTTTTATGCTGGGGACCGCAGGGGTAGCCTGAAGGCCCCAACTGTCCCTTCCAGCTCCCCGCCTCATTCTGGAGCCAGCATTGCTTTTGGACAGAGTGAGCTGCTAACATGCAAAAATCAGTGCTGCTGCACTTGAAGCAAGCAAGAGCATTTTACATGCTCTTGCTTTCTGAAACCGTAGCAGTGTTTGCTATGGCTTGGCGGGAGCGGTGTTCCAGCCAAGCCATAGCAAATAGCAATATCCTGGGGTTGGGCACCCCAGGACATTGCAGGAGCTAGCCCTGAGGGGTGGCGGTCCCCAGAGCCACACAAGGCTCCACAAGGGTGGCAGTGTGGCCCTCCTTCAATGTTACTTAAGCCCTGGGGAGGTGGTGATCCCTGGGGGTGAGTATAATTTAAAATATTTGCCCCAGGGAGGTGGTGGTCCCTGGGGCTGTGTGGGTGGGCCGAAGCATCCCACGTATTTATATTTCATTTAGCCTTAGGGAATTGGCAGTCCCCTGGGCAGTGGGGGGTGCTGCACAGGTCCCCCCTCATCATTAAAATATTTAGTTTGCCCTGGAAGGGTGGTGGTCCCAAGGCTGCAGGAGTTGTAACAATGCAACCCCACATAAATAATTAAACATTCCCCTTGGAGGTGGCAGTCCCTGGGAATTAGGGATTTTAGAATGGGGGCCTGTGTACCCCTCTCCTACATATTCACACATGACCCTCAGACCGGGGGTACCCGGGGACCTATATTAAATGAAGCGCAGGAGCACACACTTAATTTTTTTATAAAAACGTTGGCAGGAGCCACTGATCCAGTGCAACTCCCGCTGAATATTTGTTATGTTGTTTTGGCCCTGGGAGGTTCCTGTGGGACCCTCCCCCAAGAGGCCTAGGGGGTCAGGGTATTTCTACAATACCACCTTTTCTTTTTTTAAATCGTTTTCCTTTGAGTCAGTGCTACTGAGTCACAAGATGGCAATCAGCAGTTCCTGGTTTCAATTGTTGGTAGCGGATCAGAGCTCAGCACGAGATTGAGAGGCGTCACAGATCCACTGCGTCCCCTTATATACAACTAGGAATTAATTTAAGTTTCTCCGCAACTACTGAACCAATTTACACCAAATCACAAAAAGGTACATCCCTGAACCAACATCTACCTTTCTTTAAAATTTGGTGTAATTCCATCAGCATTTCATTCTGTAGTCGTGTCTAAAGGTCCTATCGGAATTAACATAGGGAAAATGCGCTTTTAAGCACCCCCTGGTTCTCAGCCCCCACTTGACGGATCACCTGGGAAATGTCAGGATAGCAGCTGAATTGAGCATTGTATTCGTTTTGAAGATTCCTCAAACAGCGCCAATGTTATTGGCAAAACAAAAAATGTTTGGTCCTAACAATACATACCTACTAGTGATATATACATATTTAAGTATTAAAAACATAAAAGATTTTTAAATAAGTAGAATATTAGAACTTTTTGTATATTAAATAAATAATTAATCACACATAAAAATGCACATTGTGTAATTTTTTTAATAACAATTAATTACATTTTTAAAAATGTGTATAAATGTTAACAAATATCAAATGTATTCTGATTTTTTCAAAATATAATATTGTTAAATCAATGTTTTCTTACATTTAAGTTTATAAATATTAATAAAGATGTCTTATTTATATTTGTTCATGTAATTAAAATAGTGCTTTATCCTTTTAAAATATCTCTAGGAATATGAACGTTTGTAGTGTGTTTTTACATAATACTTTACTAACTTTTATACTGCACAAAAAAGTGAGAATATGTAGTATTGATTGTCTTTGTAAAATTCATATTTTGTAATATGTTATGTAAAAGGTTTGATTTTGAAGTGGATCTTGTAATTGTAAATTATTTAGCGTCCAACACCTTTCCCAGTATGGTTTGGATTGAAGTGGGAATAATAATCTTACCCCTTTAGTGTCCAACACCTTCCCCAATATGTTTAGATTGGAGAGGGAATAATAAATGTCATCCCATTAGGGCCAACACCTACCACAAATTAGTTTAGATTGGAGTGGGAATAGTAAATGTCACCTCTTTAGTGTCCAGCACCTTCCTCAATAGGGTTCCATTGGAGTGGTAATAGTAAGTGTTCCCCCCTTTAGTGTCCAACACCTTCCCAAATTGGTTTAGATTGCTGTGGCATTAGAAAAAAGTTAACCCTGGAGTGTCCAACAATCAATTATTGGAGTGGAGTGGGAATAGTAAATATTATCTGTTTAGTTACCAATACCTTTCACATATTTTTTACACTTAAAGCTTCCACACTTTTCAGTTTTTGTTTGCATTTTTTAATACTGTATAGTTTTACAATTTGTATTACATATCCTTTACGTGAAAAAAATACAAAGTAAGTAATTTGAAAGTTGTTAGACTTGGCATCTTTTGGCGTGTTTCCCCTGTCTTTTTGCTTTCTGACCTCCTGGTTTTGACTCTGCTTTTGCTAGTTTAGTGCCTCTGTGCACTTTCTCACTGCTGTTCAGTGTTAAAGTGCAAGTGCTTCTGTTGTAAATTGTTATTATGGATTGGTGTTTCCATGATTGGCATATTTGATTTACTAGTCAGTCCCTAGTAAAGTGTGCCAGGGCTTGTAAATCAAATACTACTAGTGCGCCTGAAGCACTGATTGTGCCACCCGCATGAGTAGCCCTGAAAAGGTAGCTCAGATCTGCCACTGCAGTATCTGTGTGCAGTTTAGTACTGCCATGTCGACTTGGCAAGTGCACCCACTTGCCAGGCCTTACACTTCCCTTTTCTGACATAATAGTCACCCCTAAGACAGGCCCAAGGTACCCCTGTGGTCAGGGTGCAGTATCTGAAAGGAAGGACATGCCCTAGTGTGTGTGGCATTTCCTGATAGTAAACCGCTGCCAATTTTATTTTTCACTATTGCAAGGCTACCTGTTCCCATAGATAGAATGGGGAGTGTGCTTATAACATTTTATAAGCATAACTACCCCTGAGAACGAGGTTGGGAAATAAAGTTTAGTATGCCTGAACTCAGAATGTTAAAATGCATCTTTTAGCTAGTGAGGATGACTTTTACATTCTGTGTTTAAAAATACCACTTTTTAGAAAGTAGGTATTTTCTTGCCTACCCATCCAGTGTGCCTCTGCTAGGTTTGTGTATTGCATGTCTGGCTTTTGGATGACAGGGGCTGGGGGGGAACAGTGGTTCCAGAGAGCATTGTGACTCAGGGCTGGGCTGATGGGTTGCATTTAGAGAAGGGGGAGGAGATTTCCTATCACCTGAATGGGCCTGGTCAGCCTCTGACAACTCTGTCTACACCTCCTGCCAGGAAGCTGCACCAGAGAGGACAGCACTGGTTCTGGCTGGCCAAAGACACTATTTGCCTCCAAAGAACAAAGGAGGTTCTGGTATAAATATTGGGGCCCAGACCCCAGAACTTGAGAACTCTTTTGGACCAAGAAGACTGCCAAGAAGAAGAGCTGGAGAAGCTGTGAGGAGGAACTACAACTTTGCTGAATGTTTTGCTGTGGTGCCCTGCAGTGGCTTCTTCTGTCTTGGGCAGTGAAAGGACTGGACTGAGCTTTGTGCAACTTCTTTATTGAGTAACTCCAGGGGCCTGAAATAGAGCTTGCCTCCTGTTCTGAAGTCTCAGGGACTGCGAAGACTTCACCAACCTCTGGGTACCATTTTTGGAACCTCCGTTTCAGCTGGCACACAGAAGGAAAACACAACTGATTACGCCATCGACTCCATCGCTGGCTCTGTGTCCTGACGGCATCACAGACAGTGCCCCCCGCATCTCGCACCGCAACCCTGGTCTCACAGAAGACGACGACCAACGCCACCGAGCTGCTGCTTGCACCGTGACCTGTGGGCACCGCACTTCACACCGCCTCGCTTCACTTTGCCATCCTGCTGCTGACTTCGACACCCTTGACCACATCGTGGCTGGGGGCACCGCTCATAAGTTTCACGATGCACCGCCTCATCCCATACAGCCGTCTGGGCATACCGACGCCTGCTCTGTCGCCTGCACTGCAATCTGCCAGCACCGCATCAAGTACCGTTAGCCCTGCACCGTAAGCCTTGGTCTCACCATCGCCATCTGGACGATTGTCACCAAGCCGCTGCCTGCACCACAGCGATTGGACACCCCACCCTGCATGCTTACATTTTTGCAAATCAACAGCGATGGTTGCCACGACCGGCTCGCACCAACATGTCAGCCGCAACGAAAAAGGTACTGTTAAGGAGTCTGTTCATGCCTTTGCTGGCCCATACCGATGTGGTCGGCTGGAACTGTTAGGCGCTGTTGTTTAGCATCAAGGTAGCCCCAGATGGAGCTACCGACTCATTCGAACTGTGTTTTTCAAGTATCCCTGCAAAGTGTACATTTTTAAGCACCGTATTGTGGATTTTTATCATTTTGGTCTTGTTTTAAGTATTTAATATATTTGATATTTTTCTAAAACTGGTGTGGTGTCTTTTTGTAGTGTTTTCACTGTATTACTGTTGGTTATGTGCAAAAGCTTTACACATTGCCTTTAAGATAAGCCTGACTGCTCGTGCCAAGCTACCAAGGGGGTGAGTAGGGGTTATTTTCGGACTGTAACTCCCTTATCCTGACTAGAAGAAGGGTCCCTACTTGGACACAGGGGTAAACCCTTGCCAACTAGAGACCCCCATTTCTAACATTGGTTGTCAGCAGTGAGGATAGGACTTGTGTTTTCACTTGACTTACAGTGATTGGTGTGCACTACTACCATATCAGAGACCATAACTTGCCACTTATTGTTTTTTTCTGGTCTATGTTTGTGATCCTATCATTTTGGAACTTTAACTTCCTACTGCATCATAACTGACACAGCAGCATCACCACGTCCATCCCTAGAGGGGGCCTTTGAGGAGGAAAAGTTGGAAACCTACAACATCAAGTAGTTGAAGGCTATTTATAGAAACCTAAATGTCCAAGACAGAGGTCTCACCAGGAAGGAAGAGCTATAAAAGGTGCTGAGTGCCTGGGTAGCAGCCAGACATACCTACTCCTAGAGAAGATGTGCTGTCAGGCTAGGTAGCAGTGATTTGTCCTCAGAGGAGCTGGAGGACAGAAGGGAAGCTAGGAGGCATGAGATAGAGCTTGAGAGGCTCAAGATGGAATCACAAAGGATGGTATTAGACTATGAGCTGGAATTGAAGAGCAAATCCAGCATGGATGATGGCAGCAACTCTTCAGTGCAGACAGATAGGATTGTGTACATCCCCAATACCGTAGGTAAAGAATTCAAGAAGGGGATGACATACAAAGGTGGTTTCAAGGGTACGAGCCTTCTATTCACATGATTGGGGTCCCTGGAAGGAATTGGGGGCAGGCTTTTGGCCTTTCTTTCCAGAGGAAGCAAGGGACACTCTGATAGCTTTGGGTAAGGGCAGAACCTCACCTAGGCTGACAAGAAGGACACTCTCCTCACTAGGTATGAACTCACTCCAGACAAATACAGGGATCAATTTAGGTCCAGTGGGAAAACTGATACCAACACTTGGTTTGGAATGTGTAGATTCTTTCTGCAGGTCACGGGATGACTGGGCAGTAATGTGACAGATTATCAGGGGCTCTACAATTTGATTGCATGGGAGCACATGTCTAGTCTATGTTTTGCAGAGCTGTGCCAGCAGTTGGTTGATAGTAAGCTTACTGACCCCAGGAAGCCTGCTATGGAGGGTCAGTACCAGGGTCCACAAAAACGTGTTTGGGGGAGACTCAGCCAAAGGTGGGCAGGGTCTCCAGCAGAAAAGTGGGAGGGACAAGGGTACACAGGAGTTCTCTACAGGGCCCCAAACTAATACCCAGGGTAAAGGTTCCCATCCCCCAGGAGACAAGAAAGCAGTGGTCTCTTCAGGAAAGCCTGCAGAGACCAGCCCCCACAAATGTTTTTATTCTGTGACCAGGTGAGTCACTTGAAGGGGGACACCAAGTTTCCCAAGAGGGCACAGCCGCCCACTGATGGGCAGACCAAGGTGTTGACTAGTGTAGCACTTGGGGAGGAGGGGTGCCCACAGGAGGGTGGGGATCCTGCAGAAATGACCCTCGTCTCACTAGGGGACAGTGAGATGGTCCCAGGAAACCCGGTGCCCCCTAACACAGAGAAATACAGCATCTAGGTGAACATCAATGAGAAAAAGGTAGAGACTCTCAAAGATGCTGGAGTCTGTGTGACCTCAGTCCGGTGTCATCTGGTCTCTGAGCCACAAGTAGTCCCCAGGGCATTTCACCAAGCAGTTGCTGTGGACAACTCCGAGCGCCAGTGTATGGTGGTGCAGGTTCCCTTTGATTGGGGGGATTTCAGTCACTTGAAGATGGTTGTGAGCCCTACCATGCCTGTAGATTGTCTGCTAGGTAACGACCTGGAGCAGTCTTTGTGGAAGGATGTTGAGCTCAGGTCTTACTAGGAGATGCTTGGGTTGCCAGAGTGGGCATGCATGACCACTTGGTTAAAAACGGCCGGAAAGGATGATCAGAAGGACCTGGAGCCTGAAACAGTGGCCCAGGTCCCTCCCAAGAGAAAGGGCAGGGGGCGTGGGAAACTGGCCCCTGATGTTCTTACAGTCCAGGAGGAGGCTGACCTTGAGGGGGATGCCCTGGTACCTAAAGGGGAGTAGTTAGCTGAACTGGGGGATATCTCTAAGCTGACCCATTGGCAGCAAGAAGGTGGTCCCACCAGGGAGGAATTCTGCAGGGAGCAGAAAGAATGCCCTTTTCCTTAGAGGGTTTGTGGCAGCAGGCTGCAAACCAGGCAGCTGGTGGTCAGTCTGGATCACAGTGGATCTACTGGGAGAGTGTTCTAATGTACAGAGAGCCTAAGGTTGCTGATCTTGGGTCACCCCATGTGCTGGTGGTACCCCAGTGCTTCAGGATCTTCCTACTGGGTCTGGCTCATGACGTGCCTTTTGCAGGAAATTTGGGGCAGGACAAGACCTTTGATAGACTTGTCACCCAGTTCTTTTGGCCCCAAATACAAAGGCAGTCAGATGGACATTGCACGTCTTGTCAAACTTGCCAGGCAAGTGATAAGAGTGGAAGGAAGTGTAAGGCTCCTTTCTGACCTTTTCCAGTTGCTGGAACCCCTTTTTCTGGATTCCAAGACAGCCATGGGCAACAGGTACATCCTGCTCTTGGTGGAGTGGAGAAGTGGAGAAGTGTGGCTCAGGGGTTAGCGGCAGCAGACCCGGAAGCTGAGATCGGTCCTGGACAAGGGTTCAATTCCCCGCCTCGGCGGGTATTGGGCTAAAAATTCCACTGACTCGATAATTCTCGCCCCGGTGCCTCCTCGACTCACGGGTTCACACTCTGCGACTCTGGGCAATAGCTTGCTTAATCTCCACAACGGCCCCTCGCGGCGGGATGCCTGACTTTCACCTTGTGGATACCCTGCTATCTCACAGGGGAATACCAGGAAGGGTTCCCTAAGCAAGCGCCGGGAAACCCACTGCGGGTAGCTGTGCGCTATATAAGCTCAACTACATTTACATTTACATTGGTGGACCATGCCACCCGTTATTCAGAGGAAATCACTCTCAGGACAACAACGGCACCAGTGCTGGGCCAGGCATTAATGGGGATCTTTTCCCCATGGGTTTCCCCAGAGAGGTGGTTTCTGACTGTGGGATCAATGTCATATCAAAGTATATGACATCCCTGTGGAAGGAGTTTGATGTAACCTACAAGTTCATTACTCCTTACCACCCCCAGGGTAACGGTTTGGTGGAGTCAACCAAACCTTGAAGGGCCAAACAGAACCCATAAGGCATAAGTGGGACGTCCTCCTGCTATGCCTTCTCTTTGTATACAGGGAGGTGCCTCAGAAGTCTCTGGGGACAGTCCCTTTGAGCTCCTGCATTGTCACCCTGTGAGACACTGCAGAACGAATACGAGACATTGATCATATTAATTTAGAGAAATCTCTCGCTGTGGTCAGCAATGGGTTAACAACTCTGTCATTCAGGATATATTCACTGGGCAACAGTGTATCCTCTACTATAGACATACTGGAACAAGATTTGGTCATGCTGTGACAGTGCCAGTCTCAATTACGTTCTATTATCTTATTTGGCGGGACGCTCTAAAACGTGCGTGCAGGCTATGTGTCTTGGCGTTTCATCAACACGTCGTCTCTGTTTACAGAATGCAAACTCACTGATAAACAGATCAAACTGGCACAAAGGGGAGCAGAGTATACAGTGCTGGACATTGAAAAACTGGAAAAATTGCCATTTACAGTAGAAGAACAAACAGCTACAGAATGGAGCATTCATGGCAAAATAACTCTGCCTGTTACAACTTTCCATTTTCAGTATTGCCTCAAACAAATGCCAGCAGGCAAAAATGAAAGGTTGGGTAAAGAATACATTAAGACATCCTGGGATTTACCTTACACACACAGATATTGGAGTACGGGCGTGAAGTGTTTCTTAGCGGTACACACTGTGAAAATGCACTGAGCGGTTCACTCATTTGTCGGGATATTAGTTTACATGGGGCTTGTAATGGTTCTGTGGCAAACCTGTCCTGCCACCTGCAAGGTTCACCAGCCGCTGTGATTAATCCAATATTTGGCCAACTTTCGAATGAGAGTTACCTCATGTTGAATGATCCGAGTTGCTGTGGCATGTTGCCAGGCATCCCATATCTGGTAACGGTTAGTGCCAGGGTCACTTGTTGTATGCAAGTATTGTTCCCCCAA
Organism: Lissotriton helveticus; assembly: GCF_964261635.1. Lineage (NCBI taxonomy): Eukaryota > Metazoa > Chordata > Amphibia > Caudata > Salamandridae > Lissotriton > Lissotriton helveticus. Next base: position 1,510,440,219 of record NC_136057.1, read on the forward strand.
ATAGACACAGTCAGGGAGTCACCTTTATGGCCTTCACTGAACGTCTCTTCTAAACGATTTGATACTTTAAGCAGAATGAAAGCCATTCTTTTACAAAACACCGTGCCTTTGACCTGGCCAAAGAAACCTATGATCTACAACTCGCAAGGACTTTGGCTGAGATACAGGCTTTAATAATTACAAACTGCCCTATACATTTCACAGAATTGATGGGACGTATCTTAAATATGTCTGATACGAGTGGTATTGTGCATGTATTTAAGAGCATCTGTTCAGGACTGTTAACACCTTTTCAAGCGGTCCTCAGAATCATTCCAAACTTCGTGCAGTTGGTGTTTGGTGGTCTGCCACTAATTCTAGGACTCGTTGCAGGAATCCTGTTTTTATTCCTACTACTACGCTATGGCAAGCCAATCCACCGGCGTCACTCCCAGGACCATGGAGAAAGCTCTCCTAGAACGGAAGTGTTGTGAGCTCATAGTACAGCTTTTGGGCTTACCTCGTCTACGAGAATTAAATACCACATGGTTTCTGTCATTCAGACCAATCTGAAAAGTATGCATCTTACCTGTTCTACGCTGCCTGTTTTGCGGTGAAGAATGTGTGCTAGACATCTGTCTAACGCTCTCATAAGTCATGCCAACGGTTATCGATACTCTGCTGGACCCGGTAACAGCCCATGCTCTGTGTTGTCCCCAGAGGCTACCAATCCTGATGACGGCAATTGTTGAGATGTCACAGACGCAAAATGCTACTGCTGAGGTACTAGAAGGATCAACAGGCACACAGGTAACATCGGAAACAAACATTGCTACTGGCGATGCTTCACATCTATGTGCAGTTAATCTTCTAAACGAGGTATTCCAACTATCACCGACACCGGTAGATGATCTTTTGTCTACAGAAGTAGAGGATTTCATGTTTTCCCCAGACCCATACTGATGTGGCTCACAGTGTACCGGGACAGCTATGAATTTGGCCTTCATTTTTCAAAAACAAAGAGAAACCTTGGAACTTTTTCTACATTAATGTTTTTATAATTAGATTTTTTTTTGGGCAAAGTAATCTGCTTACAGTAGAACTATTCATAGAGAACAGACTTCTTTGAACTCTTCCAGGGACGCATTGTCACCTTCATTTCACCCATGACATGAAATGGCTTTCGAGAATTTCATATATAATATTTACCATTCCATCATATGTATATTTTTATGTTCATTCATTTAGCATTTTCTGTAAACGCATGCTTAGGATGAATCACTGTTTTAATATTTACAGCACCTTTGCATTTCATGTCTAGCAAAAGCATGAGTTTTTATATACCAAAGACTTATTTTAGTATGCCTTTACTAATGTTTTTTAGAAACATGACACTCATTTCATTTCATAAAGCTTTATTCGGTGCATACAAAAATGACCATAAAAGCACATGAGAGACACATAGAATAACAAGTATTGCAGATTTTAACAACATACACATACACATACATAAAAGCTAAAACAACATTCTTTTTCTGGCATAAATTGATTGGTTTAAAAATGTAGCAGTAAAAAAGCATATATCCACAGATTGCATGTTAAAAATTAATTTCATTGCATCATTGATAGATCGAGAACCATATTTGAGAAACAGAGGTTTCAAATAAGCAATACGAAAACTCATGTATAGTTTACATATCAAAAGAAAGTGCAAGGTGCTCTGCTTGGATAGACCATCACATGGACAGGGTCCGGTCGGATAATTTTTAAGGTGGGGAAAGGCCACCAATTGTGTACCAACCCAAACCTAAGTCTAATGAGAACAAATCTATGGGAAGGTCTGGTCACCTCGGATAAATACAGGGGAAAACCTTAGTTGTCAGTGTGGCTATTGTAAAACAGGGTGGAAGACAATAACCCATTCTCTATTGACCGCCTCCTTATTCTATGCAATAAAAATGTTAACTTCAACTCACTTTTGGTTATTGCGGCAGCAGCACAAGGGTTGGCCTTTATATTTATATAAAAAATTTCCTGAAAACAGTCGACAATATATTTTAACCAGGGAATTTTTAGATAATTATCTAAAGCGAGACAGTCTTTTATAACAGATCTATTAAAAGCTGTTTCATCCTTTAACCAGATGGATCGCCAAACCATTAGGGGCCTTAGCGATAGCAAATCAATCAAATAATTGATCCCCAATTCTCTGTGGATCAGCTCAGTTGGGGCGGAAGTAGGCAAACATAAAAGCTTTTTGAGGAAAGAATTTTCCTCTGTCTGTAAACTATTATCACAGTGGTATCCCCAAACTCCTGCCCCATATAGAGCAATTGACACACATCTGGCTTGGTAGATCTGAAGCATATCCCTGATACGTCTGTCTCCAATCTTAGCCGCAAATCGGAAAACGCCGTGAGCACTTTTCGCCACCTTATTGCGAACATTAATAAGTTCATTAGACCATGTTCTATCATTAGAGAAGGTTATTCCCAGATAACAGAATTTATCTACATGTAGCACTTTTTGTCCGTCTATGAAAAATGCATTGGACGACTTTCTTTTGGCCCCACAGGTCATGGTATGTGTTTTCCCTTTGTTGATGACCAGTTTCCTGTCTTTAATAAAAACAGTAAAGTAAAGTAAAGTCCACATTTGTAAAGCGCACAATCACCCGTAAGGGTCTCTAGGCGCTGGGGGCCGTCGGGAAGATTAAGCGAGCTATTGCCCAGAGTCACATGGTGCTGGGCTAACCTGCCGCCGGAGCCAGGGATCGAACCGTGGTCCCCAGATTCCAGCGTCAGTCGCCCTGGCCGCGGCGCCACACCTCTCCCACACCTCTCCCAGTAAAACTGTCAATCAAACATTGTAAACCAATGGGGGTTCTTGATAAAAGCACGGCATCGTCTGCGTATAACAACACCGGCACTACGTCCCCGTTGACCTGGGGGGGAATCAGCATTAATATTTTTTTGAACTGCATCAATTTCATTAATAAACAAAGTAGAAAGCAAGGGGGCAAGAACACAGCCTTGTCTGATACCTCTATTTACACTAAATTTCGGGGTACACTCTCCTTTGAGGCCATAGCGCACACTAGTTTGTAATTTTTCATAGAGCCTGGCCATGAAGAAAATTATGCCCTCCGGTGCCCCAAGCTGTAACAGGGTTGGCCACAGGATGGAATGGTCCACCAAATCAAAATTGCTGCTTAGATCTGCAAAGCAGAGATAAAGTGAACCTTGTTTGGCCTGGGTATACTTCCCGATCAATAGATCTAAATGTATACATTGATCGAGTGTGCCCCGTCCTTTCCGGAAGCCATACTGGCTATTGGCCAAAATCCCCTTGGTCTCTACCCACTCTTCCAGCCTGACCAACGATACTCTACTCATGATCTTAACTGAGGAGTCTAAAAGAAAGATAGGGCGGTAGTTTTTGGCATCTGACCTATCGCCCTTCTTATATATTGGGATTATAATAGATTCCCCCCAGGTCATGGGAGCCTTGTTACATACGGCTTCATTAAAAACAATAGTTAAAATCGGGCTCCACATCGCCGGAGCGGCTTTATAGACGTCAATAGGGACCCGTCTGGCCCCTGGGCCTTCCCCCCTTTGCTAGCACGAATGCCTAATTCCACCTCGGGAACAGTAATATCCAGAGGCACAATAGGCCAGTTACTATGGTTGGTTTCATAACAACTATCAGATTTAAAAATCATAGAAAAATGGGATACCCACCCCTCACTAGAGACATTCGAGTTAAGCTCAGGGATAGAGTCCTCCTTAAGGAAGGGGGAGTTAACCGTAGCCCAAAAAAGGGCACAATTAGACAATTCCGCGGCTTGGTTTAAGGTATCCCAGGCATGTTGTTGCAGCTCTCCTTTCCTATGTTTCAGGGCGGTTTTGTAATCTAATCTCAACTTAATGATCGATTTTGTGTCCCTGGGCCTTAGCGTCAGTGCATGTTTTAATTCAGTTAAGAGTGTGGTACAGGTACGATCAAACAAACCAGTTTACGATTGAAATTCCCTCTGGCAGGCCTAGTGAACATAGCATCTATGTGTTTGTTAATGCCATTAAAAATGTCTAAAACCCGATCTGCTTCATTATTATTATTTAAGATGAGGGTAATTTCAGCAAGGCACCCTTTAACAATGGAGCTCAATAGTTCATCTGATTTTTCCCCTTTCCATCTCAATCTAACACCATTAGGCCTATGTGGTTCAATATTCATTACTGTTCTCCCCGGGTGAACTGTCCTGCCTCCCCAGATTGTGGTTTCTAGGATAATACAGTTATGATCACTCAAAGAGGAAACTTCTATCCTAGGGGCCAGGCAGTAGGGGACAATATTAGAAGAAACAATTACATGGTCTACAATAGAACTAGTGTTCCGTCTCTTAAACGTAGGGACAGTCTGACCATTTTCATCTTTTGAGTAATTTAGAATTTCCAAATCATGGTACCCATGAATTTGTTAAGTATTTCTTCATAGCTATTATGGCGAAAATGGAGATCGCCCAGACCATCATTGTTTTTGACCCCACAGACCTTTTGGGTAGACATTTCACAGATCGGTATGTTAAAATCACCCACCCAAATTAAATTTAAAAAAACATTTGAATCTGCAATCAAATTATCAATAACAACGGCCAAATCCTTTACAACTTGCATCCGAGTATTATCAAAGATATTATTATAGAAGTTAAGGAGGAGTACATTGCGGCCATGTCTCTCATGCAACCAAAGGATCTGTACATGAGCACCCACAGTCAGATACCTTTTTACAATTATAGACTGATTAATGGAGACTAAGATCAAAAGGCCGCCTTTGGCTCTTCCTGATACAGAACCCTGTAGTAATAAATCATATGAAACATAGCCCTCATAATTAACAAAATCCGTGCACCACGTTTCTTGGAAACAAACTATGTCATGTGAATTGATTAAATTCATCCTGCCCAAAATATTGCCCTTAGAGTTCAACCCGGCGATATTCCAGCTAACGACAGATATTCCATTTTTACCACGGATCCCAGTCCTAATTAGGGTGGGCACTTCTTGTTGTACAGCCCCATCATTGTGATCACCGTTTTGCGTATCCCTATCGTCTGCTTCCGAGCTCGGATTGACTATATATAATGGTCTGGGATCTACTAGTTGTTCCCTTTCTCGATCAACCTGGCAAACTGGGATCACCTCAATGCTGGTATAACAATCTTGGTAGAGTCAGTCGTTAGCATCTAAGGTACTGAGGGCTTGGTAACGATTTAAAACTGGTACCTCATACAAAGGACATAAGTTAGTGCGGTTACTAGGGGCAGAAAAGCCTCTTTTGTCTTTTCCAATGGGTTCACTAATAATGTGGCTATAAAAGAAACCCAGTGGTCGTAGACTAATGCCCTTATCAAAATATGGTAGCGAGGCCGCTCTTAACAGGGTGGTTGCAGCATGTTGGGATATTTAAAATTAACAATTACACAGTCGCCTTCACTTCTCTTTCGGGAGTTGCCAATCCAATTAACCCTTCAGGTGCTCAGAATCTGATTCGAATAATTCATGGGGAACCCACATTTTTATGGAGTCAGAACACTGTTTTATTTTTAAGAGAATCATGCGATTCCTGTAGGTTCTGGTTCAAATGCTGTTCAAAGGGTGGCACATTTGTTAGGACAACCACGTATGGGGCACAGTCAGGGGGTAGATTAATAGTGTGGCTTCGCTTAACTTCTTTCGTCCTCGGGCCATTCTCAGGTTCTCCTACTACCAGGTTCTTCTCACCTCCTGTCGGTTGGGGGTTGGACTTGTTTGTTACTGTCTTGTGCATCTCCCCGCTACATTCGGTCACTACATTAGTTATACCTGGGGCAACATTACTGGCCCTATGTCCTTCCACTTTGTCCCTGGGTCTTTTTACCAGTTCGATATGGGCAGATAATTGGTCACCTAGCCTAGAGACCTCTCTGGAGATGAAGTCTAACTTTTCAGCTAAAGGTTTAATTACATTTTCTATATTGGCACCCATGATGGTAACTAACTGGTCAAGCTGACCCGCGTTCAATTTTACTATACTAGGGTTCTCCGGTACACAGTCAAAATATTGAGTTGTAAATATCGACCTACACAAATATCGAGTTAGAAATATCGAAGGTAAAGAATATCGATGTCAAGAATATTGTTGGACAGAATATCGACACTAAGGTAAGTAATATCGATTTTTTTTATATCGATGTAAGTAATATCGAAGTCAGTAATATCGATATCAAATATATATCTATGTTAGTGATTTCGATGTTACTAATATCGATATTTGTACTATTGTTATGTATTTTAGTATGTATTTAATATGTATGTGTTATATGTTTTTTGTTAAGTATTTTACTTGTTTTAAGTTATATATGAACTATTTTCATATATATATAATGTTATTTTTAAGTCAATTTTATGTTTTAGTACCGGAGCGGGTTGTGGGTTTATAGGGGAATAAGGTGGGAAGTAATTTAATTATATTAAATTAATTATTACTTTTTAGGAATTATAAATTAATTTTAATAAATGTTTGCGTGTAAGTTCTGCAGCGGGTAGTGGGTTTATAGGGGAATTGGGTGGGAAGTATTTTAATTGTAATTAAGTAATGAATTATTTTTATTTATTGGTATTGATAATTTATGTATTTGTAATTAATTATAAATTGGCAATTAATAATTGTAATTGTTAATTAATTGTGTAATTGGTAATTAATATTTGTAATTAATGTATTTAATTGGTAATTAATGTTTGTAATTGGTAGTTAATGTTTGTATTTGGTAGTTAATGTTTGTAATTGGTAATTAATGTATTTAATTTGTAAATAATTTTTGTAATTGGTAATTAATTTATTTGGGAAATTATTTGTAAATAATTGGTAATTAATGTGTTATAAAAACTCTTTTTTGGTATACAAATAATTGTAGTGTTTAATGTTTTTTAATTGGTAATCAATTATTAATAATATTTTTTTGTTTTTTACAGTATTTTATTGCTTAATATTTATTATTTGCTAACTATGATTTATTAATTGATATTTATTGTTAATTTATTGTTCATTATTTATTCAAATCTATTTTTTTTATATTAATGGGTATTTTCAAATGATGTTTAGTTATTTAAAAATTTAAATATTAATAAATTTAAATATAAAAATTATTTCTAAATATGTTATATTTAATTTTTATGGTATCCAATGCTTTACTTACTGTTGTACTCTCTGGAGTGGGAATAGTAATTTTTACCCCTAGGCTATCCAACGCTTTCCCTACTGTTGCACTCTCTGGAGTTGGAATAGTAATTTTTACCCACCCGCTATCCAACTTTTTCCCTACTGTTGCACTCTCTGGAGTGGGAATAGTAATTTTTACCCACCCGCTATCCAACGCTTTCCCTACAGTTGCACTCACTGGAGTTGGAATAGTAATTTTTACCCCTACGCTATCCAGCGCTTTCCCTACTGTTTCACTCTCTGGATTTGGAATAGTAATTTTTACCCCTACGCTATCCAACGCTTTCCCTACTGTTGCACTCTCTGGAGTGGGAATAGTAATTTTTACCCCTACGCTATCCAACGCTTTCCCTACTGTTGCACTCTCTGGAGTGGGAATAGTAATTTTTACCCTCCCGCTATCCAACGGTTTCCCTACTGTTGCACTCTCTGCAGTTGGAATAGTAATTTTTACCCCTACGCTATCCAATGTTTTCTTTACTGTTTCAATCTCTGGAGTGGGAATAGTAATTTTACGTTTTACGCTATCCAATGTTTTTAATACTGTCGTTTTTTTGGACTTTAAATAGTAGTTTTATTTATTATTTAGAATGAATTTAGATAATGTATTATGTTATTAATTTAAAAAATATTGAAAGTATATATATATTTTTAATTTATTAAAAATAATTATTTACTTTTTTATGTAAATATTTTATGTGTGGATATCTATTTGTAATTTATAGTATTTTTAAATATTTTATAAGTAATAAAAGTAATTATTAAAATGTATTATTAAGTAAATATATCATATATATTTTACATATGTGTTTAATTAATGTTATATTATTATATATCTATTATTTATTAATTTTAAACATTACTAAATATTTTTAACAATGTTTATTTTATTTATAAGTATTATGTACTTTATTTTACACATTATATTTTAACATATATAAAACGATATTTTTAATTACGATATTTTTAACATCGATATTTTTGTTTCGATATTTTTGTACTTACCATGTTGTAGATAGGATGTCGATATACTTGCCTTCGATATTCCAGCGTCGATGTTTCTGTAGGTTGATATTTTGTCTGTCGAAATTCTGTCTTAGATCCGGGTTCTCCATTGACTACTCCACCTAATGTGCCTGTTGGCTGTGTTTTAGCTCCCTTTTTATTACAATTTCCTCCTCGTTTCATTTGGGCTTTTCTGCAGCCCCTTCTAGTTTTAGGGGCCGGGGACCTCTGAATTGAAGTATTTGAAATATCAATTAGTGTAGTTGGTGTAATTGGTATTTGGGCTAAAGCCTCAGGGGTTATACTAACTAAATTGCTAGATTCCCTACTTACTAAAGAAGGAGCTGCCAGAGGTATCGAGGGCGTTGCTGGCAGACTGCCTAGGCCCAGTGAGAGTCGCCGTTCTGTTTTATCAATTTCAGTGTTAATTTTATTGACTGCTTTCACCAGATAGTTGTCGAGCGTAGCGCTAGCCAACTCAAGAGGGGTCTTGTTTCCTTTTCGCTTCACCATATTTGCAATAGGAAACTGAGTATAGATTATATCAAATATACAAACAACTATTATGAATGACAAACTGGGTAAGCTATAATCCAGATTTCCTCATTGAGGTAATATTAAAATACAATAGTAAGAACACTACAGAAGGTCATCGTCCCCTTACACAACCATTAATGGGACTTACTAGTCTTACTTCGTTGCTGTATGGGGTCCCAATTTTAGTAAACCAAGGCTTCAGGCCCAGCCCAGCCACGTCCAGCCTCGGACTGCCTCAGACGGCCCGCCCTTTGCCCGGGCTTAGCCCAGCGCCGCCCGCACGCGTCCCGCGATGCGAGGGGGCGGGAGCGCTTTGAGGGCTGGGGCTGGTGCTGGAATCACGTGTTTCCCCTGGTGGCTGCTGGGGGATGTAGGCAAAGGTGCCCACGAAGCCGTTCCCCTCACGGCGCTGCTCTCATGTACAAAGCCGTTCCCCTCATGGCGCTGGTCTTGTGGGCAAAGCCGTTTCCCTCACGGCATGAGCAGAGGACCCCAAGGACAGCCGTTCCACTCACGGCGTCTGCAAAGGATCAGTAAGCGCGTCCCGTGATGCGTGGGGGCGGGCGCGCTTTGAGGGTTGGGGCTGGTGCTGGAGTCATGTGTTTCCCCTGGTGGCTGCTGGGGGATGTAGGCAAAGGTGCCCACAAAGCCGTTCCCCTCACGGCGCTGGTCTTGTGGGCAAAGCCGTTTCCCTCACGGCGCGAGCAGAGGACCCCAAGGACAGCCGTTCCCCTCACGGCGTCTTCGGACCGGTTGTACTTCCGTCCCGGCCAATATTTCGGCCTGGGTGAGGAAAATATTCAGTAGTCCTATTCTGGATGTTGAGTAATCTTAAAACGGTCAAAATGAAGTCTCCAAATTGTAAGGTGGAATTTATTCGACCTGCATGAGATCACATCGTTTATCCGACATCAGTAATTGCTCGCTTCCCTTGTCTTATCCTAGTTCTGTAAACCGGAAGCGTCCTGGTTCCGAATCCGAACCTCGCGGCTGTGTATTGCGGCTCATGACACTCAATTTTAAATGTTTACCATTTTATTGTTTAGCATTCAGTACTATCGTTCATTCATAAGTGGAGTGGGTGTTGTATTTTGATTTAGATATCTGTATATAGGTTTTCCCGATACATGTCCTTATATAGGAACAATTCGTATTGCCCTTATATAGGCACAAGATACCAGCCTTTATTTAGGCATTAGTCATACTCTCCAAATAAGGCATGGTCACCTACATCCGTCCACCCCAAAGTCACAATGAGTTCTTAGAAGCCAGACCCTTAAGCCTTGGGACTTTCCCTAGCCTAGGACTATTGATTTCTCCAAGAACTCATCTATTATGCATGAACCGCTATTCCTTAAGGGTTCATTCATGACGTCTTCCTCTGCCAGACTTTACATCAATGCAAACATTCCTAAGCACCTTGCACCTTCCAGGTATAAATATATCTTCCCTTACCATGGCAAATCATGGCACGGCTTGACTTGGCTGCACGGTTCGCCACAGCAAGTTTGGAAGAGATTGTATCCCGGCCTGACGCACTGACCAGATGCTGTAATCCTGCTCACAGAGAATCCATCTTCCAATTTTCTGACTCCCTTCGCGGGATGTTAGAGTTTGAGACCCGGAAAGAGATTCCCATCTCTCTCATTCTAAGGTATGGAGCTGACTAGAACCTAGAGGGACTCTTGGCATACCAAACTATAGCTTACCATACTATAGAATATAGCCCCTATTTCTTACCTTGTACTACACTTAGGTTAGGTACACTAGGGTAGAACTACTTAGAAGCATCAGACAAGTATCCACATTTTAGCCTGTGTTATTTCTGTATATGTATATGAAAAGATTTACAAATGAGGTCTAAGAAACAGTACCGCACTTATCTATGTCTTGGGAATATTGTTGGCTTATGGTGCGAAGATCAAGGAAACAAGATCCCTTGGTTTCCTAAATGAGTGAAAGAAACTTTCACAACAAGCAAATGCGCAAAAGATTTGATCCACACACAATAATTCATTCCTTCACAGTAACCAACGTGTTTCGTACTATTTAAGGACTTCTTCAGGGCTACAAAACACAGACAACATACAATATTAAAAATCTTTTAAAACCAACTTATTGTATAAACTGATTCTTTTACACAATTTATATAATCATTCAATACGATTCTAATTGCATAACTACATAGTTATACCTTTTGGGCCATGTTCACACTAGGCACATAACTTTGGCTCTTATCTACAATATTAACTCATATTCCATCAGAGACCACAAGGTGTGACAGTATGGGAAACTCATATGACAAGAGTACTGCCAAACACTTGTATCATGAATCAGTGATTTAACAATGTTATATTTACAAATAAAAAGTGTTTTTTTAAGTATATTATCATACATATTTACAATCTGAGCAGAAAAAACATCTCAAGTCAAAAGATTGCATCAGGGAAAACCCCTGTAACCGTATATGGTGGCATAGGGAGATCCTTATATTTCCTTAAACATCTTGTCAAGATATAACCCAGCGAGTAAAGTTCATGTGATTGTAAACACCAGCATAGAGGGACCAATGAAATTTCATGGAAACTTATAACATAGTCCCAAGGGACGGACAGTTCCATTAAAGAATAATCGTATCTTATAACATCTTATGAAGACATAACCCAGCGAATAAAGTTCATGTGAGTATACATAGCAGCATAGAGGGCCCAATCTAATTTCATAGGAACTTTTAACATAGTCCCAAGGGACGGACAGTAACATTCAAGAATAATCGTATCTTATAACTACCTCATCAACTGTCCTCTGAGTAGTGTATGTCTTCTTCTTACTTTGGTGCCTTCCACCTCGTATTATCCTTTCTAAAAAACATATAAGGAGTATGGGATATTGTAGTCCTTGATGGTATATTTTTATTGTTCCTATGCAAGTTAAGTATAGACAACAATATACCTGTACAACTGGGATATCATACTCCCCAATCCCGTTGAAATGTTCTCTTCTTTGTTTTCTCTACGAAGTAGTGGCAGCACTCAAAGCTGCAAGACAGAAACAGCGTGCAACCTTCAATAGATATAAATATTTGGGTACGCTAGTCAAGACAGAGGAAAGTATGCCCCGTGATTGGTACACATTCTGAATATAACAGTCCCAATACTGACAGCAGCAAAGTCAAAATAAAGTATGTCCTATAACTGGTATACCAAGTGTAACTGTCATCATAATGACAGCCACAAGGCTTGACAACTAGTTCATGAACAAGCCTCAGATGACCCGAAATTGAGATACTCTCCTCATTTTGGTATTTCAAGTCTCATACCTGTATATCCGTCCTAAAGATCTGGGGCCTCATTTATGAGGCCGTGCGTGAGTTTTGCGCTTCCGATGCGTCACTTTTTGTGACGCATCGGCAGCGTAAAACATGCCTCCTGATGCGCACTATTTACAAAGTGACGCATCTAAGCAGATGCGTTACTTTGTAAACCCCTGCGCTACATTATACCTGCGTCAGGTATAATGTATGCAGAGGGGGCGTTCACCCGCAAAAAGCCTCGTAATAGTGACGCAGTGAAATCTATGAGATTTCACTGCGTCACTTTTAGGATGCTGTTGCGTCAAAATCTTGCGCCTGCCTCACAGCAGGCGTAAGACTGACGCAAGCCCTTTCACATGGGGCTTTCCCCATGTGAAAGGAAGCATTGCTGGAGTTGCGTCACTTTTGTGACACACTCCAGCAATGCGTCACTTTTGCGCCTACAGATACGTCAGAAATACTGACGTATCTGTAACTCCTTGCGACATGATGCGTCATATTATAAACATGACGTATCAATCATGTCGCAGGGAGAGCGCAGTGAAAAGTGACGCATCGCTGTTTTCACGCAGCGATGCGTCACATTTCATAAATGAGGCGCCTGCAGTTTAGCAGGTATTTCAACGGTAAAGCTTCTTCGGTAAAATCAAGTCATGGTCGACTCATAAATCTAATGAGAATGAAATAAAAGATGGGGATCACATATTGTAGAAGGTGTACCCTCTATTAAACAATACAAAAGAGTAACCCATACCTCTGTTGTATACAGCTACCTGTCTGTTTATTCACGAATATCAGGATCAGGGGACACACACACAGGTATATCATCATCCAATCATTGTTGGACTCGGAGACACTAGCGTCTCAATACACACAATTTAGCTACTTACATCATAGTCATAGTAGCTACTTCCTCACCAGTGTGCCCACTTCCTTGCATGTGCACAGCATACCACTCAGATTTAAATGACATTAGATTTCGGGCAGCGCATCCGACACACCTCTTTAGAGTCCATAACACCATGGTTATGTGATTACCAATCAGGTCCCGCTACTATTTGTCCCATACCGACATTGTATTCAACCATTTTGCCCCCTTTATCTACAAATGTTATGATAATGGGGCGTGCACAGGAGCATATTGTTACACAAATAACGCTAAAAATCAGAAGCACTGCGTGTACATACACATAATTTAAATACCGGCATCATAATCATAACGTTGACGTGTGCACGACATGGCGTTCACATTTTAGTTACATAAAGTTTTAACCAGCGCACAAAACATGGCATTTCACAGCCAATTGCCCCGCATTTATATTTCAATGACATAAGGCTTTTCAGTAACATAAGGTTTTAAACAGCGCATGGCATTCCAGAGGTCATAACGTGATATAAAACCTCTCATTAACATATTCCACTCGCTTCAGTAAAGACCCGATGCCATACGCATAATAGCTGCACCTTTACCGGTGTGCTCATCAATGCGTACGTTCAGAGGCTAAAAGACATGTCCTATTTCAATTATATATACAGTTGTTAAGGACCCATACTGCCATAACCTTATGGCATATGTTAAGAGTGCATAACTGGGAGAAACAAAAAGTATTGATTTAAAATATAATGGTGCTGGGGCTGTCTTTATTTATATAAATGTATTACCAAGCAAAGGAATCCTTATTAGCAGCACTATACAACAAACTGAGAAAGAAAACAATAAGGTTCTAATCCCATACCTTGCAGTTTGCAAAAGGCGTGTTAATGCTGGTTGATAGCTCATTGTGCTACATTAGGATTGCAATTTCTGTACTGCCAGTAATAAAGGATATGTGTCAAAAGTAGTAAACCACTAACCTATCTACAAAAAATCTTTTAATTTGTGAGTTGCATGATACACAGTGTGTTTTACAAGAGATGCAATAACCCTCTATGCAGCCTTATGAATCACAACTGTAAATAGACAAACCACACACCTCTACAGCAACTGCACTAAGCGCCAGAGCTAACTGACCATCCCTATTATCCCCTAAGATTTCCTGGGCACACAAAGATCTCTGCAGAGGTTGTCTTAACCCCATAGGATACTTTAAAATGCAACCTTTGTAATCAATTACATCAGAACAAATTTACTGTCACATTTGTCCTCGTTGCCAATTTTTTTGCTGCAGTTTAAAAAAGTAAATGTATAAGTTGACAGCCAGATTCTGGTTTGCATGACTCCGCTCGTAGCCGTGACTTGTAGCTGGTGAACTTCTCTGCAGTATTTGGGAGCCTACGTCCTCTGCCACATGGACCAATTTGGGGCTGAACTCTTTCGGCGGGGCACAGCGGGACTGCGAGGACCACAAGGCAGAGCGTCTCGAGACACGATGCACCTGGTGCCTCTTCCCGCCCCCGCCCTTCTGCATCTTAAAACGGCCGCGGCCCCCGCTTCGCGGGCGCCGCTCGTAGCCGTGACTTGTAGCTGGTGAACTTCTCTGCATTATTTGGGAGCCTACGTCCTCTGCCACACGGACCAATTTGGGGCTGAACTCTTTCGGCGGGGCACACCGGGACTGCGAGGACCACAAGGCAGAGCGTCTCGAGACACGACGCACCTGGTGCCTCTTCCTGCCCCCCGCCCTTCTTGATATAGACACGCCCATTACCGCGATACGCGGGACCGCGCGCGGGACTAGCCGGGATAAGCCCGAGCAAAGGGCGGGCCGTCTGAGGCCGTCCGAGGACGATCAAGGCCGGGCTGGGCCACCCCTATTTCAATATTTGGTATTGTTTGACTGTCTAATTTGTGAACATACTGTTTGAGAATCGTTGTGTGTTACTTTCCCTGTCAGTGCAAGAGACATTTAATAATTTAATAAGATGGCTTTGCGCTCAGGGAGAGGCAGAAAGGTGACCTCCAACACTAATGGTGCAGCAGCCACCGGGACTTTGGACAATTTCATTAAACAAGCGACTGTGATTTTAGAAAAGGAAATAGCTCTTACAGAAAAACGCCTGTCCATAGATCTTTTAACAGGGAAGCGTTCCTCTTTGGGCATGATTGGGTCAGCGGCAACCCCAGAACACCGTAGAGGAAATGATCCTTTGGTTGTCGCTAGCCCGATCTCTTGCTCCCTGTTGGTGGGACCTGATGACTCAGTGGCTTGCTCTGTCTTAAGCTTAACGTCATCTAGTATTGCATCAAGTGGCTCTAGCCACAGAGTCTCTGATTTATCGCCAATAGAAAGACCCATCGCGAAAGAAATAAGCCAGGTGTTGTGGGCGGGGGAAAATCCAGCTGTCCCATTAAAAATAAGCAAAAGGAAAAGAGGGGGTGGGCATAGGAAGGGTGGCTGTGCAAAATTATCAAAAATGCAAAATATGAGTGATGTCCCAGCGGTTGTAGCCCAGTCTCCCAGACTGAGCGGTGCACCTCTTGATGTTGCCCAACCTCCCATTCAAAATAACATAAACAAGGAACTTTTTGCCAAAATGGAAATACTAATGAAGTCATTGTTATTGCCCTTAGTGGAAAGAACGAAGCAAATTAATTCAAAACTCGATCAAATAGAAAAGCTGGTAATAGCAAACACCTCTACGCTTGAGGTGTTGGTAAAGGCTGCGAAGAGCAAAAGTACTAAAGCCCCTGCTATTAAGGCACCAGGACCTTTAAAGTCTACCGGAGCTATGCAATTGGCCCCTTCAATCTCGGTTAACCAGAATCCTCAAATAGTTCCTGAGAAAAACCACATAGCGGCTATAGGCGCTCGGGGTACTGGGGCAGGTATGGCGGTTGCTCTCAAATTTACACCTCATCTAAAACCAGTGGAAAGCCAGGCAAAGGTGCGTGTATCTTTAGCAAAAAGAAGTCTCTGTAAAGAGGGTCCCATTCGTAAACCTTCCCCTGCAATCTGTTCCATTTACAATTATATTGACAGGGGTACCAGTTATTAGGCCTGAATCATCTGAATCGCATAGAGACCTAAGGAACAAAGTCATCTTTTGGCTTAATAAAAATAGGAGACTTCCCCCGACTTCTAACACAGAGATTTTAAATGTCAGACGGGTGGCCTGGGTGGGCCCCAGTTCCAAGGATCTTGATGGTGATTGTATTATCATCAACTTCAGAGATCCTTGGGTGGTTGATCACATCTGGCGAGAACCAAGGTTTGGCAGACTGGGTGATATCCAATCATTGGGCTTAGATTATTTTTACCCCTATGTGAATTGTGGTGCTCCTTGTCCAATATTTAACCAACGTAGAGGGGACTCTTCTGTGAAAATCGACTAGATTGGGCGGCGCAATATTTGCCACTTAGAAATAGGTTTGATCCACTGATGGGGTTAGATTGACAACCGAAAGTCTCCACCTGGGATACAGAGGCTGATGAAATAGGTGGGGCTGAAATGTTGGCAAGGGAACAGTTAGTCGAAGGACCAGCAGGGACTGGAATGGTGGTTGATAGAATTATAAATCCACGTGTTACACCACTGATGGACCGCTATGTTGTAGGCCAAGGTGGGGCGATGATATTCAACTGGAAGTAAGCACTACACAACGTGTAGAAAGCGCACAGCGAGACTCGTCAAGTAACCAATTGGATGGGTGTGCTTTCCGTTTGATCTCATGGAATATAGCAGGCCTTTCACGTAGGTTACAGGACGAGGTATGGAGAAAATACGTAGAAAGTTTTGACATTATCTGTTTCCAGGAAACCTGGAGCAGAAATGATCAGAGCTTGGATGGTTTTCAATCTTTTAAGGTTCATGCTGAATCCTCAGCAGCGGGAAGGGCAAAGGGCAGATTAATGACTGCTATTTCTGTAAAGTATAATACCGTGAAAACATTGATGTTAGTGGATTCCCCCTGGTATCAGCTGCTTTTAGTCGTGAATTTATTTCCAGTCCCTTTGATTTTGATTAATTGATATTATAACATCTTTGATCCCCATGCCACATCTGTTATCGATAAACTACAGGAGGAAATAGCTAAAGCGACTAATACTCCTCTTCGATGTTTATTATGTGGGTAGGCGATTTCAATTGTACCTTATGTAAATTTAGTGGGTCTGGGGTATGTGGCCTGGTAGACAACAATGACCAACCATTGGCGCATTTTAAGCATTTACCGCAAGGTGATGCTTTGAATAATATTATCGTAATAAATGATGTTTGCATTTTGGATATGGCATCTTTTTCCAAATCACTCCCAATACCAACTTTTTTAGGTACTAGGGGTGAAATGAGTGTAATTGACTTTGCTATGGTCTCTAGTAGATATACACATTTTGTCGATAATTTTCAGATAGAAGTGCACCCTGCAAGTGACCATAACCCTTTAGTCCTGAATTTGTGTCCCATGATTGAGAGGAATCAGACCCGTGAACAGCCAATGAAATACAGCCAGAACCAAGGCGTAACTTTGAAGTGGGACAGGGTGGACGGAAAAAAGTTGGAGGAAGAGATCTTTAAAGCAAATAGCTCAAAGATAGATATTTGTTTAACGCCTACTGCAGAGCCCGAAACAGTAATTAAGAATTTTGAGATGCTTTGTGGAAATGTGACAGGGCACCTACTTAAAAGGGTGGGTGATAGAAAACGAAGGGAGCATAAATGGTTTGACGCTGCATGTTCTGCAGCACAAACGTCATTAACAAAGGCATTGCACCAAGTACCGAGAGATAAGGAGTTGGTCAAAAGTGCAAGAAAAGTATACAGGGATACCATTTTTAAGCGGAAACTAGATTTAAAAAAGAAGGCATGGGATGACTTTGGAAAAGCCTTGGATCTTAGAGATAGTAGGCTATTCTGGGAGGTAATAAATCGTCCCTTCCTGAACAATGAGGAAAAAGTTTATATGATTACCCATATAACGGGGGGGACGTGGGAGGCCTATTACGCAAACATTTTTTAGCCAAAAGGTGTTTCTCAATTAGTTAATAGCGATGGGCATGGCGATTCTTATTCTGACTCTGCATCAATATTTAGCCTTTCGCTTACTCTTTCAGAAGTTGAGGAGGCTTTAGGGAAAGGTATCTCGTTAAAGGCCCCAGGCCCAGATGCAGTTCCACTAGACTTTTTTAAATATAATGTTGAGGTGTGGGCACCACTGTTACTCAATTTTTTTAGAGCGATTGTGGTAGGGCGCATCCCCACATCATGGAAGGAGGCGGTAGTCGTACCAATTTTCAAAAAAGGCGACAAAAGTGACCCGTGTTGTTAAAGGCCAATCTTGCTAATAGATGCGTCCTGTAAATTGATGGGAAGGGTAATACTGGCGCGCCTGGAAACATGGGCTGAATCATCTGGCATTATAGTGGACTCACAGTATGGGTTCAGGAGAGGTAAGGGGACTACAGAGCAGTGCCTAAATTTGGCCTTAATTATGGGCAAGTACATGAGGGCCAAGGGTGTTTAGATTCACCTGGCCTTCATGGACTTGTCCAGTGCCTTTGACACTGTATGTAGGGACAAATTATGGCGGATGATGGAGGACATGGGGTTTGAAGAACCTCTGATTACCCTGCTTCGCAGATTGCATGCTGCCACTACTGTGACAATTAGATTTGGCCCAGGGGGAGAGGAGACAAAATCAATCCCATCGACTGAAGGGGTACGCCAGGGCTGTATTCTGGCTCCTTTCCTGTTTTAAGTTTACACAAACGGCCTGGAAAGTTTTTTGTTGAAAAATTGTTCAGATTTTCCTACAGTAAATGATAAATATATACCTATGCTATCCTATGCTGATGACACTGTGCTAATGACCCTAACTGCTAATAGTATGCAAACTTGTTTGAATGCATTTAACAACTTTATGCAGGATTTAGATCTTAGGGTTAATTTCACAAAGTCATTTGCTATGGTCTGTGGCCCGAAAGGGTCAAAAACCTGTAGCTTCAGGGTAGAAAATCAAACCATTGAAAAAGTTGAACATTTTAATTACTTAGGAAATCTATTTAATAAAACTCTGAGCTGGGACTCATTAACATTAACCCGTGTACAAAAGACAACACAATCCATAGAGGCCCTTTTCCGTTTTTCAAGTAAACTTGGTCAAAAACCGATTGCTGAAATGATGTCCCTGTATAAAGCTAAATGCTTGCCTGTTGCAATGTATGGGGCGGGGGTGTGGGGGTCACATAGATCCACCAAGATTAAAGTCATGGAAAACAAGTTCTTAAAGCGTCTCTTATCAATTCCAACTGGTTCTTCAAATATCTTTTGCCATACTGAGATGGGCATAGAATTTGTGAGTGATACTATCCATGTCTCCCCTCTACTTCTATGGGGCAAAATCTGGCAGTCTGAAGATTTGCAGCTTTCAAAAGAAATTTAGAAAGATTGCATTAAAGTTGATCATGCGATGCAGATCCCATGGTTGTCATATGTGAGGGAAACCTTCCATAAGATCGGCTTGGGACATATTTATGTAAACCCAGAAACTATCCAGAAGGTTACAAAGATGGAAATAAAAGGCGCCGTCGTTCCACCTTGGGTATGTTAAAAAATAATGCTGAAACGGTATATCATAGGGGTAATTTGCGGCACCAGTTTTATTTATCGTTTACCGTGCACACCCAATGGCGTTTCTACTTAATAAGATTTCGATTGAATACATTGCATTTTCTATTTGCCTTTCCAAAGCAAGGGGGTTGGTGTGAGAGGCTACCACCTTGTCCATGTGATAACAAAACACCACAATGTACGCTGCATCTTGTTCTTTTCTGTTCCTTGTATAAAGACCCAAGAAATCTGTTTATTAAACCTGTCCTATTGGATATTAGACCGTGTAACTACAAAGAAGGATATGAGCATTTGATGTCACTATCTACTGCAGCCATATCTAGTGCTATGATTAGCTTTATTAGACTGGCACTTAACATTAGAAAACGATATTGAGCAGCTCTAGTGGGAGTATCATGTGATACTTGATGCTAACATGGCAGGTCTCTGTTAGTTATAGCAATACAGACTTTGATGATTTTTCAGTACAAGCACCTTTTTGTCCTTTTACTTTGTTTGATGGATCCTAAATCTCATGATCAAATGTTAAGAAAAACAGATGTAAATTATTATTCAACTGGAAACTTGTGATTGTAGTTTAGATAACCAAATGTATTGGGGTTTTTAACAATGTATGCTTTTATGATTCTGTTGACGAATCGAAATAAAGTTTTATGAACTGAACTGAACTGACTCTGTTCCACTCCATTCTGTTGTCACACCTTGACCAACAATTTTTGAGTTTGCACATCAATGAGGTCTCTGTAGCGGGTTGATGGAGAATTGGCAAAACAGTGCATGTGATTCTTAAATCAGCACCCACTGGAAAAAGCCCAACAGAGCCATTCATTCCCCTAAGCCCCCAAATTCGAACTTCACCAAATGTAAAAGACTACACTCTTATGTTTATGAGCTGATCCTTGATAATATTTGAAATATGAAACATTCAACAAACATCTCTTTAGAATATGATTCGGTTGCATTCAATATTTAAGAAAGTGTATTTCTTTAATATGTGGAAGTGTTTCCCTTAAATACATCCAAATATTTGGAAAGTATTAATTAAAAGTGAGTGGTTTTAAACATGAACTGAGAAACAGTCTATCACATAATGGGAGCAGCTACACGTTAGTTCCACGACAATAAATATATGCTGTCTACAATACTTTCATTCCTGCATTGTGCCCCAAAATATTACTAGTTTTTTTTTCAGTTTTATATGGACAAACTTCGTCCAAGGGGACTGGAGCACTTTGTAGGAGCACCAGTTGCATTACACAAAGACTCTTTAAGATATCTTTTTAAGATATGGGGAGATTACGTGATTCGCCCGTATGTTGAAACTGCAGAGCTTGGAAACATTTTCCCTTAGGGGTTAACACTGCCTCTTTTTCCCCTCAGTCTCAATGAGAGAGCAGGGAAGGTTGTATGTGCAGAGCACAGTTTGGGCTAGCTATATTATAATATAGGTCTGGGTTTCAATATTATAATATAAGTCTTCCAATAGGACCGGCTGCCCCTGGGTTTACTTGTCTGAATGCCCTGAAATTAGAGCATGATAGCAGTCTCTCACCCAGAGGCATTAGGGTAAATACAGACTTGCTGGTTGCAAGTCAGTGTCTATTATGATACCATTTCAGAAGCTTTTCTGGCGGCAGAACATTTTCTTTTTTCTTTTTGCTTGCCTGGATTCGAACCCGGCTCCTCCTTTCAAGGTCAGCAGGACTGCCATCCCACCATACTGCTTCTGCCATTCTTTACATGCTCCTGACATTAACAGAGCAAGCAGCAAGTGTAGAAGCTGTGAGATCTGTAATCTGCAGCATACCCAGAGTGCCCGTGTCAGAATAGCTGCTCTTCCATCTGGCCTTGCAGAAAAGTGCCACCACTGCTCCTACTTTTTGCCCAGGAAATTACAGTTTTTTTGCCGCTCATCTGCATATGCATGCTTACGTATGTGGTTGAGGAATGGACTCTTGGTGTTGTGCGCACTTTGAAAGTGTGTGTATGTGCGCTGGAGGAAGGCCCTGTGCGCTTGCACCCGCACATGTTAGAGGGATCTATGACTGATTCAGCACACACCTTAATGATACCGAACTCGTACAGGTCTCATATCTTCCAGATACCACTAGCCTCCTAGCAGGGTGAGCCCCTGCTCACTCCAGGAGCACATGCAACTGTATTGCGTGTCTTGCAAAGGTACTTCTCCCAACTGCATTTGGCTATAGTTAGTAACTGCAGGAGTCACAACCTAGTGTGTCCAGAAGCTACCAGCCGGGCCAAGACGTCTGATGGGAAGAGCACTGCCTTCACACAGGACTCAATTCAATTCAATTCATAAAGCTTTATTCGGTACAAGTAAAAATGACCATAAAAGCACACGAAATAAACACAGGAGAACAAATTGCAGAATTTTTACAGAACATACATATAAATAGATTAAAACACCATGCTTTTCCTAGCATTAATAGATTTATATAAAAATGTAGCAGTAAAAAAGCAAACATCAGAAAATTGCATATTAAAAATTAATTTAATTGCATCATTTATGGAACAAACTCCGTACTTGATAAACTAAGGCTTTAAATAGGTAACACGGAAGTTCAAATAAAGTTTACATATCATGAGAAAGTGCAATGTGCTCTGCTTAGTTAGACCATCACATGGGCAGGGTCCGGCCGGATGTTTTTTTGGGTGAGGAAAAGCCACCAGGTGATGTGCCAGCCCGAACCTAAGCCTGATAAGTACAAATCTGTGTGAGGGTCGGGTCACCTGGGACAGATAAGATTGATAGCCTTCATTTACAGTATAATTGTTATAAAAAAGAATGGAGGACAATATCCCATTACTGATTGCCCACTTTTTGGCTTTGTACAGTAAAAATGTTGATTTCAACTCCCTTTTGGGTATTGTAGCAGCAGCACACGGATCAGCCGATATGTATATATTAAAAAATTCCTGGAAGCTATAGACAATGTATTCTAACCAAGGAATTGTTTGGAAATTATCTAATGCGAGACAGTCCTCTATAACAGATCTATTAAATGCTGTCTCCTCCTTAAGCCAGATGGATCGCCAAATCATAAGGGGCCTTAAGGACATCAAATCAGACAAATAGTTAATCCCCAGTTGTTGGACCTGCGATAGGCAAGCCCAGCACAAAGGGGGGTAGCTTGGCTTGAGTGACAAGGCGGTGGAAGGCTGTTGTGTTAAGCCGGCTATGACCAAATAATAACTCCCTGCACACCACACAAAAAGAAGGACACCACACCACTGTTATAGAAAAATACGTTTCGTTTATGTAAAAGTTCTCTGGGTTTGACGGAAGTTCACTTAGGTAATCACATTCACATTTCTTACATGGGTTTGATTAGCTGTGTACTGGTTTCTCAGGAATAAATAGTTGGACTCTAATAAATAAATATACTGGATAAATATCAGGATTCAATACATTAGAATAAATATCAGCAATGACTGGAATAAATATCAGCAATGACTGGAATAAATATCAGCAATGACTGGAATAAATATCAGCAATGACTGGAATAAATATCAGCAATGACTGGACAGTTTCCTAGCAGGTTAGATACTGATCGTTTCACATAAATATCACAGGGTCATTCTGGTATCGCTGCCACCAATTAATCACTTTCAGGGTAAACACATTACGTTTGTCATTCAATGCGGAATGCGTGCTCTTACAGTTTTTGAAGTGTTCACGGGTTCGGGCTCTCTGGCACAAGATACGCGTGATAATACCTTAGTTGCACTCACAACTCATTGCGCGTATATCTGGAAGATAAAGGCATAAAATGACTACGGCAATTACACTCCGCGGCCAGCCGGTTCAATGCTACTGCTGCCGGAGGAGTCTGTGCGCTTCTGTCAGCGCAGGCGGGGTTTCCGAAGGCGGCTCCAGTTCACGAGTCTTGGGACCGTCGAACGGGCTGCCGGAGGGGCCAAAACACCTGCGCGCACAGTTCAAAATGAGACCGCATCACAGTTCCACAACAACGCGGCAACTTTAGGGGTAGAGATGGCCCACCTCACTTCGGCGGCGGCGCCGGTAAGCGCTCCAGTCAGTATGGCACTTCTCCCAAGGGCGAAGGGGGGTTCCAGGGGCTCCGCGATCCTCCCTCCGAGCTCACTCACGGGGGGGGTTCCCGCCCACACACCAGCTCCCAAGTCACTCGGGCAGGGCAGAGACAGTAATCTCGCCCAAATGAAGGCCAGCCTTTCCCCGCCCCAGCGCAGCACCTCACCTTCTATCCACAAACAGCGCGTTGACGGCGGTGGGTTCGGAGACGTCCGAAGGCCCGCCAGGAGGCACTTAAGTTGAAGGTGGCACTTTTAAGAGTTGCAGTTGCGATCTCACCACTGGGGGGCGGGGAGGCTCTAACTATGGCCAAAGTCTCTGAGGGGCAATTGGGCACTCGCTGACCAGGCGCTGAAGGCTAGAGGTCACTGCTCACGCTTCTGACTGGAACACCAGTCAGGGTCCACGCCAGCAACCTCTGCTGCTCTTCTGCCTGCGCTATCAGCTGCCTCAGGGGGTTAACAAGGCAGGTGTCAATCTGGGGTCAAGTCCTCTTCTTCTGGTGTTCTTTGATCATTCTTCTTCTGGCCGCCAGGGACTAGGCCTTTTATAGCCCGTGCCCTAGGATGCCAGCACGAGCCAGAAGGTTCTAGAACCTTCCCTGGCTATATCAATGACATGGCCCTTTCAAGGTATCTTTTTGGTCATTAGGAGCCACCGTACTGGGCTTCCTAAGGCAGCCATTTTGTGTACTTGTAACTCCTGAGGGGGTTCCTGTCAGGTTTGCAGGTTACACAAAGTGCGCCAAAACCTTCAAAGGGTCAGAGGTCAGAGGGGCTCCAATGGGAGTCACTCTCATAGGGGACAATGGTGTCCACCATTTTAGGGTTGACAACCCCAGTTGGTTATGCCACTGGTTCCGTCAGGCGCCTTGTACATAGGTGCCAGGAACTTGGTGAGCAACTGGGCATCAAAGAGCATCTAGCCCCATGGGACAACACACAAAAAGGTCTTGGTAGACAAAGAAAAAGCGACAAATTTTAGGAGGCACGGGGGAACAAAATAAATCATAGTGTGAGGGGACTCTCAGAAGCAGACAGGTCTAACACCAGTTCTCTATGGATTAACTCCGTTGGGGCAGAGACAGGCAAACATAATAACTTTTTGAGGAAAGAATTTTCCTCCATTTGCAAACAGCTATCAGGGTGATATCCCCAAATCCCGGCCCCGTATAAGAGGATTGACACACATCTAGATTGGTAAATCTGTAACATATCCCTGATACGTCTATCGCCGATCTTAGCCGCAAATCTAAAAACCCCATGAGTGCTTTTAGCCATCTTATTACGGACATTAGTAAATTCATTGGACCATGATCTATCTTTCGTAAAGGTTATTCCCAAATAGCAGAATTTGTCTACATGTAGCACTTTCTGACCTTCTATAAAAAATGCATTTGACCGTTTACTACTTGCCCCGCAGGTCATGGTATGAGTTTTTCCTTTGTTAATGACCAATTTCCTATCCCTAATAAAAACAGAGAATCTATCAATTAATCGTTGAAGACAAAAAAAAAAAGGGGGTCCTGGATATCAGCACGGCATCGTCCGTGTATAACAATACCGGCACTTCAACCCCGTTAGCCTAAGGGGCATCGGCTTTTATGGTTTTTAAAACTACATCGATTTCTTTAATAAACAAGGTAAAAAGCAAGGGGGCAAGGACACAGCCTTGTCTAATTCCCCTGTTAACACTGAATTTAGGGGTACACTCTCCATTGGTACCGTAGGGCACGCTTGTTTGTAGTTTTTCATAAAGCCTGGCCGGGAAGAAAATTATACCCTCCGGGGCCCCAAGCTGTAACAGGGTTGACCATAGAGTGGAATGGTCCACCAAATCAAATGCGCTACTGAAATCTGCAAAGCAGAGATAAAGATAACCCTGTTTGGTCTGGGTATATTTCCCGATCAAGATATCTAAATTAATACATTGATCGAGAGTGCCCCGGCCCTTCCGGAAGCCATATTGGGTGTTGGCCAAGAGTCTAACAGTGAGATAGGGCGGTTGTTCTTAACCTCCGACCTATCACCCTTCTTATGTATCGGGATTATGATGGACTCTCCCCATGTCAGGGGGGGTCCCGCTACATACCGCTGCATTGAAAGTGATTGTTAATATAGGGCTCCACATCGCCGGGCCGCTTTATAGACATCAATAGGGACCCCATCCGGCCCCTGGGCCTTTCCTCCCTTGCTAGCACAAATGCCTAGTTCTACCTCCGCTACAGTAATGTCCAAAGGCACAATCAGCCAAGGGCTATGATTGCTTTCTTAGAAATGATCAGAATTAAATATAGTGGAGAAATGTGATACACACGCCTCACTAGAAACATTAGAAGTAAGCACAGGTGTAGAATTATCCTTAAGGAAGGGAGAGTTAACCGTAGCTCAGAAGAGGGCACAGTTAGACAGTTCCGCAGCACGCGTTAATGTATCCCAGGCCTGCTGTTGTAACTCTCCCTTTCTACGTTTTAAAGCAAATTTGTAATCTGATCTCAACTTGGTGATCAGTTTCTGGACCCTGGGCTTAATTGTCAAAGCATGTTTTAATTCAATCAAAAGTGTGGTGCAGGTATGATCGAACCAACCCGGTTCATGGTTGGATTTCGCTTTACCAGGCATGCTAAAAACAACATCTATATGTTTATTAATGCCAATAAAATGTTCTAAAACCCGGTCTGGGTCAATATCATTATTTAAAATATAATTAAATTCTCCTAGACTCCCTTTGACGATGGAACTTAATAATTTCTCAGCTTTTTCACCTTTCCACCTCAGTCTCACACCATTCGGCCTGTGTGGTTCAATGTTCGCCACTGTTCTCCCAAGGGGGACTATCCTGCCGCCCCATATGGTAGTTTCTAGGATAATACAATTATGGTCACTCAAGGAGGTGACTTCAATCCTAGGGGCCACACAATAAGGGACAATATTAGAGGATACGATAACATGGTCGATGATGGAACTTGTGTTCCTACTCGCAAACGTGGGAACAATGTGACCATTTTCATCATTTGAGTATTGTAAGATTTCCAAATCGTGATCTCCCGTGAATTTATTAAGTGATTCGCCATAAGTGTTATGGCGAAAATGCAGGTAGTCCACTCCAGTGTTACTTTTGACCCCACAAACCTTTTGGGTAGACATTGCACAGATCGGGATATTAAAATCACCCACCCAGATAAAATCAAAGAAAACATTTGATTCTGCAATTTAAGTTCTCAATAACAACAGCCAAATCCTTCACAACTTGCTGTCGGGTACTATCAAAGATAATATTGTAAAAATTAAGTAGGAGTACATTACGACCATGTTTCTCATGCAACCATAAAATCTGTACTTGGGCCCCCACAGTCAAATACTTCTCCACAACCACAGGAAAATTGACAGAGACTAATATCAAAAGACCACCTTTTGCTCTTCCAGACATGGAACCATGTGCTAATAAATTGTATGTGACAAAGCCCTCGTAATTAATTAGGTCCGTACACCATGTTTCTTGGAAACAAATAATGTTGTGTTAATTGATTAAATTCGCCCAGCCCAGAATATCCCTTTTGGAATTCAACCCTGGAACATTCCAACTAACGATAGATATCCCATTATTGCCACAGATACCCATTTTTTCTAGGGTAGAAACTACTGATTGTACAACCCCTGCTCTTTGATCTTTGTCTTGTCTACCCCTTTAGTCTACGTCTTTACTTGGGCTTGCCATATCCAAGGACCTATGATCTTTACTCGTTTCCCCATCTTTTTCCACATGGCTAGCGAACATCACCTCTGTACTTATAAGATAATCCAAGCTAAGTCAGTCGTTGGTATCAAGGTTACTTAGGGCTTGAAACCGGTTTAACACAGGTACCTCAAACATGGGGTGTGGGTCGATACGTCTAACGGGGGGGAAAAAACCTCTTCTATCTCTCTCAATGGGTTCATAAATAATGTGACTGTAGAAAAAACCAAGAGGACGTAGGCTAATACCTTAATCAGAGTATGGTAACAAAGCCCCTGTTATCAATGTGGTTGCTGCACAGTGAGGGTTTTTAAAATTAACTATAATACAGTCGCCCTTAATACTCTTAGTAGAATTACCAATCCAATTAACCCTTCTAGTAGAGAGGATCTGGTTAGAGTAATTGATAGGGAACCCACATTGCCGATTGAGCCAGGCCACCGTTTTATTTTTAAGGGAATCGTGTGATTCCAACTGATTCTGGTTCTTATTCTGTTCCAGAGGTGGCACATTTGTTAGAAAAGCCACGTAGGGGGCACAATCCGGTGGGAGATTGATGGTATGACTCCAGTTGACTTCAATGGCTGTCTGGCCTCTCTTGGGTTCTAATGCTACCGGGTTGGTAGGTTGGGGGTTGTGCTCATCTACTACTGCCTTAACCATCTCCCCGTTACCATGGGCCACAGGGTTAGGTGTAACTGGGGGAACATTACTAAACGTCCGTTCTTCCACAGCTACTCTAGAATTTTTTACCTGTTCACTATGGGCAGATAATTGACCATCTAGTCTAGAGACCTCTTTAGAGAGGGAATCTAACTTTTCAGACAGGGGTTTAATTAGGCTTTCTATTTTAGCACCAATGATGTTAAATAGGTGCTCAATCTGTGCGTCATTTAACGTTACTATACTAGAATAGCCTATTTGCTCCCCTCTACTTGATATTGTTGTGGGTGGTGTTTTAGATCCCCTTTTGTTATTTTTTGCACCTCGTTTGATTTGAGATTTTCTGCAGCCATTCCTAGTTCTGGGGACTGGTGACCTTTGGATTGAAGTATTTGATATATCAACCAAAATGGTTGGAGTTATTGGTATTTGGGCTGGAACCTTCAGTGATATGCTGACTAGGTTACTAGACTCCCTGCTTACTACAAGAGGGACTAATGGTGGAGTTAAAGGCATCGGTGGCAAACTAACTGGACCCAGTGAGAGACGCCGTACTGTTCTATCTATTTCATCATTTATTACATTTACTGCTCTCACCAAGTAGTTATCGAGCGTTACACTAGCATGCTCAAGGGGGATTTTATTTCCCTTCCGCCTAGACATTATTGCAGGAGATAACAAAACACAATGATCACAATTGTACACAAAGCTAATATGACGGAATTACCGAAATGAGGAGAAAAAAGAAAAAAAGACCTCATGAGTGTTAAAATTTGGGTGTAAAAAGTTCAAGTCCAGTGCAAAATTCAGCATCATATTTCTAAAAAATAAAATGACACTTGAAAGTCTTACTTCGTTGATGTGGGAGCCCTAATTTGGCAAAACCAAGGGGTCTGGCCCAGCCCAGCCTCGTCCGTCTCGGACGGCCCGCCCTTTACCCGGGCTTAGCCCGGCGCCGCCCGCGCGCGTCCCGCAACGCGGGGCTCCCCTCTGTTCTTAAGCGCCTCCGGGCGCGGAATGGGCGTGAGCAGCTTCCTACCGCTAGGACACCTGGGACGTGTAGTCCCCCCCTCTCTGCGGCCGTGCCGGATGTCAGGACGCTTGCGGCGGCAGAGGGAGACCAGCCCAGGGAGCAGGAATCAGGGAGCAGAGGCAGCGCAGGTACGTTCTCCCCCGAGCAAGTGATACAGCACCTGCTCCGTCAAGGCTCCCCTCTGTTCTTAAGCGCCTCCGGGCGCGGAATGGGCGTGAGCGGCTTCCTGCTGCTAGGACACCTGGGACGTGTAGTTCCCCCCCTCTCTGCGGCCGCGCCGGATGTCAGGAGGCTTGCGGCGGCGGAGGGAGACCAGCCCAGGGAGCAGGAATCAGGGAGCAGAGGCAGCGCAGGTACGTTCTCCCCCGAGCAAGCGATACAGCACCCGCTCCGTCGAGGCTCCCCTCTGTTCTTAAGAGGGGAGCGTGAGCGGCTTCCTGCCGCTAGGACACCTGGGACGTGTAGTACCCACCTCTCTGCGGCCACGCCGGATGTCAGGAGGCTTGCGGCGGCGCAGGGAGACCACCCCAGGGAGCAGGAATCAGGGAGCAGAGGCAGCGCAGGTACGTTCTCCCCCGAGCAAGTGATACAGCTCAGACTCATTTCTGGGCGACTCTGCAAACCATTTAGCGACCCAATGTAATCACACTGGTATATAACAGAGTTCATAATTGGGAAGCTCCTGACTGCCTCCGATGCAGGAAGCCTGTTGTGCATTGAGAAACCATTCCAGATCAATGGTAGCAATAAGGTATCTAGCTCCTTGAATTTCATAGTGGTCAGAGAGAAAGGTTGTTTTGAAAAGTAAATTCTGAAAGCGTGGTAGCGCCACCATTTTTGATAGGACTATCCTGCTGCTGATAACGGTGATATGGAGTGTTTTCCAAAAAGTAATGTTCTGAATGGGCTGATTACCCCCCTCGCATTCTCTTGAATGAGATCAGTGAGTGATAAATCTGAGTACTAAAGTAGTGGAACGTCTGTGACTCCCTCCTCATAGTGTGAACCAGATCCAGGTACGGGGCTGCTCTCCCATATGCGTGACCGGGATCATGTAGATCTTGTTTATATTTGGTCTTTATAGATCTGTTATGTTTGTTATCATCTGTATGTTCATTTCTTGTTCTGTTTGTGATATGGTTTCCACAGCTTGTACCTTCTGAACTGCCAAGATGTAAAGCGCTATGATACCCATATGTGGTGTAGTTCGCGCTATATAAAACTTTTAAAATAAAATAACATTTTGTCAATTGTCCCGATGTCCAGAGACTCAGACAAACTCCTCAAGGGGACCCACTCCTCGGTCAAGCCCATGAGTCCCCAGTTATCTCTAACATACAAGCTGAAAGCACTACAGCCAGAGCGAACATTAAAGTGGACAGTGATGCCTCTTTACAGGTTCGCTCCTGGATCTAAAATGAAGTGGATATCACTTAACCTGTGCTGACTGTTGTCGTGTGGAGGGTTTGTAGCATCTTCATGCACCCCAATAGTTTATCTCCAACACCCAGCTTTAGTAGCACTGCAAATATGTAAATGCAAATCACCACGCCAAAAGCTTTTCATGGTAGACTGTGAGACCGAGGGATAAGGGGTCCGTGTGAGTTCGAGCACACAGGGCAGACACGTGAAGCTGGAGGATGGGTTCCAACCAGGAACACACCCACTTTGATCTGGGTGTACCAGTTCTTACAGTTTATCATGCCTTCAAAATCCTTAAATGGGATAGCAGGGTCATAATATATGGGGCAAAGTACCTCTAATATGAATATAGAAAGTGACCAAGAAGTTTGATGAATGAATGAGGCAAAGGCTGGGTTTCTCTATAAGGGTGTCCAACTCCAAGATGGCTTGAAAACATTTTTTTAGATTTGTTAGATGTATTTTATTCATGTTCACTTCAATAATTTCCACTAACTCTAGTGACTTGGGGCCATATGTATCAAGCAAATTTTAATTCGCAAACGCTGCGATTCGCAAAGAAAGCATTTGCGAATGAAAATTCACTAATCGGAATATATGAAGCAAAAGTGGATCTCAAAATTAAGAAATCGCATAAAATGAGATTCCTTAATTTGCGAGATTGAAAAATCTGCGAATTTCCTGCAATTTCCTATTTTTGCGATTTCTCCGTGTGCGAAATTCGCAAACAGAAAATCGCAAAAATAGAAATCGCAATGGAATATATGAAAAAATCGCAAATTGTGATTTTCGGAAATTCGCAATTTACAGAATCGCAATTACCACCAGGTGCAACCTATTTAAGGAGTACCAGAACGCAACAGACTTTTTTCCACAATGGCGAGGCTTTACTTGATAGCCAGGAGAATGCGACTCAGAGCTGCTGCACAGAGGAGGAGACGCCAGAAGAGGATATTCCGTGCGCGCATCACCATCTTCCAGCGCACTGAGGAGGACATCTACACCCACTACAGACTGGATGAAGACAGTATAATTGATTTCATTGAAGAACTCAGACCCTACCTTGAACACCCCACATGCAGGACCCATGCCATCCCCACTCACATCCAGGTCCTGTGTTCACTACACCTGTTGGCCTCAGGTAGTTTTCAGGGGGTGATAGCCTCAGCAGGAGGGGTGTCACAAAGTGCACTTTCGCGCTTTTTCCATGCGTTCCTTGATGCCATGGTACAGAGGATGCAACACCACATTTACTTCCCAAGCACCCCACAGGCACTAGATCAGACCAAGCAGGACTTTTACCAAATTGCCCAATTCCCCCACGTGATAGGATGCATAGATGGGACACATGTTGCAATATCCCCCCCCCTCAAACAATGAGTACGTATTCAGGAACCGTAAATGCTACCATTCACTAAACATACAGGTGGTATGTGATGCCAAACACATCATCACTGACATAGTCACAAAGTTTCCAGGCAGCACACATGACGCTTTCATCTTCCGTCACGGTGGGATATACCGTAGACTCTCAAGAGGGGAGTTAGGCGAGGGATATCTACTAGGTAAATGCATTTAAACATAGGCCACATTTGTACTGACTACCATGTGCAGTTCAGTGACTAACCATTAACATTTCAACCCACAGGTGACAGTGCATATGCAGTCCGTGATTTCATTTTGACGCCCTACCTAAATCCTGCCACTGCTGGGGAGCGGTGATACAACACAGCACACATAGCAACCAGAGGCACCATTGAAAGCACATTTGTGATACTGAAGAGCAGATTTCGCTGCCTCCATAAAAGTGGAGGTGCCCTACAATACAGCCCACAAACATGTTGTAAGATAGTGGTAGCATGTGCCATGCTGCACAACATCGCCACCAGGAAAGGCACACCAGTGGAGCTGAGTGAATCTGAATCCTCTGACGTGGAGGGGCCTGGACCAGGACGTATGCCAGCTGGTGTAGCTGGTGCAGCAGCTGGGCGCCAGAGGCGTGATGAGATTACGCGCAACTATTTCTAGGTAAGATAAAATTACACAATGCCATATCTTATGTGTGTGTCTGTGTTTTTATTCCCTAATTGTAGGAGAAATAATGTCACACTTCCTTAATGCCAAGTAGTCACACTCCATTTGTCATGCACATGTTTAACTCACGGTGCAATGTAGAAAACAGGAGTGAGTGTAAAGTCCAGTCTGTTGCTTCCCTCTCCCAGTGTTATGCATCCTAGCTGCGGCCCCTGTAGGTTGTTGCACGGCATTATCCTCATTGTACATTGTATGTATGTATGTGTCTTGTAAAGCGCACTGCTGCCCTCAGGCGTCGCGGCGCTGTAGACCGCTGGGGAACCCGTCCTGGCTATCCCTGTGAGATGGTCCCTACTGGGTATCTCCAAGGTGAAACCAGGCATCCCCGGCGAATGTGGGGGGCCGTTGTAGAGATGAGGCAAGCTAATGCCCAGAGTTGCCGAGTGTGATCCCTGGTTAGAGTAGGCACCGAGGCGAGAATTATCGAGTCCGCTGACCCTGGTCCACGACCCTGCCGCGTCGGGAATTGAACCCTGGTCCCGGGCCGTTCTCTGCTTCCGAGTCTGCCGCCTCTAACCAGTGAGCCACACCACTCCACATAGGCCTATTGTTTCTGCCACTACGGCGCCTCCCCATGATGGGAGGTGGGGTGTTGCTGCTCCACCCTGACTGTGCCTCCCCTTCACTGGGAGTTAGTACTCCAGGCCCTGAAGTACGAACTGCCCGCAGCTCGTCAACAGCAGATGTTACCTGCACAAGTGCAGTTGCTATATCCTGGCTTCCATGTGCAAACTCCCGCTGCATGTGTATGCTGCGCCTGGACAGGATGTTTGTGGCAGAGGCCAAGCGGTTAATGACCCGTGTATATCGATCCAGGCGCTGCAGCTCTCGGCGCCTAGCAGCACGGTCTGCGCGTAATTCTTCACAAAGCGCCTGCATGGCACCCCTCAGTTCACCCGTTATTCCCCTGAAGCCTGCCCTCACCTCTCTTTGTAATGCTTTTATGTTTTTTGCTTGCAGGCGCTGCACCTGCAACATATTCATTTCCAGGCCTGCAAACACTGATTCATCACCCCGATCCTCATTATTGCTGGTTGTCTGACGCCTGCGCCTGGCTGTGCCTTGTGGGACTTGGTGGTCTTGTGCATGGACTTCTGCTTTCTGGTTGCAGGGTTCCCTCCACCAGTTCCTCCAGAGGTGTTGAGTCTGACACTGTTGAGGTCCCTTCACTGATGTGCCTGGACTGCTCCAGCCTGGCACCTAACTTCTCTTTTGAACGCTGGCGCAGGTCATACCAGCGCTTTCGTAGTTCATCGACACTCCGGTGTGTCACCCCCACAGTGTTTACTTTCTGCTGTATGTCAGCCCAAATGCGCCTTTTGAGGGTCTCTGGCACCTTCAACGAATTCTTGCCAAACAATAACTCATGATTTGGCACCATTTCCTGTATTAGTGCCTCAAGTTCAGCCTCAGAGAATTTCTGCTTCCTCTTCCTTGCACATTCTCCCCCCTGCTGCTGCTGTTGTGTTTCCTGGTTGGGCAGGTCTCCAGTTTCAGCCATGTTGTTCTAACAGCATACTTCACTCTCCAGCACTCCTTCACTCTGACTCTGACTCAGCAACTCAGGTGCAGCATGGGTAGTCAGTCACTTCCTGGTTGTGATGTCATCATGCTGCACATGAGTTTCCGATTGGCTGATTTGCGAAATTCGCAAAATTGCGATTTTTTCCGTTAAGAAATCGCAAAATTGCGATTTCTTACGGTTAATGATTCGCATTTGGGAATCTCGCAATTAAATAGCGATTCTGAATCTGCGATTCGCAAAAAATCGCACTTTCGGCATCGCAAATGGGTTGCTTGATACATATGGCCCTTGATCACATGCTCCCTCCATTGTAAAAGACCATCTGGTTGTAAATGTGGAATCGGTATTGAGGAAACAAACACCGCACCAACAGCTTGGAATCTGTTGCACACATGTTTTAATGGAATTGGTGTAAGTTACTTTTAAAGCCAACTGTGTATTTTAAATTGAGTAGTAATGTATAGATAAATACCTCTGAGTTGTACTGAACTTCTGCAATGCAACAAGTGAATGCGCCCCCATAACTTTCAGCCAATGACTGTGCATGTTGCATGAATGAAAGCGCTCTGAAAAGCTACTCGTGCTGTGC
Source organism: Lissotriton helveticus (assembly GCF_964261635.1). Lineage (NCBI taxonomy): Eukaryota > Metazoa > Chordata > Amphibia > Caudata > Salamandridae > Lissotriton > Lissotriton helveticus. Next base: position 1,510,474,958 of record NC_136057.1, read on the forward strand.
CATTTGCTAGTTCGATAGGATACATTGTGATGTCACAACTCAGCTGTTATAAGTTATGAAAAACTGTAGTGACGGCATTTGCTTATTACAATCAAAACTACTGATGAGTTCCTATTCCGTTTTCTCTAGGTCCTCCTCTGTACCTCAGGGAAACGTAAATTTGCCATTTTGGGGTGAGATGTAGCCCAGCTCTGTTAAGAGAAATTCAGCAAGTCTACAAACATGACGTGTGCTTTTCACGCTCTGTTTGTAGAGTTGCTTCATTTCTTTTCTTATCAGAGCTGGGCTGTGGGGTGATTGAGGGCTTTTGTTGAAGATTACAGGTTAATCGCAGTGCCCGTCTGGCGCTGCAATTAACCTGAAAACTTTAACAAAGTCACACAATCAACCCGCAGCCCAGCTCTGGTAAGAAGAGAAATTCAGCAAGTCTACAAACACGACGTGTGCTTTTCACGCCGTGTTTGTAGAGTTGCTGAATAACTTTTCTTAATAGAGAGCCGCAGCTGCAGGATGATGGGCAGATTCTGTGCTTTTGTTTAAAGTATTCATGTTAATTGCAGCTTGTGACGGTGCTACAATTACCATGAATACTTACACAAAAGCACACAGTATGCCCCGCAGCCTGAAAGAAACACCCGTTTTTTGCGCCGCTGCTTAAGCAGTGGCGCAAACGTTTTTGTTTGATGTGCTGTGTGTGTGCGCGCTCCACACACAGCACTGCACGCTACATGCATCAGAGGTGCGCGCGCACGTTATTGGGAACAGTGGTCAAGACACAAGACCGTCAGTAGCAAAAGACAATACACCAGCTGGTACATAGTGAACTAGCTGACATAATGGTTGTGGATTTTGATATTGCTACACCCAATGTCGCTGATAACATCAAGTGTGAGGGTGTATAGGTTAACTTGCATACTAACATGTAGTATTTATGGAACACTATAAAAAATAAATGCACAAGTCCAATTGGTGTAGTTAGTTAAACTGGGAAGATTTGTGAGGATACCTATGTGTCAAGTACATATGGATGACTCATGTGATTCCTTTAACTTCTTGTTCACAGTATCAGAACCGGCCAGTAGAGGAAGCAGTGCCACATAACTTGGGGCAGCAGCTCACCAGACAGGTTCCAGTGCTTAGTTTGAGCACGATGGAACCAGTGGCACAGAGGGTGAGGGGAGCCTACTGAGGGCACGTCAGATGAAACATCTATCGGATCCACGACTAGGTCAAGCTCCAGTGAGGACTCCCATGGGATGGTGGATGGCCCAAGAACTGAATCCTCTACATCAGAGTGCACCACCACCCCTACCATCTCAACCCTCCCAGCTGCTTATCAGCCCATTGGCTGTGACCGCTCCCCTGGAAGGGGAGGTGTCTCCTTAATGCCAGGCACCTCACCCCCTGCCCTGTCTCCCCTTCTGCCCTGAGTGTCGAGGCCATTGAAATCCAGAGGCAGATCTCTGTAGGCAGACCGCAGTGCAGAATGTCCTCCAGGTGCATACCAATCATCTCACGCAAATGGTATCATTCCTGGAGGGCATTCACTCAGACATACCTGCCCTACAGAAATTGAATCAGGCTCTGGCCTCCACACTGACAGCAGCATTACCCCAGATCCAGCTGTCACACCCTCTTCCTGCCTCTTCCCCATCCACAGTCCCAACTACCCTCCCTGATCCAAGCACACGCAAACACACACATGCATCCACCTCAGCAGCCACACGCAGCACACAGACACAATGACAAACACACACATGTTGTACACTCACAAGACAGATGGCACACTCATCACCACAGACATACCACCAAACACCACACCAGCATGTACAGACACACCGCGGAACATACAACCCTCCGCCTCCATAAACCCCTACCCTTGCCTCTCCTCCTATCCACTCTGCCCAGACACTCTACCTCATTGCACTTGACCATTTCCCTATCCAAACCGACCATATCCCTCCCAAGAAGAAGAAGAAATCCACCCGCCTGCCACTGCCAATTCCATTGAACCCCCCGCCCACAAAAAAAGTAGTCCCAAATCACCCACCCAATGAAAATTCAACCCGTCTCCAAAGTCCCAACCCCCTCCAGAAACCCATACTTTCAAATCTCAGCCCAGTACCTTCACACCCAAAACATACCACCCCAAGAAGTCACCTGTCCTTCCTAGTCCCATTCATGCCATTACCCATTACCAAATACCAAAACAAGTAAAGATCAGCCCACATCACGCCATCGGACCCTCCCACTGCAGTTGGCACCCACCCCTCCATCTGAGCGTCCCACCGCAGTTAACCCACCTCAATCTGACCCTCCCACTGCAGATGGCCCGCCCCATCTGACTTTCCCACTGCAGTTGGCCAACCCCACCCTCCTGATTCCATCCCCCCAAAACCCAACCCAGTCCTCCCTAGTTTTGTCCCTTTGGTGCCTGGCCTGCCCTCTAGATGCCCCTCCCAGTGGAGGTGTCCCTTTGCTGAACAAGTGCACGCAAGAGTAGATGGGCAGAAACCTTCTGGCCTATATGTTATGTACCTTTGGACTGGCCATTGACCTTTTGCTATTTATTGCATTTGCATTTTATGCTGAATAAAGCATGTTAAAATTTTCATTTACAGATTTCTTCATACCCAAAATTGTGTTTTATTTAACTTCAACTTTAATTAGTAGTGTAAGTATACAATGATGTTAGTATGACATGGATTGCATATTGTCCATGGAGTATGCGCTATTGGTCAGTATGTATTCAAGATTTTGATGCCTACGTTGGCTGGGTGTAAATGTCAACATCAGTTATGGCCATGAGTGTGACATGAAGTCACAAATCTTTTGTTTTAAAATCACACTTCCACATAGTTCATGCTTTCAGATGTCAACATAGTGCAACGTGCAACGTTTTAGAAGAAGCATGCTGCATATATTTGTAATGTGCAGGAAAACAGATGTCTCATCAATATACCTGGATACATATGGACTTAGACTACATAGTTGTGAGTTTGTACACACCAATGTACACAGAGTAAAGGTACAGTTGATGTCTGTGACTTGATAGCGGTGGACCCATGTCCATGCCTTCTATAGAGCTGGTAGACTAGTGATTCTGGCGGACAATTTTCACAAGCAATTGCCTTCCTCCAGATACAAGGTACACACTTCACGGCAGTCCCGGGTTCATGTTATGCCTCCACTTTCCATTCCATTCTGCTCCCACCCTTCTATTAATTGACACTGTTCTTCTCCATTTTTCCCCCAGCAGACAATCACTGGCTTTCCAGCTTTTTTCATAGAGAGCCATCTTCCCACCAAGTGTAGTCGCTAGGCCTCCCAATTAGCCCGCAGTCCTGACCATACAGGGTAATATTATTTGGTCAGTTTTTCACAACCAGCCCACATTACCATCAGACCATTACACTTCCCTAAGTTGCGCACTTTCAAAAGCAGCATGTATTCTGACACCTGTCTGAAGGCTTTGGGAAGTACAACCCTCATTCATGTGCATGCATGGTTTGTAAGCGCGTCCTCTTCTGTATCTCTCTTGGATCTTTATCATTGTTGAAACCTACCCTATTGTTTCCTTTCCCCTTCTATTCCCAACCTCCCTTTTTTGTCAACCGACAAATGTTAATCTCAGACATAATCTAAGTCCTGATGATGATCCCTATATCACTGAATGAGAATGAAATGTTGTCGACACACAGTACCGTGATTATTGCATGTATCATTGATTTATAAGTTCATTAGCATTGGTAACAAAAAATTGTGACGTAAACTTTGTAGCATTGTTTCTTGTCACTCCTTTTTAAATGTCTGAGTTGCATATTTTTTCCCTGCCGTTCCTTTACCTCTTGTCTCGTGTTTCCCACTCCCATTGAGTTCCTTTTTGTTACGTGATTGAATAAATATTGTTAATTTCTTATTTCCAAGTTTGTGGCATAGAACTTATTTAATTTCTATGCTCATTGTTTGTTGTATCTCTATACAAAGGGGCCGCCTGTTCCTCGATAAACAATCCTTACCCAAAGTCCCTTGTATGCCTTTGGGTGCCCTTGTCTTTGAAAACACAACTTTGCCACAGGTTGCATACCCCTGTAGACCAATACCCTTGAAGGTTTTGGACCCATATATTACATTTCCTGTGCCCATGGTGAGTGTAAGGTAGGCATTATTCTGACAGTGTCCAGACCCTGTTGCCTTCCAAGACTCCACTTTCAGCAGATATTTGTGTTAGTCTGATCACATCAGGACAAGCTTTATTTGATTTTGTGATGAAATCATAAAAGCATACATCTAAGAGCATTTCAATAACACATAAATTAAAAGTGGCTCGGGGTAAAATTTACGAACTAATTTCACAATGACACAAGGTTCAATATCCGCAGTCACAACAATTTCATTTCAGTTAAAAATGAATGGTTCAGATAAGAATATGTTTTCTGCATTTCACTATACATTTTAAAAATGATCAAATTGGCTTTATAAAATGTTCATTATCTAGAAATTGCAGAGATAGAAATGCTGGTCTGCATTGTCTCAAGCCCATTACTTTTAAAATTGGTAAAATCCATCTCCTTCTTTGAGTTGCGTAAAACGTACAGAATAAAAACAAATAGATTGTTGATTGCTGTGACTATTCGTTACAAGGATATCTGCTCAGTTCTGTAACCCAGTCGTTTGTTACAGGAAAACTTTTCAGGTGGTGAAAGATACTGAATCTAAAATGTGTTAAAACAAATCTCTCATAGGTCCTAAATGTCAGTTCAAGATAGGGCGGCATCCCAAGAGTGGTCAGCATCAACTGATTAGTCTGTAACAAGGGTTTCATTGTCTCAACCACAAATCTGTTCACCTCCAGATGCGTCATACAGAGGTTTTTAAGATCTTTTCGGGAGACAGAACTAATGGTACCAGGGTTGTTATAGTATTCAGGGTGGCCAAGATCATTAGTAAAGTCCTTCATATATTTTAACCATGGAATATCCAGCGCCCTATCCAACATGAGGATATCTTTTAAAATTTCACGATTCAAAGTAGTTTTTACAGAGGTCCAAATCCTGTGCCACAAAAGGACAGGTTGGCATTTTATCAAGTCTGAAATGTATGGAATCTCTAGCTCGCTGTGGCAAATATAAGTTGAAGTACTGCCAGTAACTGATAAAAGAAATTGTAAGAAGGTATTCTCTACCTGCTGGATGGGCTTTGTATCTTGATAGCCCCAGACTCCAGCGCCATATGTTGCCATACTGACACATTTTGCCTGGTAAATGTGTAGCATCTCAACAGGTGGTCTTCTTCCCAATTTCCTAGCAAAATTGGGCAATGCAGCTGTCTATTTCATAAAAAACAGGCTCCTATTTTTTACTGCTTGGGACCAAGTTCCATTTTTGATCAAATAAAATGCCGAAGTAGGGAAATGTCTTGGTGAATTCCACCTTCGTATTACCAATGACCATGTCCCTACATTTGGCACTACCTTTCCCACACTTCATAACAAAGATTTTAGTTGGTTTACTTTCAATTCCAGTTTATCCATATAATCAGTGTATACTATAAGGGCCTTTTGGAATCCCAATTGTGTCCTTGCCATCAACACTGCATCGTCCACGTAGAGAAGGGCGGGTAGGGGGCAGCTGTGTATTTGTGGCGTGTCCAGGCCCTTTTCCACCATTATGCATCCCAACTCATTGGTATATGTTGTAAATAGAAAAGGTGCCATGACGCAGCCCTGTCTAACCCCCTTCTCCACATTGAACAGTGCAGTGCATTTGCCCTTAACTCCATACCGGAATCTTGCATCGCGTTCCCATAAAGCTGTCTCAGAAAAGGGACAAGGGGAGCTCCTACCCCCATCTTAGTTAAGATGTTCCACAACTTGTCATGAGCCATGCAGTCAAAAGCTGCCATAAGGTTGACAAATGCGAGGCATGACCTCTGTTTAGGTTTAATCCTTGTTCCAATGTGCCTATCCCCTCCCGAAAGCCAATTTGTACATCTAAAAGGATGTTCTTCTCTTCTGTCTAGTCTTACAATAGATTGAGTAAAATCTGACTCACCACCTTAGCCACGGAATCCAGCAAAGATATTGGGCGATAACACGTTGGGTTCTGTCTATCGCCCTTTTTTAGGTCTTGCCTACGCAGTGCGCATGCGCTGCATACGAAAAGGACCTTTAGCCATCGATTCCCTTTTTCAGGTAAAAACGTGCACACGTTGCATTGCTATGAATGGCAACGTGTGCACGTTTGGTGTTTTCCTTGCGAGAGCGAGCAATGGTTCCTGCTCGCTCCTGGAAGGGAAACTGGCGCAGGCACCCTCCTCTCTCCCCTCCCCCTGCTGCCTCCTTTCATCGCGAGACACTTGCGATCACAGAGAACTGAATAACAGTTAATCACGTGCTCAAACAGCAAATGCCACCGAGATCACAAAGATCCCCTTTGTAACTGGTCAATTGGAGCATTTACCAGCAGAGGTATAGAAACTGTTTCAACGCGTTGCTTTTCCCCCTGTATCCCAAACAAACCAAGAATATCTCAACACATACCCAGGGCACTCTTCACATGCCTCAGTCCCTAAAACGACTCAACTTTTCCACTCCAAATTTAAATGCATCCCCCATGGCGGACACTTGCTTTGCCAACGTGATTACATCAGTGCATAATCCCATATGAGCAGCACAGCTGTGAACCAGGGTGATGAAAACAGAAAGGAGAGCCGAGCTTCCAGGGTGCACAGGCAAGAACCCATGCACGGAGGTGTTTCTATAATCTGAGGCTTTGTGAAAAAACGGAGCAATTTTCGTTGCTCGCCTTCATAAACATGCTGCTGCTAATAGGGTACTTGGAAATGCTGCTGGATTAATCAGCCCCCGAGAGCCACGAGCCACGGTGGGCAGAAGTCACCAACGATTCCCTACCCAAAACTGACATAACTCAGACACACGTGAGGTGTGGGAAGCGCTTACCTGTAAAGGGCCCTCTCCCTGCCGCTGCTCCCTACTGAGCCGGCGACCGCACGGCCATGTTCTCCTGGCAACAGCTCCAATGCTTTTGTCCCTGCCAGGAAAAGAGAAGTGGTGCACTGATTCCCACGGACTGCAAGTGCAGAAGAGTACTGCCACCTAGCGCCTCTGACGCATACTGCACCCCATTCCACTGGCACTTTTTCACTTCCAATACTAGCTGGTTGCATGGGTACATCCTCAGCCTGCGTCTTAGCGGTAAACTCTTTTCCTTAAGTGAGTGCTCCGCACGTCCATGGTAAGAGCACACCCGTTTATAAAAATGATCAACATACTTCTAAAAAATGTTCTATATGGGTAAAAAGAATTCCGAAAATAAAAGTTGACCGAAAGACCCGCACACAGGCTTTTTCCTGAGTGATCATTTAACAATTCCCAGTTTTTTGGGGAATACAATCGTTGGGCTTACACATTTATTTGCGCTGTCAATTAAGGACAAGCATTGGCCAATAGGTCTCGCCTTTGGGACCTTATAACTGTTTAGTTATCCAGCACAATATCCTAGGTTTAACAACATCAAATGTTTCATAGCTAAACACTTATAAGGTCCCAAAGGCGAGACCTATTGGCTATGCCAATGCTTGTTAAATATAGGAACCAATAATCACTCCGACCAGGTCTCTATGAACCCAGTAGAGCACCCTGCCCCTAGTAACTGTGTTAGAATAGGGCCCTATAACGATATATTTGCTTTAAAAAGGTCTACTGGCACTCCGTCTGGGCCGGCGGCCTTCCCTCCCTTACTTGCAGTTATTGCGGAGATGACCTTGTCTAGGGTAAAACATAGGGCTATTGGATGATTGTGTGAAGGTCTAGCTCCCTGGTGTGTTAATGCATTTGTTGTGTTATTTCCCGCCGCATCCTGTTTATACACCTTGGAAAAGTACTCCACCCACTGACGTTTGTCTATGGCAATCTTCATGGTTAGTAGATCTTAATCTGTGAGCAAAAGGCTGCACTATCTTTTTTCAGGGTTGCTTCATGTAGCGTCACCCAAGCCTTATCATTCGGATTTACGTGCTTTCAAACCCTGATTATATTCCTTTCTTGTTTCCCTTATTTCACTGCTGTCTCTTGTAGAATTTTGAGTGAGCTTTAGTGCAATTTGAATCAAACCATCTGTGGTTGTTCATATATGTTTTTTTATTCTCGAAGGATTTTTGACAGTTTTACAGAATTTTCTTTGTAAATTCTTTGGGTTCTATCTGGGACCACCGCAATGAATAACCGTTTATTTTATCCAGCTCCATGTTTTGGACCATATAATCAAGATTGCCCCAAATACTTTGCACATATTTCAAAAGAATAGGTAGCTCTGGCCTTCACCTCAGGTAGCTCTTCCACATCAGCGACGAGACACTTCCCCTTTCCCTAGACCATCATTGTACCACTGATCCTAATTTGGCGGCTGCATAGGCTTTAAGGAGGAATCTCCGACTGAGGCAATCCAGGAGACACCTGATGAAGTGACGCGAATACCCTAGGGGCCCCTGAGAATACAAAGGAAAAAGATAAAAATGGGGATTGGCCAAATGGAACCCCTGGGGCAGAAACTCTTGCCTGACCCCACAGTGTTCTTTTTCCTCGATGAGCTAGTACTCTTGGACAAAATTTGGACCTCGAGCATATCCCCCATCCGGCTCTTTAGCTTCTACAGTGTAGATCAAAATGGCACCCAACACATATTAATTTACTGATCATCACCTACTACCATCAACATTGGCTGCATAGGGGCAGCAGTCTTCCAGGCTACTGAACAAATGACCCAACTCGCATTTCCCCTTCTACAGTGAGGTTCTGTCTCCACCAGCCTGACTGTCCCTAAAATGGCCTCCATAAGTGTGCCCTTGTCCAAAGCACTCCTACTCCCTTGTTGGGGATGGATCCAGCATTTATGCCCTGGAGTCTCGGAGACCCCTCTGCGAGAGTTCACAGCGACAAGGGAGTCACACATAGCGGAGGAGTGGGAATGATCCCCTTACCGCTGGGAGCTGTCTCCTACCCAGCCGGACGGCGGACACTGTGTTCCGCTGTGTTTTCTATCCCATCCCCCACTTCTTCCCTCCTTCATTCTTCAGAGTGTGACCGTGGCCAAAGCACTCCTCTCCCCTTGTTGGGGAGGGATCCAGCATTTATGCCCTTGAGTCTCAGAAACCCCGCTGCGAGAGTCCACCGTGTCAAGGGAATCACACATAATGGAGGACTGGGAATGATCCCTTTACTGCTGGGAGCCATCACCTACCCAGCCGGACGTCAGACACTGTTACTTCCTCGTCTCCACGCTGTGTCTCCTACCCCCTACCCCACCTCTTCCCTCCTTCATTCTTTCTCTACCTCCCCTATTCCTTTCATCTCTCCCCTGAATTTCTCTCTCCCTGCCTGCTTTGTTTATCCTAATGCCTATGCTATACTTTTGTAACTCATGTAACTCATGTAACTACGCTCCAGCAACTGATGTAACCGTGTAACTATGTTCTGAAACAATGTTATTCCTCATGTAAAGTGCTCTGATACCTCAGGGTCTAGCCAGCGCTATATAAAACTTTTTAAATAAATAAAAGAGATAAACTGACGCACAGTGGAAAATGATTGCTCACAGATATATTGTGAGTTCTAAAATGTGTGGGTTTTGCTGGGTATCTACTGAGCAGAATTATATAATCGATTATTAAGTTCATACCTCTCCCATTGAATGTCTGGGTGAAAGGGACTAGGGGGAACAGATATTGTTAGCAAAAGTTAAATCAAATGAAAACAAAATCTGATTTAAAACCTCCCCATATGTTGTGTGAGGGAAGTGGGGTAAGTGTTATTATCCTCAACTGTTAGACCACAATTTTCCCCTCCGCTTAATGGGCACAGACCAATGTTAAAATCACCCCATACAATAAACACATCCTTTGTATTATCACAGTGTAATTTGTTCAAATCTCTACTTAATTCCTTCAATACTCCCGCTATTCGACCCCTAGGGGCATTGCTATAAAAATTAAGCAGTACACAACAATGATGTTTATCCATAAACGTGGTCACAATTTGATAGTAAATGTTAGATATTGACAGGGGATCTTATCTATGTTCACCTTATTAGACACAAACATACTTAGACCTCCTTTGTGTCTCCCATGTACAGAAGAGACTGCAGGAATATGGAAAGTCGTATAACCATTATTAGAACATTGGAATGTTGGGAGCTCCATTGCAGACAATGGAGTGCTCCCTGCTTCTACGGGCCGGTAAAGGCCCGCAGAGCAACATTCCAATGTTCTACAAATGCTTCTCGAAGTTCGAGGGGATTTATATCCCCTCGAGCTTCGAGAACCCTTTGTTTAATTTGTTAGAACATTCTGCCCTCTAGTGGCAGAATGTTCTAATAGCCTTATAGCCCTTCGCAGCAGGGCTATACCGGCTATTCAAGTCCCGCTGTTTCGTTAAAGTCCCTCGCCTTCGGCTCGGTCCTTTAACGATTCAGCGGGCCTTTAATAGCCGGTATAGCCCGCTACGGCCAGCAATAAGGCTATAATATGGATACTGTCTACAGCCCAGGGTTCTTCAATACATAAAATATAAAACATTTCAACAAAGTCAAGACACACTGGGTTTAGCAATTTTGAGCGCAGGCCTGCAACGTTCCAAAACAGAACAGCAATATCTTCCATCATTTCATTTTTAGCAATTGAACCCGCATATAATTATGTGGTGGCTGATGGTAGATTATGAGCCCTGCTCTTCTCATTGGGCGATCTTGTACCCAGGGTAAGAGGTAAGATGGTTGGATTTTTATATATAATACCAGGCGATCTATCTTCATAGTTAACAGTTAAAACCTTTTCCTGATTATAACCAGTTTCTAAAAACAACCTAAGCGCGGCTGCTGGGGTGAGTTAATCATGTGTCTTTGCTAAGGGAGTTGTTTGTATCTATGTTGTTTAGTCAATCAATCTCATCTAAAGTAGGGGGAAGGTCAAACCAATTTTTCACTGCTACGTTATATGTGTGATAGTTATTTTTGTAGGTTTCTCTTCTATTGTTTCTCAGGCCCATTTTCAGACGAGGTTGGTAAAAGTAACCAGGGGTAGAACATTAATGCCACTGGACGTTGTATTTTTATTTCCTGCTCTTCAGAGTATAGTCTCCACTAGTTGTGGGGTTTTAAACGTTAAGACTATACAATCCCCTGAGAAGTTCTTGTAGTCTCTACCCAGCCAACTCACTCTTCTAGCCATTTGAATTCGATGAAAAGTTCCCCCATTAACCCTGTTTTTTGCCCCGAGCCAATGCAGCGACTTGTTTCTCAGAGAGTCCCAAGGTTCACTTTCATCAGCCCTCAGTATTGGAACATTAGCAAGTATTACTGTGTATGTTCTTACCGCTGGAGGTAGATCTAGACGATGTAAGTTAACTTGGGAGTTCATCCAAGGAGGATGGATAGACGTGTCGTGATTGGTTGACTGTGTAGAACTGTCCTCTGGCATGGTTATAGCACTCCTCTTATAACCTCGTTTATCAGTAGATTGATTAGAATTTTAGGGGTTTATTGAGAGTTCGCCTTGTGGCTCTTGTTACATAATGCAAAGAGCCTTGTATCCCAGGGGTTGCTCTATCTGATGCTGGGTGCGTCTGTCGCTTTGTGCTTCCCATTCTGACATCCTTAGTCAATTTGCCCTGGCCCGCGTGCCACGGTCACCCCTGATTTGACGGTCCTCTCCTTATTCAGAGTCTGTTCAATCCTAGTGATTCTTTCAGTTAAACTTGCCATAGTATCTCTTAAAAATATATTTAAGCCTACCACTAGGGTAGTTAAATAAAGCAGTTAGTTGGCGGGGATAGTAGGATGCATTTTTGAGTGTTACCTCCCTTTTTGGCCCTTATCTTTGCTAGTTAATATTTTAATTTGGTTAGGTTGTTTAGTCACTTTTTTGCCCTTTTTGGGGGGTAAGGAATTGGATTCACTAGGGATTGTCTGCTTTTGAGTCACCTATCTCACTGACTTATTTGTTATCTTTGGGTTTCTCTGGCATTTTAACGGGGGTTGTGTATCAGACTCCTGATCACTAACCACTATTTCATCAGACACAAATTGGACGCAGCCATTCTGGGATTGTATGCCCCTAGCCTCCCTGTGGTGGCTGCTAACATACCCTTTGGCTAGTTATCTTTTTGCGCACCCCCCAGTTTTCTGAATTCAAAGTCTCTTCCACAGTAGTGATTTGTCTTTTGATGGCCCCCAGATAGTTTAATACTGTTGCACATGATGACCTCTTAGACTTTGTTAATAAAGGAGTCTGATTAGTCATTGCCTTTCTTTTGCCCACCTTTATGATGAAGTTTGCGGGATCAATGTGGAGGGCCAAGTGGCTTTCTATAGGTCTCGCTGCAGTATAGTGTCCTATCTTATACTCCTCTATCTCTTAACAGATCCCAGCAATAACCCGTGGGTAGGAAGAATAATACTGTTCTTAAAAATAACTTACAGGTCCAGCCTCCTGACAGTGTCCTTAAAGTCGTAGATCAATACATGTCCAAGTATCAATGGTCTCATATTTTGCATTGTGATAAGCTTTATGGTGTTGATTCAATGAAACCTATTGTGTATCCTGTTTTGATGAGGGTTTGTTTGTGTGTTGTGATAGGGATATGTATCATGAGTATGTGTCTACCTTTTCCAGCCAACTGGGCAACTTGCTTGTACATGTCACATATGGTTCAGAGATGGGGTATGGCATGCCTAACATTGTACCTAAGATAGCATACAGTTTGTATTTGCCAAAGGCTGTGATTGTTATATAAGTTAGGTGGCATGCATGTCACTTAGCTACATATGGATAAGGAGTGTCAGGAATGGATTGTGCTTGTTGTGTCCAAGATATTTCATCTACTTGTTTAGGGACAACGCTGGGTGCTGCATGGTCTTTGTGAGTCATTTATATTTCAGACATTTAGGCAAAGTCTTATCATTTCAAAATGTATTTTTATTATCCATCTAATTGTCTAGATGGGAATGCTAGGCAATGTCAAGTCCTGTTAGTATATTATGAGTGAACAACATTTGATCTACATCATAGGTGCTGTGTCGCTCTTCTTCCTGCAGAGGTCTCTCTCCAAGTGTGTGCTACCTATTCGTGTATTTCAATTAGACCAAAGTACGTTGTCCCAAACAACAGCTGCATCAGTATGTTTTGTCCAGGTGCTAAGGCCTGACCAAAACCAAATAACAAGGGGTATTATTTATTGACCTTGCGCACAATGTTCAGACTAAATCCCAGGAACTTGCAGAGAGTGAACACAGTTATGAGTTCTCGAAAACAGCTACAGAAAGTGTTACGAAAACAAAGTTGTGTAGCAGCGTGCTCGTGCTAACTTAGAGAAAATGACAATGTCCCCATGGGCCATGTGACACACCCCTCACCTGGGACACTTAGAAATGGGCTGAGATGTAAATGTATTTGCAGAAACACACCTTCAGCTTACAGCCTGGAATGTTAATTTTTAAATCTGCATTTCCTTTCATGCCACACTTGACTTGTAGTCACTCGTGTACACAATGCATCAACTTTTTTAAATAGTTGTGATTAGATTGTAACCTAATTTGGGAGGAATGATATCATGATTTTGTTTGAGCACAATGACTGTCCCTATACACATTTTATCATATTTTTTTAAATCAAATAAATATGTTTTTAACTCATTCTTTTGAATTGTAAATAACATTTGAGGTTTGATACATGTGGTGAACAATCAATGAATATTTTGTGATAACACTATGATTTCTGGTCTTTGAGGGAATATTGATTTAATAGAGTGGCACTTGGTCTAGGATACAACAGTTAGCCCTTTCTTTTAGAAATTATAGGGACTTGTTTGTAATTCCTTTGTCTCACACCCCGTCCCTTTAGGGTCTACTTTTGGGGTAACTCCCTGTTTTTATACTATATTTTATACACAATGCATCGTCATCATTACGGCATGCAGCCACATCACTTGTGAGTGCTATGGATGTGACTGACCCTGCCTAGATGAACACCAGGGAATCCTATGGCATGCCTCACAACTGAAGTCTGACAATCATAATGTAATCGTAGCACTTTGGGCCACTACTCAACAAGGGTGAGTGTCGAGTGAAAAGTTGTGAATGGTTCACTATTCTGGATTTTTTGCACACTTTTCCTCTGACAATTGTTTTGTCTGTACAAACTAGTACATTTCTATTTTCACCACACATCATTTGTAGTTGAGCATATGATTTGTGTGAATGTTGTAATTTGTGTATAGATGACAATGGAGTACTTTTGAACTATGTTTGATGCTGGCCAAGATCATACAGAGAGGAACTTGGAATGGTGGTATGTCTAGTGGATTGCCCTGAGCCACATGTGGTAGGTCGAGGGGACTGTGAGTGCACAGAAGTGTTGTGGCCCGTCCGCTGTGCAGAAGCCACAGGAGCCTTATGTTACACCCATGCACTAAGTTGACAGACAGGGGAGAATGTGGATCTTGGAATGCAAGGCCTAGCTGGAGACGTGTTTAGCAAGGTTGATGTTGCATTGGCTGAGCTAGCCTAATGAGGGTAGAGGTGAGAGAGACTTGTGGATCAATTTTGGAAATGCAGTGGGGACGCAGACGAAATGGGGGCAGAACAAGCTTGGAGTGGAAGGTAGGAGTTAGCGTCAAAAGCAGTTCTTGGATGGGAGACGTAAAGTATCCTCATTCTTACAATGTGAATATTTGGACATGCTGGGGTGTAGGAATCAGAGAGTGGAACCTTGTAAGACTGGTTAAGGCATGGCCAAGGTATGCTAGGAATAGGTAGATGAGAATGGGTTAGAACCATGGTTGGAGGCTGGCAGGAGATGAGAGCTGTAGTCTGTGGCACTACATATGAGATGACTGTGACCGCGCAGTGGCATTGACGTAGGTAGTTGTTAATGTGCGGAAGTCAATGGAGGTATGGAGCATGGAACTAAGATATGGATGTGACAAGGCCAAAGTGAGACAAGTTTAAACTTTCAATTTTTAATAAAGTGGATAAGTGTATGTCAAGGGTTTGCAACAGTTGTATAAGTTAAGATGCTGTATGTGGAGTTGTGAGGTGTTGTGCAGTTGTTGTATGTTGTGCTAGAATCTGTGGATACAGGAGTTTGTGAAATCAGTAGTCCTTTAGCAGAGTAGGGTGAGTAAATGGTGAGAGACAAATGAATGAGAGCAGATTCATTGAGCAATATAAGTTTATGGGTGAGAGATGTGGTGCAGTGTTAATTGTGTATGTCTTCAGTTAAGGGTGTAGGCAATGGTAATTTATTTGACTAAGGTAGGAAAAAAAAAATTCTTTTCACCTTGTTTGACTATATCTCTTCTTAAGTGTGCATTACCTCAGAGAAAAGAATCCTCTCTCTCTCTCTCTCGCCCTGTCTCTGTCCTTCCATTCAACACTGTAAACCATGTTACTGTATGTGTACGCTGCACGCTAACCAACAGCACTATATATGCTGGTTTTAGTTTCGAATGCCATATATAAGTTTTGTTGCAGCCCACTAGAGAGTAGCTGTGATCTAGTGGTTAAGGTGTTTGACTCTCACTCTCAAAGTTAAGTGTTCAATTCTTGCAGCATCTATGGTTCTACAGTTAAGTGTGTAGGCAATGGTGATTTCTTTGACTTAGGTTGGAAAACAATTTTTCTTTTCACTGTGTTTGAATATATCTTTTTTTAAGTATGTATTACGCCAGAAAAAAAGATTTCTCTTTATCTCTCTCTCTCACCCTGTCTCTGTCCTTCCATTCCACACATAAATCCATGTTACTGTATGTATACTCTAACCTGCAGCATTATATCTGCTGTGTTTTCAATTTGAACTTCATATATAAGTTGTGGTTGCAAGCTACAGAGAGTGACTGTAGCCTAGTGGCTAAGTCCTCAGTTTCTTACTTTCAAAACTAAGTGCTCAATTCTTGGTGTTTCAATCAGTTTGTTTCTTCAGTTAAAGATGTAGGCAAATGTAATTCATTTGACAAAGGTTGGATAATAATATTTTCTTTTCACCTTGTTTGAATATATCTCTTTTTAAGTACGGCTTACCCGAGATAATAAAAATCTTGTCTATCTCTCTCTCTCTCTTTCTCACGCTGTCTCTGTCCTTCCAGTCCACACTGTAAACCATGTTAAAGGTGTAGGCAAAGGTTAGTTATTTGACAAACGTTAGAAAATATTTTTTTGTTTTCCCCTTATTTTAATATATGTCTTTTTAAGTATATATTACCCTAGAGAAAAACGATCCTTTTTATCTCTCTCTCACCCTGTCCCTGTCCTTCCATTCCACACTGTAAAACATGTTACTGTATAGGTACTCTAACCTACAGCACTACATATGCTGGGTTTTCGATTTGCAAGTCATATATATGTTTTGCTTGTAGCCTACAGCTAGTCACTGTGGCCTAGTGATTAAGGTCATAGTCTCCTAATCTTAAGGTTCATTGTTTTATTCCTGGTGTTTCAATGGTCCTGTTTCGTCAGTTAAAGGTGCAGGCAATGGTTGTGTATTTGGAAAATAAAGTTATCTTTTCACCTTGTTTGAATATATCTAAGTACTGCTTACCCAAGATAATAAAAATCCTGTCTCTCTCTCTCAACCTGTCTCTGTCCTTCCATTCCATACTGTAAACCATGTTACTCTATGTGTACTCTAACCTACAGCACTATATATGCTGGAATCCAATCCATTAAAAGTGACAAAGGACTACACACCAAACTGATGCTATTCTGGGCAGCCATCTCGGTAGGGGTAGAGTATTACCAATAACATATATTCTGCTATATTAACCATGTCAAGGCTGAAAAGCTTTTAAACGGAACCTTCTCAGATCTAATCCAGAAACGCTAATACTAGATCCTTCCTTCAATTTAAAAAAAGGTATGAATATTAACGACCTTATCTTCTTTAATACTAAAATGGACAAATGGAGAAATACTGTAAACAACTCCCTGAAATTACAGGAGTTAAAAACATATCCTATGGAACAAAGCTGCTCATTACACCTTCCCGAAAGCTGAGAGCAACATTAAATATAACATGTTATAAAAACGGCACGCTTCTCATCCAAGCTGCTAACAAAGATCTGGAACGCTTTGACGAATTTTACGCAACATCAAAAAATCATGTCCTCAACAACCCCACTTCAAGAAGAAACCAACCTGAGTTGAACTCTCAAGTCATTGCCGCACAGGGGAACCAATCGGCTGACTCTGAATTAGGCAGTAGGAGGGATCCCCCTACAGTCTAATCAAGCTATACCTCTGGATGGTACTAACACCAATGAAGAGCCCCATCCATTGAACCAGGAAGACAGGCAACAGCAGGATAATAATAATGGAAGAGACAGGGCGTTAGGTTATAGAAACCCCAATGTTGAGCCCCAATTGCTGCTTATGGAAGTCATTGCCTCGAGTGATGGCGAAACGGGAACTGCTAGAACGACAGAAATCCAACAGATGGTTCATGAGGTGGCATTAAAAGGGAATTCCACTAACGTTGAACTCCAAAAACTGAATCATGAAACCAATAAGCCAGAAGACAGGGGCCTCAACACTCAGCTAGCATTAGGTACATCACCCGTCAATGCTCGCTCCCCTACTACGCCTAAAACTGATCTCAACCCGCTAATAGGATCTATAAGCTGTTTGGATAATTCACAAGTCAATCAAGATAACTGGAGAGGCACGCAGGTGACCGGCACAGGGAATGGCAGTTCAGTTTCCAGTCTCAAAAAAACAGGTACAGATCCAGCAGAGATTCTCAAAGCTAGCCTCCCAAGAAGGACGCTACCACCAACCAGTATATATCAAGAACCCCACAAACAAATGGGGAGCTGAATTATTTATTATCTCAGTTCACAATCCTGCAAGACTTACAAAGCCATGCTTTCCGCCATCAGAGATATGAAAAACTTGCTATGCCTATTAGAATATTGGCTGGCAAAAATGGAGGCTCTACAGTCCTCCTCTTTTGAAACACATGTCAAACGCTGTTCCACCCCTATGGCAGCGGCAAACAGAATATACCGTCCACGCACGCAATTCAACTATCTAACAGACAGTGGGCTATCTTCCATTCTGTCTAAATACGAACCGACTGGCACTTCGCAATGTAAGAGTGTCGCAAACTTGATCCAAACAATCGTTTCAAATTCGGACCGAAATTCCCAGGCTAACAACAGAAGGCCTAATGCCATCAATCTTAGGATGGTGACAATAATGCCTGAAATAACGGTTCCGCTAATGATTAACTCCCAGAAACATCTTCGTTGCTTATTACTCAACTGTCGTTCAGCAAACAAACATGCGGCTGACATAGCTGACATCATACTAAACCATGAAATTGACGTAACCATTTTAACGGAAACATGGCTGTCCGATTCGTCTTCGCCATGCTTAGATCTGTTAGTCCCCCCAAACGATTGAATTATGAGACAAGATAGACAAGACAGATTGGGTGGAGGCATCGCTTGCATACATAGATCGGACATTACCATCACTAGAATTCATTCTGACCCATTAGAATCTTGCGAATACCTAGGTGTGTCTTTAAGATCAGCAGATAACAAAAAATTTAAACTCCATGCACTCTACCACCCCCCTGGTACAAAGACCAAGTTCATAGACCAGTTGATAGAGATCATTACCACCAACTCCAATATACAGTCGAACGATATCTTCTTAGGTGACTTCAGTATTCATTGGGAGGATCAGACTGACAGTCAAATCACCCTCCTTAAAACCTTCCTGGCAGAACAATCATTAATCCAGGGATGCCAACTCCCCACCCACTCCAAAGGACCAACCTTAGATTGGATTAAAGCCAAAGAGAAAGCGATTGAGAACATTAGTATCACACCCTGCTACTGGTCTGATCACCACATAATTACATTCGAAATTCCCCTGAGCAAAACCAAATTGTCCACACCAGACACCAGAAGAATCAATATGGACAACGTATATAATCAGAGCTGCAACCACCCGAGAACATGGTTGACGTCAGAGACCTAACTTTGCATTATAACAAGTCTATGTTAAGCATTATAGAGGACTCTGCCCCTTTAAAACTGAAAAGAATCTCAGACAAAGACAAAAATCCGTGGTTCAATGGTTCCTTAAATGAGGAAAGAAGATCACTCAGACTCTCAGAACGCAAATGGCGTCAATTCCCTACCTCGCCCCACTTAATACAACTGAGGCAATCCAGGAAAGCCTATAACAAAAGCATACTTAAATCTAAAAAAGACTTCTTTAAGAAAGAACTGGACAATGCGGTAAATAGACCTAGGAACTATTTGATCTGCTTAAAGAACAATCGAATAATTCTGCCAAATCAACACCTGTCATCACCAAAACAAGCTTAAACAGTGAGGATTTCTCAGTCTTCTTTACAGACAAAGCTAACGCTTTGGAGAGGGAACTCAAAAAAGCAGCTGAAGACATTGAAAGGGAGAAGGATACCTCAGATGAACTTCAGTCTCAAAAAGAACTAGACAAACCAAAAAACAAGTCAGTGAATTAGACATAGCAAAGATCATGTCGACCACTAAACCTAACAACCACTATAACGATCCTCTACCAGCAAAGTGCTGGTCTTCGCTAAACAACCTGCTTATTCCGTCTTGGACTAAGATCATAAATGCCTCATTTCTACAAGGCCTAATACCGGACTGCCTTAAAACAGGGCAAGTCACTCCCCTATTAAAAAATCCAACAGAGGACCCTGCTAATCCTAACAATTTCAGACCTGTAACTAACATTCCTATGCTAGCCAAAGTGCTGGAAAAATGTGTCCAATAACAATCGAGTCTTCACATTTCGGATTACAATCTGTTAAATGACTGCCAATCTGGGTTCAGACTGAACCATAGTACAGAAACTGCAATCCTTCATATAGTAGATGACGCTTTGCTGGCTCTCGACCACAATGACACCTGTCCCCTAATACTGTTGAACTTGTCGTCAGCTTTCAACACGGTTAACCATGCCAAAATTATAGATCGATTGAAAAATAGAATGGGACTAGAGGGTACAGTCCTAAAGTGGTTTACTTCCTTTCTAGAGCATAGATCGCAAAAATTCATTGTCAACCAAACCCTGTCAGGCCCAACCAGTAATACAATTGGAGTTCCACAAGGTTCAACGTTATCTCCGGCACTATTCAATCTATGTGTGGAACCATTAACGGAGATATTACAAAAAGCAAACATTTCCTTCCACATGTACGCAGATGACACGCAGCTATACATCAAGGTGGCATCGACAGAAGATTTAATGACTATAAACCAAGCTCTAACGAGAACCCTCCGATGGCTAACCTTAAACCACCTGAAGCTAAATCTGCAGAAAACTGAATTCTTACTGATTACACCAAAGAATGGCAAATTCAAGATAGCAGAATGGTCCAACCTTATCACTGCTATAAAATGTACCCTGAAGATTGTCAACTCTACTAAATCTTTGGGAATTACTTTAGACAAAAAACTTAACATGGTAGCACATATCAACACAATGGCAAAGAACGCCCGTTTCTATCTAAGCTACTTGCGGAAACTAAAACCACTCCTAAATAAAACAGATCTTAAAACAGCAGTTCAGGCACTGGTCATTTCAAGGATCGAATATGGTTGCACTACATTGGCTGGGCTACCCAAGATCACAACAGCCCCTCTGAAAGCATGTCTTAACGCAGCCACAAGACTAATATCGGGATCCAAAAAATTCGACCATATCTCCCCGCATCAGAAAGTGCTCAACTGGCTGCCCTTTGATGCAAAAATTCATTTCAAAGTGGCATGCATCACACATAAAGCATTGCATCACAAAACGCCAGTTTATCTAGCACAGAAACTCACGCTTTCAGGGAGACACCGATTCTCCAGGAGCAAAGCGGATCTGCTACTGAAACCAACTCGTTTTTGGAAGAAAATAACTTATGACCGTGCGTTCTCCGGAGCAGCACCGAGAATCAGGAACGCTCTACCCCCGAGCATTAGAAGAATCCCAACCATCGCAGCATTCAAAAAAGAAGCAAAATCTTTTTATATGAGGACATTTCTCCCATGAGACCTTTCAAAAGAACCGACGGCTACAATCCTTTCATGTCTGTTTCCATGTGTCCGCTAGCCTTTCACTAACCACACATGGGCTTGTTTATATGTTTTACCTGTGGTGATGTGTTTTAAGCTCTCTGGTGGTGTGTGCTAACCTCTCTGATTGTAAAGTAACTACTGACTGCTATATATGTTATACGCTTTCTGAAGTTTTATTGCTGTAAAGATTTAGTTATTTGTAATCTTTAAGGTCTAATGTTGAAGTACTTTGTAAAGCGCTCTGATACACTTTTCAGGGTCATGCGTGCTTTAGAAAACACTAAAAATAAATAATAATAAGTAAATATAGAAGTTTTGACTTTTTCTTTTACAGCTTTACTTTTTCCTAGTGGTTAAGGTCTTAGACTCTTCCACTCAAGGTTAAGTGTTCAATTCCTGGTGTTCCAGTGGTTCTGTTTCTTCAGTTAAAGGAATATGCAATAGCAGTTTATTTGACAAAGTCTGGAAAATAATATTTTCTTTTCACTTTGTTTGAATATATCTCTTTAAGTATGTATTACCCCAGAGAAAAGATAATCCTCTTGATCTCTCTCGCTCTCACCCTGTCTCTGTCCTTCCATTCCACATGGTAAACCATGTTACTAAATGTGTACTCTAACCTACAGCACTATATATGCTGGGTTTTCGATTTTAACATCTTATATAAGTTTTGTTTGTGACTTACAGAGAGTCACTGTGGCCTAGTGGTTAAAGTCTTACTCTCACGGTTAATTGTTCCAATCCTTGTGTTTCAATGGTTCTGTTTCTTCAGTTAAAGGTGTAGTCAATGGTAATTCATTTGACAAAGTTTGGAAAATATTTTTTTCTTTTCACCTTGTTTGACTATATCTCTTTTTATGTACAACTTAACCACATAATAAACATTATTTCTATCTCTCTC
Source organism: Lissotriton helveticus (assembly GCF_964261635.1). Classification (NCBI taxonomy): domain Eukaryota; kingdom Metazoa; phylum Chordata; class Amphibia; order Caudata; family Salamandridae; genus Lissotriton; species Lissotriton helveticus. Next base: position 1,510,496,995 of record NC_136057.1, read on the forward strand.
TACCACCCTATCTCTGTCCTTCCATTCCACACTGTAAACCATGTTGCTGTATGTGTACTCTAACTTACAGCACTATGCGTGCTGTGTTTCCGATTTAAATGTCATATGTAAGTTTTGATTGTGACCTGAAGAGAGTCACTGTAACCTAGTGGTTACGGACTTATTTGCGTACTCTCAAAGTTAAGTGTTACATTCCTGTTGTTTTAATGGATCTGTTTCTTTAGTTAAAAGTGTAGGCAATTGTAATTTATTTGACAAAGGTTGGACAATAATATTTTCTTTTCACCTTGTTTGAATATATCTATTTTTAAGTATGTATTACCCAAGAGAAGACAAATCCTCTTTATCTCTCTATCTCTCTCACCCTGTCTCTGTCCTTCCATTCCACACTGTAAACCATGGTACTGTATGTGCGCTCTAACCTACAGCCCTATATATGCTGGTTTTCGTTTCAAATGTCATATATAAGTATTGAATCTAACCTATAGAAAGTCACTTTTGCCTCATGGCTAAAGTCTTAGACTCTAACTCTCAAGGTTAAGAGTTCAACTCCTGGTGTTTCAAACCTTTTGTTTCTTCAGGTAAAGGTGTAGGCAATGGTAATATATTTGACAAACATTGGACAATAATATTTTATTTTCACCTTGTTTGAATATATATATTTTTAAGAATGACTTACATGAGATAATAAAAATGTTCTCTATCTCTCTCTCTCCCCTACCCGGTCTTGGTCCTTCCATTCTACACGGTAAACTATGATACTGTACATGTACTCTAACCTACAGTATTATATATAAGGAGTTTTGCACAACAAACTTTATTCTGTCTTGCGACTTAAATCAAAAAATCCTACGCACAACCCCAAATGAAGATATTCAGGTCCAGTCCTTTTATTGGAACATTCCAACCTAAACCCAAAGCGACCACGGAAGAACCTCTAAGAGTGGTTTAGAGCTGCTAGAAGACCTGGTGCACATTGGACTAAGGATACTAAACGGAAGATTTACAGACGACTCTCCGCTGGCCGCTTCATTTCACACGAAACACGTGAATTCTACTATAGACTACACCTTAGTCTCTCTCTCATTTTTTCAATACACAATAGGCTTTTGCCTAGGAGATAAAGGGGACAGTGATCATCGGCCCCAGGAAGTTTTAATTCAAGCACTCCCAAATAATCGATTCTTAATCCAGCAGGTATGCACGCATGCCATACCATAAATCTAAAAAGAATTAAGTTATCTATAGCAAACACCAGGGAGGTGCTCCTGGCAGCAAAACAACAGCTAAATGAGCTTAACTATCCCACAGGGACCCTACTGGCACATGGGAAATCTTTACGGCTTTGTTTGCAAACTCCTATTCAACCGTGGCTCGACACTTTTCTCCCAATAATCCAACGGCAACAGGGAAGGCCAAGCGTTCACAGAGGTCCACCTTGAAACTCCTCAAAGAATCAATAAATAAATTATTGAGATCATTGAGCCAATGCCCGGGGGACGAGAACTCACTCCATCAGCTCCGTAACAGTAAGGCCGAACTTAGGAAACGTAAGTGGGACATTAACAGGTCCAATGAAAATGAATTCTGGGCAAAACTTTATCATGATTCTAAAGGAAATAATAGTGTTTGATTTTGGTCAACTATAATTACATTTTACAACCGGCACATGGAGGTCTGATATCGCACATTACAGAAAACACATGGACATCCTTTTTAGAATCTCATTTTAACCAACAGGCATCAGGACCACAAGCACTCATGGATAATCAGCCAGCTCCTTAGACTCAAACTGTGATGGCTGAAGAGGTCGAGGCTAATGGAATCTACGCTGTTATGATTAGGGAACAATTCTCTAAAGGGCGAAAGAAGGAGCACCAGGGCCAAACGTGATTCCACCAGCTTTATTCAACCAAGACCTGGAATACTGGTCAGAAACTCTGGCTCCTCTCTTCAGCTCTGTCAGACAGTTCGGGTTCTTGCCCGCATCTTGGAAGGGCCCCATTATCTCACCAATTTATAAAGCTGGAGATAAAACCCTACCAAAAAACTATCGCTTGATTGTATTGTTAGATGTAGAGGCAAAATACTTTGCAGGTAATCTACTAACAGACCTGCAGGAATGGGCAACAGAGCACAACATAATTCCTGCATACCAAACAGGGTTCGGTGGAGAGACCTGTACAATAACCGACCTATTAACAAGGTCACTACTCATCGAAAAAGGCTAAATTAACCAAACAATCTCTCCATTTCTGCTTTGTGGACTTCAAGGCGGCGTTTGACAATGTCAACCGAGCAAACCTGTGGAGGAAATTGGCTCTCTGGGGTATCTCGCTATCTCTTTTGGATGTACGTCATTACAACGCATGCTTTTACAACGCATGCCTTTACGACGCAAGTTTTACAATGCAAGTCGTTACAACGACTTGCGTTGGGGGGCGCCGGATAGTGAATAGTTTAATTTACTATTCCAACTCCAGTCCCTGTGGATAGTAGGGAAGGTGTTGGATAGTAAATTAAAACTATTCCCTATCCTAGAGCGCCCCCCCAGCGCAAGTCGTTGTAAAAGTTGCGTTGTAATGGTTGCGTCGTAAAGGTACTTCGTTGTAAAAGTTGCGTTGTAAACGCTGTTCCCCTCTCTTTTGAAACTTTTGATACAACTACACTGCAACACGCGAATACAGGTTAAGCTAGGTAATGGCTTACATCTTTTGAGGAGCATATCAACAACCAAAGGCCTCAAACAGGGTTGTGTGCTCGCACCAACTCTTTTTAATCTTTACACAGCAGACATGACATTAGCCCTTAGTGCCTGCAATGCAAACGCCCCTCGAATAGGGGTGAAAGCCATTTCCAGCATGTATTATAAGGATGATGTTGTTTTAGCAATCCACACACAAGTTGGTCTACAACGGTTACTTAATAACTTGCATGTATACACAGTCGATAATTGCCTGGAAGTCAACATCAACAAAACCAAAACCCTGACAATCAATGGGAAAAAATTACCTCATTCTGGGTCTCTGGGGAAAACTCCAATTGCGATGTCCTCTCAGTACAAATACTTAGGCGTAATAATTGATAAGGGTGGTCAATTTGTGAAACAGCTTGAGGTCATTAATTGGAAAGGGATGGCGATAGCGTCAACATTAAGGCAACTTAAAGCAAAATTGACTGGACCAAAATTTTCCCCACTGCTTCGTGTTGCGCAAGCAAAAATTCCACCTTCAATCACTTACGGCAGCGAAGCCCTGAGGGGCAGGGACACTATACTGCTGGATGCCACCTTGGCAAAAGCATACAAAGTCATGCTAAACCTCCCTCCTTATGCCTCGCCAGCACAGATTCGGCTTGAGTTTGGCTTAACAAAACAACTCCTTGCAAGGCGAGGCTCTTACATCAAGTGCTGGCACAAAATCAAGAATTCCTCCAGGAATACACTGAACCACCAGCTCTAGCAAGAATTGTGCAGTACATCTACCTCACCGGCAAAAGCTTAACTGGAGAAATCACTGTTCATCACCAGATTAGTCGACCTATGGGAAATTCCAACACCGCACTCGCACTTTAAGCATATTGTAAATAAGGTTATTAGGAAACTTTATCTTACAGAAGACAAAGCTTCCTTTGCACATAGGAGCCATGCATGGATGACTCTGAGTAGCTACAATCATTTGGGCCGCAGGCCTATCTTAAACAGGGGTACTCATGGAAGTCCAAAGAATCTTTTTTAAAATACAGGTTAAGAATCCTCCCAGCAGGAGGAGCTTCGCGCGCAACCGAGATGGCCGCGTGAGCACAGGGCTCCTGAGAACCTTCGCCACCTCCCGCATCTATCCTGAACATTATCCTGATTGTGATGACGGGTTCTTGAAGACGCAACCCAGCTGATATAATAGCTGATTTCAGAAATCGATTTGGACTCCGGGAACCCTAACTACGGCACTTCGAACTTTTGTGGCCTGCTCCATGACACTGCCCCGGGCTCGAGTCAATGTGGTACCCAGGTAGTAATTGAACAACAACGGCCTACGGGGCCCTGCTCGCATCCCCGGAGTTAACTTTCGGTTTCGATTTTGGCTCTTCGGCCTTCTCCTGTCTTGAGGCCGCCCTGGCGACCCGGGATGCGGTCTGACCCCGCGACTCCACTGTGTGATTGCCACCGAGTGTCTCTGGTCGAGTGACATCTGGCTGGAACTTGTTTTTGGTGATCCCTGTGGGTGAATCGAGAGCAGCCATTTTTACCAGGTCTCGAAGGCCCCTCAGCGGCGCAACACCCAATATGGCGGGCAAAGCCGACAGCGAGAAACGGAAGACCAAGACCGTTCACCGGGGGGGCACTATTCAATCTAATATCATGGATCGTTACACTCATCCTAAGGTCGGCCAACAATATGAGGCTCTGGCCCTAAAGCTCGACACTGTGGCAATCGATGTCAACTTGATCAGGGCGGATTTATCAAAGACTAACGAAAAAGTCAAATCCTTGGACTTGAAGACTTCCAGCCTTACGACTGATGTGTCCGATGTACAGACGGAGGTTCGCAATCTGCGATCCTCCAACGATCTCTTTTCTGGCCGGCTGGAGGACTTTGAAAGTCGGGCCAGACGCAATAATGTACGTATTATCGGGGTTCCTGAAAAATCGGAAGACCCTGCCGTGGATCTCCTTGTCGAAGACCTCATCCTAAATCATCTTGCTCCCAAAGGCCTGAGCAACTTCTTTGCGGGGGAACGCGCACACAGAGTGCCGGGCGGGAAGCCCAAGCTGGGCGCCCCTCCGCGTCCCATCATCGCCAGAATTTTCAACTTTAGAGATAGAGACGCTATCCTGCAGGCGTCGCGGGTGGGCGGCCCTACGAAGTTCGAAAACACTACAGTGAGCTTCTACCCAGATTTCATCCAGTTTGTTCAGAAACAAAGGATGGGTTTTCAGGGGGTGAAACGGCGAATGAGAGACATGGGTATGAAATATGCGATGCTTTTTCCATCTCGGCTGCGTGTGGAATACGAAGATCGGACATTTTTCTTTTACCGCCCCGAGACTGTGAGTGACTGGCTCAATACGCTGCCCATGCGGCGTGATCGCCCTGAACATTCCGAAGGAGCTGAGGGTGGCCCGTTGGAACAGGAGTGAGCAGTGGTTTTGGATTTCTGGATAATGTGCACAACTGGCAGCTGTGGTTCGATGACTTTTACATTTGCACTATTTGTGGTTGAATACCCAGAGGTGGCGGGGGTGCGACTCTTTCCTCCTCCGGGTTTCTTTTTGTAGATTAGTTTAATGTTAGGGCGACAGGCACACTGCAAGTTGGGGTGGCTTTTGAGTCTAACGCAGGGGTGCAGGGGGGGGGTGTTTTGGGTATTTGTTGGGGGGTGGGGGGGCTATGTGTGTGTGTTTTACTTTGTTTCAAGGCAACGCATTGTTTAACTTCTAGATCTGGGTGTTGTGCTCGCTACGGGACGGATTCTGCATTCATTTCTTGGGATGGGGGTAGGGGGCTGAGGTTATTATGCTGGAATGTCAATGGGTTGGGGGATAGGATAAAATGTGGTGTAGTGCTGCAGCTATTGAGACGCCTCTCCCCTGATGTAGTGTTACTGCAAGAGACCCATCTGATCAGGAATACATGCCATGCCATGAATCGGCGAGGTTATCGTATAGCGGATTCACTACTGGTTCTAGGGGAGTGGGTATCCTAGTCAGGGGTTCCCTTCCCCTGGAGGTTGACGACATAATCCTTGACGACAGGGAGCGCTACACCGTTCTCACTGGTAGATGGGAGGGGAAGACTGTCTCACTGCTTTCCATTTATGTTCCTCCTGGCCTGCAGACTTCTACCTTTGCCGATTTGGGGAGAGTAATTCTGGGGCTTCCGGAAGGCATCTTGGTGATGGGTGGAGATTTCAATTCTGTTGTCTCCGGTGTGGAGGACCGTTACCCCCCCAGGGATCTCCTGAGATCACAGTCTTGGCTGGGTGGCTTCTTGGACACACTGGGACTGGTAGATTGTTGGAGGCTACTGCATCCAGGACAGTTGCAATATACCTTCCACTCTGGTGCTCACGGTAGTCTCTCTAGGCTTGATTATGTCCTGATGCTGGCAGCGCAAGCCTCTTCAGTAGGGGAAGTCAGACATCTGGCTAGAGGTATTTCAGATCACTCCCCACTGTGGCTCATGATGGACACGAAGATGGGGGCTGAGGGTCGAGTGGCCCCGTTCAATCCTTGGTATCTCCGTGACCCCAAAACCCGGGCGGAGTTGATCAAGTCTCTGGATCATTATTTTGCCGAGAATGTGGGGTCTGTATCCTCTTCTGTTTCTTTGTGGGAGGCTTTCAAGACGGTTATTCGTGGCCTGGTGCTGTCCTTAATTGCTGGCACCAAGAAAAGCAAAAATGAGGCGGTAGTCCGCCTTGAGACCGAAATGGCCGAGTTGGAAGGGGATTTGGAATTGGGTATCCCTCACGACAAGATCCATCTCCTCAGTCTTAAGCAACTTGACTATAGGGCGTTGGTAACGGATGCCGCTAAAGTTATGAGTAGAGAGCAGCAGGGACGTTTATATGATGTGGGAGATAAGGCGGGGAAATTGATTGCTTGGTTGGATAGAAGGGAGAGGGCGAGTCGTGTGGTCCCTGTGGTTGAGAGAGTGGATGGAGTGAGAGTGACTGATCCTGCCGAGATTGTGGAGTGTTTTGCAGGAACATTTTCAAAAGGTGTACTCCCCAGTATCCGACAGACCAGAGGAAGACTCACATCTGCTGTTACGGGACATTGCACTGCCCTGCCTGTCGGATTCAGATAGGGAACTGATGGACGCAGCACTCTCCGTTGGCGAGGTGGCAGCTGCTATCCGCTCTGTACGTTCGGGAAAAGCTATGGGCACCAATGGTCTCCCCATCGAGCTTTACAAGCTGCGTCCTGACAAGATGGCGCCGTATCTTCGTTCTATGTTCCTGGAGTCGCAAGACATCGGCTCCCTCCCTTGCGATCAGCGACTTGCGACCATTGTGGTGATTCATAAGGAGGGGAAGCCGCGGGACCGCTGAGCATCCTATAGGCCTATTTCGCTTCTAAAGGCGGAGCCCAAGATCCTCGCAAAATTGTTGGCAAACCGTTTGATAAAGGTGATCAGTGACCTGATCTATCCGGATCAGTCCGGTTTCATTCCACAACGTAATACAGCATGATCTTGCGGCGCTTACATGGCGTTCTTGCGAGAGCAGCGTCACTGCATGAGCCGGCCATCTTGGCTTCCTTGGACGCTACGATGGCCTTTGATACGTTGGAATGGCCGTATCTCTGGGCTGCTCTCGCAAAGTTTGGTTTTGGTCCTGGTTTCATCGGCTGGGTGAAACTTCTGTATGAGGAACGTTTGGCTCAGATTGTGGTGAATGGTCGGGTTTCTAAGTCCTTTATTCTTGGAAGGGGCACGTGGCAGGGGTGTCCGCTGTCCCCGCTTCTTTTTGCCCTCGCCTTGGAACCCCTGTCTGCCTGGCTGTGGTGGGAGCCATCGATGAAGGGTATTCGGTGGACCCCGGATTTTTAAGACCGAATATCACTCTATGCGGATGATATCTTGTTGTATCTCACTTCGCCTTGAAAGTCGCTGATTGTAGTGTTTGATGTGTTAAACTCATTCAGGAGAAACTCCGGCCTTGTGATTAATTGGACCAAGTCCTGTGTCTATGTACTCTCGGGTGACTCTCCTTCTCTGCCACGCGGCTGTCCCATACAAGTGGTGCAGACGGGATTTAAATATTTGGGGGTCTTTATAGCCTTACACCCCGGTGGTCCGTTATGACCGTAATTTGCTTCCCCCGCTCCGACGTTTGAAATCCGACATTGTGGCCTGGCGCAGGCTGCCGTTGTCCCCCCTCGGGCGTGCAGCTCTTTTCAAAATGATGTCTTTGCCGCGGTTTTTATATGCGCTACAGAACACACTTGATGTCATTCCGGCGAGTTACTTTCGGGAGGTTGAGAGTTTGCCGAGACAATTGATATGGGGCGGGCGTTCGCGTATCGCCCTCGCCAAGCTGACGCTCCCCTGGTATGATGGTGGTATTGCACTTCCGGATATAAGGCGATACTATTGGGCTTCCCAACTGGGAGCGATTAATCACGGAATGTACGGTCCTGCGTCAAATCCTGCGTTTGAAATGGATAAGTGGCTACTGCCGGGTGGCGATTATAACAGGGCGCTTTACTCCAAATCTGCTGGGAAGAAACTTTCGGGACCCACTAAGACAGCGGTGCGAGTGTGGCAATGTGCTAATGCGGCAATGGGATGGAGGGATCGACTGACTCGAGCGACTCCGCTCTATGCATCTGAACGATTGGGCAGCCTGTGGAAGACGAAAGGTTTCGAGAAGTGGGATATGATTGGTATTTGCAGGGTGAGTGATGTCTGGCCTAAAGACAGGGTTAAGACCTTTGAGGAGTTGAAAGTAGAATATGAGTTGAGTGATAAGGAGTTCTTCCGTTATGCGCAGATTCGCCATGCGCTGAGTTCGGTTTTTCCTGCAGGTATCGCTATCCCGGAGTCATCCCCACTTGAAGATTGGGTGCTTGACGGATACGTTCCTGACAGCACTATTTCTTTGATATATAAGAAATTGATTAATGATCGAGTTGATTTGTTTGTCCTACTTAGAGAGGTTTGGACTAGTGACGGTCTGGAGTTGGACGATGAGGACTGGCAATCAGCGATATCCTCACCGAAGGAGGTGGCGATTCCGGCTCGTCTCCGACTTGTACAGCTTAAGATCCTGCACCAGATGTACATGACCGGCCCTCGCCTGATTCGTATGGGATATTCTGTGGATGGGCTTTGTAAGCGTGGATGCGGTTTAACTGGTACTTTCCTCCACATAATTTGGGAATGCCCGGAAGTGGTGCTGTTCTGGAGTCGAGTGCATGCTGTGATGGAGGAGGTCACGGGTGTCGTGCTGTTGCCTGAAGCGAGGCGTTGTTTGCTGAATGTTTGGGAGCCGACTGATTATGATGTAGCGCAGACTCAGTGGGGGACCCTTGGGAATATGATTGTCAAGAGAGATATCGCGCAATTGTGGGGCTCCCAGAGACCGTCCACGGTCCTCGCATGGAAGGAGAATATGGACTGGTGTATGTTTAGAGAGAAGACGGTGTATGTGGCGTGTGGTAGACCTAAAAAATGGGGTAAAATTTGGGGCCAATGGAACTCCTACCGGGGTGATATATGTACACCTCCCTTCACGAGTGCTCCGGATGTTCCGTCGTCCCCCTGACCTGACATTCCTAATGATGTTTAAGCTGTAATGTTTTATGACTCTGAATTTCCCCCCTGCTCCCCCCCCTCTTGCACTGATGATTTGTATCAAATTGTAACGCACTTCCTTCCTCGCTGAGCGCTTCTCCGGCTGCACTGATTTTTGTTGCCTTGTATGTTTATGTTTGTTTGATAATAAAAAGAAATATAAAAATATACACACATATATGAGCAAATAACATAATCATGGCGCAGTATAAGCGTTACTTGTCGTATCAATTGTACAGACACATTAATGAATACAATTGAGAGACGTGACAATAAAAGGAAAATAGTGTGAACAGCGTGACAAGACCATTAGCCATGGTTGTGTAATAAATAAAGGAAAAGTCATAAATCAACAACAACAGTTCACTGAATAAATCAATCGTTTCCTCACCTCTCACCAGTGAAATGGATAGGTTGGGACATCTGATACATTATATCTGTGGTTCAGAGCAAAATCAAACGTGTCATCAATGCAGTATATATTCAAATCTTTTGTTCAGAACTAGAAACTGTGACTAACAACCTGGGATTGTAGGGATTAAAGAATGGGTAAAGTCAAAACGATGAATGTGTGGTTCAGACGGGACAGTCAGGTGCGGGCATGTGTGGTACCGTGTCAGTAGTGGGGGCTGTTAGATACGAATAGCAGAAGGCGCAATGAGGGAGGGGGAGAGGACCGGAGAGCCAACCTAGAGTCCCAGTCTGGGGCCTACCGGGGTGAGTGACACGCAGGCAGGGAGGGGATGAAGGAGTGGGGGGGGGATTGAGGGGGGGGGTGTCACAGCCGGGTCAGCGGTCTATAGGGTAAGGGAGCCTAAATAATACCCTTCTGCAGGCACACTTGATGATAAGCAGCCAGGGCGTTGTCCCAGTCTTGCGCTATGGGATACATGCGGAGTCCCGCCGTCTCCTCTCTGTGTAAGGCTACACTCTCCGCCCTTGCCCAATTATCAAACGAAGTACGCCAGTGTATTGCTTGTGGGGGTGTACTATTCGTCCAGCGCTTGGTGATAAGGCGTTTCGCAGTTATAAGCCCCAGGTCCCAAAATCTAGTCTGGACCTTTGTCCGTGCCGTCCGCTTAAATAGGCCCAACAGGCAAGCTTCCAATGTGTGTGACAAGCTACCCCCGTCGCTGCTGCCAGAGAGGCCGACACTGATTTCCAGTAATCATTTAGAAGAGGGCACATTCAGAGCATGTGTAGAAGCTGCGCATCCACAAGTCCGCATCTGGGACATGCTGAAGAGTCTAGGCCAAAGTATCGGTTGATATTATCCGGGGATAAGTACGCACGGTGCACAATATAATACTGTATGATCTTAAAACGGGAGTTGCGCGGAACATTCCTAGCCCCGGCCAGCACCAACGCCCATTCTTTATCGGTCCAGGCTTGGTCTCTATCTACTGTCCATTTGTCTCGCAAGCGCCGTGAAGAAAATTGTGTGTGTGTGTGTGTAGTGCTTGGGCGAGCTAGTGACTATGTGGGAGCCCTTTCCCATCACGTGCAAGTACTGAATCTGTAAGTGAGTTGGGAGCTCCTCTGTTAGGTCACCCCAGGCTTGCGTTAGCAGGCGGATAAGTGTTGCATGCACTAGAAATTGTCCAGGAGGCAGTCCCGTGTAGGCTGCCAGGGTCTCAAATGAGAGTAGTGTGCCCTCTGCAAATAGGTCTCCCAAGCTCTCTAAATCAGCGTTCGTCCAACTGCTTAGCGCTGTCTCCGTGAGCGTGCCTCCCTCCCAAGGCGTCCCCAACAGTGGTAGATTAGGGGCATATGGTTTGTCAGAGCTTGTAAGCTTTAGGCTTCTCATGTAGCACTTCCTCGCCACCGCAAGGTGCAGTTGATCTGGGCAGCGTACCTTAGCTAAGGGGTGAAACAGCGCGTATATCTGCGCAACCGTCATGACGGTGTCGCCCGAGGTTGTATCACTCAAGTTCTTTCCACTCAACCAGTAGGCAACCCACTGCAGTTGCGCTGCCAGGTAATAGAGCTCCTGATTAGGGACAGATAACCCCCCATTTATCGTTGCAGCATATATCGTCTTTAACGCGACTCTGGGTCACCCCGCATTCCAGATTAATCGCCTGGTCAGGGTTTCCAGCTCTCGGAAAATTCGGGCCGGGATATACACCGGAAGATTGGCATAAAAGTACAACAGCTTAGGCAGCGCTATCATTTTGGTAAGGGTAATCCGACTTAGGACGTTTAGTGGAAGGGAGTTCCAAAAAGTCACCTGTGCCGCGAGTGATGAAATGGCCCTCGTGAGGTTACCCTCCAGTAGGTCAGCAGGGTCACGATAAATATGAATCCCTAAATAGCGAAAGACGGTTGGATACCAGACGAGTCTCTCGCCCATTACCACAATGTCGCTTTCTGGCGTGTCTGTAGCAAAAGAATACACTCCTGATTTTGGCCAGTTAACTCGGAGTCCCGACACGTCCCTGAAGCTGCTGAAGATGGAAGTGAGCACGCGCGGGAAACAAGTCAGATCTCTGACGTAGATCAGTAAATCATCTGCATATAGCGACACCGAGTGTAGCCCATCTGCCAAAGGGATACCCCAATCTGCGCCGGAGGCACGGAGTTGTGTCGCCAAGGGTTCCATCATGAGAGCAAAGATTAAGGGGGAGAGGGGGCATCCTTGCCTAGTGCCTCTGCGTACTCGGACCAAGCCTGATAGGAGTATGCCCGTGCGAACCCGCACCACAGGATCTTGGTAGAGAAGTTCCACCATCTGAAGGTAGGCATCACCTAAGCCAAACTTCTTCTGCACCTGCATCAGGTAGGGCCACTTCACGGAGTCAAATGCTTTCTCTAGATCGAGGACCAAACACCCCGAGTGAGGCAATTGGGACATGGCTTGGCTTTGCACTCTAAACAGACGTCTGATGTTATAAGATGTACTGCGGGTTGGCACAAAACCGTTCTGGTCAGCATGTACCAGAGTAGGTACCAGGGGCGCCAATCTCTGGGCTAGCGTAGATGCCAGGATCTTATAGTCCGTATTGAGGAGGGCAAGCGGTCTGTATGAGCCCATGCTGAGTCCATCTCTGCCCGGCTTCAAGAGAGATATTACATTTGCCTCGTTCAGGGTTGGCGGGAGAGCAGAGTCTTCTATTGCTGCCTTATATATCCGCAATAGTTCGGGAATGAGGATGACAGAGTAGGCCTTATAGAACTCCGCAGGCAGTCCATCCGGTCCTGGGGTCTTGCCATTGGAGAGGGAAAAGATGACTGTCCGAATCTCTTCTGCCGCGAGCGGTGGGCCTAACTCCTCCCGTTGCGCATTGGTAGCCGTTGGCAGGGGTAACGCCGACAGGTATTCTGAGATGTCATCCTCAGTGACTTGCAACCGGGAGCGATAGAGGCACGTGAAGGCCTCGTGTATAGCCCTCTGTGTATAGACAGTGGTGCCCTGTGTGGTACATATTGACAGTACTGGCGCGGTTTGGGTGTCCCGCCTTATCAGCCAAGATAACAGTTTGCCCGGGTTTTCCCCAACGCGATGTGTGCGCGCCGAATGGGCAGCATAATTCAGGTTCTTCAGCCTGTCTAGTAGTCGAGTGTGCTGTTCTCGGGCCATCACCAATCTCGCGTCGTCACCCTCAGCTGCCTCCCGTTCTCCAGCTAGTAAGGTGGATTCTACACTCGTCAAGTCTCTTTCCACCTGGCGCTGCATACCCGCCTGAATGCCCAAGCAGTTGCCCCGTGTGACTACCTTAAACGCATCCCACTCAACTTGCGGGGCAGATGCAGTGCCGTTATTTTCCTCAAAATACTGCAGAATGCGGTTCGAGAGCGCCTCCCTATATGGGGCATCTAATAAGACATCCAGTTGGAGTCGCCATGTAGGCACCGGCGGGCGGGGTGTTCCCAGGCAAAGTCCAGGGTGTGAGGGTTGTGGTCAGAGTGAGTGCAACCCAAATATCCGGTGTCTGTGACATGGGGGAGTAAATCGCTCGATAGCATAAACCTGTCTAGTCGGACATGTAGTGCGTGGGCACCCGAGTAGTACGAATAGATTCTCGTGTTAGGGTTCCGAGTGGGCCAGACATCATGCAAGTCCCACTGTGTTGCCCATTCTGTGAGTGCCTTCAGCACTCCACTCGCCGGCGTATTTGCTAAGGGAGGGAACGAGCGATCCAACGCAACATCCAGTACACAATTAAAATCGCCTCCAAGTAAAAGTGGCACACCTGGCCATGGCGCTATCACCGATGACAATCGTGAAAGGAATCGTCCCTGCTCCGTGTTAGGAGCATAGATAGAAGCTATAACCATCTGTTGTCCATCCAGCTTGCCCTGTAGAAGCACATATCTGCCCTCAGCATCTATTTTACTGTGAGTGAGTGCAAAGGGGACCCCAGGGCGTGTTCAAACCAAAGCCCCTCGCGCAAATGCCGAGAAGCCCGTGGCATACAGTTGTCCCCTCCACCTGCGGCGCAGTGTAAACACCTCCGGGTCTGTCAAATGGGTCTCTTGCGACAATGCTATCTGTACTTGGTGTCGCCTAAGATATGAATAAACCTGGTAACGGCGTGAAGGCGTATGCATACCACGTACGTTCCAGGTACAGAATTTAACTGTAGTCATTGCATGTCCGTTTCTCCGTGCCCTCCCCCAGCCGCCCACCCCCAGTGCACAGCCCAGTCACACAACAGCTCAGATACCCACATACATCACTGCATATCGTTTGCCCTCGGCCACCGCCCTGCGAACACACATCAGGGGAATAGGAAAAAACCACCAGTCTTATAAACAAGGGAAACAATAACATAATACCATAAGGTCGAAAGCAGAACATGTTGTCGTCCAAACGCTCTAGTGAGCACTAAAAGTCCGTAAGTTCAAGGGGGGGGTCAGTGAGCCTTTAGCTCTATCGTTACAGGGGTTTCATGCAATCAGGGCGAGGGTGCTGCCCCTCACCACAGGCAGCTATTGACATTCAGCTCAGTTCCAGCGAGAGTTCTCATTGTCCGTTGAGTCTGCCCCGTTAAGGTCAGAGACCAGTTGCTCGGCAGCAACACATCGCAGGTCGCAGCCAGGCACTCACCTCCGGGGGGTTCGTCCTCCCCTCTGATGCAGTCCCACGACTCACCAACAGCGGGCACATCCATGGCATTGTACCAGCAAAGGGCTCAGCTCACGCAACCGTAGCAAGCAAGGGTGGACGCTTCATCAGAGCCAGGACTGCCTTGCTAGCCACACCTCTGCGTCCCATGAACCTAGCAGTACGTCTGTTGCAGACTGCCTCAGTGTCTGAGTAACAGGACGATTGTCCTGGGACATATTCATTGGACTGTATCAGCGGTTTGCGGTGTAACATCCGGAAGGTCTACCGAAACTTGGGAATCTGGTATGCCGTAAAGGTATTCATCGTCGCTCACAAGGGCTTCAGGGCTAGTATCCAAAGCAGGACCTGCCGTCAGTGAGCCGCTGATCTCCGCCGCCATGCGGAGGGCCTCCTGTTGCTCACTCTGCATACGCTCAGGTGTGGGACCCACCTCCGTCTCCGCGGGTGCCGAACTCGCTGGCGAGGGTTTTCTGCGGCAGCATCGTCTGGATCCACGGTCGCGTCGCATCTTCCGTGGCATCTCTCCAGGTCCCGTATCAACACCCGAGTCAAGCCAGGTCTCAACTGCTTCAGGAGTATTGAAGAAGTGTGTCTTATCCTGCGCCACCACACGCAGGCGGGCCGGAAAGAGCAGTGAATATTTCAGAGCCAGGCGGCGGAGTCGTTGTTTCACCGTTAGAAAAGAGTGGCGTTGGTGTTGCACCTGCACAGTGTAATCAGGGAAGAACATGATTTTGGTGTTCTCAACTCTGATGTCAGATAATTTCCGAGCCTCGTGCAGTATGGCATCGCGGTCTCGGTAGTTCAAGACGCGAATGAGCATGGGTCTCGGGTTGGAGCCTGCAGGGGGAAGACGCGTTGGTACGCGGTGGGCTCGCTCCACTACAAAGTGCTGCGAAAGGGTACCCTCCGGTAGTAGGTTCCTGAGCCAATGTTCCACATGTTCCGCTGGCTCTCTGCCCTCCCATCGTTCCGGCAGACCCACTATGCGGACGTTGTTTCTCCTCGCCCGTCCTTCCGCATCCTCCGCCCGATCTTCCAGGAATTCCACTCTGTTAAGAAGATCTTGGACATGTCTGTCCATCTGTGTAATCTTGGGCGTCATATCCGTCATAGTGGTTTCAAGAGCGGTCGTCCGGTCCGAGAGCTTTTTGTGGTCAGCCCGAAGGTGTGTCAGGTCAATAGCCACTCCGTCAATTTCGGTCTCTAAAGAGGTGCGGGTCAGTTGCATCGACTCCTCCAGTCTCTCCATTGCCGCAAGCATCATGTCCAATTCGGAGGCAGAACCGATCCGGTTCAGGCTGCTTCGCCATCTTCCCTTTCCCTTGCGTGCCGCTCGCACCAGCTCTTGTCTTAGGCCCCCCAGACATGGGAGTCGCGACAGTGTCCCGGTTGGAGCGTGGGTTGAAGGGATCTTCGCGGCGTCCAGCAGGAATAGCGTGTCACCAGGGCAATACATCTCAGCTGTAGGGGAATGTAGGGTGTCCTCTTCCTCGAGTCATGTGAGAGTCTCGCAGCAGGAAGAGCAGTCTCGTGTAGGGGGGGGTCAGAGTGACGTGGCTCGTGTCCTCCCTAGCCACAGCTAGTGGTTTTCAGTGGATCTAGGCGGGAGGTGGGCTTCCGGCTTAGTGAGCCAATCTGGAAGGCTAAACCTGGCAAAAGTGGCTCCCTCCCCCAAATGCACGTGTAAATGTAGTCAGCCTCCTCAATACGCAAGTTAGGGCAGAAGTCAGGCGCCACACCACACTTCTCCGCTTCGCCTCCCACTTGTTAGTGCTGTCATGGAGGTTACAGCCCTCCCGCGCTCAGGCACCCGTGTCCAGAGGTCCTGTGTGGTAGGCAGCTCCAGATGCACTCTCCCTCCACTCCGCAGGTGCACGAGCCAGGCAGCAGTTGTTTGTGTGCTCAAAGTCACTCTATCAATGGGCAGACCCCAACCACTGTCATCGCTAGAACTGCCGCAGAGCAGCCATGGGGGGCGGCCAGTCGCTCCTCAGGTTCCCCGGGGGGGTCTCCGCTGCAGCGTTCGGGTTGGCAGATCCCAAAGGAGAGCGACGGTGACAGGCCACCTCAGGAGGCCCACAGCAGTGCACCCTCCGTTCCCGCTCCAACAGGTCCATGTGCCAGTGGGGGGCGGCGCCGAAGGTGAGTCCAGTCGACTCAGGCAGAGTAGATCGCCAGCATCCACGCGTCAGCCAAGAGGGGCCTGGGCATAGTAGGCCGCCCCAAGGAAACTCAGCATTAGTAAGGGGCAGGGGTCAGGGCGAGGTGCAGAGGGTCTTTGGTTCCCGCGTCGCGGGCGATCCGCTGTCAGTCTCACCGGCTCAAACCCAGATCCGGCTCCTCACGTGGCAGTCAGAGGGGGGCTGGTCTCCGACAGCGTCCAGAGTCGGCTCCCTCCGCACAGCTCACGGATCATGCCGTGCCTCGGTAGTAGTCGGGGGCTCAGTCACCACATCGGTGTTGTCTCAATAGCAGGCGGGGGGAGTGCCGACTGCTCCGAGGCACCGGGTATCCCGTGCCGTAGTCTACAGTTGTAGGGCCTAGTAGGCCAGGCGAACCCCGACCTCGGGTAATTGCAGGCGCCGGCCGGAAGCGTCCGCCGGCGGGATGTGCAGTCGTCTTCTCCGGCGGGGCAGTCAGAAGCAAGCTGCCGGTCCCAAACTTCACCAGAGCGGGGAGGAGTGCTTCGGGCCCCCTCGCTGAAGTTTTCTGCCAGAATTGGATACTGGTAACGGAGAAATGGCCTGTGGTAGGGGAGCTTTGCTCGGAGCTCTACCCAGGCACGTCTGCCGCCTTTGCGTGCTCAGCCACGCCCCCCAAGAATCCTCCCAGCTATACCGCATCTTCCACCATGGCTGAGAGAGAATTGCGGGAAATCATGCAGTCTATACGGGGTCGGAACGGAGGACATAGAACATCTAATATGTTTCTGCATTAAGCTAAAAGAGGAAAGGGCAGGTCTACTAAAACCCATTTTAATGAATGAGGCATACGAACCCGGATACAGGCAGTACTTGCCTGCTTCGATCCAAAGGACCCGCAATTAAATGGGAAGCTAATTAAGTTCCTGTTATCAGCAGCATCTAAGCAAGGACTAGTGGCACACTGAGGAAGTGTAAAAACAACAAAAGGCTTTATTCCTTCACAAATCTAACTTGCGTATAGACTCTGGAGGCATTGAGCACAATTTAAACATCGGGAACTCTTCAGTTTTTAAAGAAACATATTCGTATTTCTTAACACACCAGACTTTTACCAGAGTGCTTCTTGAAAATACTTAATTAATCAAAAACTTTTATCAGAGTGTATTTTTGTAATAGTGTTAATTAATCAAAAACAATAAATGTTTTACTATATGGAGTTTTCAGTTCAAATGTCATGTATAAGTTTTGATTCTGATTTGTTGAGATTCACTATGGGCTATTGGTTAAGGTCTTAGACTATTACTCTCAAGGTTAAGTGTTCAAACCATGGGGATTCAATGTTTATGTCTCTTCAGTTAAAGGTTTAGACAAAGGTTATTTATTTGACAAATAAATAACAAATTTGTGCCTAAACAAAAAAATTAATGTGTGTCGTCATGTAACGTAACTGGTGCTATGTAAAGTGCTCTGATACCCAATTCGGGTCTAGTTCGCGCTATATAAAACTCTTCAAAAAAACAAATGTTGGAAAATATTTTTTTCTTTTCACCTTGTTTGAATATATCTCTTTTTACGTATGTATTACCCCAGGGGAAAAAATCCTCTATATCTCTCTCTCACCCTGTCTCTGTCCTTCCATTCCACACTCTGAAACATGTTGCTATATGTGTACTGTAACCTAATTCACTATATATGCTTTGATTTCGATTTAAATTGCATATATAAGTTTTCTTTGCTTTCTGTAGAGAGTCATGGTGGCCTAAAGGTTACGTTTTTAAGCTCTTACTCTCAAGGTTAAATGTTCAATTCCTGTTGTTTCAATGGCTTTGTTTCTCCAGTTAAAGGTGTAGGCAATGCTTATTTATTTGGCAAAGGTTGGAAAATATAAATTTATTTTCACTGTGTTTGAATACATCTCAATTAAGTATGTATTACCACACAGAAAAAAAATCCTCTTAATATCTCTCTCTTTCTCACCCTGTCTATGTCCTTCCATTCAACGCTGTAAACCATGTGACTGTATGTGTACTGTAATCTACAGCACTATATATGCTGGCTTTTAGGTTTGAATGCCATGTATAAGTTTTGATTGTCACCTATAGAGAGACACTGTGTCCTAGTGTTTATTGTATTAGTCTCTTGCTCTCAAGTTTAGGTGTTCTGGGTATTTTGAAGGTTTTGTTTCTTCAGTTAAAGGTGTAAGCAATGGTAATTTATTTGACAAGGTTAGAAAATTATATTTTCTTTTCACCTTGTTTGAATATATCTCTTTTTAAGTACGGATTACCCAAGATAATAAAAATCCTCTCTATCTATCTTTCTCTCCCACCCTGTCTCTGTCCTTCCATTCCACACTGTAAACCATGTTACTGTATGTGTACTCTAACCTACAGCACTATTTCGATTTGAGTGTCATATTTAGGATTTTAACCTGACCTATGGAGAAGCACTGTGGCCTATTGGTTAAGGTCTTAATCTCAAGGTTAAGTGTTCGATTCTGGTATTTCAATGGATTTGTTTCTTCAGTTAAAGGAGTAGGAACGGTAGTTTATCCAACAAAGGTTGGAAAATAATATCCTTTTCACCTTGTCTGAGTATATCTCAAGTATGTATTACCAAGGAGAAATAAAAATCCTCTTTATCTCTCTCTCTCTCTTTCTCACGCTGTCTCTGTCCTTCCATTCCATACTGTAAATCATGTGACAGTATGCGTATTCTAACCCATAGCACTATATATACTGGCTTTTGGGTTTGAATGTCATATATAGGTTTAGATTGCCACCTACAGAGAGGCATTGTGTCCTACTGGTTAAGGTCTTAGACCCTTACTTTCAAGGTTAAGTGTTCAATTCCTGGTGGTTTGATTGTGATGTTGCTTCAGTTGAAGATGAGGTCAATTGACATGTATTTGACAAAGCTTGGAATGTAATATTTTCTTTTCACCTTGTTTGAATATATCTCTTTTCAAGCATGGTTTACCAGAGATAATAAAAATCATCTCTATCTCTCTCCCACCCTGTCTCTGTCCTTTCATTCTACTTTGTAAACCATGTGACTGTATGTATATTGTAACCCAAAGCACTATATATGCAGACTTTTTGGTTCGAATGTCATATATAAGTTTTGATTGTGAACTGTAGCAAGTCACTGTGGCCTAGTGGTTAAGGTCTTACTCTCAATGTTAAGTGTTAAATTTCCAGTATTTTGATGGTTCTTTTTTCATGTTAAATTTTTAGGCAATTGGTAATTTATTTGACAAATGTTGGAAAAGAATATATTTTTTTCTACTTGTTTGAATATATCTCTTTTTTAGTAGGGCTTACCCGAGATAATTAAAATTATCTCTATCTCCCTCTCTCCCACCTTGCCTCTGTCATTCCATTCCACACTGTAAACCATTTTACTGTATGTGCACTCTAACCTAGAGCAGTATATATGCTGGATTTCGATAAAATGTCATATATAAGTTTTGAATATACCCCATAGAGAGTCACTGTGGCCAAGTGATTAACGTCTTAGATGCATACTCTCAAGGTTGAGTGTTCCATTCCTTGTTTTGTTTCTTCAGTTAATGTTGTAGGTGATGGTAATTTATTTGACTTAGGTTGGAAAAAAAAATATTTTCACATTGTTGGAATATATCTCTTTTTAAGTATGTATTACCCCAGGGTAAAAAATCCTCTTTATCTCTCTCACCCTGTCTCTGTCCTTCCTTTCCACATGGCAAACCATGTTACTGTATGTGCACTTTACCCTACAGCACTATATATGCTGGGTTTTTATTTGAATGTCATATAGAAGTTTTAAATCTGACCTACAGAGTGTCACTGAGGTCAAGTGCTTAAGGTCTTAGACTCTTATTTTCAAGGTTAAGTATTCAATTTCTGGTGTTTCAATGGTTGTATTTCTTCAATCAAAGGATTATAGACAATGGTAATTTATTCGACTCAGGTTTGAAAAAAAATATTTTCACATTGTTTGAATATATCTATTTTAAGTCTGTATTACCCCAGAGAAAAAAAAATCCCCTTTGTCCCTCTATCTCTCTCATACTGTCTCTGTCCTTCCATTTCACAAGGTAAACCATGTTACTGTATGTGCACTCTAACCTACAGCACTATATATGCTGGTTTTCGATTCAAATGTCATATATAGGTTTTGAATGTGACCTGTAGAGAGTCAAAGTGACCTAGTGGTAAAGGTCTTATACTCTTATTCTCAAGATTAAGTGTTTAATTTCTGGTGTTTCGGGGGTTCTGCTTCTTCAATTAAAGGTGTACTTCATTTGGAAAATCATATTTTCTTCTCACCTTGTTTGAATATATCTCTTTTTAAGTATGTATTACCCCAGAGAAAATAATCCTCTCTTTCTCTCTTTCCCACCCTGTCTCTGTCCTTCCGTTCCACACTGTACACCATGTGACTGTATGTGTACCATAACCAACAGCACTATATATGCTGGCGTTTCGGATCGAATGTCATATATAAGTTTTGATTGCAAACAATAGAGAGTAACTGCGGCCTTTTGGTTAAGGTATTAGTCTCTTACTGTCAAGGTTAAGTCTTCAATTCCTGGTATTTTGATTGTTCTGTTTTTCCAATCAAAACTGTCGGCAATAGTAATTGATTTTACTAAGGTTGGAAAACCTTTTTTCTTTTCACCTTGTTTGAATATATCTCTTTTTAAGTATGAATTAACCCAGAGAAAATAAATCCCCTCTATCTCTCTGTGTCTCTCCCACCCTGTTTTTGTCCTTCCATTCCACACTGTTAACCATGTTACTGTTTGTGCACTCTAAACTACCACACTATATTCTGGTTTTCGATTTGAATGTCATATATAAGTTTTGAAAAAGAACCACATAGAGTTGCTGTGGCCTAGTGGCTAAGGTCTTACGCTTAAGTGATCATTTCTGGGTGTTTTAACGGTTCTGTTTCTCCATTATAATGTGTAAGCAATGGTTATTTATTTGAGAAATGTTGGAAAATATTTTTTTCTTTTCACATTGTTTGAATATATCTCTTTTTAAGTATGTATTACCCTAGAGAGAAAAAATCCTCTTTATCGGTCTCTCTCTCTCACCCTGTCTCTGTCATTCCGTTCAACACTGTAAACCATGTTGCTGTATGTATACCCTAACCTACAGCACTATATATGCTGGGTTTTTGATTCAAATGTCATATATAAGTTTTGAATGTGACCTAGTGAAAGTCACTGGGGCCTATTGGTCAAGGTCTTAGGCTCTTACTCTCGATGTTAAGAGTTAAAATGCAGGTGTTTCAATTGTTCTGTTTCTTCAATAAAAGGTCTAGGATATGGTAATGTATTTGACTAAGGTTGGAAAATATAATTTTCTTTTCACCTTGTTTGAATAGATCTCTTTTTACGTATGTATTACCCCAGAAAAGAATACTCTTTATTTCTCACCCTGTCTCAGTTCTTCCATTCCACACTGTAAACCATGTTACTTACTGTATGTGCACTCTAACCTACAGTACTACATATGCTGGTTTTCGATTCAAATGTCATATATAAGTTTTGAATCTGACCAATAGAGAGTCACTCTTGCCTTGTGGTTACGGCTTTAGTCTCTTACTGTCAAACTTAAGTATTAAATTCCTGGTGTTTCAATGGCTCTGTTTCTTCAATCAAATGTGTAGGCCATGGTAATTTATTTGACTAAGGTTGGAAAATATAATTTTCCTTTCACCCTGTTTGAATATATCTCATTCTAAGTATGTATTACCCCAGAAATAAAACACTCTTTATGTCCCTATCTCTCACCCTGTCTCTGTCCTTCCACTCCACACTGTAAACTAAGCATGGGCGAATTTTGCGGATTCGCAATCCACGAAATTGCGTATTTACGGATTTTGTTTGTGTGTTCGCAAGTGTTTCTGCCGTTTCGCGAGGGTTTTTTACCAGCTCGCAAACGCGAACTTACTTGTCGGGTAGCAACGGTCGCGACCATGTTGTTTCTACATCTGGTTCATCACAGCACCCTCTTTTTCACCACTGCCACCCTCTGTTTCACCACTGCCACCCTCTGGCTCACCCATGCCACCCTCTGTTTCATCACTGTAGATATTTCGCGCAATTCGCGGGGCAACCAACACGGAAGGAGCTGGCTAAAAGGGACCGGCAACGGAGGCTGGAGGCCACTGTCGCCGAATATCGGCGGCTGGTGGCCCAGGAGGAGGAGGACATGCACAGTACGTCGACAACATCCACGGCGACACGTGCATCCTCCTCCGCGCTCCCTGGGTCAGCCAGTCAGAGCAGCAGGTCTCCAGCGGTACTGAGCCGGGGTACCGCAGCCACCTGCCACCGCCGAGCAGCAAAGAAATCAGCTGCCCACCACAGCAGGTGCAAGGCACGCATGCACCGCCTTTCACTGAGGGTGTCCTACTTCGATCAGGAGCTCCTCAACACCAAAACCCTGCTCGAGACCCTCCGCAAGGAGCATGCCGACCTGGCCCGAAAAGTCAACAGCAGCAGCCAGCAGTAGGAGGAGACTGTCACTCGCCCCTTTTTTAAAGACTTCTGGGGGGTGGGAATTGGGAGTTGGGTTTTCTATTTTTTGGGACTTAGTTTTCACGGACATTCGTTGGGGTTTGGGAGGGGGGTGGGTTGGGTCTTGCGGAGATTATTTATGTTAGGGATATATAAATATACTTTAAACTTTATCTTAGCATACGTGTTTTTTACTGCTTTTGAGGCTGGTGGGTGGGGGTTTAACAGTAAGTTTGTTTTCCTGAAACTTAAGTGGCATCTTGATTCAAGTTGTGTAAGTACTAGTAATTGCCCAAATGTTTTCAAAACATTAGTGCCTGTCACAGAGTAAGTGAATTCAATAGTCCTAGGACCTTCAGTCTATTGTCTCTCCTAATACTCCATTATACTACCTCCCCCCAAACGCTTATCTTACCTGTAATTTGTGTTTGGAAATAGGGCTAGGCACAGGGCTGGCTGCACGGGAAATGGCGATTAAGGTTGGCAATCCTGGGCCGATGAAATGTCATCATTGCGGTGGTACTTGTGGTGTTACACAGTGGCAGTTGCAGCATCTGAAAAAAAAGAAAATGAAACCCTGTTTGTCCTTACCGTAGCATTAGAGCGGTACGATAGAGAATATAGCAGGTGACAGTACACTAGAACAGTGCCACAATGTAGCCAAACAAATGGTAAAGTATTGAAAGTACTTGTGTTGAATTTCTTTGACATTGGCTACTACTACAAGAAATAGTACTGAAGGTGAAGGACACAGCAGCGTAATATTAATTTGCCACGTCTAGGAGGAGGATGTTCTTGATGACCAATCAAGTTGATGGCGCACATGAAAATCTGCTTTCATTCGCCAATAGTGACTCAGTGTCAAGCTGAGTAAGAATATATCCTCGGATTCCTTCACCAGCCTGTTGCTATGACCTTATCCTCCCCAGCAAGTGTGTGGAATTATTGCTGTCATTTAGTCACACATCAATCAAAACCACACAGCCCGGGGAAAGAGGGTTAGGGTTTGGAAAATGGATGGGAATGGAGGTTTTTGGGAAAGTTTTGTTGAGAGAAGAAAAAAAAGCACAGCATGGACAAACAATAATTGAAGATAAACAAATCTTTGGGTACAAAGCTATCCATAAATGTTGTAAGTGACATAAAGGAAGTGCATGTACTACTGCATGCATGGTTACTGAAAAGTAAGTAGTACTTTCGACAACCGTGAATGAAAGAATGCGACAGTACAGGGCTGCAGTAATAATTATGCGTTTTCACTTGCCTATCTCTGCACTCAGAGAAACACTTCTTACATTAAATTAGGTTTAAAAAATAGCAGAAGTAAAACCTATAGAATGGCTGTAGGGATGAATTTAGAAGCAGAGATCAAAGAAATGCAGAGTCACACTCATAGAAGTTCACAGCAATAACATTACTTATAAGATAATTAGAAAAGAACGGATACTGTATCTGTATGTTTTTGTAGTTGTCCTGTTGAAATTGCTAAGTTGCATGCATCCAACCATTCCTCTTATTAGCGGGACTCCTCCATTCCATCTGACTCTCCGTACATCAATGTTGGTGACCAGAAGACACCCTGTTCACTGTCTGCCTGGCGGATGCTGAATTTCGGCTCGCTAATGTGAAGCCTGACTTCATCCTTTTTTTTCCCATTGCACAGGCTGAACCCCGGCCTGTAATTATTGATGGAAAAACAGGAAGGGATATTAGAACACCACTGACAAATAAATATAAGGTATGTACGCTGTGTAGTGCAAAAAGTCACACTTTGAGATTCCTAATAGACAGTACAATATTTTTGAAAGTGCCTATTCTGTCTGAGTCTCCTTTTGTAGGATAAATAAGTATGGGCGAATTAATTTAGCGGATCCTTCCCCTCAAGCTAGGTGTACTGTAAACTGTGTTTTAGAACAAAATTAGACCTTCCCAGCAGTGCTCCCAGACCCTTACTAAACCCAGTCGCAAAAATGTAGAAGACCCCCAATCAGATCTCCAAAAACGAGGCCTAGTAGAAAATGGTGACAAAACGTACTTGGAAAGTAAAGTAGGCCCAAATCCCCCCTTACCCACCATGGATTGTATTCAAATCACTTGCAAGCAAGCAAAAGTATCCATACCCAGCATTGCTCCAAGACTCGCAAACCCCCCCACAAACACCAGGAACCCCCACAAACAGCCCTCCGAAAACGGTAGAGTGAGCGAAATCTCAGGAAATGCAAAAACTTTTTCCCCAGGGATTGTCTCCAAAACACTTTCTTTCGGGTATTAGACCTTTCCAGCAATGGCCCCAGAACTGTCAACCTGGGCGAAAACAAGTTTAACCCCCCCAACAAGCCAAAAGGAAAAACCCGGGAAAAGCCACACTTAAAAAACTTTGGGCCTACCTGGAATTCAGTCCAAATGCGCTCTGCAGCTAGGCCCTAACTCCCCTTTTCCACCATGGATTTCCTGAAAAACAAATGCAATCAACATTAGACTGTGCCAGCAGTGCTCCCAGACCCCAAAACCCACCCACAAACACCCGGAACCCCCCCAAACAGCACCTCAAAGACAAGCAAGTCAGCAAAAACGCAAAAAATGTCACCTCCGATTTTGTCCAAACCACTTTTATCCGGTATTAGACATTCCCAGCAATGGCCCCAGACCCCTGCAGCCACCCGCAAAAAAGCAGAACACCCCCAAACAGGCAAAAAGCAAAAATGGGCCTACTACCTTCAATTCTGTCCAAATGCGCTCTGCAGCTAGGCCCTAACTCCCCTTTTCCACCATGGATTTCCTGAAAAACAAATGCAATCAACAATAGACTGTGCCAGCAGTGCTCCTAGACCCCAAAACCCACCCACAACAACCTAAAAGCCCGCCAAAGAGCACCCCAAAGACAGGCAAGTGATCAAAAGCGCAAAATCTTTTTCTCCAAACCACTTTTAGCCGGTATTAGACCTTCACAGCAATGCCCCAGACCGTCAATTCACCCGCAAAGAAGTAGAACACCCCCACAAGTGCAGAGTCTTTCTTCATAGGGCGTAATCCAGCCATCTGCTTTGAGGGAAACAGGAGTCTGGAGGAGGAGGAGGATAGAGGAGCATGTTCTTGCGAACTGGTGAACATGAGGAATGCAGACTGCGGCACCTTCAAATCAATAAGCAAATAAGTGAAGACAGTTCTGCTGATGGGCTTGTTTTTGTGATTAGGTGATTAAAGTTTTTTTATATAGATTTTGCAAAACAAAGAAAGACAGACACACAGGAATAAAAGTGAATAAGGACGAAAAAGAAAGTTAGTGATTCATTGACTCATTTTCAGGGCTCGGTGTCAGGGAAGAAGAGCTTGTCCTCAAACTCTGCGAATTCATAGGGGAGTAGGTCACTTAACAGAGAAGAACTTCCCTCATCTAAGTTGGTGTCCTCCTCGTCTTCTTCCTGCGTGCATTCTCGTATTTTGTAATCTGGTGGTATGAGGTGCTGATTCATCTTGATCATTGTTAACCTCTCCACATTTTTGGGCGAGAGGCGGGTCCTTTTGGAAGTTACAATGCCACCAGCAGCACTGAAAACACGTTCAGAAGACACACTTGTGAGTGGGCAAGACACGTAATTTATAGCCAGGTTGGTGATCTCTGGCCACACAACTGTTTTCCCATGCCAATACGCCAATGGGTCAACCTCTGTTGAGTCATTCAGATAGGCCTGCACCATCGACTCAAGGTTCTCCCGGGTTCCTCCACTTTGCTTACTTTTTTCTGGGACCATTTCAGAAGCAAACCCAAGCTGAGTTAGCCAATCCTCTTCATCACACAATATTACTGTTGTGTCTGGTGCAGATGATACGGTTGCTGGTGTCGTTAACGGCTGAGAGGGAAAATCACTCACTTCTGCCACAGCCACAAATGCAGAAGTGGATTTTTTTGACTGCGGACGGCCTGCTGATGCTGATGTACTGCCTTTTCCTTCAATTTCCTGCCGTTCTCTTTCAAACCGAGTGGCTGACACAGCTAGCCAATGTTTGTACTTTGTAACATCTGCGTCATCAAAAGGAAAGAATACTCTGCATGCCACTGCCTTTTTGTACCGTGGATCCAGAATAGTAGCACAAATGTAATGCTGTTCTGTCTTGATCATTTCAAGACGATCTTCGCCAAGTAGGCGGTGTAATAACTTCTCCGCCAACTCACATGCTTCTTCCTTTCCATCTTTTTCAAACTTAGAACACAACGCCTTCAGTCGGTGCTCTAGCATGCTCAACAATGGGATAGCTTTTCCCAAATTACAGTCCTCCCTGCTGACTGCACGCGTGAAGACCTCAAAAGGACGAAGCATGTCTGTCAGGCTTTTAACTAGGTGCAATTGCTCCACCTGTATCCTCATGTCCATCATAGGTGTACCCAGTTTAAAGAAATACTGATCGACTACCGCATACTGCTCATACAGACGCTCAAGCATGTAGAAGGTTGAGTTCCAACGTGTTGCCACCTCCTGGATGAGTGCTTTCACTGGCAATTTACGTTCATGTTGCAGGCACCTCAGCTGCTTCCGGGCCTTAAAAGAATGGTTGAAATGTGTGCACATTCTTCGGCAGGTGGTCAGTAACTCGGAGACTGGACTTTCTTCACTCAAGAATTTTTTAACAACCAGGTTTATACAGTGCGCCAGACACAGCACTCTGAAATAGTTACCCATATCCATGGCCTTAACTACATTGGCGCCATTATCCGTGGAAACGTAACCAAACATGCGTTTTCTTGGGGACAGCCCTTCAAAGACCTTTGTGTTAAACTCATGCAAAATGTTTTCTGCTGTATGACTTTTCTCCATGGCAAACATGGCTATTGTTGCATGTTTCCGAGCAGCTTTATAAACATTGTCCTCGTCAACACCTGCGTTTATCTTTGCTTTAACTCCTGAAAAAGAGACCCAGTGTGCAGTGATGCACATGTAATCAGTGGCTGCGCAACTGCTCCACATGTCTGTTGTCAGATGTATAGTGTGAACAGCACTCTTCAGCAAAGCTGCCCCAATCACCTCCAGCACATCTTCATGTAGTGCTGGAATCGCAACTCTGGCTAAATAGAACCGGCTAGGAACCTTCCATTTAGGGCAGAGCGTTGCCACCATTTCAAGAAAACCCACCCCTTCCACAAAAGAAAAAGGGAGAAGGTCCAGCGCTAGCATTTTAGCCAGCTTACTGTTATACAGACGCGCCATTGGGTGGTTGCGTTCATATGGCGCTTCTGAAAACAACATGCTTCTAATGGTGGGCTGGACCATTTTACGGGATGATGATGATTTCTGCGACCCAGTTACGCTCCGTGATGAACTTTTTCGTGTTGGTGTCTCACTCTCTCCCACACTCTTAGTGTGGCTCATAGATCTGCTGCTGACAGGGGTACTGGGTGTAAGTGAAGAAATGTTTGACGCTTCTTCTTCCTCCTCGTCATCAGCAGATGAAACATCAACGGATACAATTTGTTGACTTGCAATTCGGGCATTCTTGATCTCCCTTAGGTGCGCATGTCATTTGACAGTGTGCTGTCTCTCAAGATGACCTCTCTGGCCTCCGGTACCATAGTTGGTACCAAGCTTACCACGACTAACTCGAACCTTACAAATGGTACAAATGGCTATGTTTTCCCTTGTTGGGCTAACACTAAAGAAGTCCCAAACTGCGGACTTCAAATGGCTGTGGGGAGCGGAGGAGGCGATACTGGGAATGCTGCTAATGCCAGATGAACTGGAGGATGTGTGTTGCCGAAATTTAGTACGTTGTGCACTTACAGCACCACTAATTGAGGAAATGGAGGTCGAGGTGGATGGAGGTCCCTTCTGGCGAGAAAATATGGAAGCTGTAGGTGGTGGTGTTGGTGTTGGTGTTGGTGTACTAGTTAACTGCATTCGTGGTGGTCCCATTCCCACGTCGCCATCATCATCACACTCAGCAGCATTTCGGGCTAGGGTTAAAATGTCTGTGTGGAGTGACGCCTATGATGACTGCGTCGTCGTCGTGAGAGTCTTCATCAGCAGGAGTATACGCCCCTTCTTGTTCAGCGTCATCATCACACTCCATAACTCTGAGACTTTCGGGGACCTTCCTTTTATGCTTAGCTACCTTTGTCAGATCATGGTGTGCCTCACTCTCAGACGGCCGTGGTGGTTCCCAAGTTTCATCCATATCATCAGAAGGAAGGGGGCTTGAAGAAGAAGTAGACACCATCCTTGATCTTTTCCTTGATGGGGATCTGGAAGACAATGAATCATCAGGAGGAGTGGCTTCCTCATTTGATACCTCGGCTTGAATGTCGATTTCCTGATGTGCCCCTACTTCGGGAGGAACAACTATTGTGGGCACTTGTGCCGCTCCATGCACCTCTGCTTGCTCCTCTCCTTGCGCTGCCTCTCCTTCCACATGTACTTGGGCTTGTACTTGCACATGTGGTTGTTGTTGCGGCTGTGGTTGTTGAACACTCGTCAGATGAGTTACAACAACCTGTGTTGATTGAGGGATTTTGCTGCTACTTTCTTGCGATGAACCAACATCACTGGTCGATGGTGATTGAACAACTATACTGGCTGCCTCAGCAGCACTCAAGGGCTTGGACCTAAGTTGGCTTGGTGGTGGTGGCACTGAGCCCAATGGAGCGGAGGTGCTGCTCCCAGCTTGGTCCCCAGCAGACCCCCCTGCTGCTGCAGGTGTACTTTTTTTTATCCCAAAAAATGTGGCGGTCGTTACACCAGTCTCCTTGGTAAGTGGCGCCAGTTGCTTCTTCTGCTCCTTACTGGCAACTTTTTTGCTAGAGGAGCTATGGGCAACTTTTTTTGGGGCCATCTTCTTCAGATGTCAGAACAGCAGGCCGCAGTTGCACAAGTTGCAGAGTTGTCTGTGGCCACATGTGACGTTGTGCTGCACACACCGCAGCAGGACTTCTTCCTGGCACTGATGAGGAACGATGAGGCTGATGATTCGTCTTTCTGCACCTAAAAGCAAACGGAGCCAGAGGAACATCAGTTAAATAAATGTTGCATATGTAGCGCTTCAATTAATAGTTTGCAAGTAAGCATTTTTATTATACCCACCCCCCAAAATGGAAAGACCAATAAATTGCACCACTGACAGAGTACCCCTGGGCATAATGGATGAAAGCATGGCAGACTGGGTGCAGGCCTATGACACAACAAAGCACACTGCCTGGCTTCAAAATTGCCCCTAGACCCCCACCCAGGCCTCAAAATGGCCCCCACCCACATAACCATGCCCCATCAACACCCCCAAAAATCGAAAAACACACAAAAATCACCACAATCCAATATCATCCATGCCCTCCATGATGTTTACATTCAAGACACTCCACAGAAAGACTAGGCCCATGCACCACTGAGTGAGTACCCCTGGGCAAAAGGCCCCAACAGCCAAATAAATCGAAAAACACACAAAAATCACCACAATCCAATGCCACCCATGCCCTTCATGATGTTTACATTAAAGAGACCACACAGAAAGACTAGGCCCATGCACCACTGAGTGAGTACCCCTGGGAAAAACGCCCCAACAACCCCCCCAAAAATCGAAAAACACACAAAAATCACCACAATCTAATGCCATCCATGCCCTAAATGATGTTGAAATTCAACAAAACAGTTGCATCATGCACCCATAACTAACCCTGGTCATACTGGATACTGTGCCTACCCACAATATATTTTATTTAATGTTCTGAAAAAGTTCCAAAATTGTAGTTGCAGCAACTGTAATGCCCCAAACAAACAACATCAACTTACTTGTGAAATTTCTAATCCAAAAGTGATCCAAAGAAAGTCAAAAAGGCCTCAAATCCAAATATCCAGCAGCATCCACAAAAAGTAATCCTTCCAGGTCAAGATCCAAATCAAAGTGACCAGCACATGAAGAAAGCACTGGGAGGAGCCTGCTGGACAGGAACAGGAAGTTGGAGACTGTGGGGCACTTCCTCCTCCCCCCCCCCCAAAATGGACTCCTTGCAAAAAAAAAGTGCAGGCAAATGTCAACCTGAGGAGTTATTCTGATAAAAATCATAATTTTCAAAGTTTATGCTGCCTGCTGGTGGATTTCTTGTGCGAAATTGCAAATTTTGCAATCTCGCAATTGCGAGATTGTCGCTGCCTGCCGCATCTACGTGTTTGGAAGTGTTTACTCCCGCGATGCGTGATCACGGGCCTTTATGACGTACTCGCGTTGCCAAACTCTCGCTGTGCAAGGTGGCAAGCCGCGATGACGTAATCGCGGTCGACAAACTCCCGCGGGATCCCGCAGCAAGATCCAAAATGGCGCAGCACACGCAAACATGGAGAAAAACAACTCTTCAAACGCTGAATGACGGTATTTTCTTTTCACCTTGTTTAAATATATCTCTTTTTAAGTATGGCTTACACGAGATAATAAAAATCTTCTCTATCTCTCTCTCTTTCCACCCTGTCTCTGTCCTTCAATTCCACACTGTAAACCATGTTACTCTATGTGTAATCTAACCTAATGCACTATATATGCTGGGTTTTCAATTTGAACGTCAAATATATGTTTTGTTTGAGAACCTACAGAGAAAAACTGTGGCCTAGTGGTTCAGGTCTTAGACTTTTACTCTCAAAGTTAAGTGTTCTATTCCTGGTATTTCAATGGTTTTGTTTCTTCAGTTAAAGATGTAGGTCCTGTCAGTAATTCTCACATTCTTAGACATTTAGGCAGTGCTGTAGCTTTGCCTCTGGTCACAGTGGTAATTCCTCATTCTTAGTCCTCTATGCTGTGCTACTAGCTGCCTCTCTGGTCCCGTTAG
The DNA here is from genome assembly GCF_964261635.1 of Lissotriton helveticus. Taxonomy (NCBI): domain Eukaryota; kingdom Metazoa; phylum Chordata; class Amphibia; order Caudata; family Salamandridae; genus Lissotriton; species Lissotriton helveticus. Next base: position 1,510,528,829 of record NC_136057.1, read on the forward strand.
TAACACGTGCATTCTTAGTCCTCGAGGCAGGGCTATAGTCGTGTATCAGTTTCCAGTAGTAATTTCTCATTATTAGTACTTTAGGCAGTGCTTCTAGCTGCTTTTCTAATCCTGTTGGTAATTCCTCATTCTATGATCTCTAGACAGTGCTATTATCTGCTTCTATGGTCCTGTCATGTCCTTTAGGTTAGTTCCATCGTGTACAACCATTTTGTCCCAGCCACACAACATAACGGTCCTACCCAGGTGACCTTTCAATTAGGAGCTTACTTCTGTCTTTACGACATCAGGCTCTTGGTACCATATCTTAATCCCTGTACCTGACATACGTAAACATATCCCCAGGCACGGTAGATTAATTCTGTATAAGGGTCACCACTTTTTTTCATCCATGGTCAAGAGCCATCTGTGCATGATCATGTTTGTTTAGCAAAGGATTAGCGAATGTTTTCATAACATATTGATTCTAGAAAAACCCTGGAGTGACCGCTTTAGTATGAAACACCCTCACTCCCCTTTACAGACATAAAGGAGAATTCCTTCCATGCTGGACCGAGACTCTGCAGGCTGATCCTTCAATAAGCAGAGACCTGACATCCTTTGCGTGGTGCCATCCTCAACACAGAGACGGGGTCCTTCATTCAGAACCATCAGGTGAGGGGTTAGTACTTCCAGGGGGGTTTCTTGGCTCAATTAGGCTCCGTTAGGATCTATCCTGACATTTACATACACAGGCTTCACCCACATACCTAGGCTAGGTACATTTAGGTAGGCTACACACCGCAGGAGAACGCCAATGCTATTGTTGTACATAACATGTTTTTATTCATCTTATTAGCCCTATCACAGAAATGTATCTACATTTTACAATATTGGTACTTGTGATTACATTTGTCTGCTCCTGTCTTTTGATTGTTGCAGCTAACATCATTCATACCAGACTGACGCTTGACCATTAAATAATTATTGAAACTGTTGGTCATTCTATATGTATTCTGAGAAAAGTAAGCCCAAGTGACTGAGCGAAAAATACCATATTGTTTCCACGATACCTGAGGAATCAGGGTTGTCATGTTCAGTGATTGCCAGAAACTACAGACACCACTGTAGAATACAGGGGTGTGGTAGTGGCACTGTAGAGCTAGCTGGTCTAACGGCCGACTCATCCTGTAGGGGGGTCCAGAGTCTGTCTGCACACCAAGCCCACAGTTTAGGTCATTCAAAACGTGCAGGTCCTGCGGGGTCCTAGGAACTACACGACATGGCGCCGCCAACTTTGGTTAGGTTCTTTCGTTAACTGTAAAATCTGAGTAGGTCCGTTGTGCTTTCTCAGACAATCCTACTCACATTTTCCAGAGACGTCTGAAGAGTAAAGGTTAATCCGCCTCAGCTGAGCAGGCACACCCTGTGTATTGGCTGAAGGTTCGAAACAAGCTTGTAAAGAATAACGGTTCTCATACTGAGCTAAACCCTAACTCTCCGGAAAACATTCTCAACAAATCAGGGTTCTCCACTAACTGCATGCTCATCAATTGCAGATCAGCCACTAAACACGCAACAGAATTAGCAGAAGCCATCCTCTCTCAAGACATAGACATTGCATTTATCACGGAGACTTGGCTAAATGAGATCTCCCCACCACGCTTAGATATGCATGTGCCTCCTGGTTTTACTATCATAAACAAAGATAGGAAAGATCAACGTGGTGGAGGTGTAGCTATCATTCACAAGGACCACATCGACATCATGGAAATGGACTCATATAAATACAACTCCTTTGAATGCCTTACTGTTAACATCAAAACCAATGCTAACAATCCAATAATCTGTCACCTTCTCTACCACCCTCCAGGTAACACTCCCACATTTGGGGAACATTTTCCGACCTGATCTCACATTGCGCACTCGGAGACGCCAACAACCTAATCCTGGGTGATCTGAACCTACGATGGAACGAATCGAGCAATACGCTAATTCAAACCCTAACCAATCTTATATGTGACAATAACCTATACTCACAGTAAAGGAGCCACCTTGGACGCCATCATCGCTCAGCGAGATGCAATCACGATTGACCACATTCTTCCTGTGGACTGGTCGGACGACCACATGATCCTATTCCACATCAACCAAAAAATGCTATTCCGGCCTCCCACACAAGACCCACCCAAATGGTCTAGAAATCTCACCAAGATTCCTCTGGACGTCATGAAAGAGAGGCTAAGTATGCTACAACCCAGCGGCAACGAGCTTCTCTCTACAACAGATCTCACCTCGCTCTACAATATGAACATGGGGGGCCTGCTGGATCAACTAGCTCCCTTGAAGAAAAAATAAAGCAGAGCCATACCTTCCAGATCTTGGTTTGACACAGACATAAACGAATAAAGGAGACAATTAAGAGCCTCTGAAAGACGCTGTAGGAATAATCCTACTAATATACTTCGTGATCAACTCAGATCAGTCCGGAAGAAGTACAACAAGCACATCAAGAAAGAAAAATCCATGTTATTCCGCGCCGCACTGGACAATACAAAGAACAGACCTAAGGAGCTCTTTAATATCATCAGACAACAAACATCCAAACCAGCCAAGTCCACTGTTTAGGCATCTAAAGAAAGATCTTTGCGATAACTTCTTCAATGAGAAGATCTCCAAGATTGAGCTCTCTCTGGTCCTTAACAGCCCCATCCATCTCAATAGCAGCATGACTGGACCACATGGCACCGCTCTCTCACCCCACACCAAACCCTGGTTACTCTTCCACCCCCTTCCTGAAGCTGAGATAATCAACTTGATCTCCAATTCCAAGCCCTCCGCACACGTTTTAAACCCTTTACCTATGCAAATGACCAAAAAACTGAAATGCGCCCTAGCCCCACTTTGGTGCAAGATTATAAACAGTTCACTAAAAAGTGGAATCGTCCCTGACTGCCTCAAATAGGGTCAAGTCACCCCACTGCTGAAAAAACCTGACCTAGATACGTCAGATATGAAAAACTTCAGACCAGTGTCCAACCTCCCTCTTCTATCCAAAATCTTAGAAAGGTGTGTACTACAACAACTAACGCAACATATGGAGAGTATCAACTTTCTTGACTCCCATCAAACTGGCTTCAGGAAAGGCTGCAGCACAGAAACCGCGATCCTCAACATCATCGACGACATTCACAATACTCTGGACTCAGATCAATGCTGCCTCCTCATTCTCCTCGATCTATCGGCTGCATTCGATATGGTAGATCACAAACTTCTCATCAAAGCTCTGCAAGAAAGGGCGGGGCTTGATGAGATAGTCCTCAAATGGTTCTCCTCCTTCCTACACAACCGCTCCCAGAAAATCAAAATCAACAACTTTGAATCGGACCAGCACCCAGTCAACAGGGGAGTTCCTCAAGGGTCAGTGCTCTCCCCTCAACTATTCAACATTTACATGCAACCCCTCAACACCCTACTCAAAAAAGCCAACATACCCTTCCATCTGTATGCCGACGATACGCAGATCTACTTGGAAGTCTCATCTACGAAGGACATTAAACAACCCAATGGCATACTGAAGGAAGTTCAACTCTGGTTGACAAGCAATCACTTAAAACTGAATCCTGACAAAACTGAATTACTCCTCATATGAAACAAAGCAGAGAACCCCCAAATGGTGTATTGGCTAAAAACTATCAATGCGCTCAATGGAAACCTCACCCTGGCGGACTCTGTTAAATCACTAGGCATCACTCTAGACCTGAAACTGGACATGACCAAACATATTAAGAACTTAGCTAAGAGCGCCTTCCTCAACCTGAAGTTATTGAACAAAATTAAACCTTTCATTCCACCCAAAGATCTCAAACAAGCCACTCAATCATTGGTGTTGTCAAGACTAGACTACGGTAAGGCAGCCCTCACGGGAATTCCAAAAGCACATCTTGCTCCCCTTAAAACTACTCTCAACGCGGCTGCCAGAATGGTCAATGGACTCAAGAAATACGAGCACATCTCACTGGCACTCAGAGAACTCAAATGGCTCCCAGTCGAAATGCGGGCTAATTTCAGAACAGCTTGTCTTACTCACAAATCCCTACACACCGGAAAACCCGACTACCTGACGGCCAAACTCAAAAAGAAGGACAGAACAGGAACCTCAGAAGCTCAAACACCCTTCTACTCATTCCACTGAAAGCTAGTAAACCAAAATCAGCGACCAGATCATTTGTAGAAAACGTGTCTAAAATATGGAACTCTATTCCTCCCTGCATCAGAACTAATCCCTCCTTTACGAATTTCAAAAGCCAGCTCAAAATCCTGTTCCTCGATCGATCCCTAGTGAACCGATAGGAGCTGTTGGAGCACTAAAAATTGACTCCTCACACTGCCTTGACTCTACGTCAGCTAGCCCTCTATCCTGTTCTCTGGCACTGTCTTCTCAGTCTTTGTATTTCGGGATTGTCCACATCATTGTATTTGTGTTTAACATGCCCTGTAATTGATGTAAAGTGCTCCGATCCCCACCGGTCAGGTCAACGGTATATAAAACTATGCAAATAAAAAAATAAAAAACTTACTTTCTTATCCTTTCAAAATGATTGAACCCTCAAATAGCGGTGGAAGTGAGGAAGGAGACGAATTTGCTAATGCTCTTAACATTACAGAGAACTGCTGACAGGCAGTAACTCTGAAATTATTAGAACATAGGTTGCCTGCATCAGGTGGCCATTTTACCTTTGTGATTGAGGGACACAAGGGGGGATATGTACAAGGAAGTGGCAGAGCGTGTCGTTAGCCTCCGTGGCTTAACGACACGCTCTGCCACTTTTGAAAAGCAAGTTTGCACCATATTTACAAGAATGCGGTGCAGCCTTGCGTTTCCCCCTGCAATAGTGCTAAGTTTAGCAACTTAGCTCCAATGCAGGCACCCTTGCACCATAGTGCAAGAGTGTCTGCGTGCAGGGGAGGATTGTTTATGTGTTGGAAGGTGCCCCTTCCTACACACAAAGAATCCGAAAATGCCATTCTGTCACTTTCATGTGTACTGCGTCAAGCAGCACACATGAACATGAAAGTGACAAAATGGCATTTGTTTTAAAAGGTTTATTTATGTACAGGAAGGGACAACATTCTGAACATAAATAAACCATGGCATTTTGCTTTTTCCATGTGTGCTGCACAAGGCAGCACACATGGAAAAGTAAAAACGTGGAGAAATAATGCATTTCTCCTCGTTTCCCCAACTTAAGACCAGGGTTTTCCTGGTCTTAATTTTGGTGCTGCCTCCTATGTACCCCACCCTTGTACATAGGGGGCAGCGTCAAATACAATGGGTGTTGCGGTGGAACGCCCACCACAACACCCACTGCACGCCCCTTTCACACTAACCATAGCGTGAAAAGGGGCCTCATGTACAAGGCAGCGTTAAGCCACGTTAAGTGGCTTATCGCTGCCTTGTACATACGGGGTACAAAAGGGGGTGGTGATGGACGGAGCATCTGAACCAATCAAACACTCACACCCAGTCAAAAGATCTGGGTTTAATCCATCACCGTTCTTTAGCCCACTCTGCCACCCCAGTTCAGATATGGCCATATTCAAATCAGTCTGACCCTGTGCCTCATGGGAACAGTCCAGCCCGAACTGCCATGCCATGCCTTCCCTGGACTGGAAACAAGCTTCCTAGGTCTGGTTTCTGGCATTTCAGCCGTCTTCAGCCAGGCTTGCTTGAATCCAGTGGCAAAGTGAGTAAGGGACTCACGTCTCAGCATACCCTGCCAACTTATGGCGAACAAAGCGGTACAAAAGGGGGTGGTGATGAGGGAGGGACGGGTAGACAAGGTGAAGAGGGGAGCTGTTCTCCAGCACGCTAAGAGGGCGGGCGGATGTTCTACTCCTCCAGGAGACACATTTGCTGGGAACAAAGATACTGTGCCTCCAACGGTTTGGTTACACACAGGTATACCATGCGGGCTTCACTAGGGGCTCGAGGGGGGTGGCCATCCTGATTCACCGCAGGGTTTCCTACATACATGGGCGACTCTGGACGGACACACTGGGCAGGTATGTCTTTGTGCAGGGTAGGATAGGGGGGTGACATGGTGACCCAAGGTAGCGTCTATACCCCGCCTCCTTTACAGTGGCCCCTGGTTGAGAAGCTTATGTCCCACTGGGGTGACATGCCCAATACCCTCTCCGTAGTGGGCGGGGATTGAAACGATGTGATGGACTTGAGTAGTGATAGGTGGCGTAGTGGGGCGGCTGCTGGGAGGGGGGACCAGGGAGGACTACCACTAAATTGCACGCCCTGGCGACAGGACTGTACTGGACGGACACATGGCGATACATGCATGGCGCGGGGAGGGAATACACGTATTTTTTTGCTGTACATGACTCGTTCTCTAGACTCGAATATATATTTGTTCCATGGGGACTGACCTCTAGAATCATGTTGGTAGACATCCTAGCGAGGGCCTTGTCTGACCACTCACCAGTTGCTCTTACTTTTAATGCGGGTCTGGCCAGGCAGCCATTTAGATGGCGTTTGTCGGGATGGCACCTGACGCAATAAAACTATAGGGCTCACATGGCCCTGGAATTGGATCGGTATCTAGAGTCCAATGTAGGCTCCGTTGACTCTCAGACTAGCATCTGGGAGGCCCTTAAACCCACTATGCGTGGCGTGGATATTTCTTGGTGCGCGGCTGCCCGCAGGGAACGGCGGAAAGACCTTGTGCAACGTGAGGCAGAGCTGGAGGGCTTAGAGCGCAGTTGTCGGGAGGCGGATGGGCGCCCTGGCAGGCGACGACTGCTTCTGGCCCAGCAGCAGTATACGGCAGTGCTGATGGATGAGGCGCACCAGGCTTGGCTGGCCACTCGTAGTCGGGTGTACCAGTGGGGAGACAAATCGTGTAAAATGCTACACCACCTATGTCAGGGCACACTACATGCCCAGCCGCTGCCTCGGATAGTGGATCCCGGGGGCGGGCCGCTACTCGAACCCCCGGCGATTGCGGAGAGCTTCGCTCTCTACTACAAGGAGCTACACGCGCTGCGGGAGAGCTTGCCGGCTGATATGGTCCAGCGATTTATCAACGACCTTCTCCCACGGGTGGTGTCTGACGAAGTACGGGATCTGCTGGATAGACCGCTGACCGACGACGATATAGGTACGGCTCTGGGTGAGTTGAATCCCAGTAAGGCGCCGGGACCAAACGGTTTCCCCTGCGAATTTTTTCAATGATTTTTCGTTCAGTTGGGCCCACGGTTCCGGCCGGTGATAGAGGTGGCGCGTGAGGGGGGAGTGCTCCCGGCGGATTGGCGTCATGCAGAAGTGGTGGTCTTTTTGAAGCCGGGCCGGCCCCCAGAGAGCCATGCGTCCTATTGCCCAATATCCTTGTTAAACACCGAAGCCAAGGTCCTCGCCAAAGTCCTAGCCAATCGCCTTAAGCCACACATCACGGAGCTAGTGCACCCGGATCAGGCGGGCTTTATGCCCCAGAGGGCCACCCGCCATAATATTCGTCGTGCTCATGTTGCCGTATCCGCATGGAGGACCCTGGGGGAGCCGGGGCGCTATTCCTTGCCGATATGGACCGAGCTTTTGATTCTCTGAGCTGGGTCCACTTGTTTGCCCCACTGCAACGCCTTAACCTAGGCCCGCACTTTTTGGCATATGTGCGGCTCCTTTACACGGACCTCACTGCCTCTGTGCGTGTCGGGGGGGCGATTTCGAGCCCCTTTGCAGTTAGACGGGGACGCGACAGGGCTGCCCCCTATCTCCCTACCTGTTCGCGCTCGCTATGGAGCCACTCGCGGCGTGGGTGCACATAGATGCCCAGCTCAAGGGATTCCGATGGTCAGTGGGCCTTACGGACATGATAGCGCTTTACGCTGACGATGTGTTGTTCTTTCTCACTGACTTAGATCGCTCCGGGCCGCGGCTGCTGCGCATCCTCCAAATTTTTGGTGAAACCTCGGGCCTTTATATGAATCCTGCAAAGTCAACATTGTGGATACTTGGCGGGCGGGGATGGGTCAGGGAGTGGGCTTCTGGCCTCCAGATTGCGTCGGGCGGAGTGAAATACCTGGGGGTGTTCCTGTCGGAGGAGGCGGTGGCATCCCGGGAGGGCAACTTGACCCCTGTCTGGGACCGTGCATGTGAGGACATGAAGGTGTGGTCCCGCATACCATTGACCATCTATGGCAGATCAGCCATCTTCAAAATGGTGACTCTCCCTCGTATAGTGTACCAGCTACAAAACCACCCCCATCGGATTCCGCCGCGCTGGTTCCAATTGGTCAACTCGGCGCTGACTGGGTTCCTGTGGGAGGGTGGGATCGCGCTAGTGGCATTAGAAACCTGTTTCCGCTCTACTTACATGGGGGGACTGGCCACGTCGGACGTTCTATCGTACTATCAGGCTGCGCATCTATTAGTCCTAAACGACAGGTGGTATGAGGACAGGGGGGATCCTACATACGCGGTTGATAGATTTCTCATGGGCTCGGCTTCGCTCCATACGCTGCTGTATTCGGCCACACTCCGGCGCTGTCTTCCCTCGGCCACTCAGGTAATATTCTATGTCTGGAGGCAGGCGCTACGCCAAATGGGTTGGTGGAACGTGCTTACCCAGGAAACTCCTTTGTGGCATAATGGTCGCCTGCCCCACCTGTCTGCACTCCCGGGCTTCCGGGGATGGGACGCTATTGGTATCTCCTCATTGGGAGATTTGATGTCAGGTTGCTCCCTGAAGTCATTTCAAGACCTGCAAGAGGAATTCGCGAGGCCCCGTTCCCAATTTTATAGATACCTTCAATTCCGTCACGCCCTGACGCCCTATCTGGCTGCCCTGGAACAGCTCCCTGACTTTAGCCCGCTGGAAGTTAAATTATTTATGGGTGGGTTACCAGACAAGAAGCTCTCGCGCATCTATCAGACACTGGTCCCCCACTGCTCAACTGACTTATCTAGACTTAAGGCTAAATGGGAGGAGGACATTGGGGACCTAGAGGAGGAGGACTGGAATGAAGCTCTGGCAAGTCCGCGGACGGCCGCAATCTCCACTTGTCTACGCCTGATCCTATTTAAGTATTTACATCGCGCATACTTCACACGGCAGCGCTTGTGGCGGGCGGGAATGGTGGGTTCCCCAGAATGCCTTAGGTGTGGATCAGAGGTTGGCACACTATTACATACTGTCTGGAGCTGTTCAGCACTGCAGAGGTTTTGGGTAGGAGTTTTCCGGAGCCTGTCGGAGGTGCTGGCTTGGGTGCTTCCTCGAGATCCCAGATTGGCGTTGCTACATGTTATGGAGGGGATTGGGGGTAACAGGTATAAATGCCACTTGCTGTTGCTGGGCCTTATCTTGGCCAAACGGGTCATTGCACGCGCCTGGAAAGTGCACCAGCCCCCGCCTCTGGCTGCCTGGAGGAATGGTATGGACTGTTGTATGGGTCTGGAGCAGCCTGTGTTCTTGGCCAGGGGCTGCCCTGGCAAGCACTTTAAGATTTGTAAAGGGTGGGCCGATTACCGAGGGCTGGACTTAGACCCTCCACCCGCACTCTCGTCACCTTAACACTCAGATATTTGATTTTATGGTGATGTGTCCTGGCTTTAATCCTTATGCTTTCTGTATAGTTATGTTGTCCTCAGTTCAACAGCTGCGCACTTGGGGGGAGGGGTAGGAGGGGGGTCGGGATACAGTTTTCTATCAAAAGTCTGTCAATGGTATTTTTGATATGTTATTGCTTGCAGTAGTCCCCGGTGTTCGGGGCAATGCATCATATGTATGTCCAGACAAATAAAATCTGTTAAAAAAAAAAAAAAGGCGGTGGTGATGGACGGAGCATCTGAACCAATCAAACACTCGCACCCAGTCAAAAGATCTGGGTTTAATCCATCACCGTTCTTTAGCCCACTCTGCCACCCCACTTCAGACATGGCCATATGCAAATCAGTCTGACCCTGTGCCTCATGAGAACAGTACAGCCCGAACTGCCAAGCCATGCCTTCCATGGACCGGAAACAAGCTTCCTAGGACCGGTTTTTGGCATTTCAGCCGTCTTCAGCCAGGCTTGCTTGAATCCAGTGGCAAAGTAAGCAAGGGACTCACGTCTGAGCATACCCTGCCAACTTATGGCGAACAAAGCGGTACAAAAGGGGGTGGTGATGGACGGAGCATCTGAACCAATCAAACACTCACACCCAGTCAAAAGATCTGGATTTAATCCATCACCGTTCTTTAGCCCACTCTGCCACCCCAGTTCAGACTGCATATGCAAATCAGTCTGACCCTGTGTCTCATGGGAACAGTCCCGCCCGAACTGCCAAGCCATGCCTTCCCTGGACCGGAAACAAGCTTCCTAGGACCGGTTTCTGGCATTTCAGCCGTCTTCACCCAGGCTTGCTTGAATCCAGTGGCAAAGTGAGCAAGGGACTCACGTCTGAGCATACCCGTCCATCACTATCCCCTTTTGTACCACCTTGTACATAAGGCGCAGCCCCTATCGCCACTACAACGTCAATGAAAGTGACGTTGTGATGGCGATAGGGGCTTGTACATATTCCCCAAGGTGTTCAGATCAGAGGAATTCTATTCCTGGGTGAAATTTCTACCTGCAGATCCACAGACACATATATTCCACAAATACATTGAAGTGGATGCACCGGAAGAATACATCACATACAAGGACATTGAAGTTCTGTTAACTTACCAGCAACAAGAAAACTGGTTCAAAGGTGCTCTAAATCACACAACTTTGTGTAGGAGAGTAGGATCTGCTTACTATGGTTACCCCCACTTTTTGCTGGTGTTTCACTGTTTTTCGACTTTAGTCTGGCTGGGGCCCTGCTATCCAGGACCCCAGCCTAGCTGCTTCCTCTCTAAATTGATTGCATGTACTATAGATACACTCCAGTTGGTTACCAGGGTACCCTTGTGAGTCCCTAGTATATGGTACACTAGGTACTAAGGGCATAGGTACCCCAGAGGCCTACCAGGGGCTGCAGCATGTATTATGCCACCCCTGGGAAGCCTTCCAAAATGACACCAGAGGACTGCTACTGCAGCCTGGGTAAGGTGGTGCATGCACCCCTTACTAAGATATAGGTTACCCCTATGGCAGGCCTTATTAATCCTGAAGGCAGGGTGCTTGGTTTCGTATTAAAGGGTGCCCATGCATGAGCAGGACCCCTCTGCAGCTTTCAGAGTCTATTCTCTGAGGTTGTTCTGTGATGCAGCCAGACCATATACTCTTAGGTGCATTATAACCTTGCAGTAAATGCTAACTTTGGAATGGCTGCATGGAAACATGTCATGTTTGGTGTCAAACACTTTGGAATCCTACCCCCACCACCAGTTCTGGCTGCGGGGGAAGAATTCCACCCTTCTAGAGGGAGAGACATGTACACACTAGTCTACCCGGTAATAGTTTAAAAGAGCCCTGGCATCAAAAAATGGATGCTGCAGCCACAGACACGAGTCTGGCCTCCTGCTGCTGACTGAAACTCCGGCAGGGGAGGCCTGGACAATAGATTTCCTGTCACAGGGAGGTGTATCCACCACCCAGACAGGCTTTAGTGTATTGGGGCTGGGTGGGTGCACACCATGAATGCCTTAAAAGTCTGCACTGGGGGCACATTTGGTGTCCCTGTGCATAGCCCAGTTCAAACCGGTTGCAGGGGCTACCAACCCCTGCGCTGGTGCGAAACTGGACAAAGGAAATGGGTATGGCCACCCCTCTTTTCAGACTCTCCCATAGGTGGGTCCCCAGAGTATGTCCAACCCCTTTCTTTAGTATAAGTAAGGCACCCCTGGCAACAGGACTTTAGATTACACCTGGACAAAACTCTGAAACTGAATCCTGGAACTTCAATGCTCTAGAGGATGGAAGAATCTCCCTTGGGGTCAAGGAGTGACTTCCCTGCTTGGCAGGCACCAATGAAGCATCTTGCTGGTCTGCATTCCCGAAGCTCCCGTCAGACTCCAAAGTATTTGCAACACAGGAAGAGGATTTCCAGACTTCTCAGAGGCCAACCCGAGTCCCCAGCAAAGCTGAAACCCGCAGCCCTCACGAGTGACCTGGGACCGGAACTCCTGGACACCGTGCACATTTGCTAGTGCATTGACTTCTCGACATCTCTTGAAATTCTGCGTTGGGCTACTTGTAGTCCAAGCCCCAAGCACCATTTGCACCAAAGATTGTGGGCCTACACTCCACGAGTGTTCCATGAGCCTTCTTGCATTTCCGCTTGAGGCTCCTTCGCGATCCCTGGCCCGTCGACTGGTGGGTCCCTGTGAATGCAACTCTGATTTCCCTTGGGCTTCCCTGGTGGCTCCAGATGTGCCCTGACTTCCCACCAGGTGGGGAGTCCCTCAGACCTTGCTGGCCTGCACCAAAGCATTTCTTTGATTCCTACCTGGGTTGCTGTTGCTAAGGCTTGTTGGGCCCAATCCGGGCACTGACACCGCAGCACTCAACATCCTTTGTGGGACAACTCGAATCCAGATCCTGGTTGTCGTCGACGTCGCCTGGTCCTCGTGGCTGAACAGTCAAGCTTCACCTTCTTCACCTGAAATCACCCGACATCGGTGGGCATTCGACTATCCTGGCCCCTGGTCACTGGCAAGTGACCCAGACTCTGTTCCCTCTGCTTTCAGGTTCTTCTCATCTCCGATACAGGCTTGGATCACCCCGGACACTTTCCTCTATGACGGCAGCAGCACTTTGCAGCAGATCACCATTGGAAACAACGACAATTCCCCACACCAAAAGACACCTATGCACCCGGCTTCCCTGGGTGAGGTAACTCGAGTACTCCGGTGATCCCATGGGTGTTGGCTCTAGAACTCCTTAAGTCTAAAGGGGTTTGCTCAAAGTCCTCACTGAAGTGTCTTTTATCTTTAAATTTCCAACCGCAACTTTCCCCATTGAAGTTAACGCCAACCCGCGGCTGTGTTCAGACACTGCACGCGTTCCCTGTGGGTCCCCTGTGTCACTACCTTGGGTGGGTCCTTGTGGCCCCAGCACTTCTACAGACTCTAGGCCTCATGTCTAGTCAAGTAGTGGTTCTTATACCACTTTCTTAATATATGGTTTGGTACGCCCCTAGGGCTCAAAGTATATTGTGCTAATTTACTGTGTGCTATTGAGTTTACTGTATGTACTTTTGCCACCAGCCTCATAAAGAGACTAGTACGATGTGTTTAGAATAAATACATATATTTTATATATATATACCTGGTGTGGTTCTCTTTTCATTTGGTCATTTACAAGATTATAGACTGGTAAAACAAGCTGCTTTACATTCCTTCAAGACTTAGCCTGAAGGCTGCTCTCCACAGCTACCACTAAGATAGCTTTCTATAAAGGTTGTCTTTAACCTACCATCAATAAGGTTCATTTAGACTGGTGCAAGCTGCCCACTAGAAGAGTGAACAGCATATGCCAGGCCAACTTCTCACACTTTGGTCGGAAGGCTTGGTCCGCTCAGCATAGGAGGAGCGACATGGCCGGTCTTTTTGGCTCACACTCCACATCCTGAGATAGACATACTCCCAGTAGGAAAAGTGTGTGCCCTTTAAAAAGAAGTAGTCAGGCTATACAGACATATTGTCCAGTTGGTTATGTGAACACTCACATTGCTGCCTGCGAAAGCTGCTCCACCTGGAATAATCCAACACAATAATGGGTGCATTCACATCGAAAAGGGATCAAGTACCATTCTGGATTGCTAAAAAAAAAATAGCACAGTTGGAAGCAGTATTTCCCCATACAGATCCACAGGAAAAACACAGATTCTTAGCAATTTGCTTGAGAAAGGAAATGGTTACCGCATTAGAGGATTGTACCACATGGGGAACAATATTTGCTGCAGTATATATTAGAATACACAGTACCCCAACCATATCAGTTATTCCTTAAGTATTGAAACAGATACAGAATGAGTATGGGGCAGGACCTGCCCTGGACTTGGAGATGAAACTGATGGGTAATTTTGACCAAGTCTTGGCAATTATGCTGAGCAACATCAAGAGGGAAGCAGCAGCAGTGGCCACCTGTCAATGCTTAAGGGAAACAACTCCTGCAAATCAGGAGCGTGCATTACCAAAACTTATTAAAGAAACCTATTTTTCACCAGGTAGAGCTAGTTTGGGAGCCAAACCAGGAAAACCACTAGTGGTGAGTAGTTCTGATAAGGATAACTCAATACAAGCACCCATTTCTTCTAAAAAGAAATGGGATAATAATCAATCTAAAAATAATAATAACAGAAACACTTCACAATAAAGGGGTGGGTCTCCCCAATGGGAGTCCTCTGAAAAGAGGTACAACCTTAGGAATCGTGATAACATTAGGAAACCTGACAGGTATCAGGATACTGATATACGTTCCTTTCTTTCCTTTCAGGGTTCGTTAAAAAGCTTGGAGAGGCAAGAACAGTCAGAACAAAAAATTGAAGATCGACCAAAGAGAAAAAGGGAAACACATCGCACTTCAGTTTTCATTATCAAACAGGAAGAGCAACCTAAAGCAAAGACACAATTCAAAAAGAAGAAAGCAGCTGGCTTAAAAATTAGAAATGCCTAGGTTGCTGAGAACTCAGCTTCTGAATGGGGATTGGGCTCTGACGATGCTAGACAGCGCGGCAGAAGTAACAATAGCTTGCCAGAATCTGAAGGAATTTCTGGTGACAGCAGTATTGAATGAATACAACACGGTGGAAACACCTGATACAAGAGTGAGTGCCCCACATCATCTACACAAAATTAATCTCCAAATAGAGGGGGACATCTCAAGAAAAATTAAAGGACACTTTTGGAATATTTGACATTTGGATTTGACATCCTGTTAGCAGAAAAGATTGGCCGCCTGAATTTATAATTGATTGACCAAAAGGCAAAAGTGTCATCTTGCCTGCTCTTTCCAACCTCGTTCCTGTTTCCTTAAAACACTCATATGCGCGGGAGTGGGCGCAAGTGCTGGCTCCGGCATTATACCGCAACCATGTAGGGTGGAACATGGAGTCTCAACACCACAAAATACCATTAAAAACTACTCCAACTCTACAGAGACAGTACCCTATTAAAAATGAAGCAAAGGAACAGGTCAAAGAAATCTTAGACCACCTAGAAAACCAAGGTGTGATTAAAACTTGCACCTCACCAATGAACAACCCTTTGTTTCTACTAATGAAACTAGACAACACATATTGTTTGGTTACAGATTAAAGACTCTTGAACACATACAGAAAAACATTTGCCGTTCAGAACGCACATGGTGCCACATTAATGAATAACATTGTGCAGAAGAAATACAAAACAACACTAGATATCTCAAATGCATTCTCCTGCCAAAATATAGCTCCTGAAAGCTGACAGGTGACCAGATTTTCTGCCCTTGGCTCTCAGCGTCACTTTTGTCACCTGCCCCCCAAGGCTATAAGAACAGCCCTGAGTTATTCTCGGCAAGAGTGTCAGAGCTATTACAAACTTGCGATAAAGAGGCAGTGTCCTATGTAGATGACATTTATCTGATGGACGATGAATAACTTGAACACTGTGCAGGGTGAACAACATAATTGTTTTTGACAATTTGGGCTACAAATTTAACTTCAATAAATCAAAAATTGCCCATTTCAGCATCCTATTTTTGGGATATGAGCTGTCAAGTGAAGGCAAAGCCTGGCCGCAACCTTTTTAGATAGGTGCGTGCTAATACAGCCTCCAAAAACTCTGAAGGGTTTACAATCCATTTTAGGATTTCTAAATTTCGGCAGAACATACATTGAAGACTACGCAGAAAGAGAAAAACCTTTCTATGACTTAATCAGACCTGATTTCACAGCAAACAAGTGGACTCAAAAACATACAGACACTCTATGTTCAGTTCAGGCTAACATAATAGCTTCAAAACACTTGCAGACACAAGTAAACTTCTGCAACCTGGTAATACGGGTTGTCCCTGGGTTATCAGGGTATACCTACATCATGTTCAATGAAGGTTTGCCAGTTCCACTTGCGTACAAATCTCATTTCATTGTACACAAATGCTGAAAATCGATTTGCAGAAACAAAAAAATACTGAGGGCAGTACAGACTGCTGTAGGGAGAGAAAGAGCATTAGCCCAGGGGAAATGCATTATCGTTGTGACATCAATACCAACAAAAGCCAGCATTACAAATGCAATGTCATTTTATCCTGATACTAGCACTACAGTACACGGATCAGGAATTCCCCACACAATTTGTGTGCGATTAATTTTACTGTGTGCAACCTTACGATGAATATCTTCACTAAGGGGGCCAGAATGGTTTCAGAGACTCCAAGGGTTGCACAATAAAACACAAAATGTTATGAGAACAAGTGCCAAAGCAGAAAGCATGCCAGACACGGGATCAAGTTATTCACACCTTGAGTCATCAGCGTGTTGGCATACACGTTGAAGGTAATTCACAGGCTGATGAAGCCGCCAAGGCGACAGTGAGAACTGATGCTGTTGCCGCAATCACTCGTTCACACACAAGAATAGACGGAGATATACTAGTAGCTATCAACACCACAAAGAATGGCTCTGACGTTCTGCCAAAACACTGTATGCTCAAATTCCAGGAGTGGGGGATAGAGTAATTCCAAAAAGGAGCGCAGATTAGGTTTAATACTGGCTGCACGCGAGGGTCTGGGCTTAGCACATGCAAGAGTCACTGCAACAATTTTATTATTGAAGCAGCGTTACTGGTGATCGGGGTTGACAAAACATACAAAGGACTATGTTCTGATGCGCGACATTAGCCAGCAGATGGAGGTGTCCACCATTCACAAGCCACCACAAAAACCATTACTGATTTCAGACAGATCTCTCACATGTGTCTATTTGGACCACTCCGGCCCCTGTAATTCACACGGGGCTTACAAGTACATCTTGGTGGCAGTGGATTCATGCTCTGGATTTCTATGGGTTTGGCCCCAGCGCTCGGCTGATGCTCAAACTGTTATAAAGGATTTGCGACTCTTCATCGGGACATACGCAATTGGTGCGTTATATTCCGACGTGGTCCTGCGTTTAGTTCTAGGGCTTACAAGGAAGCCATGGAATGTATGGGTGTGGCCTTGCGGTACTCCTCCCCTTACCATCCAGAGGGAAATTCGGTGGTGAAGAGGAAAAACCAGGACCTAAAGCAATCCTTAACAGCAAGAGTATTAGGCAAGGGTGGCACATGGGTCAATCACCTATATGGGGTCCAGAGAGCACTAAATAATACACAAAGGAAATCCTTGGGGGTTAATACCCCTTATGAAATCCTGTTTGGGACAAGAATGTGGGTACCTGATCTCAATAGTGCCAGCACAGTGGCGAATGCAAAACCATTTGAACTGAATGACCGTTTGGCTGTTTTACAGGACCTCAATGAATTCCGAGCATTACAAAGCAACGTGCAAGTCAAACGCACCGCCACTGGGGAAGTGAAACAAGTTCTGACAAGACCTGCCTGGATCCCGAAGTTTGGGGACCTGGTCAGGTAAAAGATCGAGGACAGGCGAGAGTTTGGGCCATCTTACAGAACAGCTGTACCTGTCCCAGCGGTAGTGGGAACAAGAATAGTACTTCTTACGCCTCTTGCCGACAAAAAATAAAAAAGATTTGTCTCCATTGAGCTGATCAAACCTCTTCATGTGGCCGATCCTCAACAGTAGGCCCTGTGGGGTCCTGAGTAGTCGCAGACCTCCCCTTGCTACTATACAGGAAGTTCAGATGGAAAGACTAATAACCTTTCAAGACTCCACTACACAATGTGAAATAGTAACGAATAATGGAGGACAAATCATTCCAGTTGAAATTGAAAAATATCAAGAAGAAACAACAATGCATGTTGCAATTCAGCCCAACAATGATGTCTACATTAATGTGCCTTCCACCAACACATCTGCCAGTTCTACAAAACCTGCAGAGCTACCAAATCAAATCAAATCAAATCAAAATAAGCTTTATTCGATATTTACATAGAATATCATAAAAGCATTCAAAAATAATTTTTGGTTTAAAAGAAAAGCTTCTCACATTTATAACGTTTATAACAATTAATTACATTTTCCATAAGAAGTAATCTTTCGACGGACATCGTAATTAAAAACATACTAATATACAATAAAAGCTTTAACTATTTTAGCGAATCAAGTTATACCTGCTAACGTATTTCTAAATTTAAGTAGTAATTTTAAAAAATATTCCATTTTACATATAACATCCTTGTCCTCCAGCTCTTGTAGGCGTTCAAAGGCGTCTCTGCAGGACCTTAGGCCCCATTTTCTCAGCAGAGGTCTCAATAAAGATTTCCTTGGGGTGGTATAATAAGTGCAAAATAATATGGAGTGAATATTTGATTGGGCCGACATGAAAGGGCATAGGCTCAGATTTCGCGACCAGTCATTAAAGTTTGGAAAAGTTATTAAGCGAAAAAAGGAGCCCAGCCTGAATCTTGTAAGCAGCATTCTTGTATAGCAGGAATTGTCACTGGACAGATATCGTTGTAACCCTTTATTCACTGTGATCCTTTGATAGGCCTGAACTGATTTGTTTAGTTTCTGGGTCGCCCACCTTTTGGCTTCTAGGTGATCCAATAGGGTCTTTCTAAGTTCTTTTCTTGAGATATTCTCCAATGTCGTTGGGTCGATGTAATATTCAGGACGATCTATATCTTGGAACATCTTTTTGACATATATAAGCCATTTCATATGTTTTGCTCCCTCCAGTTTAAGAATATCCATTATTATGTCGCGATTTAGAGCAGTCTCGGCAGTGGTCCAAATTTTGTGCCATAGAAGCGGTGGCTCAACTTTAATTAGATCCATAATAAACGGTAGGTCTAATTCTATATGCATCATATAGACTGATGTGGATTTCGATGTCGCTAACAGGTATCTTAGGAAGTTGTTTTCTGCCACTTGGATTGATGAGATGTCATTTTCAATACCCCAGAGGCCAGCCCCATAGATGGCTGTGGACACACACTTGGCTTTATAGATCTTAATAAGTTGTTTAACTGGCCTCCCTCCTATTTTGCTTGAAAAGTCACGTATGCCTCCAATTGCTCTAACAAAGGCAAGTTTCCTGGCTTTAACAGCGGAGTGCCATAATACCTTCCTGTTTATACTTATACCAAGGTACGTGAAATTGTCAACTGTCTCCAGTTTTTGATCCTTGATAAAAATGGGGCATGGAATTTTCTTTCTGCCCTTACTACAGGCCATAGAAAAGGTCTTCCCAATGTTGACTTTTAGGCCCCTTTCATGCATATAGTTGGTAAATGCAGCAACAGCTCTTTGTAACCCCAATCTTGTTTGTGAGATGATAGCCGCATCATCGGCGTACAACAAGATTGGGATGGGTTGGCCTCCCACCTTAGGATAGTCACATTCGATGTTTTTTAGATGCTCACCGATGGCATTTATATAGAGGGAGAAGAGCAGGGGGGCTAGGATGCAACCCTGCCTCACCCCTCTATTGATGGTAAACCTTGGCGAGCATTCTCCCTTCAAGCCAAACCGGACCCTGGCACCAGTATCCTTATACAATTTCATGATGAAGGCAAGAATTGATGGGTCCATCCCTAGGCGGTCAAGAATTTCCCACAATTGGTCATGGACCACACAGTCAAAAGCAGAGCTTAGATCTATATATGTTATGTAGAGACTTCCCCTCTTAATCACCACATATTTTGACATAATAAGATGTAAGTTCAAGCTCTGCTCGATTGTACCCCTTCCCGTTCGGAAACCATATTGCAACCTTGAGAGTATGTTCTCCTCTTCTGTCCACTTTTGCAAGCGTTTCAGGATGATTCGCCCTGCGATCTTCATGGTGGCATCGAGCAAGGAGATAGGCCGATAGCATGATGGTAAATGCCTGTCTCCTTTTTTATATATGGGTATCACTATTGCTTCGGCCCAAGTTGGAAGTTGGCCAGAGGCATTCGCTGAATTCAGAACAGCAGTTAATATTGGTGCCCACATATGTATCTCGGCCTTAAAAACGTCTGCAGGGATGGCATCCGGACCAGGCGCCTTCCCGGACGGACTCTCCCTTATAGCTTCAATCACCTCTTCATGTAAAAACACAATATTCGAAATAATTTTGCTCCTAGAGGGAAATGTTAAATGTGTAGACAGGGTAGAATCCAGAGGTGTGCCGTTTAAAGGACTAGGCTTACTATATAATTCTTGGAAATGGGCAGCCCACATATCACCCCCTATTGCAAGGTCCAGGTGTCTCTTAGTTGTTTTTATCCATGGGAGTGGGGTGTTTAAAAATTTCCAGAAGGCTGAGGAGTCCCTATTTTCACTTGTTGACAAAAGAGTCTGCCAGGCTTCTTTCTTAAGAATATTTTTTCTGTTTTTAATGGCAAACTGGTATCGAAGTCTGGCTTGACGAATCTCCATAACTTGTTTAGGTGTTGTGTGGAGGATTTTCTTGAGAGATTTTAAGGCTCTTGTACACTCTTTGTCGAACCACCCTTTCGGGGTAATAGGGCCTTGCTTAAACTGTCTTGTAAGTAGCGTTTTCAAACTATGTTGAATTTTCAAGAAGGCTTCCACAATTGCTTGGGGATGTTCTTCGGGGGACAAGCAAATGTGTATCTCCTTCCATCTCACCTTAAGTAAATTTTTAAGAAGATTAGCTGGATTAATTTTTTCCCATTTGATAGAATAACCATTTAGGGTACCTAGTCAGATGGGTTGTTCGTATTTAGGTCCGGGATTTCCATGGCTAGTGGTAGAAAAAGGTAAGACAATACCTAGAGCAAGAGGATAGTGATCTCCAAAAAGGTGGTCCAAAGTATCCCAACATGATAGGTAAGAGGCATGCACCCTCGAAAAAAGGATGAAATCAATGGTGGAATTTACTCCTCTCCCATGGTATGTCGGTTTAAATGGTTTCAAAGGGGATAGTAAAACATTTGCACAATCTAAGTTAAAAGATGCCATAAAGTTATTTAATAATTCCCCTGTGTTTGTGTGGATAATGTGGTCGGGCATATCGTCCTCTGTTTCCTCATCGTGCGAAGGAGAAAATTCGCACACCCCCCTAGATATGTTTTGGCAGGTATAACAGTTAAAATCACCCACAAGTGCTGTCATACATTCCCCCCCCCGCATTTCTTTGATTGAGATAATGGAATGCGACAAATCATCTAGTGTTTTCTCCAGCCGATCTAAGGGGATATTATTATACAAATTAATAATTAATAGACTCAAAGCTGAGCCCAAATCCATAACTAAGATTTGGTAAAAAAAAAACAATACACTTTTCCGTACCCTATGTCCCACGTCTACACTTACATATATACACAGTCCCCCCCGGTGTCTACCCTGATCACTCTCTATCGCTGCTGAGTGAAAAGTTTGGAAACCCAGTAAATGTATCGGGGTAAGGACCCAGGTTTCCTGGAAACACAGGACAGAATATGAGTTAACCACCTCCAGCCATGCAGGTTGAGTAGTTTTTGATGATATACCCGCCAAGTTCCAACTAAGGATGTGTAAACTGGGGGATAGATCTTGTGTTACCATGCAGGTAGGTAAAGTTTTTGTAATAATATGGTGGTCAACTGGGGGAGAACGATGTAATGGCAGTTGCATGTTAATTCCATTTGCCAGGTCTTTTGTTGACTCGATATTTTTTGGAAGACTCTTCATGGATGGTGTATTTAAAGGTATACTAACCTTTTCCTCCCCCTCCACCCTTAGGTTATTCTCAAAGGAGAGTCAGTCTATGTCCTCCAAGCCATAGAGCGGCTCATAATAATTATTACAGGGAAAATTCCAAAGTGGAGTTATTGGAGGAAAATAATTGCCATAGCCAGCTTGGTCATATCTAGGGGTTTGATAGGTTTTGTTTCTCCACAACCTGCCGTTTTGCAATTGTGGATTAAAGGTGGCAAAAATATTTTCGCCCCTATTTCCCTGTCCTTGAATTTGGAACTTCCGCCTTGATCTTTGATGATGTTGGGGTGTGAAGTTCTCTTGATAGTTTGTGGCGCGATATGGTTTTGGGAGCATTAGGGCTTCTGGGTAAAAATATAATAAGGATTTGGGTGAAATAGGGCCATTATTAGTAGCAATAAACCAATCCATTATATGATTTATAACTCTGGGATCTTTGAAAGTAACTATTATTACATCGCCCTCAATATCTTTGGGGCGTAACCCTACCCAGCTAGTTCTCCTCACCATGATGATATCACCGTTTATGTGTGGTGGCAATGGCCTGTTGTTTTTTAGCCAATAAATGACCTTATTTTTTAGGCTAACAGGGTCTTCATATCTTACTTCAGATGATAGGGGTGGAACCCCTGTTAGAATGATAACATTGTGGGATGCTGCTGGAGGTAGATCCACATGTCTCTCACCCAGTGGTCTCCTATGTTTCTGGGCAAAGGTCTTCGTATCCCGCATGGGCTTGGTATTTCCCATTTTTGCCGAATCCACAAGAGATTGAATTTGAGCAGACTGTGCTTGACGGTCTGCCGGCAATTTGGATGGAGCCTTAGGAACTTTGTTTGTTTTACACAAAGGAACTGCGGAAGTTGGTATGGTACATGTTTTTGGTGCTATTACAGTTATGCCACGGTTGGATGTTTTTACCTCTTTAATAACGTTCTCTTTGTCTTTGGTGATCGATGGGGAGTTTGCCATATTATTACTATTTACGATGTTTAGGGTAGGGGTCCTATAGGAGTATCCAATTGAGTTCCTAATTTCCTAACTCTCTCCACTATTGGCATGAGTAATGCTTTCATAAGGTGCTCCATCGCATCTACAAAGTCTTTCAAAGTTGGAGGAGCCTGAGCCATCAGTGACTTTTTAAGGGTATTGGTAAGGACATTTGGCGCCCCTTCTACTATATTATGTAGTTCTTTCATTAATAGATCCTTTTGGGGCATTAGTTTGTGAATAATTGTGTCGGCGTGGCATAAGCTTTTCTTCCTTCGCTTTTTTGGAGGTGATTTGATTATGGCCTTTTTCCTTTTCACTGAATTAATGCCTCTCGGCATTTTAGGGCCTTTATGTTTAAAAGTAAATAGTTCACTTTGTCTTTGCTGTCCCGCCTCTGAAGGGTTGGATTTCTCCCTGATACATGTGCTTTCATGAGTGTTAGTAGGTTTGGGGGTATCGAGATCAATGAGATCAATAATTGTATTACTGCTAGAAAGGGATTGCTCCAATTGGTGGGTGATAGAAATCTGATCTTTGGGGGACGAACTAGACTGAAAAATTAAAGGAACATTGTCCGTATTAAATAAATCATCATCAGAAGTTTCCTGGGTTTGATGATCCGCCTGGGCATCTGGGATAGCATTAAAACCGATGTTACAGGCTGTGTTTTTCAATTGCTCAATTGATAGCCGTCGAGCTGCACGGCGCTCTGCCAGGGCCAGCTCTCTATCAACTTCCACGTTGGCTTTTATAAAGTATTTGTCCAATGGGCCCAGGATAGAGGAACCTACCCTGGAAGGTAAAACGTCATCAGTGGGTGTAGACATGCTCGGCTTGTAATCCCACTCTTACAGATTGTTGACGTACAATGTCTTAACTTTTTATACTTACAACGACGGATGGATGGCCAAACCAAACCTTGTCTGGCCGGGCTTCGCCCCGGGCTGCGTCCCGCGATGCGCGTCACTAACCTTGCTTAAGTATCCAGTGATAGGAAAAGGGGCGTGGCACTGGGAGGGGGCGCGGCTCGCTCGGGAAGAGGACCCAGCTGGTGCTGGTGGATGCTGGTCCTCGCAGTCCCGGGGCCGCACCTCTCACCTCCTCTGCGGCCAGGCAATCAGTCTCCTTCCTCTGCTGAGCTGGAACAAGCTGAGGGAAATGCTAGTCAGCTACTCCTGTAGCGACGTGGGAGCAAAACACAGGGCAAATCAATCCTCACGGCGAGCAGCACCCACGTAGCGGGGGCCGCGAGGAGTGAAGAACGTTTTTTGGAGGGGGCGTGGCACTGGGAGGGGGCGCGGCTCGATCGGGAAGAGGACCCAGCTGGTGCTGGTGGATGCTGGTCCTCGCAGTCCCGGGGCCGCGCCTCTCACCTCCTCTGCGGCCAGGCAATCAGTCTCCTTCCTCTGCTGAGCTGGAACAAGCTGAGGGAAATGCTAGTCCTAGCTGAGGGAAATGCTAGTCCAAGCAGGGATCAAAGCGGGATCAAAACGGCCGTCACCGCTTCGCTCAGCATTCACTGAGCTCACCCGCTTCCTCCCCCTGCTCCACCGCTGCTCTCTGCCCGGCGTCGGAAAAAGGCAGGCTGTGGACCGGGCTTTGGACCAGCCCTGCAACCGCACCGACGCCGGGTGCTCCAGGTGCTCCTGGCTGCAGTCGGAGTGTTGTGCTCGGTTTTCCAGGGGGGGCAGACCGGGGACGGGCTGGAGCCGCAGGATCAACAGGATCGGCCCGGCCCAGACCTCAACCGCGGCCCAGACCTCAACCGCGGCTCCTTGATAGCCCCCCGACGGCACCTCGGTGAGGGAGATGCGGGGGGGTGGACTGCGGGTAGCAGGTGGTAATGAGCGCGGTGGGGGATTTCGGGTCCGCGATCCGCGGTCTGCGGTCTGCAGTCGACTGCCACGGACTCTCCTGTCGGCGTGTGACGTCAGCTTCCCCAAACTGACAAGCTCAACCATTGGGTAACTTTACTCACGTCCCACCCAGGGAGCTACCAGAAGAGCTACCAAAGATAGATCGAACTGCGTCTGGCTACTTCATGAACTTCGATGATTTCCCTTCAGATCCAAGTGAACCCTACTGTACAAAGGAGAAACAGCAGCCCTCATCCTCCTCGACCTCTCAGCGGCGTTCGACGCAGTCTCTCACCATACCCTAATATGCAGACTCCATGATGCAGGGATCCAAGACAAGGCCCTCGACCGGATTCGCTCCTTCTTCTCCAGCAGAACGCAGCGGGTCAGACTCCTCCCTTTACTCTCGGACCCCACACCAACCACCTGCAGCGTCCCCCAGGGATCCCCCCTCAGCCCTACGCTCTTCAACGTCTACATGGCTCCGCTCGCCCCCATCGTAAGAACCTACGGACTCAACATTGTGTCATACGCAGACGACACCCAACTCATCCTCTCCCTATCCAACGAACCGAACACCGCCAAAAACAATTTTCGAGAAGGCATGGAAGCTGTTGCCAAATGGATGAAAAACAGCTGCCTACAACTAAACACCAACAAAACGGAAATGCTCATCATGGGCTCAAACCCTGACGCTTGGAACGATACCTAGTGGCCCCCCGCCCACAGAAGCCCGTTCACCCCCACGGACCACGAACGCAACCTGGGTATCATCCCGGACTCAGAGCAAAAAATGGACCGTCAGATGAACTCCGTCGTGTCCTCCTGCTTCCACACCCTCCGACTCCTACGTAAGACCTTCAAATGGATCCCCTCAAACACAGAAAGACCGTCACTCACGCCCTGGTCACCAGCAGACTCGACTACGGCAGTGCACTCTAGGCTGGAAGAAACAAAAACCTCACCCGCAAGCTACAGAAATCCAAAACGCCGCCGCAAGACTGGTCGTCAACCTGCCAAGACACTGCAACATCTCCCAGCACCTGCACACACTCCACTGGCTCTCCATTGAAGCTAGAGTCACCTTCAAGATGCACACCCACACTCACAAGGCCCTCCAAAACACCAGACTAGCATACCTGAACAGCCAAATCAAATTCTAATTACCCCAAAGGATCCTACGATCAGCCCAGCTCTCCTACACCGCAGTCCCCCGCACCAGAAAGACCACATTGGGAGGCTGCTTCTTCTCCTTCCTCACAGCCAGAGCCTGGAACGACCTTCCACTCCACCTCAGACAGACAACATCGCTCCCCATCTTCGCAAGAAATCTCAAAACCTGGCTCTTCGACAGACCCCCTCCTTGATGGACTGGAACCTGCAAACCCCCCAGCGCCTTGAGATCCTTACGGGTGAGTAGTCGCGCTTAACAAACACCTTGATTGATTGATTAAACCTGATCAAACGCCACCCACTTCAAAAAAACTAAACATTTAGCTAATTCTATCTTTTGCTCAAAAAGACTTACTTAGTGCCACCTTGGTTGCATATTTAGTTTGCAATAGGGGTAGTATACCTGTTAATTTGGATTGGCACAGTGACTGGTTTTTTTCTGCTTCTGAATGGATATTATCTCCCAAAACGCTCTGTAGTACAATCCGTGAACTTGGTCCTGAAACCACATACATCATCACACCGTGAACAAAAAGACTTGTCCCTGGTGAACATTACAGCAATTCCAATACCAGATGGTATTGTTTGGGATAAAGTTTCTTATGATGTATATGGCCCCACTGAACATTTGAAAATTCCACATTTGTTGAAAAATTCTTTAAATGATTTCATTATCCCCGGTACATTATCTGATGATTGGGAAATTGAGACTGTAAATACTATGATCACAGATTTAGAACAATCTACTGCATTTTCTTAAAGGGAATTGTATGAGGATACGACTGACTACAATACCATGTTTTGCTACCAGCATTAGGGCCATAATTTGTTTGCATAGAGCAAGCATACCATGCACTGCTAATGTGTACCATCAATGGGAACATTGCCCAACACCACCAAAAGGTAGTTCTGCCACATTTGCACAGAAGTTTGCATACTTTTTGGGGTTCAATACATCCGACCCAAAATCGTTTTACTACAAACTTGAACAGACTAATGCAACAGCGAATAAAATTATGCTAACAAACACGAAGCAGATATATTCAGCACCTTTTGTCTCCCAACTGTCTATACAGGGATTCGACTACTGGAGAGACACCATAGACACAAAATCCATCTGGGTGACAAGAGAGTGGCAGGTTCAGGGAACTGAGGTTTTATTCAGAGCTTGCCTCATACCATTACAGATGAGTTTCCTGAACAGAACAGTACAACTAACTACCTGTTATGGGTTTGCAAAAATCAAAGACCTGCAAAACACGAGCATCCCTTTACCCACACCTATTAAGGGTATTTTCAATAATACACTAACAAGTGAGGGACACATGGTACATACAATTCATCATCTTCCGATTGGAAGTGTTGATTGGTTTGGTCAATAGACACGAATAGGTGTCAATCCAGATTCAGGGGTACCACCAAAGGGTTTAGTATCCATAGGCCCGACCCACGTTATGTACACACAGATGACCTGGGGTAGTGACTTCCTATAGTGTCGGGAAGTTGTGCCTAGATTGGCTAAAAATCTTGAGACTTTCACAGGTCAAACAACAATTGTCCCTTCTGTCAGAAAACATGGATCTTAGGGATTTCTTATTAGGTCTCAAGAAACCACGTAGGAAACGCTTCTTATACACCCTCTATCATGAGGTTTGGAAAGTCTCCCAACAGGAAGCTGCAGAGAGACTTTGTGAAATAGATAGAATCAACCTAGAAAAGGCCTTAGCTGTGTTAGACATCGGCATGACCACACTCTTGTCTCATATTTATTCACTGGGCAACATTGTGTTCTCAGCTCTCGGCATAATGGAACAAGATTTGTCTATTCTAAAACATGGGCAATGACAGCTACGTGCTATTATGCTTTTAAGCTGGACCCTTCAATCATTGATTTCTGTCCTCGTTCCATGGTGATACATTAAAGACACAAATCTGTTTTCTGCCTACAACCTGACCGAAAGAAAATTAACCATGTCACGCAGAGATGTGAAGTACACATTGCTGCTCATTGAAAAACTAGAGAATTTACCTTTTACTGTAGCAGAGTCACCGTCTGCTGAATGGTTGATCCATGGCTATATCACACTGCCAATCACGACATTCCAACTCCAGTACTTCCTGAAATATTACCCAGTATGCAGGTATCCAGCATTGGGCAAAGGGTATGTACGAGAAACCTGGGAACTGCCATACACATATAAGTGCAGGAATAAGGACAAGGACGTTTTCTTGAGTGGTTCAAACTCTGAAAAGGCCTTGAGTGGGTCTTTAGTGTGTAAAGAATTGTCGTTTCACGGGCGAGTAATGTGTCAATAGCGAACTAGTCCTGCTACCTGAAGGGTTCTCTAACTGCCTTAAATCATCCGGTTTTCGAGTGTCTCTCAAATGGGAGTTACTTAATGCTGAATGACCAAGGTTGCTGTGGTATGACACGCAGCATTGCTTATCTAGTGACCGTCAACTCCAGGGTTATTTGTTGTAAGTAAGTATTGTTTTCCCCAGCTCACACAGTTGGGGAGGCACCACTGTGCCCTTCACTGAATGTATCCAACATAGGGTGTGATTCTCTTAGCAGACCGAAAGCCATGCTGTTTTAGCATGATGTGGCCTTGACTTCAGCCTGAGAGACTTATACTCTCCAAGTGGCAAGGTCTTCGGAAAAGATACAGGCGCTGGTCCATACAAACTTCCTTCTCCATTTCGGAGAAATGGTCCATCGTATCTTTAACATTTCTGATATACGGGGGACAGTACACTAAGAGCATTGGATCAGGCCTACTAACTACCTTTCAAACCATTTTCAGAGTGATTCCATCATTTATGCTCTCCGTACTTGGAAGCGTTTTTGGAGGGCTTCCTTTGGTCCTGCTTTCTGCAGCGGGCATCCTGATTTTAATCCTATTGCTTCGCAATGGATGTCAACATCACTCAAGACATATTGAGAACACTACTGGTTCAATGTTGTCATGAGCGATTGGTGTTCTTCGTGAGTATACCTCGGCTTCGAGAGCTGAGGGAGCATTGGTTCCTGTCTTTCAGACCGGCCTCACTTGCCTGCATTCTGCCATTATTCCGCTGCCTCTTTTGCGGATTCTGTCTGACACTTCCATCAGTTGCACCGCCAGACATAGACATGCTCCTGATGCCTTTTGTGGGTCCATGTGTACAGTTGTCCACAGCGGATTCCCATGTTGATGATGACGTTCCTAGAGCCTCCGCAGGAGACTTCAGGCCCTGTTGGAACAGAAATCGGCTCTAATCGGATGTGCAGGCATCAGTCTCAGGCACACAGGCATCTAATTCTTCCGCGATGGCTGCTGTGGGAAGGAAAACAATATTTACATTGAGGATTTTACACAGTGCCATTACTACACAAGTCGTTACAACGACTTGCGCTAGATGGCTCTCTAGACTAAGGAATAGTATGATTTACTATTCCAACACCTTCCCTAGTGTTGCACACACTGGAGTTGGAATAGTAAATCAGTAAATCATACTATTTCTAAGTCCAGCACGCCATCTAGCGCAACTTGTGTTGTAATGGCAGTGTGTTGTAACAACGCGGTCATCGTAACGGCGGCGTTGTGATTGCATCACAGTGTAAAAAACACAATGTAAAGTGTCATATTCCTGTGGGAACTAGTGATGACCACCTCTGCTCATTAGATCTCATTCTGGAGGTACTAGAAGGACTGCCTCCTGCGGATGACATGTACAGTGATGTTGAGTCTTCAGCGCAGTATTCTTAAACAATCTGGCCTTTCCTGTGCTGGGAACCATTTGGGCAATTTTAAAACATGTACCAAATTGAAGGTCGAACAGACTTTGTTTTTCTACTCTGCTCTAACTGAACATAGTGGATTTTAAGGTGCTCAGAAAAACAATGCAATCATATTCAAAATATAGAGGACCTTTAATGAATGCTTTTTAGGGAGTAATACCATTTATATAGACTTTTCTCTTACAGACGCTTTTTTGAGACTTTTTAAGTGCCTTTCAGTATGCTTTTAATTGAAAGGATTTTTGTGCCTTTTTTAGCATTTACTATCATTACCTAGCTGACCTTGTTGACATCTTGATGAGCAGTGAGTGTTATGTCCTGTAGATTAGTCCCATTATGTACATACGGATTACATTAATTTTGTCCCATGCATACCACATAACAGTCTTACACAGATGACCTTTTACCTAGTAGCTTACTCCTGTCTCTTCAACATCAGGCTCTTGGTACCATATCTTAATCCATGTACCTGATGTACATAAACCTGTCCCCAGGCACAGTAGATTTATTCTGTATAAGGGTCACTACTTTTTTTCATCCATGGCCAAGAGCCAGCTGTGCATGATCATGTTTGTTTAGCAAAGGATTAGCGAATGTTATCAAAACATATTGATTCTAGAAAAACCCTGTAGTGACCACTTTAGTATAAAATACCCTCACTCCCCCTTACAGAGACAGAGGAGAATTCCTTCCAGGCTGGACCAAGACTTTGCAGGTTGATCCGTCAATAAGTAGAGACCTGACATCCCTTGCTGGGTGCCGTCTTCGATGCAGAGATGGGGTCCTTCATTCAGAAACAACAGGTGAGGGGTTAATACTTCCCCGGGGGGTTCTTGGCTCCATTAGGCTCCATTAGGATCTATCCTGACATTTACATACACAGGCTTCACCCACATACCTAGGCTAGGTACATTTAGGTAGGATACGCAAAGTAGGGGTACGCCAATGCTGTTGTTTTATATAACATGTTTTTATTCGTCTTATTAGCACTATGGTAGAAATTTATCTACTTTTTATGATATTGGTAGTGGTGATTACATATGTCTGCTTCTATCTTTTGATTGTCGCAGCTAACTTGTTTCACACTAGACTAATGCTTGACCAAAAAATAATTATTGAAACCATTCCAATCGTCATTCTATGTGTATTCTGAGAAAAGTAAGCATGAGTGACTGAGAGAAAGATACTGTATTGTTTCCATGATACCCGAGGAATCAGGGTTGTCATGTTCAGTGGTTGCCAGAAGCTACACAAGCCACTGTAGAATACAAGGGGGTGGTAGTGGCACTGTAGAGCTAGGTGGTCTAATGGCTGACTCATCCTGTGGGGGTGTCCAGAGTCTGTCTGCACACCAAGCCCTCAGTTCAGGTCATCCAAAATGCGCAGGTCCTGGGGGTCCTAGGAATTACACAACAGTCCCAGTGGTAATTCCTTATTCTAAGTCCTCCAGACAGTGCTGGTAGCTGCTTCTCAGGTCTGGTTGGTAAATCCTCATTCTAAGTTCTCTAGGCAGTGCAACAGCTCCTTCTCTGGTCCTGCCAGTGACACCCCTTTCTAACTCCTCTAGACAGTGCCACTAGCTGCTTCTTTGGTCTTATCAGTAATTCCTCATTCTATGCCTTCCAGACAGTGCTGCTAGCTGCTTCACTAGTCTTGTCACTAACATCCCCATGCTCAGTCCTCTAGGGAGTGCTGCAGCTGATTCTCTGCTCACAGTGGTACTTCCTCATTCTTAGTACTCTAGGAAGTGCTACTAGTTGCTTCTCTGGTCCAATCAGTAATTCCTCATTCGTAGTCCTCTAGACAGTGCTATTAGTTGTTTCTATGGTTCCAGGGGCAATTCCTCATCCTAAATCCTCCATACAGTGCTGTGCTGTAGCTGTGTCTCTGCTCCCAGTGATAATTCCTCGTTCTTAGTCTTCTACACAGTGCTGCTAACTGCTTCTCTGATTCCGAGAGTAACACCCACAAGCTAAGACCTCTAGACAGTACTGCAGCTGAGTCTCTGTTCCCAGCGATAATTCCTCAATCTTTGTCCTCCAGGCAGTGCTGCAGCTGTGTCTCTGGTCAAAGTGGTAATTACTCACTCACAGTACTCTAGGCAGTGCTGCTAGATGCTTCTCTGTGACCGTTAATAACACATCTATGCATCTGCAGAGTCTGTGGATGGGGCTGTTGGCATCGGGGGGGGACGTGCTCCTTCGGCTACGCCAGAGGTATTTCTGGCTGCGTTTCCGCCGGTCTCCCCAGATGCTTCCCTTGCACTTCTGGCCACGCTCAAATCTGGGTCACCACTCGATCCCTGCCCGGCCAAATTTCTGGCCAGGATGGCGCCGTTGATGAACCCCTTGGTGAATCCTCTCCTGAATTCATCTTTGAGAGAGGGCCGGCTCCCTTTGTCCTGGAAAAGGGCGATGGTGATCCCCCTCCTCAAAAAGCCGGGATTGGATCCCGGGGTTCTGGCCAATTACCGGCCAATCTCTCTTCTGCCGGCTCTTGCGAAGCTCACGGAGAAGCACGTGCATGGCGTGCTCTCGGGTTTCCTCGAGTCAAATGATCTCCTGCATCCCTCGCAATCCGGCTTTCGGCCTAACCTGAGTACGGAGACGGCACTCCTCGAGGTGTCAGAGATCATCCGCGAGACTCTGGATGCAGGGGGGAAGGCTGTGCTGGTCATGTTGGACTTGTCGGCGGCCTTCGACACCGTCCCCCACGAGGCTTTACTCACCAGACTCTATGACATCGGTCTGAGGGGGACGGTGCTTAAATGGTTTACATCGTTTTTGGAGGACCGTCGACAAACGGTCTGGGCTGCTTCGAGCTCCGCTGAGATGCCGCCACTGGGAGTCGGGGTCCCACAGGGCTCTGTGTTGAGCCCGACCCTTTTCAACATCTTTATGACCCCTCTGGCGGTACTCGTGGAGACTTCGGGGGCCCAGATCGTGTCCTATGCGGACGACACACAGCTTCTATTCACCTGCAGGAAAGATCAGTCATTTGACGGGGAGAGCATCCAGGGATGTCTGAAGAGGGTCTTTGACTGGTTTCAGCAGAATGGTCTTAAGGCCAACTCTAGTAAATCTGAGGTTCTGCTATTTGGGTGTGCTTCGGAACCGGAATGGCGTGACTGGTGGCCAGCTGATATGTGCCCCCCCGCCCAGCCATCTGTGGCTGCCAAAAATCTGGGTGTCAAGGTCGATAATGACCTCACGTTCAGATCGCACATTCTTTGTCTGACGGGCTCCTGTTTTGGCATCCTTAAGATGCTCCGGAAGTTCCTACCCCTGCTTACAAAGGAGCATAGGAAGATCATTGTCCAAGCTCTCATAGGATCTAGACTGGACTATGCGAATGCTCTTTATTTAGGGCTTCCGGAGTATCTGATCCAAAGGCTGCAAGTGGCGCAGAACTCTGCGGCTCGCGCCATATACGGCCTTCATAGGCGGGCAAGAACATCTGGGGTGCTACAGTCACTTCACTGGCTCCCTATCCGAAAGCGGATAATGTTTAAAATGCTCACGCTGGTGCATAAGGCACTCTCTGGCTCCGGAGCTAAGTATCTGCAGCGCAGACTGGCCTTCTACCGTCCGGCCCGCTCCCTGCGGTCGGAATCTTTGTTCATGGCCGTGGTGCCCCGTGTGAGGAAGGCTCGCATCGGGGGTCGTTCTTTCAGCTTTAAGGCCCCCCAGCTGTGGAACTCTTTGACCCTCACTTTACGCAGCATTCCTAGTTTGCTCCTGTTCAGGAAAAACCTGAAGACCTGGCTTTTTAATCTTTAGGCTGTTTCTTTTACTTCACTCTCTGCTTCTCTGTTTGTTTACTGTTATGTTTTTTAATTGCTGAGTCGCCCTTTAAAAGCGCCGGGACACTCTCGTTGAGTAGCCGTGCGCTATATAAATAAAACCATAACATAACATAACATAACATCTATTCTAAGTCCTCTATGCAGTGCTGCAGATGTGTCTCTGGTCCCATCGGTAATTCCTCATTCTAAGTCCTCTAAGCAGTGCTGCTTTCCACTTCTTTGTTCTCATCGGTAATTCTTCATTCCAGGTCCTCTAGTGCTACATCGCTTATCTGGTCACAGTGGTAATTCCTCATTATAAGTCCTCCAAGCAGTGCTGCACTGTGTCTCTGTTTCTAGTGGTAATTCCTAATTCTAATTTCTCCAGAAAGTGCTGCTAGCTGGTCCCTTCAGTAACTACCCACATACTACGTCCTAAAGCCAGTGTTGCAGCTGTGACTTTGATCACAGTGGTAATTCCTCATTTTTATTCTCTAGACAGTGTTACTAGCTGCTTCTCTGGTCCTGCCAGTATCTTCCACTTTCTAAGTCCTCCAGGCAGTGCTGCAGCTTTGCCTTTGGTCACAGTGGTAAATCCCCATTCTTAGTCCTCTAGGCAGTGCTGTTAGCTCCTTCTCTGGTCCTGTTAGTAACACGTCCATTCGAAGTCCTCTAGGATGTGCTGCAGCGGTTTGTCTGTTACCAGTCGTAATTCCTCATTCGTAGTACTCTAGGCAGTGCTGCAGATGCTTCTTTTGTCACAGTGGTAATTCCTCATTCTTAGTACTCTAGGAAGTGCTATTAGCTTCTTCTCTAATCCTGTTGGTAATTCCTCATTGTAAGTTCTCCAGACAGTGCAATTATCTGCCTATTTGGTCCCAGTGGAAATTCCTTATTTTAAGTCATCCAGACAGTGCTGCTGGCTACTTCCCAGGTCTCATCTGTAAGTTCTCTAGGCAGTGCCGCAGCTCCTTCTCTGGTCCTGCCGGTGGCTCCCCTTTCTAACTCCTCTAGATAGTGCCACAAGCTGCTTCTTTGGTCATGTCAGTAATTCCTCATTCTATGCATTCCAGACAGTGCTGCTAGCTGCTTCTCTGGTCTCGTCACTAACTCCCCCATGATATATCCTGTAGGGTGTGCTGCAGCTGATCTCTGCTCACAGTGGTACTTCCTCATTCTTAGTACTCTAGGAAGTGCTACTAGTTGTGTCTCTGGTCTAATCTGTAATTACTCATTCTTAATCCTCAAAACAGTGCTATTAGATGTTTCTATGATACCAGGGGTAATTCCTCATTCTAAATCCTCCAGGCAGTGCTGCAGCTGCGTCTCTCCTCCTAGTGGTAAATCCTCGTTCTCAGTCCTCTACAAAGTGCTGCTAACAGCTTCTCTGATCCTGTCAGTAACTCCCACATTCCAAGACCCCTACGCAGTACTGCAGCTGTGTCTCTGTTCCCAGCGGTAACTCCTCAATCTTTGTCCTCTAGGCAGTGCTGCAGCTGCGTCTCTGGTCATAATGGTAATTACTCACTCATAGTACTTTAGTCACTGTTGCTAGATGCTACTCTTTGTTCCCCTTTGTAACACATCTATTCCTCAATGCAGTGCTGCAGCTGTGTCTCTGTTCCCAGTGGTAATTCCTCACTTTTTGCCCTCTAGAAATTGCTGTTAGCTGTTTCTTTGGTAATACAGGTAATTCCTACGTCGAAATTCCTCTAGATAGTGCTACATCTGCTTATCTGGTCTCAGTGGTAATACCTCATTGTAAGACCTCTAAGCAGTGCTGCAGATGTATTTCAGTTCCCAGTGGTAATTCCTCATTCTAATTCCTCCAGACAGTGCTGCTAGCTGCTTCTCTGGTCCCGTCAGTAACTCCCCACATTCTAGGTCCTGTAGCCACTGCTGCAGCTGTGTCTCTGATCACAGTGGTAATTCCTAATTTTTAGTCCTCTAGACAGTGCTGCTAGCTGCTTCTCTCGTCCTCATCAGCAACTCCCACATTCTAAGCCTCTATGAAGTGCTGCAGTTTGTGTCTCTGTTCCCAGTGGTAATTTCACACTCTTTGTCCTCTAGACAGTGCTGTAGCTGCTTCTCTGGTCCCATCAGTAATTCCTCATTCTAAGCCCTCTAGACAGTGCTCCATCTGCTTATCTGCTCCCAGTGGTAATTCCTCATTCTAAGTTCTCTAGCAGTGTTGCAGCTGTATCTCTGTTCCCAGTGGTAATTCCTCATTCTAATTCCACCAGTCATTGATGCAAGCTGCTGCTCTGGTCCCGTCAGTAACTCCCCACATTCTTAAGTGCTGTAGCCAGTGCTGCAGCTTTGTCTCTGATCACAGTGGTAATTCCTAATTTTTAGGCTTCTAGACAGTGCTGCTAGCTGCTTCTCTGGTCCTGTTAGTAACTCCCACATTTGTAGTCCTCTAGACTGTGCTGTAGCTGTGTCTCTGTTCCAAGTGGCAATTCCTAACTCGTAGTCCTCTAGACAGTGCTGCTAACTGCTTCTCTGGTTCCGTCACTAACACCCCCATTGTAAGTCTTCTAGGCAGTGCAGCAGCTCCTTTTCGGTTCACAGTGTTAATGCTACATTCTTAGAAGTCTAGACAGTGCTACTAGCTGTTTCCCTGCTCACCGTGGTAATTCCTCATTCTTAGTAGTCTAGACAGTGCTACTAGCTGCTTTTCTGCTCTTGGTAGTAACACGTCCATTCTAAGTCCTCGAGGCAGTGTTGCAGCCGTGTCTCTGTTCCCAGTGGTAATTCCTCATAATTAGTCCTCTTGACAGTGCCGCTAGCTGGTTCTCTAGTCCAGTCACTAACTCCAATAGTCTAAGTCCTCTAGGCAGTGCTGCAGCTGCTACTCTAATCATGTTGGTAAGTCCTCATTCTAAATTCTCTAGGCAGTGCAATTATCTGCGTCTATGATCCCAGTGGTAATTCCGTATTCTACGTCCTCCAGACAGTGCTGCAGCTGTGTCTGCTCTCAATGGTAATTCCTCATTTTTAGTCATCTACACAGTGCTGCTACCGGCTTCTCTGGTCCCATCAGTAACTCCCACATTCTAATTCCACTAGAAAGTGCTGTAGTTGTGTCTCTGGTCACAGTGGTAATTCCTCATTCTTAGTTCTCTGGGCAGTGCTGCTAACTGCTTCTCTGGTCCCATTAGAAACACATTAATTCTAAATCCTCTAGACAGTGCTTCAGCTGCTTCTCTTGTCCCATCAGTAACTCCCCCATTTTAAGTCTTCTAGGCAGTGCTGCAGCTATGCCTCTGTTCCCAGTGATAATTCTGCATTCTAAGTCTTTTAGGCTGTGCAGCAGCTGTGCCTCTGCTCCCATCGTTAATTCCCACATTATACGTCCGCTAGGCAGTGCTGCAGCTGTGTTTCTGTTCCCAGTGGTAATTCCTCATTCTTAGTGCTCTAGGCAGTTCTGCTAGCTGCTTCTCTGGTCACAGTGGTAATTCCTCATTATCAGTACTCTGATCAGTGCTACTAGCTGCTTCTCTGGTGCGGTTGATAATTCCTCATTCTAAGTCCTTTAAGCTGTGCTGCAGCTGTGTCTCGGGCACTGTGCCTAACCCCAGCACCAAAATCTCAGGACACACCCATCATCCCATCATACGATCGTCCGATGCAGCTAGACACCTCCTCGCAGGTACAGTTCCATGAGGTTTCAATACTTCCAGCCTCTGGCTCGATTACCTTGATTCCCAGGCCTTCTCCAGTGAGAAAGAACACTGTCCCACATTATCAGCCACACTTGTTCAAATGTATCCTGTCCTCCCTAAGCCTAACTCCTAAAAAAAAGTGTTATTCTAACTAACAAAGATGTATTTCTCTTGTTACGAACAACGGTTCAGCCAGGGAAAAATACACACGAGGCCTACAAAATTGGCTAGCATAAGAATCAATATAAATCTTAATTAATCACACATATACGTGAACATTTTTACTCTGCACTTTAAATCAGTGCGTTACATGTCAGCAAGTACATTTCTTATTAGTAATATTGAACATTAACTTTATCATGTAGAACAGAACACAATTACAGCGTTATTTTCTCCATGTTGCACAAAATGTCTCTATGACTTCACTTTATACATTATTACATTACACATTCTAATAACCACATGTTAACACAATAAGAGAATACATGCAGGTGTCAACTACTTGAGAGCACCATCACACTCTACCATCACACAAAAACCTCAAGATGTGGGTTGAGAAATACATCAGAACTCATACAAAGCCAAACCTACCAGGCGAAGTGTAGTATGTGAAGCATACAAAGAATAGGGGAACAACCTTTACAACGCAACTTTTACAACGCACTACCATTACAACAAAACTTTTACAACGCAACATCCATTACAACGCATGTCTTTACAACGCAACCATTACAACGCATGACACTACAACGCATACCACTACAATGAATGTCATTACTACGCAGTCATTACAACGCATGCCATTACAACGCATAACATTACCATCCAACACTTACCCTACTGTTGCACCCCCTGGTGTTAGAATAGTAATTTTTACCCCTACACTATCCAACACTTACCCTACTGTTGCACCCCCTGGAGTTAGAATAGTAATTTTTACCCCTGCACTATCCAACACTTACCCTACTGTTGCACCCCCTGGAGTTAGAATAGTAATTTTTACCCCTACACTATCCAATACTTACCAAACATGCAATGTAATGTTATGCGTTGTAATGATACGCGTTGTCAAGGTAGTATGCGTTGTAATGGAATGCGTTGTAAAGGTAGTTTAACAATATTTTTTGTAATGGCATGCGTTGTAATGGAATGCGTTGTAATGGATGTTGCGTTGTAAAAAATGCATTGTAAAGGTATGCGTTGTAAAAAAATGCGTTGTAACGTCATACAACCAAAGAATAAGCAATTCTAGAATCAAGATGCAGAACATAACTGCGCCGACATCAAGAGTTTTCTTCATTGGAGGTTCGTGAGTAAAAAGCATTAGTCTGTCCCTACACTACCACTAATGTGACATCCCTACTTACCATTTCCCCAGGCAAGATCAGGAAAAAGTGTCAGCGTGTGAAGACTTCCTAAGAAGTGCACTAACTTTGAATGGGTCAAGTAGCATAAAGCTACATCGCTCGTTCTAAAATGCTTCTTTTCTCTCCTAAACCAGAAGTGTTATTCTAACTCACAAAGATTAATTTCTTCACCTGCACCAGAAACGAGAGAAAGAAAAGATTCTGCATACACATTAATGTTTTTGGAGGGAAAAATACACATGAGGCCTACAAAATCGGCTAACATAAGAATCAATATGAATCTACTTTAATCACACGTATACATTGTGGGAAAGTAGTATCTGCTTCTTATGGTTACCCCCACTTTTTGCTTGATGTCTCACTATTTTTGACTAGTCTGACTGGGATCCTGCTAATCAAGACCCCAGTCTATCTGCTTTCTCCCTTAAATTGACATACATGTACTTTGGTACACTCCAGATTGGATATTGGGGTACCCTTATAAGTCCCTAGTATATGGTACACTGTGTACCCAGGGCATGGGTACCCCAGAGGCCTCCCATGGGCTGAAGCATGTATTATGCCACCCATTAGAGGCCATAATAATGGATCTTGAAGTCGCTACTGCAGCCCTTGTAAGGTGGTGCTCGCACCACTTACATTAGATATAGGTTCACTATATCTAATTGTCACTACAATTAAAACTTATAAGTTACCCCTATAGCAGGCCTTAACAATCCTGAAGGCAGGGTGCTGGGTGTTATGTGAGAGGGGACCCCTGCATAAGCAGAGCCTCTCTGCAGCCTTCGGAGACCATTCTCTCTGGTTGTCTGTGACTCAGCCGGACATATAGGTAGAGGTGCATTATAACCTCACGGTAAATGCTATCTCGAAAACGGCTGCATAGAAACATATCAATTCAATTCAATGATAACTTTATTTCGGTCAAAGACCATAAAAGTGTAAATAAAATAAATACACAATGGCACAGAGAGATAAAACAATAAATAGCTGTTCAGTCATGTAATAGACCTAAAAAACTAATTAAACTAGATAGGTATCAAAGAGAGGAATATAAAACATATGATAATACAGATGTTATACAAAACTTTTCCGTCTACGCCACATACCGAATAAAAAACGTGATGCGGTGAAGACAATATGGGGGTGGGTATCATACCTTAAGACTCTACACGCTTGGTCACACTGTCTAAAGCCTAGATTCCTACATAGGGGTATCAACCAACATTTCCTTATTTCAAGATGAGGGAGAGGAGTTGGCCTAACGGCTAGGGCTCTCGATCTCAGACCTGGGGATCTGGGTTCGAGTCTCGGTAACGATGCCAAAACCTCCTGTGATTCTGGGCAAATCACTTAATCTCCCCGTGCCTAAAATGAAAGTGTGTCCTCGTGTAACGTAACTGGAAAATATGTAAAGCGCTCTGATACCTGATTCGGTTCGGGTCTAGTTCGCGCTATATAAAACTCTGCCAAAAAAAAAAAAAAGATAGGCAGGGCAGAAAAACATCTTCTTGCTTATAATTGCATGCAGGGCACATAATATCTTCTGTGTTGGCCCATTTGGAGGTAAGTACCCTTAGTGGGAGGGAACCATGCTTAAACTAAATGTAGAGTTTCCTTGCAAGTGGAGGAGAAATTACATCCAAAAATTCCTCCATTCTTGGTTCAGTCTTTACTAGAAGAAACTCCAGCATCAGTCTACCCACTGTAGTGGCTCGTTGTAGAGCAACCGAATTTAGGTACCTCAGATGGTGCAAGAGCTGTGCTTTACTTATCCCTGAGCAGTTTACTTCAGGGTTCGCCCACAACTCTGGTAGGCCAATCCTGTTACTGAGTGCCCTAATATGTGAGAGCCACGAAATGTTCTTACTTTTTAAAAGAGCCCAAACCGCTGCAAATTCCTGTCTATAGGAAGATAATTTGGGCACTGACCAAAGCCTCTTCCAATAAAGAATATTGCCGAATATTTTTCAACTAAAGTCGGAAAGATCTACTCGACTTTCCCTAATCCACCGACTGGGATTGACTGCGAGGCAGCATTTGGGGACACGGAGACGGCAGGGCATCTTACTAACTTCCACACCCCCCCATTTGAGGATTTAGTAGTGGTGTGTCGCTCTGTCAAATCAGGGTCCCCGTGGGATCCAGTGTCACCCAAACGCCTGGCGGACAGCCTTGAAGTTCTGGAGCCTTATATGAGGCATGTCCTGGACATTTCCTTCGGATCGGGGAAGCTGCCTGAGGGGTGGAAACAGGCGGTGGTGCTCCCGCTTCGGAAGAAACCCCACTTAGGCTTCGAGGTATTAGAGAATCTGAGGCCCATCTCCCTCCTGCCTTTTCTGTCCAAAGTGGCAGAAAAGGTGGTTAATACCCAAATCATGAAGCATGTGGAAGAGACGGGACTGCTCCATGCGACGCAGTTTGGTTTCAGACCACGCCATTCCACCGAGTCTGCCCTCCTTATGGCTACGGAACATCTGAGGGAGGGTGTGGATGCAGGCCAAACTATGGCCTTGATCCTGTTGGACCTCAGCGCGGCGTTCGACACTGTAGCGCATAACATCTTGCTACAGTGTCTGAACAGAGGTGGCATCTCTGGCACAGCGCTGAGATGGATCCAGGACTTCCTTAAGGGGAGAAGCTTTCGAGTCAGGCAAGGAGACTGCTACTCAAAAGGGGTCCCCTTGGGCCAAGGCGTGCCGCAGGGTTCGTCATTGAGCCCGACCCTTTTTAATATGTATGTCGCGCCGGTTGCCTCGATTGTGGAGAGTCATGGTCTCCAACTAGTTTCGTATGCCGACGATACGCAGCTGGTGATCTCCCTATCGCACGCGCCCTGTCTTGCTGCCGATGGCTTCCGCTCGTGCATGAAAGATCTTGCCGAGTGGATGGCTATCAACTGTTTGAAGCTTAATGGCAGCAAGACAGAGGTGCTGGTGGTGGGGAGAGCCCAGTCTGCCTGGTCGTCGGCATGGTGGCCACCTTGTCTTGGACCAACCCCAACCCCCTGTCAAGAGGCACGTAATCTGGGGGTGTGGTTTGATGCGGGTCTTACCTTTGGCCCCCAGATCAACCGGGTGGTAGGAGTTTGTTTTGGGATCCTGAAGAAACTGAGAAAGGTCCTAGACTTACTCCCGATCGGTGCCCGTCAAACCTTGGTCCATGCCCTGGTGACAGCTAGGTCGGATTACGGGAACCTGTTGTACCTGGGGGCTCCGGAAAAAAGTATGGCACGCCTGCAAGTGCTGCAGAATGCGGCAGCTCGTTTGATTCTCAGGCTGCCCAAAAGGGCGCCTTCTAAGGCGGCCCTCCAGAAGCTTCACTGGCTCCCCGTGAGGAGAAGAGTGGAATATAAAGCCCTCTGCACCTGTCATCGAATCTTGAATGGCAGGGCGCCCGACCCTCTGAATAAACTGATCGAAGTGTATCATCCAACACGAGCACTTAGATCCGCTGGGGGCGGTCTACTGAGGATCCCCAGAGTTAAAAAAGCACGCATGGGAGGTAGGTCCTTCAGATGCTTAGCGGCAAGTAACTGGAATAAACTACCAGTGGACCTGCGCTTGGAACCGGAGGAAGCTAGGTTCCGAGCAAAACTGAAAACATTCCTCTACTCTAAATAAGTGTCCGCTGTGCTTCTGTGCTCCCTGCTCGCTGCCTCTCCCTCTTTTAGCGCGCGGACACGCCGGTGTGCGTAACGCAGCGCTCTACAAATGTCCCAATAATAATAATAATAATAGGCCGTGCTACTACTAGCTCTTCTATTGGTTCTAGTCCCAGGTCTAAGCGTAAAGGGATGAGCGGGTAAGCCCAGAGAGTTTCTCATGAAGCCATGTTCGACCCTCATAAGGTTAGATATACTTTGGTGACCCCATAATTTGGCTCCATACACTGAAGCCGTTCTAGCCTGCAGTCTATAGATTTCAACGACCGGGGATGTGGGTTTGAAAACCGAAGTTCTTTGGACTTTACCATTGCCCCCGCTACTTGGGTTAGTCTAAGTGCGGCCTTTGCAGTCTGAGAGCCCCAGTCAAAGTTTTCCGTAAGGGTGATGCCGAGGTAAACAAACGTCCTAACTCTTTCCAATGGGATGCCATTCAGAAGAGGATTAGGACGGGTCTGCTTCGGAGGATTAAAGATCATGAACTTGGTCTTATCCAAGTTTATCTCCATTCCGCACGAAGCACAAAAGCCAGCAAAACAATCAAGGGTACGCTGGATGCCTGTAGATGTTCTAGACAACAGCAAAGTGTCATCTGCGAACATCAAAGCAGGCACACGCCCTGTAGCCAACCTTGGAGCGTCATTGTCTTTTACACCAAGTAAATGATCTA
This sequence comes from Lissotriton helveticus, assembly GCF_964261635.1. Classification (NCBI taxonomy): domain Eukaryota; kingdom Metazoa; phylum Chordata; class Amphibia; order Caudata; family Salamandridae; genus Lissotriton; species Lissotriton helveticus. The sequence goes on from NC_136057.1 coordinate 1,510,571,487, forward strand.
CCAAACCATTGATGTAAAGACAAAATAACGTGGGGGCCAGGACTCACCCCTGACGTACCCCCTTCAGCACGGGAAAGTGGGCCGATAAATCACCATGTCTACTGCACCTCACTTGGGCATAGTTGTTTGTGTGGAGTTTGATCAAGATATTCAATAGATAAGTCGGCAGACCCAACTCTCTCAAGACTCTCCACAGCTTATCCCTCGGTACAAGATCAAAAGCTGCTCGCAGGTCAGCAAAGATGAGGTAGAGGCTGCCACCCTCTAGTCTCACCGTTTTCCAGAATAAGACCTGGAGCCTGAATATTTGATCTATAGTGGAGATGCCCATTCTAAACCCGGCCTGGAATATAGTCAAAATCTCCTTATCATCTATCCACCCCTGAATTCTATCCAGAATTATCCTACCCATCAGTTTTTGTGTGATATAAATCAAACTGATGGGCCTATAATTAGATGAAATTAACGGACAACCTTTTTTGTGGATAGGGACAATCTCCGCTCCAAGCCAGGTATCTGGCGGGACATTCCCCTTCAAGAGTGCATTGAATAAGACTGCCAGGTACGGTGCCCAGATTTTAGGTTCAGACCGGTATAGATCCCCAGGCATCTTATTGAGCCCTGGGGCCTTGTTGGGAAGTAATTTAACTATCGCAGACTCTACCTCCTTAAGAGAAATGAGCTCTGGCCCATACATTTGATGTTCAAGCCCGGGGACCAGAGTGTCCAGACCCATCTCAACATCCAGGGGCCCGTGGGTTGATTTTTATCTCGGGGACCTAGGGTAGCCTGCAGGGGGGTCTCTACAGCTTCCCCCAACACAGAATCCAACAGTCCCTCCAGACTATGCTCATTAAATGATTCAGGGATCGGGGACAAGATGGTTTCATCAATAGGATTAGCATAAAGTGCTCCATAGTGAGCTTCCCAAGCCGCAGAGGCTATATTTGTCATGGGCGCTGGTACACCCTCACTTGCACCAGAGCTAACAATGGCCCAAAAAGCCTTGGAGTCCTTGCTGGAAAGTGCTACTCTAAGTTCTTCCCATCTATTCTCCTCCCAATTTTTTTTCCCCCTAGTGATGGCCTGTTTATACCCAAGTCGGCATTGCTTTATACCAACTCTATCCTTTGTTTTTATGGCCGTTAACAAGTCTGTTTTTGCTTTCCGACAGGAAGCATCATACCATGGATGTATTCTCGAGGGGGCAACATTGTTACTAACCAAAGGGTAAAACACACCATGAAGTTTAGCAACCAACTGCTTGTTAATTCCCAAAATTATATCCTGGGCGTCTAGGTCTAAATTACTTGCACCCAATTCCCCTATTTCTCTTAGCTGAGGTAATGCCAACTGATATATTTCAGCTAGTTTAGTCGGCGAACCCTGGAAGTAAGACCATTTGATTCTCCGCCTATTATTTGATAATAGGAGGGGCGGTGGTACAACAGTAAGCTCAGGGGCAGGGTTGGACAGCCCAAAACTTCCAGGTTTCAGCGTCAGAACCAACGCATTGTGGTCTCTGTCGTTCCTAGGAAGCACCCTAAAATCGATCATTATATAAACAATGATGGAAGTATGACCTGGTCTGTTAAAGGTAAATGACCCCGGTATATCTGGCGCCATTCTACCCTTACACGCCCGCAATGACGTTGTGAGTTTGGTATCAAAACACCTTGGAATCATACCTCCACACCAGGAACTGGTGTGGGAGGTATGAATCCACACTTCTGAAGCGAGCTTCGTGGGGTCACTGGACTTATCAGTGCCAGCCTTCTTGACCAGGACAGCACAAAATGGATGCTGCCGACCAGAGACACCTTTCCGCCCTCCTGCTGCTGAGCCAAGCTTGAGCACAGGGAGGTGTGACCACCTAATAACCAACAACAAAAGACCCTGTCCACAGGACGCTAAATGTGTCAGTTACTTGTATAATAGAACAGTCTGTACGTACTGATAACTATTATCTACCCCTACGTAATTTTATTTTCATGAGGGGACAATTCACTGCACCTCGCCCAAGTTTTCTTAAATTTGAAATACACAGCCAATCTTCCTTGACAGCTACACAGAACACCATATAAAAAATGTCTGACACCTCTAATCAGTACCGGACATCCACACCATCAGTGTTGGACCAAATTCTACTTAGAAAAAATGTGCGAGAAGCGAATGACACCTCACGGAAACACCACCAACCGGGTAACTGGTATGTAATCTCCAGACAGGCCCCTGTCTCATCATCGGTTGTCATCCGATTCTCAAAGAAAAAAGAGAAAGAGTGTCCAAAACAATAAACCAAACAGTGCAATAAACAGTGGAAGCAGAAAAGCATCTGCTAGTGACAAACAATTACATAAATAAGTGCATAAAACACAGCATCCAATTCTCTTCAATAACTTTATTCATAGAGAAATGAATGTCTGCTGTTGAAATAAAAAGGCTGGTAGCTATTCATGCATACCATTACCTATTGCCATTGCCGACATGTTTCACTGCCACAACAATTTTGGCAGATTTATCAGGGCTGCACTATATGCTGCCACTCCACTCTTGGACACTTGTTCTGTGTTAACTGTCAAGGAAACAGGCACATATATGAAGTTAAAAACGTACAAACACACCCTACTCTGCTGTATATATATAAACAATGTGTGAACGTTATTTACCCAGAAGCAGCCTGAATGCTCATACCGGCTGCCTGGGGATGAAATGGAATGCAGAAGTACTCCTAACGTGAGTCTCCACCTTCACTTAGCTTGTATCAATCTGGCGGTATAAAAACAGACGGTCATGCTGTCAGCAGTATTTCAGTGTTGTTAGCATCTTAATTGCAACATCCGTGGCCATCCCCTCTCTAATAGGAGACACAGTGTAGTGTACCATGGTATTCCCGCTACACTTCTATTTGTAATCGGAGCCCCACACACACACTCATGCTGCTGAATGGGCCCCCTATCCATACCGGTGATCAAAGGATTCTATTGCTTGGAACGTTTCTTAGGCGGTATAAGATGTAATCCCAAGCCGTAACCATTCACACGCGGTTTAACAGAGTGTCAACTTCATCGACTAACACACTGTCGCTACGTGTGCCCCATACGTACGGCATATTTTCAAAAAGGGTAACACTTTAAAAAAATAAACACAGACTCAACAACTATACTTCTCACCGTGAGGTCGTCCGACGAGCGCCTTGTCTCGTTCGTAACTGTCTCTGCTCAGATCTCATGGAGATATGCACCCGTAGTGTAAACACGCCCACGCCTTCCGATCACGTGTGTATCTGTCTCTACCACAGCGGCCCTCTTTGAACGGTGGTTCATGCATCAGAGATCTAGCCAATGCATTTGATTTCAATGCGCAACTACCCACATGCATTAGTGGTGTAATTGCTTAATTTTCCATTCTCACGTCCGCATAAAGGGGTTGCTTACAAGTGGTAGGGCGATCTATTAAATCCATTCAAAGTGCGATCACGTGATCCGGTATTGGAAATGGCGGCCATCTTAGACTGGTCAAAAGTAAAAATATTAAAAGTATTAAAGAAGGAGCTTCTCTAGACACTATACACATTATGGAACTACAAAAAATAGTGTAGCCTCCGACTAAAAAGTCTTATGTTTAATAGACAAGGTAAGTCCAATGTAGTATGGACATGGGAATGGTTTTATTCTTTTTCTTGCAATACCTGTTGTCCCTCAGAATAGGGCGTATACACCACCTCAAAGGACCCTTAATCGGTTTTCTGCACAAGCTCCCTTGTATGTCAGAGATTAAAGGGGATGCTGTGTATTTAATGATACCAAAGAGCAAAGGAAAAAGAGACACAGAGTGAACATGAATCAAGTCCAAGCAAGTCCCACTGTATGTGTCATAATACCCTGTAGAATGCTTCTACAAACTCATTACTGTGGGGGGACTGGAGGTGAAGAAAAAATGGGCAACTGCTGAGCCCATCCCATTACAGTTTTATTCTATTCCACTCTATAATTTCGTTGAGCCCCCATTGATCTGTCTTTTCACTGTAAATCCAACGGGCTTCTTTTGAGAGCAAAATGCTCTCCATGTTCTGCGGTGTCCCTTTTACCTTTTCCAAAACTGTCCAGGTAAAGGTATGTTTCTCATTAAAACAGTGTTGTACCAATTTTGTCGTTAATTTGCCTGCCCTTATAGTGCTTAAGTGCTCTTGCACTCTGACTTTGATTTTGCGTGATGTTAATCCTATGTATTGTAAACCACATTGGCACGTCAGTCTATACACCACATGGGTGGTGTTACAATTACTGAATTGATTGAGAAACCATTCTCTGCCTGATGTCAGCAACACACTGGTGGTCTTCTTAGTGAGTGGGCAGACAGAACAGGTACCGCAAGGGTAATGACCATTAGGGACCGTAGACACCGAGGCAATTCTTTCTACAGGTTCACGAGTATGTACAAGTTTGTCCTTGAGATTACACGCTCTTTTGAATGCGAATCTAGGTGGCGGCATTTGGAATTCATTGTTCGATAACAGGGACCAATGTTTTCGAATAGATTGTCTTATTTTGGTCGCCATCGGATCATATGTCATTACTACTGGAACACACTCCTCTCTTTGCCTAACAACTTTCTCCAGAAGGGCACTGCGTGGTGTATTGACAGCTCTTTTTTGGCTTGTTTCACAACTTTTTTGGGGTAGTTCCGATTCACCAATTTGTTGGTCAGTTCTTCTGATTGATCCAAAAAAGTGTTAGTCGAGGAGCAATTTCGCCTGTACCTCAAAAACTGCCCCACGGGCAGATTATCTCTCAAAGCCCTGGGGTGGAAGGAATCATAGGACAACAGAGAGTTCCTATCTGTGGGCTTCTGGTGTACACAGGTGTTAATCGTGTTGTCTCTGTATTCAATATCAAGGTCCAGATATACTGCCTTGTGTCTGTCATAGGTCCAGGTGAATTTCAAATTGGCATCTTGCTCATGGAGCCAGTTCAAAAATGTCAGTAGGTCCTCCTCCGTGCCTGACCAGATGCAGAGCACGTCATCTATATATCTCTTCCAGAGACGTAGATTGTTCTGGAAGGGGTTGTTATTAGGATAGATAACGTGCTCTTCAAACTGCCCAACGTAAATACAGGCCAGACTGGGAGCCATAGTGGCTCCCATTGAAGTCCCCCGAGATCTGGAGATAGAGCTGGTTCTTGTAGCTGAAATAATTTCTTGTGAGGGCCAATTCAATGCACTGAAGTACAAATGCCTGGGTAGTATCATAAACCCATTCCTGGTCACCCAGGGCACGGGCTGCTGCCACCAGCGCCGCGTCCTGGGGTTTGCAAGTGTACAAGGATTCAATGTCAATCGTGACAAAGAACTCTTCAGTAGGATCATATTGTATATCCTCCAAGACATTGAGGATATCGGTGGTGTCCTTAACAAAGAATTTCTGATTCACCACTGATTCTCTCAGAAAAAAGTCAGCATATTGGGAAAGCGGTTCTAGGACAGATTGGATCCCAGAAACAATGGGACGTCCAGGTGGTGGATGTGTAGTCTTATGCATTTTGGGAAGTATGTAAAAGGACGGAGTCCTGGCATTGGTATTAACCAGGAACTCCGCCTCTTTCACTGAAATCCATTTCTTTTCTTTTGCTATCCCTACCATCTCACTTATAGTTTTCAATAGGTCTTCCAAGGGATCACGGCTAAGTGGCTGGTAATTAGTCCTTACGCTCAAAAGGCGCATCACTTCAGCATCATAGTCAGCAGAATTCAGGAGGACAATCGCCCCGCCCTTATCTGCTGACTTAATCGTCAGGTTGTGATTATTTTGGAGGCTCTTAACCGCCTCCCAGTCGTACTTGGTCATATTCTTATATTCAAACTTTTTTTGTGTCTTCTCAATTCTTTCTATATCCTGCAAAACCAGCGATTCAAAAACTGCCACCTCTGGGCCAATAGAAGAGGATGGTGGACAAAAAGTGAAAGGTTTTCTCAAGTCAGTCCCAAACAGACAGGATTTAGTGTATTGGGCTGGGTGGGTGCACTCTGAGAGTGCCTGAAAGTCTGCACTTAAGCCACATGTGGTGTCCCTGTGCATAGTCCAGCTCAAACCAGTTCTGGGAGCCATTGGCTCCTGCTCTGATGTGAAACTTAACCAAGGACATGGGTGTAGCTACCCCTCTGTCCTGCCCCTCCTCTAGGAGGGTCCCCTGAATCTGTCCAACCCTCTTCCGTGGGTACAAAAGGGCTCACCTGGCTGTAAGACTTTAGATTTTGTGTGGACAAGATTCTACAAGAAGAAACCACTGATCTTCGACTGTCTAGACACCTTGGACTTCGCTGGACCTCAACTGGGCTCGACTTCGCCCCCCTTTCCATCTGAAGCTTAGTGTGTTCCTTTGCTCTATGCAGGCTCCATGCAGGACCTGTGGTGCACTTAAGACAACTGAAGAATCTCCCTTGGAGTGAAGGAGCCACTCCTTTACTTCGCAGGCACCTAAAGCGCAACTGACCGGTCTGCTGCTCCTGAGCTCCTGCAGACAATGAAGAGTTCAGCAACACAGGAGGTGGGTTCCTGGAAGTCCCTGAGGTTGATTTGTCTTCTCACCGAGTTTGAGGCCAAACTGCGTAACCCGAACCCCTAAGCACCGCGTCCATTTGGAAGTGCCTATACTTGTTGACAATTCCCGAGCTTGTGCATTGAACTCCGAGTAGTGCTGAATCTGAGCACTATTCGCACCAAAGAACTCTGGCCTCTTCTCACCGTGTGCTCTGTGGGCTGGTACTTTGCAATCTTGCTTCGGGGTCACCTTGCGACTCCTGGTCATTCGGCCTGTGAGTCCCTCTCAGGGTAATCTTGATTGTTCTTGGGCTTTCCTAGTTTCTCCAGATGTGCCCTGACTCCCCATTGCTTGGTGAGTACCCTGGACCTTGCTGGTCCACACTGTAACCTGTTTGACCTTCAAGCGTGGGTTGCTTTTGCCAAGGCTTGTTGGTGCTCCCGCCAGACACCGACCCCTCAGCACTCGACATCCTTTGTGGGACAGCACACCACCAGCTCCCGGTCATTCTCGATGTCTCCTGGTCCTCATGGCTGCAGAGTCAAACATGCCTTCTTTGCACCTGAAGCACCCGACATCGGTGGGCATTCATCTATCGAGCCCCTGGTGCTTTCAGGTTCCTTCCTTCCAGAAACCAGGCTTGTATTCCACCGCATCCTTTTCACCTTCACAGCAGCAGTACTTCTTCACAGCCTTCCATTGAGAGCAACAAGGGTTTATGATGCCACTTCAGACCTATGCACTCGGCTCCCCTGAGATAGGGAACTCTGGTACTATGGTATCCACGGGTGGGGTGACTCTTCAAACTCTTACGTTCCAAAAGGTTCGCTCAAAGTCCTCCTAGAAGGGTCCTTAAACTTTAAAAGTGTAACCATGACTTTTCCATAGAATTGTACGGAGCCCGCTGTCGTGTTCTTACACTGCACCCGGCCTCTGTGGGGTCCTGTCTATTCACCTTGGGTGGTTCCTTGGGGTCCCAGCGAATCTACATGCTCCAGAACTTGTTTTGATCTCAGTTGTGACTGTTATACCACTATTTTAGTATATGGTTTGGTCTCCCCCTGGAGCCCACTGTGTATTGTCCTACTTACAACGGTTCTATTGACGTTTTATTGTGTGCTTTGTATTCTATCCTCGTGTAGAGGATAGTGGAGAGAGTTATATTAATAAATATATATTTTTATATAACTACTGTGTGGTTCTCCTTCATTTAGTCATTCAGGAGGTGACATTCTGGTAAAAAAAGCTGCTTTACATTCCTTCAAGATTAAGCCTGAAGGCTGCTCTCCATAGCAACCACTAGGATAGCTTTCATAAAGGTTATCTTCGACCTCATACTTCATAAGGGTCATGTGGATTGGTACAAGGTGCCCACTTTAACTAGTGGACAGCATATACCAAGCCACCTTCCCACATAATTGAACATTATTACTGCGCACGTTGAAATCAGTGAGTTACATGTCAGCAAGTAAATATCTCATTAGTAATATGTAAAATCGAACAATAAACTTCATTATGTATAACACAATTACAACGTTACTTTCTCCAGGTTGCACAAAATGTCTCTATGACTTCACTTTCCATGTTATTACATTACAAATTTTAATAACCAAATGTTAACACAATAAGAGAATATATGTAGGTGCCAACTGCTTGTGATTATAATGCACCCCTACATATTGGAGAGCACCATCACTTTTCTGGTCCCATCAGTAACTCCTCCATTCTAAGTGCTCAAGGAAGTGCTGCAGCTGTGTCTCTGCTCCCAGTGGTAATTCCTCATTCTATGTCCTCTAGACAGTGCTGCAGCAGTGTCACTGTTTACCTTTGAAATTCCTCATTCTTATTCCTCTAGACAGTTCTGTATCTGTTTCTCTGGTCCCAGTGACAATTCCTCATTCTAAGTCCTCTAGATAGTGCTGCAGCTACTACTGAGCTCCCAGTGGCAATTCCTCATTCTATGTCCTCTAGACAGTGTTGCCAGCTACTTCTCTGCTCACATCAGTAACTCCCCACTCTAAATCCTCTAGGCAGTGCTGCTAGCAGCTTTCTCTGGTCGCATCAGTAACTCCTCCATTACAAGTGCTCTAGGCAGTGATGCGACTGTGTCCATGTTCCCTATGGTAATTCCTCATTCTAAGTCCTCTAGGCAGTGCTGAAAGATGCTTCTCTGATACCATCATTAACTCCTCCATTCTAAGTGCTCAGGGCAGTGCTGCAGCTGTGTCTCTGTTTACATTGATAATTCCTCATTCTTAGGCCCCAAGACAGTGCTGTCAGCTCCTTCACTGCTCCCATCAGTACCTCACCCATTCTAAGTCCTCTAAAAAGTGCTGCTAGATGTTTCTCATATCTCATCAGTAATTCATCATTCTCAGTAATCTAGGTAGTGCTGCAGCTACTTCTCTGGTCCTGCCGGAATCTCTAACTCCTCTAGAAAGTGCTGCTGGCTGCTTGTGTGGTTCTGTCAGTAATTCCTCCTTCTAAGCCCTCTAGACAATACAGCTAGCTGCTTATCTGGTACAGACAGTAATTCCTCCATTCTAAGTCCTCTAGGCAGTGCTGCGTCTCTGTTCTCAGTGGTACATCCCCATTCAGAATCCTATAGAAAGTACTGCATCTGTGTCTCTGGTCCCAGTGGCAATTCCTCATTCTTAGTTCTATAGACTGTGCTGCAGCTGCTTCTCTGGTCTCATTGGTAATTCCTTCTTTCTAAGTCCTCTAGGCAGTGCTGCTAGCTGCATCTCTGTTCCTAGTAGTGATTCCTCATTCTTAGTCCTCTAGACAGTGCGGCATCTACTTCTCTGGTCCGAGTGACAATTCCTCATTCTAAATCCCCTAGACAGTTCTGCAGCTGCTTCTGAGCTCCCAGTGGTAATTCCTCATTCTAAGTCCACTAGACAGTGCTGCAGCTGTATCTCTGGTCACAGTGGTACTTCCCCATCCTCAGTCCTCTAATCAGAGCTCCTGGCTGCTTCTCTGGTCCCATTAGTAACACGTCCATTCTAAATCCTCTTGGCAGTGCTGCTAGCTGCTTCTCTGGTCCTGTCGGTATTTCCTCATTCTAATTCCTCTAGACAGTACTTCAGCTGCTTCTCTGGTTCAATCAGTAACTCTGCCATTCTGAGTCTTCTAGGCCGTACTGCAGCTATGTCCCTGTTCATAGTGGTAATTTCTCATTCTAAGTCCTCTAGGCAGTGTAGCAGCTGTTCCTCTGCTCCCATCATTAATTCGCACATTAAACGTCTGCTAGGCAGTGCTGCAGCTGTGTCTCTATTCCCAGTGGTAATTCCTCATTCTTAGTACTCTGGGCAGTACTACTGGCTTCTTCTCTGGTGCGATTGATAATTCCCCATTCTAAGTCCTCCAAGCAGTGCTGCAGCTGTGTCTCTGTTCCCGATGGAAATTCCTCATTCTAAGTCCTCTAAGCAGTGCTGCTCGCTGCTTCTATGGTCCCGTCAGTAATTCCTCATTCTAAATCCTTTAAGGAGTGCTGAAGCTGTGTCTCTGTTCCCAGTGGTAATTCCTCATTGTGTATGTCCTTTCAGCAGTAGTGCAGTTGTGTCTTTTTATCATTCGTAATCCCTCATACTCAGTCCTCCATGCAGTGCTGCAGCTGTGTCTCTGGTCACAGTGGTAATTTCTCATTTTTAGTCGTCTAGGCAGTGCTGCTAGCTGTTTCTCTGGTCCCGTTAGTAAAACGCGCATTCTGAGCCCTCTAGGCAGTGCTGCAGCTGTGTCTCTGTTCCCAGTGGTAATTCCTCATTCTTAGTTCTCGAGACAGTGCTTCTAGCTGTTTCTCTGTTCACATCGGTATTTTCTAATTTTATGTTCTCTAGAAAGTGCTCGAGCTGCTACCCTTGTCCCAGTGATAATTCCTCGTTTTAAGTCCACTAGGCAGTCCAGCAGCTGTGTCTCTGTTCCCAGTGGCAATTCCTCATTCTTAGTAATCCAGATACTGCTGATAGCTGCTTCTCTGGTTCCATCAGTAACTCCTGATTCTAAGTCCTCTAGGCAGTGTTGCAGCTGTGTCTCTATTCACAGTAGTAATTCCTCATTCTTACTCATCTAGGCAGTGCGGCTAGCGGCTTTTCTGGTCCCATCAGTATCTCCTCCATTCTAAGAGCTCAAGGTAGTGCTGCAGCTGTGTCTCTGTTCCCAGTGGTAATTCCTCATTATTTGTCCTTTAGACAGTGCTGCAGCTGTGTTTCTGATTACATTGTTAATTCCTCACACTTAGTCCGCTAGACAGGGCTGCTAGCTGCTTCTCTGGTCCCTCAGTAACTCCCCCATTCTAAGACCTCTTGGCAGTGCTGCTAGCGGTTACTCTCTTCCCTTCTGTATTACCTCATTCAAAGTCCTCTAGACAGTGCTGCTGGCTACTTCTCGGATCTCGTCCATAAATCCCCAATCTAAGTCATCTAAGGCCAGTCTAAGGCTTCTCTGGTCCTGGGGGTAACTCCACTTTCTAGCTCCCCTACACTGTGCCGCCAGCTACTTCTTTGGCCCTGTCAGTAATTCCTCATGCTAAACCCTCTAGACAGTGCTGCTAGCTGCTTATGTGGTACCGTTGGTAACTCCTCCATTCTAAGTCCTCTAAGCAGTGCTGTGTCTCTGTTCCCAGTGGTAATTCCCCATTCTAAATCCAATGGCTGGAACTGCAGCTGCTCTCTGTTCCCAGTGGTAATTCATCATTCTTGGTTCTATAGACTGTGCTGCTAGCTGCTTATCTGTTCACATTGGTAATTCATCATTCTAAGTCCTCAAGACAGTGCTCCAGCTGCTTCCCTGGTCCCAGTGGTGACTCTTAATTTTAAGTCCACTTGGCAGCCTCTGTTCCCAGCGGTCATTCCTCATTGTATGTCCTCCAGACAGTGCTGCAGCTGTGTTTTTGTTTACATTGGTAATTCCTCATTCTTGGACTACTAGACAGTGCTGCCAACTGCCTCTCTCGTCCCGTCAGTAACTCCCCATTGTAAGTCCTCTTGGAAGTGCTGCTAGCTATTACTCTGGTCCCATCGGTAATTCCTCATTCTAAGTCCTCTAGACAGCGCTGCTAGCTACTTGTCTGGCCTCTATGGTAATTCCCCAATCTAAGTCCTCTAGGCAGTGATGCAGCTGCTTCTCTGGTCCTGAAGGTAACTCCCCTTTCTAGCTCGCCTAGACTCTGCTGACAGCTATGTCTTTGATCCTGTCAGTAATTCCTCACTCTAAGCCCTCTAGACAGTGCTGCTAGCTGCTTCTCTGGTACCATCTGTAACTCCTCCATTCTAAGTCCTCTAGGCAGTGCTATAGCTCTGTTACCTGTGGTAATTCTCTATTCTCAGTCCTCTAGGCAGTGCTGCAAGTGTGTCTCTGTTCCCAGTAGGATTTCCATATTCTTAGTCCTCTACACAGTGCTGCAGCTGCTTCTCTAGTACCACCAGTAACTCCTTCTATGTAAGTACTCTGGCCAGTGCTGTTAGCTGCTTCTCTGGTCCTAGTGGCAATTCATCATTCTAAGTCCTCTATACAGTGGTGCTACCTGCCATTCTGGTCCTGTCAGTAATTCCTCATTCTAAGGCTTCCAGACAGTGCTGCTAGCTGCTACTCTTTCCCCATCAGTAGTTCATCATTCTAAGTCCTCTAGACAGTGCTGCTACCTGCTTGTGTGGTCTCATTGGTAATTCTTCATTCTAAGTCCTCTAGACAGTGTTGCAGTTGCTTCTCTGGTCCCCTCGCTAATTCCCGCATTGTACATCCTCTAGGCAGTGCTGCACCTTTGCCTCTGTTCCCAGTGGTAAGTCCTCATTGTAAGTCCTCTAGACAGTGCTTCTAGCTGCTTCTCTAGTGCCATCAGGTACTCACGCATACTATGTTGTCTAGGCAATGCTGCAGCTGTTTCTCTGCTCTCAGTGGTAATTCCTCATTCTTTGTCCTCTACACAGTGCTGCTTGCTGCTTCTCTGGATTCCATCAGTAACCACCACATTCTAAGTCTTCTAGGCAGAGGTGCAGCTGCTTCTACGGTCACAGTGGTAATTCCTCATTCTTAGTAATCTATGCAGTGCTACTCGATGCTTCTCTCGCCCAATCAGTAATTCCTCAATCTAAGTCCTCTAGATAGTGCTATTATCTGCTTCGAAGATTCCAAGTGGCAATTTCTGATTCTAAGTCTTTCAAACAGTGTGGCAGCTGCGTCTCCGCTCCCAGTAGTAATTCCTCATTCTTAGTCCTCTAAACAGTGCTGCTAGCCACTTCTCTGGTCACGTCTGTAACTCTCACATTCTAATCCCTCTATGAAGTGCTGCAGCTGTGTCTCTGGTCTCAGTGGTAATTCTTCAGTCTTAGTCCTCTAGGCAGTGCTACTAGCTGCTTCTCTTGTCCTGTAAGTAACACATCCATTCTAAATGCTCTAGGCAGTGCTGCAGCTGTGTCTCTATTCCCAGTGGTAATAGCTCAATCTCAGTCCTCTAGACAGTGCTGCATCTCTGGTCTCATTGGTAATTCCTCATTCTAAGTCCTCTAGACAGTGTTCCAGCTGCTTCCCTGGTCCCACTGGTAATTCCTCAATCTAAGTCCTCTAGGCAGTGCCACAGTTGTGTCTCTGTTCCCAGTGACAATTCCTCATTCTAAGTCTTCTACACAGTGTTGCTAACTGCTCCTCTGCTCCCATCAGTAACTCCCCCTCATTGTAAGTCCTCTAGGCAAAGCTGCACCTGCATCTCTACTCCCAATGGTAATTCCTCATTCTTAGATCTTTAGACTGTGCTGGTAGCTGCTTCTCTGGTCCCTTCAGTAAATTCTAAATTCTCCAGGCAGTGCTGCAGCTTTGTCTCTGTTCTAAGTGGTAATTCCTCATTCTTAGTCCTCCAGACAGTGCTGCTAGCTGCTTCTCTAGTCCTGTCAGTAACTCTCCCATTTTAAGTCCTCTTGGCACTGCAGCAGCTATGTCTCTATTCATAGTGGCAATAACTCATTCTTAGTCCTCTAGGCAATGCTGCTTGCTGCTTCTCTGGTACCATCAGTAACTACTCCATTCTAAGTGCTCAAGGCAGTGCTGCAGCTGTGCCTCTGTTCCAAGAAGTAATTCCTCATTCTATGTCTTCTAGATAGCCTCAACTGTGTCTCTGTTTACATTGATAATTCCTCAATCTTAGCATCCTAGACAGTGCGCCAACTGCTTCTCTGATCCTGTCAGTAACTCCCCGGTTCTAAGTCTTCTTGGCAGTGCTGCTAGCTGTTCCTCTGGTCCCCTCCGTAATATCCCATTCTAAGTCCTCTAGATAGTGCTGCTAGCTACTTTCACGGTTGTTGGTAATTGCTCGCTCTTGGTCCTCTGGACAGTGCTACATCTATTTCTCTGGTCCTAATGATAATTCCTCATTCTAAGTCTCCTAGACAATGCTGCAGCTTCTTCTTTGGTCCCAGTTGCAATTCCTCATTCTAAGTCCTTTAGACAGTGCTGCTAGCTGCTACTCTGTTCCTGTTGGTAATTCCTCATTCTAAGTCTTCCTGACAATGCTGTTAGCTACCACTCTGGTCCCAAAGGAAATTCCTCTTTTTAAGACTTCCAGAAAAAGTGCTGCCAACTGCTGCTCTGTCCCCGTCGGTATTCCTCATTCTAAATCCTCTAGACAGGGCTGCTAGCTGCTTCTCTGGTCTCATTGGTAATTCCTCATTCCACGTCCTCTAGACAGTGTTCCAGCTGCTTCTCGGGTACCGTCTGTTGGATCTTCAAATGAAACTCCTCAGAATCAGAATGATGCACAAAGAGGTCCAACTCCTGTTAGCCCCAACTCTGAGAATAACCTAATTGAGAGTGAAGTGAGAGCAGGCGAGGGAAAAGGGTATTGGGAAGAGGAACAGCAGGGATTTTAAATCTGCAAAGAACAAGAAAACACACATTAACTCTGTGTATAAGTACCACTCTCAGGTATGTCTCGCTTATACATAAAATATACATTAAAAAAAGGCAGACTTAACTTCCAGGAACTCCACAACATATGTCAAGACCTTAAGTAACTTATTGCCTGCTGAAGCGCAAAAACAGAAAGAATCAAATCCATCCTTTCCGGCAGATACCCGCAATCCACCTATAATGATAGACATACGATTAACCTATAATCATACATACCCCACACAACATAAAACAGAGCAAAGAGATGTGGAACACATCATTTGTCAAGGTAAGTCTTGTAAGGAAACTTCTTGTGAACATAAGATAATCCTTGTTAAATATTAGTCTCGTAGCTCTCCCCTAATCTTCGTGTTCACTGTGAACGCTAATCCAGTAGCAGGTAGACTCCCATGAGAGGTCAGATCAAAAGTGAGAAACAAACATATAAATGGGTTGAAGGAAAATAGAAACCCAAAAGAAAACAAAGGGTGCCGTGTGAACAAATGCTTCCTACCTGGAAGTTTGTTTCCCTCACCACAATTCTTGGTAAGTAATAGCCCCCTTGCATCTGAGTGGTTTGCTCAGAGGGACATCACATCTCTCCGTGGTCGTGACACAGATCTCAAAGTATGAAGAGCTTCCTGCTCTTCTAAATTGCCACACCACTTTCATTTCCGAGTCTTCTGTGCAGGGAACAAAGCGGAACCATATCCAAAACAAGCATTGGCATAGCCAATAGGTCTCGCATTTGGGACCTTATAAGTGCTTAGCCATGCAACAGTTGGTGTTGTTGCACCAAGGATATTCTGCTGCATAACTAAATACGTATAGGGTCCAAAAAGCGAGACCTATTGGTTATGCCAATGCTTGTTTGTTTTTTGTTGCTGTTTTGTTTAAGTTGCCAGATATACAGTAGTTGGACATGGTTTTTGTTAACAGTTCTTTGCATCAAATGAACTTGTTTTCATTGCTCTGAATGCTGTTTCCATTCTGGTTGTAGGAAGCAGTCATTCCCAGGTGTGTGGGGGCTGCCCATGCGCCGAATTTTGAAAATGAGAAAAAGCCTGGTGCAGGCGCAGTTTACAAGTGTGGAGTGAGTGAGCCCCAGACAGCATGACTCCCTCACACAGGAGTTCATGCACTGCACCTGCATTCTCAGCATGGTTTAAGGAAACTCTACCCACTCCCTCCCAGGCATCGAACGCATATTTACCAAGAAACTCTGAGAAGAGCCTGCCTGCTGCACTGACGGCTGGTGGTGTGTGTGCCTGGTGAAAGTGTACACTGACGGCTGGTGGTGTGTGTGCCTGGTGAAAGTGTGCACCGACGACTGGTGGTGTGTGCCTGGTGGAAGCGTGCACCGACGGCTGGTAGTGTGTGTGCCTGGTGGAAGCGTGCACCGACGGCTGACGGTGTGTTGGTGTGTGTGCCTGGTGAAAGCGTGCACTGACGGCTGGTGGTGTGTGTGCCTGGTGGAAGCGTGCACTGACGGCTGGTGGTGTGTGTGCCTGGTGGAAGCGTGCACTGACGGCTGGTGGTGTGTGTGCCTGGTGGAAGCGTGCACTGACGGCTGGTGGTGTGTGTCCCTGGTGGAAGCGTGCACTGACAGCTGGTGATGTGTGTGCCTGTTGGAAAAGCCTGCACTCATGGCTGGTGGTGTGTGTGCCTGGTGGAAGCGTGCACTGACAGCTGGAGGTGTGTGTGCCTGGTGGAAGCCTGCACCGACAGCTGGTGGTGTGTGTGCCTGGTAGGGAAGCATGCACTGATGCCTGGTGGTGTGTGGGCCTGGTGTGGAAGCCTGCACTGACGGCTGGTGGTGTGTGTGCCTGGTAGAAAAGCATGCACTGACAGCTGGTGGTGTGTGTGCCTGGTGGAAAAATGTGCACTGACGGCTGGTGGTGTGTGTGCCTGGTGGAAGTGTGCACTGACGGCTGGTGCTGTGTGGGCCTTGTGGAAGCGTGCACAGACGGCTGGTGGTGTGTGTGTCTGGTGGAAGTGTGCCTGGTAGAAGCATGCACTGATGGCTGGTGGTGTGTATGCCTGGTGGAAGTGTGCCTGGTAGAAGCGTGCACTGACGGCTGGTGGTGTGTGTGCCTGGTGGAAGCGTGCACTGACGGCTGGTGGTGTGTGTGCCTGGTGAAAGCGTGCACTAATGACTGAAAGTGTGTGTGCCTGGTGGAAGGAGGGGGAGAAGGGAGGGGGGAGTGCGAGCAGAGGAGCATGATTTACAGCAATAGAAACACAAATGAAACTGACGAAGAGGGAGGGGAGAAGGGAGGGGGGAGTGCGAGCAGAGGAGCCTGATTACAGCAATAAAAACACAGATGGCAGCTGTGCACGTGCACATGCTCGTGAACGCAAGCTGGAGGACAGCAAAAGCCTCTGGTGGCACTTTTAAAAGCCACTTACTAAATGTCTCAAAGGGTAGGCTGACAAAATATCGAAAATAAAATATCGATATGCAATAATATCGATGTTTTAATATCGATGGTATAGTATATCGATGTGCCATAATATCGACAGACAGAATATCGAGATTAAGGTATGTATGTTAGTAATATTGAAATTTTGTTGTTTAGTGTTATGTATTTTATTTTGTTGTTTATATGTTTGCTAAATATGTTTAGAAATGTATGTTTGAAAATTAGTAATTTTGTTAACATTTTGCGTTTTAGTATTAGAGCGGGTTGTGGGTTTATAGGGGAATAGGGTGGGAAGTAATTTAATAATAATTAATTAATTAATATATGTTTGTAAATATTTTTTATTATTAATTAATTGGTAATTAATTAATATTAATTAGTTAATTAATTAATATAATTTTGGACATATTTTTAATTAATAATTAATTGGTAATTAATTAATATTAATTAGTCAATTAAATTAATTATAGCTAATGTGCTAATATATTTACTTTAGTGTTATTGTTAATTAATAATTAATTGGTAATTAAATAATGTTAATTAATTTTGGGTAAAGGAGTATTTTTAGGGTTCAGGGTCAGTTTTCAGTTTTTGGGTAAAGGGGTATTTTTAGGGTTCAGGGTCAGTTTTCAGTTCTTGGGTAAAAGGGTATTTTTAGGGTTCAGGGTCAGTTTTCAGTTCTTGGGAAAAGGGGTATTTTTAGGGTTCAGGGTCAGTTTTCAGTTCTTGGGTAAAGGGGTATTTTTTGGGTTCAGGGTCAGTTTTCAGTTCTTGGGTAAAGGGGTATTTTTTGGGTTCAGGGTCAGTTTTCAGTTCTTGGGTAAAGGGGTATTTTTAGGGTTCAGGGTCAGTTTTCAGTTCTTGGGTAAAAGGGTATTTTTAGGGTTCAGGGTCAGTTTTCAGTTCTTGGGTAAAGGGGTATTTTTAGGGTTCAGGGTCAGTTTTCAGTTCTTGGGTAAAGGGGTATTTTTAGGGTTCAGGGTCAGTTTTCAGTTTTTGGGTAAAGGGGTATTTTTAGGGTTCAAGGTCAGTTTTGGGTTTTTGGGGTACAGGGGTATTTTTAGGGTTCAGGGTCAGTTTTCAGTTCTTGGGTAAAGGGGTATTTTTTGGGTTCAGGATCAGTTTTCAGTTTTTGGGTAAAGGGGTATTTTTAGGGTTCAGGGTCAGTTTTCAGTTCTTGGGTAAAGGGGTATTTTTTGGGTTCAGGGTCAGTTTTCAGTTCTTGGGTAAAGGGGTATTTTTAGGGTTCAGGGTCAGTTTTCAGTTCTTGGGTAAAAGGGTATTTTTAGGGTTCAGGGTCAGTTTTCAGTTTTTGGTTAAAGGGGTATTTTTAGGGTTCAGGGTCAGTTTTGGGTTTTTGGGTACAGGGGTATTTTTAGGGTTCAGGGTCAGTTTTGGGTTTTTGGGGTACATGCGTACAGGGTAAAAATAAAATAATTTTAAATTTATTTTAAATCAATTAAATGAAATCAAAAAAAACATTACATTAAATTATTAAGTTTTTAATTTATTTTAAATGTATATGTATTACTTTTAATTTTTAAATTATGTTATAATGTTTTTATTTAATATTTGTTAAATTATGTTTTTTAAAATTATTTTTACATTATTATTAATACATTTAAAAAAACGATATTTTTTAAATTTCGATATTTTTGTACTACGATATTATTTTTTCGATATTTTTGTACTTACCATTATGTAGATATAATGTCGATATTTTTGACTTCGATATTTTTGTCTCGATATTTTTGTAGGTCGATTTTCTGTCTCTCGATATTTTGTCAGACATTCGTCTCAAAGAGGTAGCATGTGCTGTCTCGGGCAAGACCTAAACAGAGAGTAGCCCGCTGAGGCTGTCTCTTCAGTAATAAAAGCCCTCCGGGGTTCCGGTGTTCCATCATGTGGAAATCACTCTGCCTCGGGAGAGCGGTTTACTCCTCTCTCATTTTCCCTTCCCACCTCAGGAAAGACAGGAACCAACGAACAGGGCAAAGACGCTCTTTCCCTCGTGGTACGGTGGAGTTTCAGGTGCAATCCTAATCATGGAACAACAGGATGCGAACAATGAATCGGGTTTCAAATTATGCATGGAAATCCTTGAGCGTCGTCAGCTTTTGTCCCATGAGCCTCCAGCAGATGGCCCCATGGGATTTGTAGTTTTCTTGCATTACATCGTGTTAGGAAGGCGCTGGAGCCCGCGGTTCCTGACAGTATGCCCTTCTTCTCAGTGCCTCTTAGACACAGGCGTGTCCGGGTGGCCGAGATAGAAAGCTCGCACCATTGATGGAGCGTCGATGTTAGACATGGGCTCCCAGGAATCATCTTCCAATGCATATCCCTTCCATGACACCGAGTACAACAGAGTACCCCTCAAGGTACTTAGAATCCAGAATGCACCTCACCTCATACACCAAGTGTCCGTCCCTCAGGATTGGCGGGGTTGCCAAACACCAACCACTTCTGGTAGGTTTCAATAAACTGCAAATGAACACAGGATGTATCCTAAGGTGTATAGGTAGACGCAATTTGTAGGCAACAGGGTTGTTTTGTTTGAGCACTGTAAAGGGGCCAATATATCTCGAATAGAATACACTACGTGCCCTGAACCGAATATTCCTAGTGGCTTATAGAGAGGACCTTACACATGATGTCAATCAGCCCATTTATGATATTGCTGCTTGGCATGATTTAAATGGATTTGGATTTTCTTCTGCACACATTGGATTTTTTTTATTCTTGTTGGAACCTCTGGCTGATTGACAATCTCCTCAGGTATAGTTATTTGTAGAATCTTTGCATAGGATCTGTGGTTTGCAAGAAACGGTGATACTCCTATAGCGCTGTGCCATGAGTTATTGTAGGCAAGTTCAGCAAGCCACAACGAAGAAACCCACGATTACTTGGCTCCGTTGCAATAACAACACAGATGTTTTTTTTGGGTCTGGTGCAGTCTTTCCGTCTATCCACCAGTCTGTGGTTGAAAGCTGGTGGATAATGCAGAAGAGATTTGCAAGACCTTACACCACATTTGCAAGAAATGAGCTACTAATTGAGGGTCCTTATCAGAAACGATAACCCTCAGAAGACCATGTAGATTCAGTAAGTTCTCAAGTAACAATGGGGCTGTCTGCCCCGCTGTGGGGAGGTTGAAGCATGGTATGAAATGCCCCATTTTTGTAAGGCTATCGATGACCACTAGTATGGCGGAGTACCCCTTTTCTTTCGGTAACCCTGAAACAAAGTCCATACTTATATTTTGCCAGGGTTGAATCAGAGTGGGCATAGGAATTAGCTTTCCCCTTGCTTTGGAATGATCTCCCTTGGCCCTGGCACAGACCTCACATCGTGCTATCCATGTTTTCACGTCAGTAGATAAGTTATCCCACCAAAAGGAACGTTGCAACAACTGTATGGTTTTCAACCTTCTGGAATGTCCAGCGATAGCAGACGTATGTCACCATTCAAATGCCTTTTGTTGAATGCCTGTGGATTGCAAGTACAACTTGCAGTTCATGAAAAGTAACCCTTGTCTGAGGCTATTGCTTATGTGAATCAACCCACTGGTGCTTCTTTACTTCATCTAAGAAATTTTCATCCTTTACCACGCATAATAGCCTTGAAGGATTAATGATGGCTCGTTGACCACTTCCTTTGGTTTGCTGCTTGTACCTTGTCGAGACAATGCGTCAGCTTTCCGATTTTCTATACCTGGTCGGAAGGTGATGATGAAGTCATACTCTCAGGGAGAGGTGTGGCGCCGCGGCCAGGGCGACTGACGCTGGAATCTGGGGACCACGGTTCGATCCCCGGCTCCGGCGGCAGGTTAGCCCAGCACCATGTGACTCTGGGCAATAGCTCGCTTAATCTTCCCGACGGCGCCCAGCGCCTAGAGACCCTTACGGGTGGTTGTGCGCTTTACAAATGTGGACTTTATACTCAGCAAAGAACAACATCCATCTCATCTGCCTCTGTGTCAGTTGTCCCGCTGTTTCCAAGTACTGAGATTTCTGTGGTTGGTATATACCCTGACTTGGTGATGTGCCCTCACAGGAAATGTCTCCATTCTTGAAAGGCTATTTAGATGGTCAACAGTTCTTTCTCTGATATGGTGTAATTTATCTCAGCAGGATTTGACTTCCTCGACATGTAAACTACGGGGTGTAACTGTCCTGTTTGTTTATCTCTTTGGGACAAAACCGCCCTTACTGCTGCATCTGATGCATCTGCCTCTACTATAATAGGTAGTTCAGTTTGAGGATGTTTGAGAACAGGAGCTGTGGTGAAAGACGTCTTTAGAAACGTGAAAGCCTCCATGGCATTGTTAGTCCACAGAAAGAGTTCACTTTTTCTCAAGAGTCTCATGATAGGAGTAGATCCAGGTGCATGTCCCCCACAATACCGCTAGCTAGAGAGAAGGTCTAATGAACTCAATGTCTAGATAATGGTCCAGGTATTCTCTGAAATGTCTTGTTTCAGGTTCAGACAAGGCATACACCCCACAGGAGGGTAATGTGGCCCCGACTATTAAGTCAATCTGACAGTTATAGTCTCAGTGTGGAAGAAGTGTTTCTGCTTTGACTTCACTGAATACATCCTCAAACAGTTTATACGCCAACAACAGTGCTACCTCTTTTTCAGCTGCTGTAGCAATGAACCATGGATGGGATAACGCTAATGCCTGTATGGGAATGGCCAATAAACAGGGAAGGGACTTTCCATTCTTTTTTGTATTTGATAAATGAGTGGGAGGCATCCCTATCCTGTCTTCTTTTAGTTCCAGAACCAAAACCACCACCTTTTTGTTTACGTGAGGGTGCAGTGCTTTTGGTTTTGAAGGGCATTCTCTCACAAAGTGACCCTTTCTTCCACAATACATACATTGCCCATTAACTCGTCTGGCTTCTCTTTCCTCCTTAGAAAAAGGAGACCTAATAGCACCCACTTCCATAGCCTCTATACGAGTTTCAGGAGGTAAGAAAGGTTTTCTATAGCCTTTATCAGATTAAACGTATGTCCTGTCATATTTGTGTTTATCCCCTGCTCTTTCGGTTAATCTTTGATCTAATCGCAACATAAGATTCATCGAATCAATACAGGTAGTGGGTTGGGGCTCTATCTGGGCCAATATGTCTTTCATTTCTTCTCTAATCCCTTGGTTGTATAAAGGCATTCTTTTTTCCTCTGGCCGAGCAGTCTCCACCACTAATCGATTGAAAGAGGTTAAGTATATTACCAAATCTTTCTTTCCCTGCTTAAGTTCCAAAAGCTCCTTATCTACGCTGAAGGTGGTAGCTCTCCTATCAAAACCCTTTCGAACTCCCGCCAACAGGCGTTCCAATCAGACAATACCGGATTGTCATTCTTTACTAATGGTACTGCCCAATTGGCCGCATCTCCCGCAAGATAGGAAATAGCAAAGGCAACCTTGGAGCGATTTTTAGGGAAAGAAGCCGGTTTACAGGAGAAATATAACATGACTTGGGTCAAGAACACGTGTATCCTATGCGGGTCCCCAGAATCCCTTTCAAGCGTAGCTAGCGGTATGGGGGGGGGGACATGCACCTGTATCTCAGACGCTAAGGACGTAAGGTCAAAGGATTTCTGGTCTGTCTATCTAGTCTCTCCTTAAGGCCAGCGGTTTCTGTTTTAGAAGCTATAAAACTGTCAGTAATTCATCAATCTGAACCCTCCAGACAGAAGTGCTGCTAGCTGCTTCTGTGGTCCGTCAGTGACTTCCGTTGTAAATTACCACGTTATAGGTCCTCTAAGCAGTGCTGCAGTTATGTCTCTGTTCCCAGTGGTCATTCTTCATTCTTAGCCCTCCGTCAGTGCTGCTAGCTGCTTTTCTGATCCCATCAGTGACTCCCAACCCATTCTCAGTCCTCTAGGAAGTTGTCAGAACTCCTCAAATGGTAAAACCCATAATTGGTGCCTTAATGTGGAAAAAGCATGGCCAAAATGGAAAGAACAGCCACAGAGTAATTTTTGGTGGAGACTAATTCGATCCAGTAACTCTAACATGTTACTAGTGGCGGTCTAGTTTATTATTCAATCACAGGTGTTTCCAATGGGGATGTGAAGCTCGCGCTCACAATCTAATGCGCACTTCACTGAGGAAGAATTCGGAGTTAGCTGCAAGGAAAATATCGCGTCCAGTTTTAGTTTAAAAGAATACCTTCGTCGGGCATTCGTCCGGTTTATGCGTCGTAGCAGCGTCGGAGTAGGTAGTACAGTGATTTCTTGAAGTCCGTGGTGAGGAAATTCCCCGCACCGTCATAAAACATCGACATCTCTTCATTCCTGGAAACAGAGTCGCGGAGTCCAGCGCCTGCTGTCAGCAATAGAAGAGAAGACAGAGTTAAGTGATAATTCAAACAACTGCTGTAATAAACAAACTCAAATATTGATTTATGTATAATTAAAAACTTACCTGAATTAGAGTTATCATAATCCTGGAAGGAAAATACAAGAAAAAATAAAGAATTAATAAACATTAAGCATTAGTGTTTAAGGAAAAGACAGAAATAAAGATATACTTACTGAAGGCCAGAGTACGAATTTACCTGTAAGGAAAGATACAAGAAAACAAATGGTGAGCATTAGACAGTACCTATACTGGGAAGACTAGCACCACTTATGGAATAACGAAGAAAGAATAATTAGAAGAAATAAGAGTACCATAAGAAGTATGTGAGGAAAAGCTTAAAACATAGAAGAAAGGAGAAAGGTTAGACACAGTACTGAAGAGAATTGTGTGCTTTTAGGTGTTTCACATGGTACAGAAGATAACAGACAACCGAAGAAGCAATTAGAAAGAAATATAGAGGAGAGGCTCAGTTCCTGAAAACTAGGGTAGGTAAAAGCGACTAGTAGATAAAGTACAGAATTAGAGTAGAGTAGGTTAACATTATCTGTGTTCTATATTTTAGATTCCCTCCGAAGAGTAGGCTCTGCTGCACCAAGGAGAAAGTAGACGACTCAAGAGAGGACAAGTTTTCAGGACCAGTCTCTTCTTGTTTGTTATTTTATCCACTCCCCCTTGAGGGTGACTTGGAGTCTAGTTTTTTAGTTACTGGATCTCCGAGGCATTGTTGAGAGGGAGTTGGGAACCAGCATCTCTGTTCCTGCGCAAGCTCTTGGTAAGACAATTTGAAGTCTTGACAGAGTGAAGTGCCCACGTGGTATATTGCGCCTGAGCAGAGATGGAAGAAGGAATACATTTGCAGACTTTAGGAATAGTGTTAGAAACAATACAAAAGGAGTTAGTGGCAGTAAGAGAGGAAAATCAAAGTTTGAGGCAGGAAGTGTTAAACTCTAGAAAGGAGACGGCAGAATTAGCTCAGAGACTAAGACAGCCCTTGGGTTCGGGACAAGACACATCAAATCTTTCTGTTGAAGATCCAAATAGAATTACAACACAAGTCATTCATTCATTACGGTTATTCCGTTAGCCCCCCAGAGCGATTTGGTGGGGATTCACAGAAGGCACAGATATTCATCACGCAGTGTAGTGTGCATTTCATGTGTCGCCCTTCAATTTTCCCAGACGCGCAGTCTAAAGTAGCCTTTGTTTTATCATATCTGAGTGGAGATGCAGCGTCGTGGTCAATGCCCTTAGTTTCTCATGACGATCCCATATTGCAGAACTATGAAAGCTTCAAGGGGGCGCTAGGTGGCGCCGGACCAAGATGGCTAACCTTTAGTGAAGCTCTCGCCTGGCCGAGCCTTTTTTTATCCTAACACATCATCCTGACCTGATTTGGAGCCTCCTATCCAGTGCTACCGAGACCGCCTGCACGAGAGGGACGCAGCGACACCAAACTCGCCTCCCAGCTCCAATCGAGACGTGAGCTATTGGCCCCATTTCCCGCCTGCGACTTCCGGCGTTGCCCTGCTGGTACCGCCCGCCGGCCACGTCTGCCAATTAAGACAGGCGATCTGCGGCCTGTGGTGGGGTCCGGACCCTTCACGCAACGGACGGCGCTCACCTGCCCCGCTCCCCACACACACCGGGGGACGCAGCCTGCTGCATTTGAACGCCGCATCGAGGTGAGAGGCGCCCGCAGCCGCATCGCACTAGACTCTGCACGGGGACCGCGCTTTGCTCCTGCGCGTCCCCACTGGGAAAACACACCGAGTCATCTTGCTGGAAGACACCGGGGATCTGCGTGCTGCGGCGGCGGCTAGGCCCTGAAGCGAAGCTATTGCCCCCCCGACCGCCCGAACTACACACCACATCTGAGGATCTGCAAGTTACGGTGGCGGCTAGGCCCTGATAGTGACACTGTCGCCCCTGACCGCCCGAATTACATGTCGCATCTTGTGCAGCTCGCCAGGCACCTCACCACTGCTGCGCTGGGCAGAGGAGACTTCACCCACATGGTGCCTGTGCTTTGGCGGTGGCGGCCTAAGGAGAAGGCTTTGCACCTCCCGACGCGCCAATACTTTACCCCACCTGAGCTTCCCTTACCTTGCACACCACCTGCTGGGCCTCACTGATTTCAGCTCCTGGGGGGCCGCTACATAACTGGTGACGGCGCCCATGCCACGGAGCTCCCCACAGCCTGCCCCGGAGTCCCTACTGCAACAATACCCCTACATCTGCGGATCGGAGAGGCGGAGGCCTAGATATTTGCTGGCACTGACGTAGAGGACTGGATACTGGGCACATTGCTGCTACACGACGCCGGCAGACTCTTCCCTGAACAGACAGCTCCTGCCAATATATCGTGCCACAACGCCCGACAAGCATATCCTCCCAGGGCCCATACGAACACGCGTGGGGAGAGCACTCAGTCTCCGAGCACGCTGCCATCTGGTGACAAGGGTCGGAGCGCTCTATCTTCACCGCGCCACCCGCACTGTGCCACCATTTTGTCTCCTGCGCCCGTGGCCTGCGACATCCTAGGCGCCTACGGGGCATCAACAGGATTTCCTCCTAGAAGCGGCTGCTAAAGACGCCGGTGTGGCGAACAACCTGACGCTGCACGGACCCTAGACACCTAAAGTACACTTTTCTACTGCCATATTGTTTGCCGTTCAGCGAGCCAAGAACCTTGTGGTTTCTACGTCACTAACCCACACAAATCTCCCTGCCTGGTGTCCAACGACTCCCCCTGGCCTGGACAATTCATACCCTACTGCGTGTCAAGTCCCGAGGCGCGACATGGGCCGCACGGAAGCCAAACAATCCAAGATCCCATTTGCATCCAGAAAGGTCCCCGGATCACCTCCTGCTGAAAATGGAGAATCTGCGACGAACGCCCCCCCTGAGGAAGACTGGAAGGCGCTTCTTCTTGGCATGAAACAAAGCCTCACATCTATAGACTCCAAGATAGATACTATTAATATGAGAATGGACACGGTGGTTGTGAAGCTGGAACAGCAGGACACCCGTATCAAGGAAACAGAGAGCAGAATTTCAGACCTGGAAGACGGAGCCACCTCCAGCGGACGTCATATTGCACAAATGGACAAACTGCTCAAGATTATTGCAGACAAAAACGAAGACTTAGAAGCTAGGTCTCGAAGGAACAACATCCGTATTCTGGGCCTGGCGGAGTCCACCAACACTGGCAGAATGGAGGACTTTGTAGAAAACCTAGTGGCGGAACTGTTTGGGAGAGAATCCTTCTCCACCCACCTCACCGTGGAGCGCGCTCACAGATCCCTGGCAGCTCGCCCTCCCCCAGGTACACCACCGAGGCCCATTATTGCCCGCTTCCTCAACTACAGAGACCGCGATGCAGTCCTGAGCCTGGCGCGTGAGAAGGGGCAAGTCGTATATGGAAACGCAACACTTTCATTCTTTCCAGACTTTACAACATCGGTGCAGGAAGCACGGCGTAAATTCGCAGGGGTTAAAAAGAAACTCCAGGCTCAGGAAATTCCCTACGCGATGCTCTACCCTGCAAAGCTGAAAATTAATCATCTAGGTAAACAGCACTTCTTCAACACCCCGCAGCAAGCGGAGGACTATCTCAAGCAGTATAGGAAAGGTCTCTCCAGAGAAGGCGCAGAACAATCTCGATCCAGATCGCAATCGCCATTGTCTCAGCAGGACTGATCCTCGGAATCTGTGCCCACTGTTTAGAACATTCCCATTGTAACCTCCACGCTGGTGGTCTACTCCAAGACTGGTGAACTATCTATGGGAGCGCGGAATTTTGGTCTACTGTATACATTTTGCTCGGCCACCCACCTCCGTCCCACGTGTGGATACCTTGCTGTTAGCTAGGAGGCCAGTGGGTGCAAGTAGGGAGGTGGAAAGGCAGGTCGGGCGCCCCTAGTGGTTCACTCCCCTTATGGGCGAACCCCTCGTTACTCCGCCCCTTTTGAATGGGGGCTATTCTTTTTTCAGACTGGGGTTAATGTTGTTGGGTGGGACTTATGTACCCGGCAAGTTGGGTCCGCCGGAGGGGGAGGGGGGTCCATTGGGTTTAACTGATGCACTGCCAGAAATCAAGGATGAGATGCCATATTTGTACTACATGTTGATCTTTACACATCGGTATGGGTACGACAGGTGACGCACAGGCACTTCGACAGATTAAGCTAATCTCGTGGAACGTCCGTGGGCTGAACAACCCCAGGAAGAAACTACAGATTTTGGGCTACCTAGACCGACATGGGGTGACAATTGCCATGCTGCAGGAAACACACTTGGCGTCAGGGAGCGCCCCCCAATTTGCATCCCGATGGGCTTCATGCCGCTTGTTTTCCTCTTACTCTTCCTACTCCAGAGTGATGACTATTTTAATTAAACGGGGAGTGGGATTTACACCACTAGGGACGGACATAGACGCGGACGGCAGATTTTGTATGGCATGGGGGAGACTCCTATTGCACACTGTCCTTTCCGCATGCTATTACGGACCTAACATTGACAACCACGATGCGCTGCCGCTACTATGGGGCAAGATACAAGCGTTGGATATCACACATGTCATTCTAGGTGGGGACTTCAACACAACACTATGACCTCATATGGATAGGTCGCACCCCCTCATGACGCATTACACGAATACACACAAAACGCTACTGAGTATTGTAGAGGACCATCGTCTGCTGGACGCGTGGAGACACAATCACCCCACACTCAGGCAAGGCACTCATTTCTCTGCGGTACACTCCACGTGGGCGCACATAGACTATGTGTTTTTATCAGCAGGCCTTACACACTGGCTGACTGGAGCTGTACACCTAGCCCGCACGTTCTCGGACCACTCCCCTGTCCTTTTAGAGCTCCAAATCCCCGTGGCCAGTTCTCCCTACCTGACCTGGAACCTCAACCCTGCCCACCTTAGCAACTCGGCCTTTAAGGCCGACTTAGGCCAAGACATACAAGACTTCTTCGACCGCAACACAACGTCAGTGTCTAGCCTCACAACAGTCTGGGAAGCCTTCAAGGTCATGGTACGGGGCTGGTGCATTGCTAATGGGGGTGGAATCCTTAAATCCTTACGAGGGGATATCAGAAAGATAGAGGCAGAACTGCACGTCCTAGAACAGGATCTAGATCATGTTATGCGCGGACACGAAATCAAACCCCAAATGAGGGACAAACTAACGGAATACGAGGAGGCAGCGGACAGGGAGTGTAAATTCCACGGGAAGCCGTACACTGCACGCCACTATGGAGAGGGAGAGCGTCCGGGGAAAGCTCTGGCGGCCTCGGTTAGGCCTCCCCGATTCTCCAACTATGTCACTGCATTACAAGAGGAACAAGGCACTATTCACAGAAACCTGCCCGACCAACTCTGCATCCTCACAGAACACTACACTGCGCTCTACACTTCACACAGAACCATGCCAGTGGATCTGGACACTTACCTAAACGACACCGCCATAGCTTGGTTAGGCCCTACTCAACAAAAATTCCTTCACCATTAACTCGAACGTGATGAAATAACAGAAGCAATCATGTCAATGAAGTCCAGTCAAGCCCCCGGATCGGACGGCCTCCCTATAGATTTTTATAAAACATATGTTCACTTTCTCGCCCCCATTCTTAAACGGGTTTATTATGCAGCCCTTGAGGAAGGCAGTCTACCCAATTCCATGCGCGAAGCCTTGATCACATCTTTGCTTAAACCAGGTAAACCCCCCGAACAGTGCGACTCATACCGGCCCTTGTTGTTATTAAATAGTGACATTAAAATTCTAGCGAAAGTCCTAGCTACGCCCCTCAACCTTTTGATAGAACGACTGGTCCTGCCGGACCAGGCCGGTTTCGTCCCTAACCGAGCGACGTCCCACAACTTGCGAACGCTACACGCAGTGTTGCAGGACATAAACCCCAATTGTGAAGCTGCCGCCATATTCCTCTACGCTACAAAAGCGTTTGACTCGCTAGAATGGGATTACCTACTCGAACTTTTGGAACGCATGGGGATGCCTTTCAGCTTCCTGAACTGGGTGCGACTGCTGTACTACCGACCGAGTGCTACTGTGCTACTGAATGGGTCACGCTCTTCCCCCTTTGAAATTCACAGGGGCACTCGTCAGGGATGCCCGCTATCCCCGGTTCTTTTCGCGCTTGCCATTGAACCATTGGCAGCTGAACTCAGACAACACCATAACCACGGGCGCTCATATATCCGGAGAGACAGATACTCATTTCACTATACGCGGATGATATGACGCTGTATGTCACAAAACCCCAAGATAACCTGAATCCCATACCGCGCGAAATTACAAAATTTGGTGGTGTCGCTGGTGTACAAATAAACTGGGCCAAATCTGCCATATTCCCCTTAACGGATAAAACACAGCCTTACCTCTTAGATTACCCCCTTGTTTGGGAAACGGATGAACTAAAATACCTGGGCATCCGAGTTACTAGGCAACTGGACACCATGATCAGGGCCAACTACGGCACTGCCCTGGACAAAATTACAGATAATATCACTAAAAGGATACGCCTCCCGCTGTCAATGGCAGGCCGCATCTTCCTCATTAAGATGGTGGTGCTCCCAAAACTCCTATATTTATTCACTAACATCCCTTATAACCCTGGGCCACATTTTTTTTGTGCCCTAAAGACTCAGTTATCGTGGCTGATTTGGGGCAGAAAACAGGCAAGGATCTGATTGGCAACACTGATGCTGCCATACCACCAAGGTGGGTTTGACGTCCCTAACTTCGAGTGGTACTTCGACTGTGCTCAAGGTCATCTCGCCTCCTATTGGTTCCACCCTCCACCATACATGGCACACCTTGCAGTGGAAGACGGATACATGAGGCCAGAAAAAGCCTCTGTGTACATCTACACGACAGTTCGAGAGAGAGAACGCGATCCCTCTACAGTAGATTGTACAGTGCTGGCCTGGAAACGCCTCGCCAACACCATAGGATTCCCGTTCCTATACTCGCCCTGTTGGACTCTTATGAATGACCCCCGTCTGCGCGTAACCTGCGAAGAAATCGGGTGCAAAATGTTAATCAACCTTGCTTACTACTGGTGGGGGGACCTATATCTCCAGGGCCAATTCCGCACCTCGAATCAATTCTTTGGGGATCACACCCCCACAATAATGGACACGTTCCTATATACCCGACTGTGCCAGAATGTTCGTGCAGTCACTTCTAACTTCCCTGAAGAACCCGATACTCTGGCTCCACTACATGCACTCCTCCAGAACGATGCCCCGCAGCACGTAGTGTCGTTACTTTACAAACACGTACAGAATGCACCACCGCCCACTACGCTACGAGCGCGCACTGACTGGGATAGAGATCTTGCTGTCCCACTAACGGACGAGCAATGGGAGTCCAGCTGCACTCATACAAATTCCGTGATGGGCAACGCTCGGTTACGCTTGATACATTTTAAATTTCTGCATCGCCTCTATTACACCCCGGCCAAGCTACACAGATTCTGCCTGCGAGACAACGACCGCTGCTGCCGCTGCGGGAGGGACGGAGCAGATTTTCTACACCTAGCATGGACTTGCCCTCCCGTTGCCGCGTACTGGAGTGAGGTCTTTGTGGGATTGTCCGAAATGTTGAGAATGGACCTTGCGCCATGCCTGCTGACAGCGCTGCTGGGTCACTCACATGTCATTGCGACCACACACAAAAAATTCTTGGCACTAAGCCTACTTTTAGCAAAGCGCCATGTGGCGTGCAGATAGGGCCGGGCCGCGCCCCCAAATTTAAGGCTTGGATATCCACCCTGACCACATGGCAAGAGCAACTGCATAACTATGCGGAACTACTGCCACAAACATCACGCCCTAAGGATATCTGGGGCCCCTTCACTTCGGCAGCGGGAAGAGGAGGACATAGCATCTGGTGAACCACGGGATGCACTAACAACAGACATTCAACCATCACACTTAACTACACGTGGGAAGGCCACATCACCCTCACGAGCCCAAATAGTAGGATGGATTGAACTAACAGCGAGACGCGCTTACACTGTTCCCTACCGCAGTCCTCTCACAGGTGCGAGGCCCAGACAAGCCACTGACAATTACCAATCTTAGCCACTGTTACACCTGTCACATAGTTCGTATCTAGATAATGACCTACAGGCACTAGATTCCTTGATATAATGCGTGCCAATTATGTGGGAGAGGGGAGGGGAGAGAGTTAAACACATATGTTTGAGTTCATGTTTTTTGGATCCTGTGGACAAAACTGATCTGTAGGGGAAGGTGCCTTTAGTCTTAACTACTATCCGTTATTTGTATTGGATGTCATTTATTGCACTAATGTACCATACACTCTTTTATTCACAATAAAGGTTTTTGAAAATTAAAAAAATTAAAAAACTATGAAAGCTTCAAGCAAGAATTTCTTCGAATCTTCGACCGAAGGAGAATTTCTCAAGCGGTGGATAATGAATTATTTCATTTAAGACAAGGAAACCGAGATTTAGTAGCATACTTGGCCCAATTCAACAAACTGGTCATTGAGACTGTAGAAAAAGAAATGGTGGCAGTGGAATATTCAAGCAACCAGCACCTCTGCTGAGTTTGCATAGAAGTCTGTATTGTACCTCTTTTCATTTACAGCGTGCTCTATGTCATCATACTGTGCCACCCACAGTATCCTCTGACATATACCGGACCTCTCCGAATACATTAATCAAACTTGAAAGCATAGACAGTGCACAACACAAAGTAAAAGTAGCTGATCGATCCCAACCAGCAACAATATTTTAATTCAAAGTTCATAGAGTCATTTCTGTTCCGCCAACAATCTTCATGGCAGTTGTTTCATGTAGTTACAATATTGATAGAGGTACAGCCGACACGTGTTTCGTCGCCATTCACGACTTTTTCAAGGCTGTCAACAAAATCATACAGAATATTACTTTTAATTATATGTCAATTAGATGGAGAGATATGATGACATTCTCTTAACTGAATTTTAATTTCAGGTTGTTTAAGTTTTTTACTTAAGTGATCATGCCAGACAAGTGAAAAGAATAGTGGATTCAACTCCAAATATAGTGCGAAACAAATAATTATGTGAAAGAAGGTGGTGAGAAAAAGGTTGATCCAAAAAAAGAGAGAAAAAAGGAAGCTTTATTTAAATGCCCAGTAAGAAACACCCGTGTTGGTGAATCAAAAGATAATATTAAAACTCGGTAAGGATACCTGCTAATGAATTGTAGTCAGAAATTCAAATGACGCATCTATTATGATCAAAAACGCCCAAGTCCGGATAAAATGGTCCAGGACAAGAAGTCAATAATTGTAGCCTGGTATTGTGAATCTCGTCTGCACGCTGTTTTTCCTTTTAGCAATAAAAGGAAGAAAATAAATCACAGAATTAGATCTGGAATCCGATGTTAGCCAAAACCTTCAGAACCTTATGTTCACAAAGCATCTTATTACTTCGTGTCAAGTTCTTCCACATTTATATTAAGTAAATAAATACACCAACTTCATCTCCTCTATACAGGTATTAACATTTCCTCTTAAGGAGTCTCCATATATAAAAGTCCATATGGATAACACACCAAAAACAATCCAGCTAGGGATAATAGCTAGAAGACACAAGGCACCTAGCTCCTTGCTCGCTAAAAACAAAAGCTCTTGCACGTTACTTAACCACAATGAAAAATAGTTATCATCGCCAAGATCTCCTTGCAGCAACTTACTTTGTATTATTTGAAACTGTAGAGTAGCAGCATGGGAGAGAATCTTTTCACAAATGTCCTCAAAACACTTTCTTAAACGTATGTGGCTGCCAATTGTATGCTGTTGGAACGAATAACATATTGTTATGGAAATATAAGATACATATTTGCTCTCCCACCCTCTGACGTTCGAGGTCTATTCAAATCACGCTACGTGACCGGTTACAGAAAAAACATAACCAGGCTCACCTCTCATGAGCAATGTTGGGTCTTAATCAACATCCATTGAGTATGAAAACGAGTCTAACCGCAGGGCGCTAGTAGATTCAACTTGTCCTAGGGTGTCCCAACTGAAAATAATAAGAAAACACACAAGAAGCGGCTAAGTAAACTGTTTGTTCATTTTCGTTAGGGGGAATTTCTAGTCAAAATTGAACAGTACTATGTCAGTCGAGTTACCCACAGCTTGCCAACTCTTAAGTTCATCCTTACCTACAGGGAAAGTAAAGTTCTTTCTGCCACAGTTATAAAGCTGCAAGCCACCCCGCATGAAGCACACGTGATCACGTTTCTTCCACCGTCAGGCACGTCCTTCACGTCGCGCGCAATGTGCGGCCATTTATGTAGTTTTAATAGCACAAGAGTGTAGAATGTACTAATAAGAGATCTCCCATTTGTCATTCTGGTGTCTCTAAAAAGCTTTCGACAGATATTACTTTATATTTGTCAAAGTCCAATCTTGTTAGCGATTCTAGTGTGTCCCACTAGTCGATGCCCAGATAGTATTCAGAACACCAATAACATCACGGATTCCACACGAATGGCAATCGTCAAATGTGTATAGCGCAAGCGCATGCGCATTTAGTAGCACCATTAGTGTAGTCCTAATTCTCCGTCCGTAATACAGGATAAAAAGGTTCCCCCACTTTCATGTATCCAAAATTTAAAGCCGCCTGACTACAAAAGTTAACGTATCGTTAGAGTGTGAAAATATCAAAAACAGAAACCAAACGAATACGATAGATGTGTTGTATATGATGTAAACCCAATGACGTTTTCCTTTTAAATCGAGTCTATACTTCTACTGTAATATTAAGTATTTCCTTGACTGTATTGGCTGGAAAATGTCAAGATCCATCCAGTGTATACATTTTATAAGGATGACTCTCATGTGAAATAGGATTAACATGTGACAGTTTACTGTGTTTTTTGGTTTCAAACCCTAGTGTGATAACCAATGTCTGGACACAACTGTAGTTAAATATAGGACAATGTAAAAGTGTGTTTGATATTTAGTATTTTTAGCTAACAAATCTAAATAGGAAGTGAAAATTGTATATTATATGATGTTTAGTATCTAGTGGATACCATTCCATCATCTCAGAATGCTATGCTGAACTATAAGCATTCTGACTCCACAAACTACGTGTAATTTAACATGGCGTTATCTCCTTTTACCTTTTCTCTATCGTATTCGTTCGGTTTCTAACTCTAACTCTAACGATACGTTAACTTTTGTAGTCAGGCGGCTTTAAATTTTGGATACATGAAAGTGGGGGAACCTTTTTATCCTGTATAACGGACTGAGAATTAGGACTACACTAATGGCGCTACTAAATGCGCATGCGCTTGCGCTATACACATTTGACGATTGCCATTCGTGTGGAATCCGTGATGTTATTGGTGTTCTAAATACTATCTGTGTCAGGTCGCACTCCGCAGGGTCCAATTGTAGCAATATAGGCTCCACCTTGTGACCTCACCAACACCCTGATGTAGGAATACACAGGGTGTTCGAGTGATCGGGCGAGGGAAATAAGGAGAAAGGGAGGGACGGAAGGGACGGAAGGGAACAGCTGGGAAGGGATAGCTGGCTCAGGTTCTCCAATGTGCCCTCCTGCTTCTGCAGTGATATATCAAACTCAATATGTTCCTGGTCCCCCCTAGTATTGAATTGCATATTGAAAGAAACGCTCCCTTGAAAATGTCACCAGCATAAGGAGAAACCTTCTCCGTTGTTCAAACACACTGTAATCCAAAGTAATCCAAAAAGGTTCCTTCACCCAAAAGAATATACAAAGAGAATGTAGTTTGTTAAACGGTAAGATGTAGCCTCCTACTACTATCTTCCATTTTTATACACAGTACTTTAGATCTGTCTTTATCCATTAACAGGAAAAAACAACACCAAACTCCAAACACGGCAAAGCGTAGGAACAAACCCACTACTTTCCGCTTTGGCACTTGAACATAATAATCCACCTGAATCCTCACAGTTTATGAGTGTCTTCGTAACGGTAGCGCGTAGCGCTGCCACAGCGCTCCGCTCTCGATACAGTACAATGAGGACTCAAAGTATGCAGGATTATGTCCCCAAAAGTCATAAGAAGTCTAAACAAATTAGTAAGCGTTTACTCATGCTGTGTATACGGGAAGTATCCTCCTCTCGCTCAGCAAGGCAGCAAGCAACCCTCTACACTCACCGGCCGAACAGCGAGTCGGGAGAATGACCCGGAAGACAAAAGGTATTCAGGAAAGCGCTCGGCAAGCGCCGTGCTCGGAGGACCCGAACAGAGTCCAACGCTCAACCAGGTAGTCTCTGGAATAACAGAAACCAGCAAGAAAGGCTCCACTTCACAGGAAACTCAGGAAACGGGCATAGGTGTAGATCGACGATAGAACAACGAACCAAAATCACGCACAATGTCTCTCGGCCCCGCCCTTCATTAAATACCGGGAAACCACAAACAGGCTCATGGGACTTGTGGTTCTATAAGTTAGGTAGGCGCGGTTATCAAATCCTGACAATCTGGGCATCGACTAGTGGGACACACTAGAATCGCTAACAAGATTGGACTTTGACAAATATAAAGTAATTTCTGTCCAAGGCTTTTTAGAGACACCAGAATGACAAATGGGAGATCTCTTTTTAGTACATTTTACGTTCTTGTGCTATTAAAACTACATAAATGGCCGCACATTGCGAGCGACATGCAGGACGTGCCTGACGGTGGAAGAAACGTGATCACGTGTGCTTCATGCGGGGTGGCTTGCAGCTATATAACTGTGGCACAAAGATGGTGCGGGAGACTACACGTACACGACATTGCTGGTGGGGACCAAACTTTACTTTCCCTGTAGGTAAGGATGAACTTAAGAGTTGGCAAGCTGTGGGTAACTCGACTGATATAGTACTGTTTAATTTTGACTAGAAACTCCCCCTAACAAAAATAAACAAACAGTTTACTTAGCCGCTTCTTGTGTGCTTTCTTATTATTTTCAGTTGGGACACCCTAGGACAAGTTGAATCTACTAGCGGTATGGTGCCCTGCGGTTAGACTCGTTTTCATACTCGATGGATGTTGATTAAGACCCAACATTGCTCATGAGAGGTGAGACTAGTTATGTTTTTTCTGTAACCGTTCACGTAGCGTGATTTGAATAGACCTCGAACGTCAGAGGGTGGGGGAGCAAACGCTGTATCTTATATTTCCATAACAATATGTTATACGTTTCAACAGCGTACAATTGGCAGCCACATACATTTAAGAAAGTGTTTTGAGGATATTTGTGAAAAGATTCTCTCCCACGCCGCTACTCTATCGTTTCAAATAATACGAAGTAAGTTGCTGCAAGGAGATCTTGGCGATGATAATTATTTTTCATTGTGGTTAAGTAACGTGCAAGAGCTTTTGTTTTTAGCGAGCAAGGAGCTAGGTGCCTTGTGTCTCCTAGCTATTATCCCTAGCTGGATTGTTTTTGGTGTGTTATCCATGTGGACTTTTATATATGGAGACTCCTTAAGAGGAAATGTTAACGCCTGTATAGAGGAGATGAAGTTGGTGTATTTATTTACTTAATATAAATGTGGAAGAACTTGACACGAAGTAATAAGATGCGTTGTGAACATAAGGTTTTGAAGGTTTTGGCTAACATCGGATTCCAGATCTAATTCTGTGATTTATTTTCTTCCTTTTATTGCTAAAAGGAAAAACAGCGTGCAGACGAGATTCACAATACCAGGCTACAATTATTGACTTCTTGTCCTGGACCACTTTATCCGGACTTGGGCGTTTTTGATCACAATAGATGTTCATTTGAATTTCTGACTACACTTCATTAGAAGGTATCCTTACCGAGTTTTAATATTATCTTTTGATTCACCAACACGGGTGGTTCTTACTGGGCATTTAAATAAAGCTTCCTTTTTTCTCTCTTTTTCTTGGATCAACCTTCTCACCACCTTCTTTCACATAATTATTTGTTTCACACAATATTTGGAGTTGAATCCACTATTCTTTTCACTTGTCTGGCATGATCACTTAAGTAAAAAACTTTAACAACCTGAAATTAAAACTCAGTTAAGAGAATGTCATCATATCTCTCCATCTACTTGACATATTATTAAAAGTAATATTCTGTATGATTTTGTTGACAGCCTTGAAAAAGTCGCGAATGGCAAAGAAACACGTGTCGGCTGTACCTGTATCAATATTGTAACTACATGAAACAACTGCCATGAAGATTGTTGGCTGAACAGAAATGACTCTATGAACTTTGAATTAAAATATTGTTGCTGGTTAGTCGTTGAGACTGACTGGCCAGAAAGTAAACGGGCCGCGGTATTTTATAGAGGTCTACAAGATGAGCTCAAGGATGTGTTGGCTCCAATACCCAACTGACCTACAGAAATCTCGGAGTTGGTGGATTTGGTCCTAGAAATTGGCTTCAGTCAAGGTGACCGGAGAGGAGAGAAGAAAAGAGACTTCAAAACAATAGTCCCTAGGTTTGATCGGGTTCGATCAGAAGGAAATAGGATGACAGAAGGATCAATGGGCTCCAAACCAATGCAAATAGGAACTATAAGAGGACCTTTAACAAAGGAAGAAAAAAGAGAAAAGGAGAACAAGTAATCTTTGTATGTACTGCGGTTCCAGTGGGCATTTTGTACGAAATTGCCCGAAGAAACCAAAAATTCCTTTTAAACCGAAGGAAAACTCGCAGCACCACCTGTAGAAGGAGTTGGACCAGTGGATGCTAATCAAAAATCAACTCCAAGAGAGCATCAAGTAGCAAATACTCTGCAATCCTCCGCTCCACACTTGATATTATCAAGATTTCGAAGATGTTTTTAATGAGACTGAGGCCGAACAGCTGCTACCTCATCGAGTCTACGATTGTAAGATTGATTTGGAGGTGGATGTGAATCTGCCTTGCAGTTGGGTTTACGCTCTAATCAAAAAAGAACATCATCATTTGAAGGAGTATCTGGACAAGTACCTGGCAAATGGTTTTATTCGGCCATCTCAATTGCCAGTATCATCGCCTCTGTTCTTCATGCCTAAGAAGGAGTGAGATCTGAGTACTTGCATAGACTACCGCGCAATAAACAAGATCACTAAGAAAAATCGGTATCCTCTTCCTCTCATCTCCGTCCTGTTGGATCAAGTTAAGGGGGCTCAGATTTATACCAAATTAGACCTCAGAGGAGCCTATCACCTTGTTTGGTTGCGCGAGAGTGATGAGTGGAATTGCGCCATCAGAACAAGATTTGGGCTGTTTGAATATCAAGTTATGCCATACGGTCAATGCAATGCCCCGGCGGCTTTCCAACACCTCATTAATGACATTCTCAGTGAATATACTGACCAGTGTGCCATTGTGTACATAGACGATATTTTAATTTATTCCTCTGACAAGGATAAACATCAAGGACAGGTGAGAGGAGCTTTACAGAAACTCAGAGAGAACAAGTTGTTTGTGAAATTAGAAAAACGTGCATTCAACGTCTCGCAGGTGGAGTTCTTGGGATTTTTCCTGTCTCCAACTGGAATAAATATGGATGAGCGAAAACTCATGGCCGTGATTGATTGGAAATCCCCTGAAAGTTTAAAAAAGGTTCAGAGTTTCATTGGATTCGCAAACTTCTACATAAGATTTATCAGTGAATTCTCACTGAAGATATTCCTCTTACATGTTTACTCAGATAGGGTGTTCGCTTTGATTGGACAGAAGAGTCTGAAAGAGCCTTTCAATCATTGAAAAAGGACTTCACCACTGCCCCTATACTCTTGCATGCAGACACCACTGAGCCATTTTACGTTAAGACAGATGCCTCAGATCAAGCAGTTCGGGGAGTACTATCTCAGCGACATAAGGTGACGGGGCAACTACATCCAGTCGCTTACAGATCACGGAAACTGACACCTGCTGAGGTGAATTACACCATAACGGAAAAAGAGCTCTTAGCAATAAAAGATGCTTTCAAAGAGTGGCGGCATTACCTTATGGGCGCTCAGCATCAAGTAACAGTTTTCACAGATCATCGGAACTTGAAATTCTCGAAGTCAGCTAGAACATTAACTCCAAGACAACTACGGTGGTCTTAATACTTTGCAGACTACGACTTCGTGATTCCTTTCAGACCAGGAGCTCAGAATGGTAAGGCGGACGCTTTATCAAGATTAGGGATAAGTGACCACAGAAACTTAACCGAAAATCAAACTATCATTCCAAGTACAAAGATAATTGGAGCTACCATATCAACTGACCTACAAGAACAGATACATAAGATTATGAGTCCAGAGGAAATGGAAGATTGGGCAAAAGAAGATGCAGAAAGAGAAATCCAACATCAATTGCCTTATTTTAAGGGGCCTTGTACTTGCCCACTAAAGAATTACGAAACCAAGCAATGTATGAATGCCATGACAATCTTCTAGCGGGTCATAAAGGAGAGACAAAGACAGAAGAATTAGTTAAAAGACATTACTGGTGGCCTCATATGGCCAAGGACATTGATCAGTATGTTAAAACCTCCGAAGTCTGTGCTCAGGGAAAATCTGAACGGCAAGTTCCCAAGGGGTTGTTACAACCAATACCCACACCACCCTTTCCTTGGCACACAGTTACACTAGATCTCATAGTAGGCTTACCTCTTAGGCTTTAACACCATTCAAGTGTTTGTAGATGCATTAACCAAAATGGCACATTTTTTGGCTTTAAGGGGGATTCCCACTGCAAAACAGTTGGCTCATCACCTTAGTACACATAGTGAAGATACACGGAATCCCTAAAATAGTTATCTCAGACCGAGGAACCCAGTTCGTCTCGCATTTCTGGAAGGTCTTCGTGAAGGGGTTAGGAATAGAAGCTAGTTACTCGACTAGTTACCACCCAGAAACTGATGGACAGACAGAGAGAGTGAACCAGGAACTAGAACAGTAATTAAGATTGTTCCTTTTACAACAAGAAGGCGAATGGTCAGATTATTTATGGGTTGCTGAATTTGCACATAATAACGCCAAGAATGTTTCCACTGGGAGGAGGAGCTACGCTTGCAACCAAGATGGCCGTATAAGCTCCCGGCTCCGCCGACCTCCGCCAGCAGCTCGCAAATCCTGACAATTATCCTGAATTTGCACCGGACTCCCGTGTAGCTGTAGTGTTACTGAGTCTAAAGGTGCAATCCCGAGATTTCCATCTTCTCGAATAATGAAGATATGCCGTGTTTCATTCTCGGACTAACCCAGCGCGAAAGCCAGGGCCTCGATTTCTAACCCATCCGGGTTGGAGATGAACAACATCGGCCGTGAGACTTGGGCTGCGTCCGGTCTGCTAAAGTGGAGTATATCCTGACTGGTTTGGATGGCGATACGATGGTCGGTTGATTCCGAAGACACAGCGGCGTGCCGCACCGGTTGCTGTGGTCGGGGGTCGATATTGTGTGATTGAGAGCGCCCACCGTTGCCATCGGCCCCACCTGTGCCTGTTACCCCGGAGTAGTCGACCTCCGGGGTTCAAGACCCGCTCGGTTGTTTTGCTGGAGGGGATGGAGCGGGTGGAGACTATGCCGTCGCTGCGGTCCGTAATGGCTGCCATTGGGGCGCTCCACTCGCAGGTCACCGCCATCTTCCAGAAAATGGTCGTAACAGTTGACTCTATCAGCCTGAGACCGGATGTCGACCCTTCGATATGTTTTAAACCAGCTGTGTCACCCGCGGAGCAGGGTATGCCTGAGACTGAGGGCCCCGTGCAGAAGCCAGCTAGCGAGCCTGGGATCACCATAAGCTCAGTATGCTCAATGCCGATACCGCCCAAGATGGACAGAGATGATCTTCTACGCCATACTAAGTTTTTCAGTGACTATCGGAGTGATTCATCGTCCTTTTCCTCCCAGTTGGCGCAACCACGTTTTTGTGACTTATCTTTGGTGGACAGTTATCTCCGTTTGACTTGTGGTCTTCGTGCACTGGTGTTTTGGCTTCGTTCCTACCAAATTGATTTTGACTTTATTGAACGCTTCGATTCTCCTATTGAGATGGCGGTTCGGGCGGAGAGGGCTCGCACGAAAAGTCGGAGTGGCCAGGGTTGAATTTGACTGTCTGGGTTTAACTAAAAGGTTTCATTTGACACAGGATTTGTAGGCTATAATGATGTGGGAGTCTGGTGATTCTCTCAAACTCCCCCGGTTGGTTAGTATCGTTGCTTAATACTGTCTTGTTTTTTATTAGGGGTGGTTTGCTTCTGGCGGGGGGTAAGGTTTGATGTCTCCTCCTCCACTCTTTTGCTTCTTTTAGGGTTGTTCTGTGCGACAGGCACGCTGCTAGTGGGGTTGGGCCGTAGCCATTGCAGGGGTGCAGGGTGGGGGGTTCGTTTTTTTTAATTTATTTTGTCTTTGTTTTGTTCTATGGCCTTTTTCTTTTCTTTCCCCTTTTTACAAGAGGTGGGTAGTTTATCCTGAATCGAGTTTTCTCACTTCTTCGGGTGTCTACTTGGGTCTTAATTATCCTGAATCGCGGGTGGACGGGTCTTGCAGACTGTAGCTTATCGAGGTGGTCGACCGTACTGTCTCTCCTTTTTCACATATTTCTTTATGTTAACATCTCATACTCCTGTGTATTGATTTCTCTGCATTTGCTTACTCACCTGCCGAATGCTGTAATGTATTCTAAGTATGACACCTGCTATGTGTAATATCTCCTCTTGTTTTTCTTCAATAAAAACCTTTAAAAAAAAAATTTTTAAAAAAAAGAATGTTTCCACTGGCTGTTCCCCATTTTATCTGAACTGCGGCAGACATCCAAATTCCACAATCACTCAGTGATTTAGTGTCCCACATGGAGCAAGTCCATCAAACAGCAATACATAATCTAGAACAAGCAAAAAAGAAGTATAAGGCTTACGCAGATAAAAAGAGACGAGAAGGGCCACTGATAGAAGAGGGAGATAGTGTCTGGTTAAGCACAAAGAATCTTAGATTAAAAGGAAACCGAAAGTTTCAACCTAGGTTTATTGGGCTATATCTAGTTGAAGAAAAGAAGACTCCAGTAACTTATCGGTTACGATTCCCTACTAAGCTAAAGATTCATCCAGTCTTTCATGTCTCCCTATTGAAAAAGACACCACCAGAACTGCGTAGGTCCTTGCCTCTGAAACCTGTTCTTCTAGACTCTGGAGTTGAATTTGAGGTTAAGGAAATCCTAGATTCAAAAATAGTGAAAGGAAATTTATATTACCTGGTGGATTGGAAGGGCTACGGACCTGAGGAAAGATCATGGGAATTGGAGTCCGATGTGCATGCTCCTAGATTGGTGAATACTTTTCATCAACGATTCCCTAAGAAGCCCAAGATGAGAGGACCTCCTTTGTTGGGGGGTACTGTTAGAACTCCTCAAGTGATAAAACCTATAATTGGTGCCTTAATGTGGAAAAAGCATGGCCCAAAACGGAAAGAACAGCCACAGAGTAATTGTTGGTCGAGACTAATTCGATCCAGGAACTCTAAGATTGCTGCCGCCTCTAGTTACTAGTGGCGGTCTAGTTTATTATTCAATCACAGGTGTTTCCAGTGGGGGTGTGAAGCTCGCGCTCACGATTGAATGCGCACTTCACTGAGGAAGAATTCAGAGTTAGCAGCAAGGAAAATATCCTGTCCAGTTTTAGTTTAAAAGAATACCTTCGTCGGGCATTCGTCCGGTTTATGCGTCGTAGCAGCGTCGGAGTAGGTAGTACAGTGATTTCTTGAAGTCCGTGGTGAGGAAATTCCCCGCACCGTCATAAAACGTCGAGCATCTCTTCATTCCTGGAAACGGAGTCGCGGAGTCCAGCGCCATCTGTCAGCAATAGAAGAGAAGACAGAGTTAAGTGATAATTCAAACAACTGCTGTAATAAACAAACTCAAATATTGATTTATGCATAATTAAA
Organism: Lissotriton helveticus; assembly: GCF_964261635.1. Lineage (NCBI taxonomy): Eukaryota > Metazoa > Chordata > Amphibia > Caudata > Salamandridae > Lissotriton > Lissotriton helveticus. The sequence goes on from NC_136057.1 coordinate 1,510,614,633, forward strand.
AACTTACCTGAATTAGAGTTATCATAATCCTAGAAGGAAAATAAAAGAAAAAATACAGAATTAATAAACATTAAGCATTAGTGTTTAAGGAAAAGACAGAAATAAAGATATACTTACTGAAGGCCAGAGTAAGAATTTACCTGTAAGGAAAGATACAAGAAAACAAATGGTGAGCATTAGACAGTACCTATACTGGGAAGACTAGCGCCACTTATAGAATAGCAAAGAAATAATAATTAGAAGAAATAAGAGTACCATAAGAAGTAAGTGAGGAAAACTTAAAACATAGAAGAAAGGAGAAAGTTTAGACACAGTACTGAAGAGAATTGTGTGTTTTAGGTGTTTCACATGGTACAGAAGATAACAGACAACTGAAGAAGCAATTAGAAAGAAATATAGAGGAGAGGCTCAGTTCCTGAAAATTAGGGTAGGTAAAAGCGACTAGTAGATAAAGTACAGAATTATAGCAGAGTAGGTTAACATTATCTGTGTTCTATATTTTAGATTCCCTCCGAAGAGTAGGCTCTGCTGCACCAAGGAGAAAGTAGAAGACTCAAGAGAGGACAAGTTTTCAGGACCAGTCTCTTCTTGTTTGTTATTTTATCCACTCCCCCTTGAGGGTGTCTTGGAGTCTAGTTTTTTATTTACTGGATCTCCGAGGCATTGTTGAGAGGGAGTTGGGAACCAGCATCTCTGTTTCTGCGCAAGCTCTTGGTAAGACAATTTGAAGTCTTGACAGAAGTGCTGCAGCTGTATCTCTATCAGAGTGGTATTTCCTCATTCCTAGTCCTCTAGGCACTGCTGCTAGATAATTTCTCTAGTCACATCAGTAGTTTCTCCATTTTAAGTCCTCTAGTCAGTGCTTCAGCTGTTCGTCTAGTCTAATTCCTCAATCGTGGTGCTCTCGGCAGTGCTGCTAGGTGCCACTCTCGTCCCCTCAGTAGCTCCTCCATTCTAAGTCCTCCAGGCAGTTCTGCAGCTGCTTCTCTGGTCCCGATGGTAACTCCCATTTCTTTTTTTTTTAAATATTTTTATTTGCATTTTTAACCAACATAAACACATTTGGCACTTCACCAGCGAAAAAACACCTTCCTCTGCGCTCCCCCTCCCCTCACCCCCCACCATACAAACAATACCAGAATCCACAGCATTTTAGGACCCCGCCTCCTCCCCCGTACATCAGTTCGTATGATTCATAAAGCAGTCTCCGGCCCCTAGTGAGTCCCGGGCTCCGGGCCACCCCTCGAAACCCCTGAACCTAGTCCCCTCCAGCAGAGGCCACAGTACATCAATCAGTGCCCAACCCTCCATCCTGGCCATGGTAGCTTTTCCACTTTCCCCATACTCGTCGGAATTTTCTGGGGCAACCCCTTGCCTTATACGTGACCCTTTCGGCGGCCATATACAGATCCATACCCCGCCTCCATTCCTCCACCTGTGGCGGTGACTGCGCTCCCCACCCCCTCTCCACATCTCTCTTCGCCACCACCAGAGCCAGCATAGCAAAAATCAGGTGTGGGCGGCTCAGGTCCACATCATTAGTGATTCCTAACAGAACAAATTTAGGTTCCATGGCAAGCTCAGTCTCCAGCACCTCCCCAGCTCTCCTAGGATCCGTGTCCAGTAAGTGTGGATAACAGGGCAGTCCCATAAAACATGATAAAAGTCCCCCTGTGTGTGTCTACATCTAAGACAGAAAGCATCACTGGCCTGTCCCATACGATGTAGTCTTACTCTATCGTAGTAAGCCCTATGTAGTATTTTGTATTGGATGAGTCGTAGCCGGGACTTTATTGCCACCTCCCTGTAGTGCATGTTATGTTATGTTATGTTATCCGGATTTATAAAGCGCACAGATGCCCCAGCAAAGGGGCGTCCTGGCGCTAGTGCAGAACAAAAAACCGGACAAGAGGTGGCAGACACAACACAACAACAGAACTAAAGATTCAAGGGGAAGAGAAAGGTTTTAACAGCCTTCCTAAAAGCAAGAAGCTCATCAATAGCACGAATGTGGACAGGCAAGGAATTCCATAGCTTGGCGGCAAGGACACGAAAAGATCGACCGCCAGTCCTGGATCTCTTGAAGCGAGGAACTATGGCAAGGCATAAGGGCTTCTTCCCAGTCCAACGTGTCCATCTCACCCACATCCAGTAACTCCCATTTCTAACTACTCTAGATAGTGCAGGTAGCTTCGTCTCTGGTCCGGTGAGTAATTATTTATTTTAAACCCTCTAGACAATGCTGCTAGCTGCTTCTGTGGTTCAGTCAGCAACTCTACCATTTTAAATCATTGTGAGAAGTTGGCCTGATGTATGATGTTCACTATTCGAGTAAGCACCTTGTATCAGTCCAAACAACCCTTATGGTGGTGGTTGTAAAGTCAACCTTATAGACAAGCTATCCTAGGGGTAGCATGGACCTAAGCAGTCTTAGGCTTACCTCAAGAGGGCATGTGAAGCCAGCTGTTTTACCATATGCAATCCTGTAATATCAAATGAAAGGACACCACACAAGTTATATATTATAAAAATATATGTATTTATTACTAGAATAATACTCTCTACTCTTTATGAGTCCAGAGGCACAAGCGTTTAAACAAAAGCACAGTTAAACATACAAAAGTTGCACAATTTTGGATAGGCCCGGTGGCCGCTCAAACCATATACTAAAATAGTGGTATAAGTACCACCTCTCGAACAATGGTAGGGCCTAGGGCCTTGTGAATCGCTGGGGCTACTCTGGACTAACAGCAGTTAGGACGGGAGAGGCCCGCAGGACATGGGTGCAGTGCCTAAAGCACACGCATGCACCAATGCAAAGTCAATGGCGCGTAAAAGTTATAAAGTTACTGTTTTGGAAGTCTTCCGACTGGACTAGAAGTTAGCCACTTAAAACTAGGACACTAGAGGTGTAAACCACTACAGGAGCACCGGTGTTTGATCGTTACCTCACCCACAGGAAGCGGGTGCATAGGTGCCAAAGTGTGTCGGGTTTTGTCGTGGAGTTCTATGGAGCCTGGAGATGAAGATGCCGCAGGCGGCCAGGAGAGAAGAGTCCGGTTGGATCCACGGGTGGATCGAAGATGTAGAGTACCTGAAAGCAGAGGGGACAGAGTCTGGGTCACTAGCCAGTGACCAGGATGGAACCAGGAAGGAACCAGGCGATGTCGGGCGCAATCAGGTGGTTGTCGAGAAGCTTGTCTCCGCTGCCACGTGGACTCTGGGGCATCGACGATGACCAGGAGTGGAACCCGGACTCACCCACAAAGGCTCTCGCTGTTGGCGGTGTTGGCTTCTGGATTGGAGTCAACAGGCCTTGGCAAAGGCAACCCACGCAGGATCTGAAGATCGCTTCTTACTCGGACCAGCAAGGTCAGAGCGGTTGCTCCTTTTTAGGGGAGCGAGGGCAAGTCTGGAGCATCCAGACTAGCAGAGTAAATTCAAAGGTTCATCGTCGTAGAGGCCACTAGCCAACAGGCAAATGACCGGACAGACGCGTCAAGCAGGAAAATGCAAAAGGGCCCCACGCAGCACTCGGTGAGTGTGGAGGGGTGGTCTTCGGTGCAAAAGCTGCTCGGGCTGGGGCTTCTCAGTCCCCAATGCACAGCTTCGAGGGTGCCTCGGAAGTTGCACGGGAAGCACTTTGCAGTTTTTTCAAGATGGCCGGTCCCACGTCTCACGTCACCTCCACGGGTCTCAGCTTTGCTGTGGCTGTGGATCGGGCTGTTGGATGTCTGGGAATCCGGTTCTTGTTGATCTCTGTTGCTCGAGCTCCGGCGGGAGCTGCAACAAAGCAAACCGTTGGGCGCTGGATGGTGCCTGTTTGCACAGGGTGGTCACTCCTTGACCACAAGGGAGATTCTTCAGTCTTCCACGTCGAGTGGGATGTCGAAGGGTCCAGAGTTTCGTTTCAAAGTTTCAGTCAGGATATCTAAAGTCTATGGACACAGCTCCTACCTATATTCCAAATCAAGGGGCTGGATTACCTGCTAGGTCCCTGCTATGGGTGGGACCCAGGAAGGGGGTGGTTACACCCCTTTCCCTTTGTCCAGTTTCGTGCCAGAGCTGGGGCTGGAGTGCCCCAGTGCCGGTTTGAACTGGGCTATGCATGGGGAGCCTTGTGCGCCCCAGGCAGTGTCTAGTTTCACTCGCCCTGCCTGCCTCAATCCACTATCTCCTGTCTGGGGTGGTGTAACACCTCCCTGTGACAGGATACCATTTGTCCAGGCCTCCCCTGCCGGAGTTTCGGTCAGCAGCAGGAGGCCAGACATGTGTCTGTGGCAGCAGCATCCATTTTGTGATGCTGGGGCTCTGGTTAGTTTTAACCGCATTTAAGTAAAGTAACATGTCTTCTCCCTCTAGAAGGGTGGAATGCTAACCCCGTCGCCAGAACTGGCGAGGGGGTAGTATTCCAAAGTGTATGACACCTTACACGACATGTTTTGATAAAGCCAAACCAAAGTTAGCAATAACCGCGAGGATTATAATGCACTTAAGAGTGTATGATATGGCAAAACCCTGGAACAGCTATAAGGATATGGTTCCGAAAGCTGCAGGCAGGCTCAGCTCATGCTAGAGCACTATCTCACATAAAACCAAGCACTCTGCCTCTAGGATTGTTAAGGCCTGCCATAGGAGTGACTTATAGGTGTATATGTGTCCAGATATAGGTTTAGACATAGGTATACTATTTCTAAGCAAGGGGTGATTACACGACCTTGCCCCAGCTGAGTGATCAGCCAGTTGTGTCTGTTTGCATGGCCAGCCAGGGGTGGCAAAAGTTATGCTGCAGGCCCTGGTAGGCCTTGGATGCACCTATGCCCTGGGTACCTATAGTACACTGTACAGGGGCTGATAAGGTGACCCAATACTAATTGGTGATCTACCTATAGTACATGGATGTGAATTTAGAGAGAGAACAGCAGGTTGTGGGTCTGATTAGCAGGCCCACAGCCACATTATGTCGAAAACCAGTGAAGCAAAAAGCAAAAATTGGGGTGACCGTAGGAAAGCAGATCCTACTCTCCTACAATCATCTAGAAAGTTCTGCACCTGTGTCTCTAGTCACAGTGGTAATTACTCATTCTAACGCCTCCAGATACTGCTGCAGCTGAGTCTCTGCTCTCAGTGGTAACACCTCACTCATAGTCCTCTAGACAGTGCTGCTAGCTCCCTCTCTGAGCCCGTTGCTAATTCCTCATTCTAAAACCGCTAGACAGTGCTTCAGCTGCTTCTCTGGTCTCATCAGTAACTCCCCAATTCTAAGTCTTCTAGACAGTGCTGCAGCTGTGTCTCTGTCCCTAGTGGTAATTCCTAATTCTTAATCCCTTAGACAGTTTTGACAGCTGTTTTTCTAGTTGCATCAGGAACACCCCCATTCTAAGTCCTTAGGCAGTGCTGCTAGCTGCTACTCTGGACCTGTTGATAATTCCTCATTCTAAGTCCTCTAGACAGTGCTGCTAAGTGCTTCTCTGCTCCAGTCAGAAACTCCCACATTCTAGGTCCTCTAGGCAGAGCTGCTCCTGTGTCACTGGTCCCAGGGGTAATTCCTCATTCTTAGTCCTCTAGACACTGCTACTAGCTACTTTTCAGGTCTCATTGTTAATTCCTCATTCTAAGTCCTCTAGACAGTGTTGCTAGCTGCTTCCCTGGTGAAGTTGAGGACTCCTCCATTCTAAGCCCTGTAGATGGTTCTGCAGCTGTGTCACTGGTCACACTGTTTATTCCTCATTGCTGGTACCTGCTTCTCTGGTCCCATCGGTATTTGCTCATTCTAAGTCCTCTAGATAGGAAGTATTTGCTGCTTTCTGGTTCCAGCGATAATTCATCATTAAAACTCCTCCAGACAGTGCTGCAGCTCCACTCATGCTCCCAGTGGTAAGTCCTCAATTGTAGATCTTTAGACAGTACTGATAGCTACTTCCCCGGTCCCGTCAGTAGCACACCCATTCTAAGTCCTCTAGGCAGTGCTGCAGCTGCTTCTCTGGTCGCTGTGGTAATTCCTCATTCTAAGTCCTCTAGGTAGTGCTGCAGCTGCCTCTCCAGTCTATGTGCTAGTTCCTCATTCTAAGACCTCTAGGTCGTGCTGCAGTTGTGTCTCTGTTCCAAGTGGTAGCTCCTCATTTTTAGTGCTTTACACAGTGCTGCTAGATGCTTCTCTGGTCCAGTCAGTAGCTCCTAGATTCTTAGTCCTCTAGGCAGTGCTGCTAGATGCTTCTCTGGTCACGTTAGTAACACGTCCATTCTAAGTCCTCTAGGCAGTGCTGCAGCTGTGTCTCTGTTCCCAGTGGTAATTCCTCACTCGTATCCTCTAGACAGTGCTGCTACCTGCTTCTCTGGTCTTGTCGCTATTTCCTCATTCAAAATCAGCTAAACAGTGCTTCTGTTGCTTCTCCGGTCCCATCAGTAACTCCCCAATTCTAAGTGTTCTAGACAGTGCTGCAGCTGTGTCTCTGTTCACAGTAGTAATTCCTCATTCTAAGTCCTCAATACAGTACTGCAGCTGTGTCTCTGTTTATAGTGGTAATTCATCATTCTTAAACCTCAAGACAGTTTTGACAGCTGTTTTTCTAGTTCCATCTGGAACACCCCCATTCTAAGTCCTTAGGCAGTGCTGCTAGCTGCTACTCTGGTCGGAAATTCCTCATTCTACGTCCTCTAGACAGTGCTGATAGATGCTTCTCGAGTCTTGTCAGTAAATCCCCATTCTAAGTTCTCCAGGCAGTGCTGCAGCTACTTCTCTGGTCCCGCCGGTAACTCCCCTTTCTAACTACTCTAGACAGTGCTGCTAGCTTCTTCTTTGGTCCTGTCAGTAATTCCTCAATCTAAACCCTCCAGAAAGGGCTGCTAGCTTCTTCTGTGGTCCTGTCGGTGACTTCCGTTATAAATTACCACATTATAGGTCCTCTACGCAGTGCTGCAGTTATGTCTCTGTTCCCAGTGATCATTCCTCATTCTTAGCCCTCCGACAGTGCTGTTAGCTGCTTTTCTGGTCCCATCAGTAACTCCCCACCCATTCTCAGTCCTCTAGGAAGTACTGCAGCTGTATCTCTGATCAGACTGGTATTTCTCATTCTCAGTCCTCTAGGCACTGCTGCTAGCTCATTTCTCTAGTCACATCATTAGTTCCTCCGTTCCAAGTCCTCTAGTCAGTGCTTCAGCTGTTCGTATGGTCCCAGTGGTAATTCCTCATTCTTGGTCCTCTCTGCAGTGCTGCTAGGTCCCACTATGGTCCCATCAGTAGCTCTTCCATTCTAAGTCCTCTAGGCAGTGCTGCAGCTGCTTCTCTAGACCCGACGGTAACTCCCATTTCTAACTACTCTAGACAGTGCAGCTAGCTTCTTCTCTGAGCCCGTCGTTAATTCCTCATTCCTAATTCCTCAAAAAAAACAAAACGGGGATAACGACTTATGTTCGGATTTAATTATTGCCGCAAAATCTAAGGACCAGGTCGCCTTTTGGAGCTTATTTGCGAGGGAAATAGGACAGGGAAAAGTTAGAAGGATACCTTTCTTGATGAGAAAACGTGAGTTGAGCACTTTTCAAATCTCTACCAAGATATTAGTAACAATGGATCTGCCATGAGGAATGCCCCAGACGAAGAAATAGGCGTTGAGATAGAATTGGTCTTTAGACTTGATGAGACAGAAAAAGCAATAGCAGCCATTAAACCGGGGAAGGCTCCGGGCCCAGATAAGATCCCTGGTGACTTGATAAAACATGATCTGGAAGTTTGGAGCTCCTACGTTAACTTTTTATGTAATTCAATAGCTGCAGGAACTCCGATTCCGGACACATGGAAAGGGGCAGAGATCGTGACCATTTTTAAAAAAGGAGATCGCTACAACCCGGCCAATTATCGCCCTATCAGCCTTATTGACATTTTACAAAAGGTATATGCTCGCCATATTTTAAATAGACTTTTAGATTGGGTGGATGAGGAGGATATTTTAACTAAGTTTCAAGCGGGGTTTAGACCAAAAACTAGTACTATTGACCAAGTTTTTAGGTTCTTGTGTATTTATTGGAAATATGTAGTATTTAGGGATGGTAGTCTGTATATAGCCTTCATAGATTTACGCGCAGCATTTGATTTGGTTCCCCGATCCCAGTTATGGGCTGCTTTGAAGGAAATCGGGGTACCAACAGAGCTATTAAAGCAACTAATTAGGCTACACACTGAGAATTATGCATTGGTAAGATGGGGTCCAAAGGGAGAATGAAGTAAACCAATCCCAGTGAGAAGAGGGGTTAGGCAGGGGTGCGTATTGGCCCCAACCCTCTTCTCACTTTATGTAAACGATATCCCCAAATTCCTTTTAAACTGTCAGCATGATTCACCACATCTCGGGGATGAAGCGGTACCGGCTGTATTATTTGCCGATGATACGATTTTAATTTCTCAAACGCCCAAGGGCTTACAATGCTTGGTGAATGCCTTTAATAGCTACTGCATACAAAAAGGTCTTGAAATAAATTCACTAAAGACGAAATATATGGCGCTGAACCCGCATAAGTCTTTTAAAAAAAATCTTATCCTAAATAACCAGCCATTAGAACATGTTGAAAGTTTTAATTACTTGGGAATCACCTTGGAAAGCAAAATGGCCTGGAAAGGCCAATTAGAAAAAAGTAGGATAACGTTGCTACAAAGTTTGATCCCCATTCTAAAGAAACATGAAGCAAGCACCTCAAAGGCGGTGTCCCCGGCACTGGAAGTATATCAATTTAAAGCCCAATCGGCAGCCCTTTATAAGGCCGAGATTTGGGGATCCCACTGTACCAAAAATTTTGAGGGGGAAGAAAACAAATATTTTAGACAGCTTTTAAAACTCCCCAACAGGACACCCTTGCTTCCTGTAATCATGGATCTGGACATTAAGCGCACAGATCATTGCACTGTACTAAGACCACTACTGTTTTGGATAAGGATCTGGGTTACCCCAGAACTATTCCATTACAAGGTTGGTCTGGAGGAAATTATGAAGGTGAATCGTCCCAAAGATATTCCGTGGTTGAAACACGTAATGTCCTGGATGCAAAAATTAGGCCTATCTTCCTATTGGAGTGACCCCTTAAAACTTACGCCACTTTGCAAAAAGAATCTAAAAATGACTTATTGGAGTTTTATAGCAAACAATTTGTTGAATAGTGCTACTGTGGGCCCATTAACTTTGAGGTTTTTAGCCTTTAAAGATGTAGCCACCCGAGAACCCTTCCTTGATGAGGTAGAACCTCCTTTAGCAAAATCTTTATTTTTACATTTTAGGTATGGAATTTTGCAAATAGGAGTAAACAAATCTAGCTGGAATAAAGAGAAGGGGGAAAAGGGTAGTGACCTTTGCCCCCTGTGTACAATGCAAGCAAGGGAAAACGATGAGCACATTCTATTCTTCTGTGCTGCATATACTACTTCAAGACGACGTTGGATCAAACCCTTATGCAGGTTGCTAGGCACCAGGAGTTGGAGCAATGCCTTACGTATTTTAAGGACTGATTCTTCGCAAAAAGTAGTTTTTACTGTAAGCAGATTTTTATTCAATGTATCTTTGATAAGGAAAAGAAGCGGGTTAAGGTTATAAAGGGAATTATAAATAACAATTGTTGTTCAGGGTATAACTTAGGCCAAGCCAAGTACTTGCACTTTCATGGGGCTATGATTGTATGATAAAACTACCCCATGGTTGTGTATAATTGTACATGATGCAAATGATTATTTTTAACTATGTAAATAGTTGGCCAGCATGTTTTTAATATAACGTAATTTTTGGGCTAGATAGGTTTTTATGGCGCAGCTTGGGCTGTGTATTTTAAATGTTAAATTAAGATCCGTGCCCCGTCTACTGTGTCTGTCCATATATGAAACTATGGATTAATCATGAAAATGCTATGTGTTTTATCTATTGTATCTTTTATGGTTATATATAACTGAAATAAAGATTAAATGAGAAATGAGATTATTCCTCATTCTAAATCTGCTAGACGGTGCTTCAGCTGCTTCTTTGGTCTCCTCAGTAACTCCCCAATCTTAAGTCTTCTAGACAGTGCTGCAGCTGTGTCTCTGTTCCCAGTGGTAATTCCTCATTCTAAATTATCAATACAGTACTGCAGCTGTGTCTCTGTTTACATTGTTAATTCCTCATTCTTAACCCCCTAGACAGTTTTGACAGCTGCTTTTCTAGTTCCATCAGGAACACCCCCATTCTAAGTCCTTAGGTAGTGCTGCTAGCTGCTACTCTGGACCTGTTGGTAATTCCTCATTCTAAGTCCTCCAGACAGTGCTGCCGCTGTGTCTCTGGTCCCAGGGGTAATTCCTCATTCTTAGTCCTCTAGGCAGTGCTACTAGCTACTTCTCAGGTCTCATTGTTAATTCCTTATGGGCCTAAATCCATCACTTTTTCTTGCCATACCAGTGTAAACCCAGCTATTTTGTGTCTTTTTCTATCAGGAACACCGCTATTCTGAATTCCTAGGCAATGCTTCTAGCTGCTACTCTGGACCTGTTTGTAATTCCTCATTCTAAGTTCTCTTGACAGTACTGCTAGCCGCTTCTCGAATCTTGTTGGTAAATTCCCATTCTGAGTTCTCTAGGCACTGCTGCAGCTACTTCTGTGGTCCAGTCGGTACCCCCCGTTGTAAATTCCCACATTATACGTCCTCTAAGCAGTGTTGCAGTTGTGTCTCTGTTCCCAGTGGTCATTTCTCATTCTTAGCCCACCAGAGAGTGCTGCTAGCTGCTTTTCCAGTCCCATCAGCAACTACCCCCATTCTAACGCCTATAGGCAGTGCTGCAGCTGTATCTCTGATCACAGCCGTAATTCCTCATTCGTAGTCCTCTAGGCACTGCTGCTAGCTCCTTCTCTGGTCCCAGCAGTAGGTTCTCCATTCTAAGTCCTCTAGTCAGTGATGCAGCTGTACTTCTGCTCACAGTGGTAAGACCTCACTCTTAAGTCCTCTCTGTAGTGCTGCTAGGTGCTTCTCTGGCCCCATAAGTAATTCTTCCATTCTAAGTGCTGTAGGCAGTTCTGCAGCTGCTTTCTGGTCCCAGTGGTAAATCCTCATCCTATGTCCTCTTGGCAGTGCTGCAACTGTGTCTCTGTTCCAAGTGGTATTTTTCATTCTGAGTCCTCTAGACAGTTCTATCGCTGTGTCTCCAGTCCCGTTGTTGATCCCCACATTATACGTCCTCTAGGCAGTGCTGCAGCTGTGTGTCTGTTCCAAGTGGTAATTCTGCATTCGTAGTCCTCTATACAGTGTTGCTAGCTGCTTCCCTGGTCCTGTCAGTAACTCCCTCAATCTAAGACCTCTAGGCAGTGCTGCTAGCGGCTTCTCAGATCTCATCTGTAATTCCTCATTCTAAGCCCTCTAGATCATGGGTACTCGCAAACATTTCCCAGGGTCCACAAAGTACAGTCTGTGGTGTGACCGAGGGCCACACTGATGCCAATATGGTAACGGTAGGGGGTTCTGGGTGGGTCAGGGATTGTGTAAGGAGGTCTTAAAAAAATAAATAAACTGAATAAACAGGCAAGCAGTTTTCTGCAAGTTAATAAATGCTTGCTTGTTTATTTGAAAAAATGTTCTGAATATTAGTGCTCAGCGGCTCTTGCTGCTATTCACCAGGGGGGGCTTTGATTATCACTGCTCTAGATAGTGCTTAGCTGCTTCTATTTTCCCAGTGGTATTTCCTCATTCTAAGTTCTCCAGACAGTGATGCAGCTGTGCCTCTATTCCCAGTGGTAATTCCTCATTCATAGGTCACTACACAATGCTACTAACTGCTTCTGTGGTCCCATCACTAACTCCCACATTCTAAGTCCTCTGGGCAGTGCTGAAGCTTTGTCTCAGATCACAGTGGTAATTCCTCATTCTTAGTCCTCTATGCAGTGCTGCAACCTGCTTCTCTGGTCCCATCACTAACTACCCCAATCTAAGTCCTCTATACAGTTATGCAGCTGCTTCTCTTGTCATATTGGTAATTCCTCATTCTTAGTACTCTAGACAGTGCTGCTATCTTTTTCTGTGGTCCTGTCAGTAACTCCCACATTGTAAGTCCTCTAGGCAGTGCTGAAGCTTTGTCTCAGGTCACAGTGGTAATTCCTCATTCTTAGTCCTCTATGCAGTGCTGCTAGCTGCTTCTCTGGTCCCATTAGTAATTCCTCATTCTAATTCCACTAGACAGTGCTTCAGCTGCTCTTTGGTTCCATCAGGAACTCCCCCATTCTAAGTCCTCTTGGCAATTCTGCTAGTTGCAACTGTGGACCAGTTGGTAATTTCTCCTTCAAAGTCCTCTAGACAGTGCTGGTAGCTGCTTCTCGGGTCTCGTCAGTAATTCCTTATTCTACGTCTTCCAGGCAGTGCAGCAGCTGCTTCTCTGGTCCCACCAGTAACTCCCCTTTCTAACTCCTCTAGACAGTGCCGCTTGCTCCTTTTTTGGTCTTGTCAGTAATTCCTCATTCTATGCTCTCCAGACAGTGCTGCTAGCTGCATCTCTGGTCCTGCCACTAGCTTCCCCAGTCTAAGTCCACATGGGAGTGTTGTAGCAGATTCTCTGCTCACAGTGGTACTTCCTCATTCTTAGTAGTCTAGGAAGTGCCACTGTTATGTTATGTTATGTTAAGACTATATTTCTTGAGCGCACGGCTACCCGGAGCGGGTGTCCCGGCGCTTTGACAGAGAGTCCTGAACATAACCAAGAAAACCCCGAGGCAGAAACACTATAGACACACGGGTTAGGCAGAAAAGAGGACCGTCTTGAGCTCTTTTCTAAAAGCCAGAAGATTATTAGCCTTGCGGAGCGACAAAGGAAGCTCATTCCACAAACTGGCCGCCATGAACTGGAAAGTCCGGCCTCCCATCCGCACACGTTTGATCACTGGTACCTCCACTTTCGCCAGGTCAGCAGATCTCAAACTCCTCCGGGGAACGTAAAAAGCAATACGCTTCCTGAGGTAAGCCGGGCCCGTGAAGTGGAGGGCTTTAAACGCCACTAGTTGCTTCACTGGTCCAATAGGTAATTCCTCATTATTAGCCTCTAGACAGTTCTATTAGTTGTTTCTATTGTACCTGTGATACCAAAAATGTTATATATGCGACCAAATGTCCATGTGGCAAAGTATATGTAGGCCAAACGGAAAGGAAAATTAAAATCAGAATGACGGAGCACAAAAGCAACATAAGAATGAAGAACATGAAGTCGACACTAGCAGTAAATTGGCAGGAGGTAAATCACCAAATAGCGCAAATCAAATTCACCATACTAGAAGTAGTGCAACAACGCTGTGACATGGACCCTCATAAATAGAGCATTGGATTTAGCATCCTGTCTTCTGATAGGTTACACATATCACGTGGCATACACTCGAGTCGAAGCCGCATACTCATATCACATGGTCAATGTTAGTTTAATACACTGATTGCCATTGGCTCTTATGTTTTCCCACAATTCCCAACCAGGAAATGCTAAACAGCGCGACGAGCGGCAACGCTGTAACGAACTAATGCAAACAGAATGGGCAAATCTCATCACATAATTCCTGTGAGTACACTGTTAGCGCACCTAATGACGGTGCATCCTATTAGCAATATGTAACAGCGTTAACTTGCCTGAGACAAGACCACGCATTAATACTTGTTTTGAATTAGGCGATAACTCGGATATAATGTGTTCGTATTAACGCTCCATGTAGGAACCACATTCGCCACAGTACGAAATGCTTTATTGGCAACAATAGTATAACTCCCCAACCATTGATTATTCCACTACTTGTCCTTATGGCTATCACAAAATGTACTTTGCACATAACAACGATCGACTGACTGTATGCATAAAAATACATCGATCGTTTTCATTCCAACACGTGTCTTCATGGCTGCAATATGATATACCTTGCATAATGATTGATGGACTGTATGTATCACGAACATATGCATTGTTATAAACCAGGATATATGATTTTGTTAAGTTACAGGAATGTTTATGATTTAAACTTGATGAACATTCAAGAAGCATTTGATTGCAGTGACTGAACTGGCCTTGTATCTTTCCTTTTCAGACCCCTGAGGAAGGGTCGCATTTACGACCCGAAATGCATTGGGTGTTGTAAAAAATATTTCTTGCCTGCAAAGTGAGGAGACAAGATTTGAAATGAAATTTATCATGAAGTAATGATGAAATTACAAATGGAATAAACACCATGAAAATACAATAGTGTGAACTATCTCATTAATTCACGGATAACATTGTGAAGAAACAATTGAGTTTCAAGAAACTTTTGCGCAAATCTTCGAGACTGGTTGACCCAGTCCCACACAGTTCTACCAGGGGAAATTCCTCATTCTAAGTCCACCAGACAGTGATGCAGCTGAGTCTCTGCTCCCAGTCACAATTCCTCACACTTTGTCCTCTAGACAGTGCTGCTAGCTGCTTCTGTGTTCCTGACGGTATTCCTCATTCTGAGTCCTCAAATAGTGCTGCTAGCTGCTTCTTTGGTCTTATCTGTAATTTCTCATTCTAAGTCCTCTATACTGTGCTTCATTTGTTTCTGTGGTCCCCGTGGTAATTCCTCATTCTAAGTCCTCTAACGAATGCTGCATCTGTGTCTCTGTTACCAGTGGTAATTCTTCATTCTAAGTCCTCTAGCCAGTGCTGCAGCTATGTCTCTGTTGTAATCTACCTAGAGTTTCGGGGTCGGGGAAAGACAAACTGGAACACGAAATGAGAGCTACACCTGTGAACACCTTCAAGACAGAATTATTAGTTTGTTGTATAGAAAGGAATAGAAAGGAATACAGTATAAATCCGCTACTTCGCGGTAGTTCCAATATATTATGTACAATAATGCGTAAATGAAAAGATCGCTATAACAATACCCATTAGCAGCCAGCTCCGCAAGTCTTGTGCGGTCCAACCGTCCTCCGCATGAATACCGGTCCCGGTATTCGCCAACGGAGGGCACCGTGCTTAGTAACGGCCGACAATGCCGTTCGAGCGCTGCTGCTAATGTATTCTGGGCAAGGATCCCCAAGCACAGTATTCTAGGATCCGCCTTGCTGTGGGAGCGAGCACAGGAATGCCCAGTCGGGCACTCTACCGTGTGTCAAGGCAGGTAAGCAAGGGAGCAGCCGCTCTACCTTTGCCGCCTAAAGCCACTGTTAACAAGCCAAGTAATTGCGCCCCCCAGGCGTTCTGTTGTATGCTCAGGCACTTGTGCGTTCAGGCGGAGACGCGGCAAACACCTCCGTGGTGTGCGTCTCCACCGCCAGAACAACGGGACTCAAAGAAGGGCAGCGACGCGGCAAACACCTCCGTGGTGTGCGTCTCCCTTAAACAAACTGCGGAACAAAAGGAAAGGCAGAGACGCGGCAAACACCTCCTTGGTGTGCGTCTCTACCTGTCTTGCAATCGCCAATGCGATAACTTGTACTCGGGGTTTCTTGAGAAGCGAGCCTCCGCTTCTCTAAATGCCGTCCGGAAACGAGGGTCAACGGAACAGGATACAAGACGGCCGGCGGGGATCAGAATATCCGACGCCTTCCCTCAACCGGCTACCTGTTTTATGGGCGTATCTTTCAGGCGCTAAGCATGCTGGTACATGTGGTTCTTTGTTCGTCAGCCGCTCGTGGTTTCCTCGCTGCTCCCGGCAAGCGACAGGGGTGCGGGGACGGAGCAGGGGGAATTCATGACATCTGTTTACATAGGTAATTTCTGATTATTAGCCCACTAGACAGTGCTGCCAGCTGCTTTTCTGGTCCTATCAGTAACTTCCCCATTCTAAGACCCCTAGGCAGTGCTGCTAGCTGCTACTTTGGTCCCGCCAGTTATTCTTCATTTTAAGTCCGTTAGACAGAAGTGACAGCTGCTGCTCGGATCTCATCAGTAATTCTTCATTCTACGTTCTCTAGACAGTTCTGTCACCATGTCTATGCTCCTGTTTAATTTCCACATTAAACGTCCTCTAGGCAGTGCTGCAACTGTATCTCTGTTCCCAGTGGCAATCCCTCATTCTTAGTCCTCTAGACAGTGCTTCTAGCAGCTTCTCTGGTACCGTCAGTTACTCCCCCATTCTAAGTCATCGAGGCAGTAATGCAGCTGCTTCTCTGGTCACCGTGGCAATTCCTCCTTCTTAGTACTCTAGGCAGTGCTACTCGCTGCTTCTCTGGTCCCGTCCGCAATTCCTCATTGCTGTTAGCTGCTTCTGTGGTCCCAGTGGTAAATCCTCATTGTAAGTCCTCCAGACAGCGCTGCAGTTGCTTCTTTGCTCCCAGTGTTAATTCCTTATTCTTTCTCCTCTACACAGAGCTGTTAGGTGCTTTTCTGGTCCGGTCAGTAATACATCCATTCTAAGTCCTCTAGGCAGGGCTGCAGCTGTGTCTCAGCTCCTAAGGGGAATTCCTCACTCTTAGTTCTCTAGAAGGTGCTGCTAGCTGCTTTTCTTGTGCAGTTGGTAATTCCTCACTCTGAGTCTTTGGACAGTGCTGCTACCACCTTCTTTGGTCTCATCGGTAATTTCTCATTCTAAGTTCTCTAGACAGTACTTCAGCTGCTTCTGTTGTCCCACTAGTAATTCCACATTAGAAGTCCTCCAGACAGTGGTGCAGCTGCGCCTCTGCTCCACGTGGTAATTCCTCATTCTTCACCCTCCAGCTAGCGCTGCTATCTGCTTTTCTGGTCCCATCAGTAACTCCCCCCATTCTACGTCCTCTAGCCAGTGATGCAGCTGTATCTCTGATCACAGTGGTAATTCCTTATTCTAAGTCCTCCAGGCACTGCTGCAAGCTGCTTCTCTGGTGCTATCAGTAGTTCCTCCATTTTGAGTCCTCTAGGCAGTGCTGCAGCTGTACCTCTGGTCACAGTGGTAATTACTCATTCGTAGTCCTCTAGGCAGTGTGGCTAGTTGCTTCTCTGGTCCCATAAGGTACTCCTCCATTCTAGGTGCTTTAGGCAGTGCTGCAGCTGCTTCTCTGGTCCCAGTGGCAAATCCTCATTCTAAGTCTTCTAGGCAGTGCTGCAGCTGTGCCCCTGTTCCAAGTGGTAATCTTCATTCTGAGTCCTCTAGACAGTTTGGTCGCTGTATCTCCGGTCCTGTTGTTAATTCCCACATAATACGTCCTCTAAGCAGTGCTGCAGCTGTGTCTCTGTGCCCAGTGGTAATTCCTCATTCCTAGTCCTCTATACAGTGCTGCTAGCTATTTCCTGGTTTTGTCAGTAACTCCCTCATTCTAAGACCTCTAGGCAGTTCTGCTAGGTACTTTTTGGGTCTCATCTGTAATTCCTCATTCTAAGCCCTCTAGATAGTGCTATCAGCTGCTTCTAAGTTCCCAGTGGTAAGTCCTCATTCTAAGTCATCCAGGCGGTGGTGCAGTTGCGCCTCTGCTCCCAGTGATAATTCCTCATTCTTTGTGCTCTACACAGTGCTGCTAACTACTTCTCTGGTCCAGTCAGTAACTCCCACATTCTAAGTCCTCTAGGCAGTGCTGCAGCTTTGTCTCTGGTCACAGTGGTAAATCCTCATTCTTAGTCCTCTAGGCAGTGCTGATAGCGGATTCTCCGGTCCCTTTAGTAACACACCCATTTTAAGTCATGTATGCAGTGATCCAGCAGTGTCTCTCTGTTCCCAGTGGTAATTCCTCACTCTTAGGCCTCTAGACAGTGCTGCTAACTGCTTCCCTTGTCGTAAATTCCTCATTCTAACTCCACTAGACAGTGCTTCAGCTGCTTCTCTGGTTCCATCAGTCCTCTAGGCACTGCAGCTAGCTGCTTCTCTGGTCCCGTTAGTAACACATCCATTCTAAGCCCTCTAGGCAGTGCTGCAGTTGTATCTTTGTTTCCAGTGGTAATTCCTCATTCTCAGGCCTCTAGACAGTGCTGCTAGCTGCTTCTCTGGTCCCACCGCTAACTAGCCCATTCTAATTCCTATAGGCAGTGCTGCAGCTGCTTACCTAGTCACAGTGGTAATTGCTCATTTTTAGTACTCTAGACAGTGCTTGTAGGACGTGGCCTTTTTTGGGTAAAGTTCCCTAAAACTTTTTGCTTTCCCCGTAGACCGTTTTCCTAATATAGAGTTCCCAATTTATATGCTTGTGGTACTTTGCCACTGCTAATCAGTGTCAAAGTACAAAGGTTCCCTGTGTAAAGTGTAACGTTAATTGGTTGGCCATCATTGGTTTGTTTGCCTTACTAGTAAAGTCCCTAGTGATGTGCACTGTGTGTGCCAGGGCTAGTAATGCAAAGGTGCGCGGAGAAGGTAACTCAGGCCTGCAGTGTAGGGCCTGTGCGTAGTTTGCTAAGTTAGCATGTTGTTCTGACAAGTGCAACCACTTGTCAGGCCTTACTTTCACTTTTGCATACACATTGGGCAACCCGGTGGTAGGTCCTGGGTAACCCCTGGGCAGGGTGCAGTGTAAGTAAAAGGCAGGACATATACTGAGGTGTGTGTTATGTCCTGACAGTAAAAAACAGTCCATTTCATTTTTCACTGGTGAAAGGCCATCCTGCCCATAGGACAGAATGGGGGAGGCTGGGTATTGGGTTTGTTAGCCTAGTTTCTCATAAGTTTAAAATGGAGAGGTGAAGTTTAGTATGTATGAACTCACAGTGTCATAACACATCTGAGACTCAGACGCGCTGGGTGCGTGTCGTGGTGCACAGGAGGCGTTGTTGAAGAGCACCTGGTTACCGTGTGTATCGAAGGTGAAGTGAGTCTCGGATGCGCTGGGTGCGTGTCGTGGTGCACCGAAGGCGTTGGTGAAGAGCGCCTGGTCAGCATGCACAAGGGAGGTGAAGTGAGACTCGGACCCGCAGGGCGCGTGTCGTGGTGCACCGCCGGCGCTGATGAAGAGCGCCGGTCAGCAGGTGCATCGGAGGTGAAGGGAGTCTCGGACGCGCAGGGTGCCTGTCATGGTGCACAGGAGGCATTGGCGAGGAGCGCCTGGTCAACGCGTGCATCGGAAGTGGAGTGAGTCTCGGACACGCAGGGTGCGTGTTGGGGTGCACCGGAAGCGCTGGGGAAGAGCACCTGGTCATCGAATACACAGGAGGAGAAGTGAGGCTCAGACATAGTGAGCGTGTTGGGGTGCGGCCAAAGGCATTGGTGAAGAGCGCCTGGATATCGGGGCACCGGAGTTGGAGTAAGTTTCAGTGAAGCACTGTGCGTGCTTTGGTGCAACCTGAGACTGTGGAGGTGATCGGTTGATCATCGTGTGCACCGGAAGAAAGAGAGTCTCTGCGGCGCGGTGTGCGTGTCATGGTTCCAACTGAGACCGCAGGAAGGAGTGCCTGGTGAACGTGAACTCGGAGTCGACGTGAAGTCCCATCAACGTTGTGTGTGTGGCTTTGTGCCAGAGGAGACCCGGCGGTTGCTGATGTGAAAGTGCACCCGGAGTAACGTAATGTCAGAGGCGTGGGGTACTTGTGGCCTGAGGCAGCCTGAGACCTTCCTGACTGTCGCAGCCCGGACCAGCAGCCCGGAGGAGCTGAGCTGCCAGTCAGAGCCGCTGAGGCCCATTGAGGAAGTTCTGCACGGAAGGCCAAGTTCGTTGAAGGAGGAGAGGAGAGTGAGGTCGAGCCCCCAGATAATGTGAATCACTGCCTGGGCGAGGTGAGGGCTTGGAGGGACACTCTCTCGGCCTCTCAGTCCTTCAGGCAATGTGAACCTTTGCTTCGGCTCAGATTGGGAACCAAAGGAGTGGCAGTACTGGGGCCCGAGTGAGAAACTGTACTTTACGCCATCGTTGATAGGTGTGGGGGAAACTGTTATCGAAGAGGCTGACTGTTGTAATACACATTGCCAATATTGCTGCTAAAGAACTGCCAGACTTTCTTAGGACGCCTGACATTATATCTGCATAACAAAGTACACGATTGTAGCGCTATGCATTGCATTATTTCTCCCTTGCAAAGTAAAGGATTGTAGCGGCCAGCGTTGCATTATTACTTAATTGCAAAGTACGTGATTGAAGCTACACATTGCACTATTCCTTAATTGCAAAGTACATGATTGTAGCGGTAGGCATTGCATTATTTCTTCATTGCAAAGTACGTGATTGGGGTGTGAGGCATTGCATTATCCCTTCATTGCGCAGTACATGTTTGTAGCGGTACGCATTGCATTAGTTCTCCCATTGCAAGGTACCGGGGTGTATCGATACGCATTGTATTATTTCTCCTTTGCCCAGCACAGGATTGTATTGGTACACAGCACACTATTGTTTGTCCATTGCAACGTGTGTGATTCTAGCATTGCGACCACCATAGCGTTTTGAAAGTGGTGGTTGGGAGTTGAAACTACCAGCCAGCCGGAACAAATATTACCCTTTTTTGTATATTGGTTTTTATATTGTGTAGTCTGATCGTATATCTTTTTATATAAATGTTATACTCGTTTTTATCAAACTCAAGTCCGTTTGTGGTGTCCCCAGTGGGTTGCTGTGGGTGTGGCTGCACATACTGTACACTTGTGCCTTGGAGATAGGCCTGGCTGCTCGTGCCAAGCTACTAAGGGGGTGAGCAGGGCTATCTCAAACGGTGTCCTTACTTGGCCTAACGTTGAGTAAGGAGTCACGGGTCGCGCATTTGTGACAGTGGTGCGTGACTGCGACTCCAGCTTCCAACAGTGCTGCTAGCTGATTCTCTGATCCCTTCGGTAACTCCTCATTCTAATTCTGCTAGACAGGGCTTCAGCTGCTTCATAGGTCCCATCAGTAACTCCCTAATTCTAGGTCCTTTAGGCAGTGCTGCCGCTGTGTCTCTGTTCACATTGGTAATTCCTCATTATTTGTCCCTAGACAGTTTTTTCAGCTGCTTTTCTGCTTCCATCAGGAACTCTGCCATTCTAGATACGTCCTTAGGCAGTGCTGCTATCTGCTACTCTAGACTTCTCTGTAATTTCTCACTCCAAATCCTGTAGACAGTGCTGCTAGCTGCTTCTGTGGTCACGTTGGTAATTCCTTCATTCTTAGTATTCTACGCAGTGCTGGAAACTACTTCTCTGGTCTTGTCTGTAATTGTTCATTCCAAGTCCTCTAGATAGTGTTATTAGCTTTTTCTAAGAACCCCCGTGGCAATTCCTCATTATAACTCCTCCAGACAGTGCTGCAGCTGTGTCTCTGCTCCCAGTGGGAATTCTCAATATTAGTTCTTTAAGCAGTGATACTAGCTGCTTCTTTGCTCTAGTCTGTAATACCCACATTCTAAGTCCTGTAGGCAGTGCTGAAGCTCTGTCTCTGGTTAAAGTGGTAATTCCTCATTCTTAGTTCTCTAGGCAGTGCTGCTAGCTGCTTGTCTGGTCCTGTAAGTAACTCCCCCATTCTAAGTCCTCTAGGCAGTGCTGCAGCTGTTTCTCTGGTCCAATTGGTTATTTCTCATTCTAAGTCCCCTAGGCAGTGCTGCAGCTGAGTCTCTGTTCCAAATGGTAATTTTGTATTTGTAGTCCTCTACAGAGTGTTGCTATCTGCTTCTCTTGTCCAGTCAGTAACCCCTACATTCTTAGTCCTCTATGCAGTGCTGAAGCTGTGTCTCCGTTCCCAGTGGTAATTTCTCACTCTCAGTCATCTAGACAGTGCTGCTAACTGCTTCCCTTGTCCCATTGGTAATTCCTCATTCTAATTCCACTAGACATTGTTTCAGCTGCTTCTCTGGTCCCAGTAGTAACTCCCCAATTCTAAGTCTTCTAGGCAGTGCTGCTGCTGTTTCTCTGTTCCCGGTAATAATTCCTCATTCTAATTTCTCTATTCAGTGCTGCAGCTGTGGCTCTGTTTGCATTGGTAATTCCTCATTATTTGTCCCCTAGACAGTTTTGCCAGCTGATTTCCTGGTTCCATAAGGAGCTCCCCCATTCTAAGTCCTAAGGCGGTGCTGCTAGCTGCTACTCTGGACCTGTGGTAAGTCTTCTGGACAGCGCTCCTAGCTGCTTCTAGGGTCTCGTCGGTAATTCTTCATTCTAAGTTCTCTAGGCAGTGCAGCCGCTGCTTCTCTGGTCCAGCCGGTACATCTCCTTTCTAACTCCTCTAGACAGTGCCACTAACTGCTTCTTTGGTCTTGTCAGTGATTCCTCATTCTATGCCCTCCAGAGAGTGCTGTTAGCTGCTTCTCTGGTCCCATCATTAACGCCCCCATTCTAAGTCCTCTAGAGAGTGCTGCAGCTGATTCCCTTCTCTCAGTGGTAATTCTTCATTATTAGTCCTCTAGACAGTGCTGCTAACTGCTTCTCTGGTCCTATCAGTAATTTCCACATTCTAGGACCACTAGGCAGTGCTGCAGCTGTGTCTCTATTCCCAGTGGTAATTCATTATTCGTTGTCCTCTAAACAGCACACCTACCTTCTTCTTTGGTCTTATCAGTAATTCCTCATTCTAAGTCTTCTAGACAGTGCTTCATCTGCTTCTCTGATCCCAGTGGTAATTTCTCATTCTTATTCCACCAGACATTGCTGCTAGCTGCTTCTCTGGTCCTGTCAGTAATGCCCCCAGTCTAAGTCCTGTATGCAGTTTTGCAGCTGTGTTCTCTGTTCACCGAGGTAATTATTCATTCTAAGTCCTCTAAAAGGTGCTGAAGCTGCTTCTCTGGTCACAGCGGTACTTCATCCTTTTTAGTACTCTAGGAACTGCTGCACCTGTGTCCCTTTCCCCAGTGGTAATTCCTCACACTATATCATCTAGACAGTGCTGCTAGCTGCTTCTGTAGATATTTATCATTCTGAGTCCTCTAAATAGTGCTGCAACCTACTTTTTTGGTCTCATCGGTAATTCCTCATTCTAAGTTCTCTAGACTGTGCTTCATCTGCTTCTCTGATCCCCATGGTAATTCCTCATTCTAAGTCTTCTAAGTGGTGCTGCAGCCATGTCTCTGTTCCCAATGGTAATTCTTCATTTTAATTTCTCTAGCCAATGCTGCAGCTGTGTCTCTGTTTACATTCGTAGTTCCTCATTATTAGCCCCCTAGACAGCGCTGCCTACTGCTTTTCTGGTACCGTCAGTATTCTAAGTCCCTTAGGCAGTGCTGCTAGCTGCTACTTTGGTCCCGTAAGTAATTCTTCATTCTAAGTTCTCTAGACAGTGGTGCCAGCTGCTGCTAAGATCTTGTCAGTAATTCCTCATTCTAAGTCCTCAAGACAGTTCTGTCACTATGTCTCTACTCCTGTTATTAATTCCCACATTATATGTCCTCTAGGCAGTGCTACTAGCTGTTACTCTGATCCCAATGGTAATGCCTCATTCTCAGTCCTCCAGTCACTACTGCATCTGCGTGTCTGCTCCCAGGGGTAATTCCTCATTTATAGTCCTCTACACAGTGCTGCTAGCTGCTTCTCTTGTCCCGTCAGTAACACCCACATTCCAAGTCCTCTAGACAGTGCTGCAGCTGTGTCTCTGGTCACAGTGGTACTTCTTCATTCTTAGTCCTCTAGACAGTGTTGCCAGCAGCTTTTCTGTTCCATTCTAAATCCTTTAGGCAGTGCTACTAGCTGCTACTTTGGTACCGTCTGTAATTCCTCAATCGAAGTCCTCTAGGCAGTGTTGCAGATGTGTCTCTTTTTACATTGGTAATTCTTCATTCTCGATCCTCTAGACAGTGTTGCCAGCCGCTTTTCTGTTCCAGTCAGTAACTTCTCCATTCTAAGTCCTCTAGGCAGTGCTGCTAGCTGCTACTTTGGTACCGTCAGTAATTCCTCATTCGAAGTCCTCTAGACTGTGCTGCTAGCTGCTACTCTGGTCACATCAGTAATTCCTCATTCTAAGTATTCTATTCAGTGCTGCTACTTTGGTGCTCTCTGCTATTCCTCATTCTAAGTCTTCCACACAGTCCTGCTACCTGGTCCCATTGGTAATTCCTCATTCTAAGTCCTCTGAACAGTGCTGCAGCTGTCTCTCTGACCCTGTCGATAATTCAATTCACACATTTTATGTCCTCTATTTATGTATGTGTTTATATAGTTCGAATTTTACCCGAAGGTGTCAGAGTGCTTCACAATAGGCCTAGTTACATTATATAAGGTCTTCAGAGTACATGAATAACATAAAATATATGAAACAAATAAACTCTGAACTCACATAAGATTGGTAGTAAGCACATATGTCCACTAGAGATACTAGCAGCTAAGGTTACATATATACAAGTTGCAAATGTATCCAAGATTAGATTTTATTAAGTGTTTAAGCGATTAGGGTTTGACAAATATATATTACATATTAACAGAGCCTGATCTTCTTGCCATTTGCTGGGGTTCTTATGGCACACGTTCAGTCAGGCCTTCAGGGAGCTTTTGCACAAATCGGCGGTGATGTAGGACCTGGAGGGATACTCGAGCTGGTGATGTCCAGATGTCGTCCACGCCCATTGTCCCGGTTGCCTCAATAACTCCAAAGCAGCAGCAGAGATCCCCGGAGAGTGCAGCAGCATGTTAACCAGGTTTGAATCTCCGCACCGGCCCACATTTATTTATTTTATTTATTTATTTATTCATTTAATGCATTTTTATAAAGCGCAGACTTTACCCGAAGGTGTCAGAGCACTGTACAATAGAACCAGTTACGTTACATGAGAGAACTGTTACAGGAATGGAACAAACAAAAATAGCATGCCATAGAATCAAAGCGACGCAGGCATAAGGCAAACAAACTCAAACGCAGCAAGCACAGGATGTACAAACAAAAATATACATATATGTGACAAATTTACAATGACTAAAGAACTTCCTGGCAGGGTCTGAGAAGGAGGGAATTAATTCTGAAAGTGTCTTTGGAATAAAAGAGATTTGAGGTCCACTTTGAAGATCTGGATGGAGGTGATGGTAGGGAGCGAAGGAGGAAGCGAGTTCCAGATTCTCACCGCATTACCTGAGACCGATTGTGCAATCATTTTTTCCCTTTTGAAGAAGGGGGGTCAAGAAGGAACTTTTCGGCATGCCGAGAAGGTCTTGAGCCTCCAGACAATTTGAGTTTATTTGCCATATAGCAAGGGGAGGAAGGGTGCAAAGCTTTGTGGGTGATGCACGCCGTTTTGTAGAAAGCTCTGGCCTCGATGGGAAGCCATCGGAGAGAAGACAGGATGAGAGTGATGTGGTCGCTTCGTTTGGACCCTAAAATGAAGCGAGCTGCTGAATGGAGGATGGATTTGAGGGGGGAGAGGTGAGATTTGGGAAGGCCAGTCAGAAGAGAATTACAATAATCCAGTCTAGAGAGAACTAGCGATTGGACCATAGTTTTTACGTCATTCTCCGGGAAGAACCAATGAATCCCCCATAGAAGGCGCAGCTGATAACGTGCGCTCTTGGCCATGGAATTGATGTGTGAGATTAAGTTGAGTCTTTTGTCAAGTATGATACCTAAGGATTTAGTGCAGTCCACAATGATGGGTTTACTGTTGAGTAGATTCAACTGATCCATCCAGGATTGAACAGTAGGCGGAGAGAGAGAGCTAGATAAGAGGAGGAATTCCGTTTTGGAGGGATTGAGAACGAGTTGGTGCACTAACATCCAGTTGTGAATAGCGTTGAGAGTAGAGCTGAGTAGTGAGAGATCATGAGGGGAAGACACCTTGAGGTAGATTTGGGTGTCATCCGCATAGAGATGGTAGCGGATTCCAGATTTGCTTAGGAGGTTCCCTAATGGTTCCAGATAGAGATTAAACAGAGTGAGAGCGAGGATAGAACCTTGAGGGACGCCTTGACCAACCACCACTGGAGACGAGAGACTGTTTGCAATCTTAATCATTTGGGATCTGTCCGAGAGGAAAGAGGCCAACCATTTGAGTACTTTGCCTTCCACGTCCATTCTATGTCGAAGAATGTTAAGGAAGGTGTTGTGATTAACAGTGTCAAAAGCTGCAGAGAGGTCAAGAAGAATCAGAAGGCACGATTCCCCCGAATCAAGAATATGCAGCGCATCATCGATCACTTGCAGCAGGGCTGTTTCAGTGCTGCAATTTTGAATAAAGCCCGACTGGAACATGTCGAGGAGATTATTGTCCATAATGTGTTGGGAAAGTTATTTTGCAACACAGTTTTTTGAAAGAAAAGGGAGATTGGTGATGGGGCGGAAGTTATTGAGGTCATTTTGCATCTGCAGAGGTTTTTTTTAGAAGGGGGGTAACCTGTCCTGTTTTGAGGACAACTGGGAGGGATCCTTGACTGAGGAAGAGATTGACTAGCCTGGTCCAGTAGGAGAGAGTGTTAGTATAGAAATCAATGGCGATGCCACTGGGTATGGGGTCAGAAGAATGGTTGGAGGGTTTGGTTTCGCGGATGCATTTGAGAAGATCATCCTCCGAGATGGCGGCAAAGTTCTGCCAAGTGACTAAGGATTTTCGCTCCTCGATGGGGGTGGGGTGGGTGACCTGTTCCACCAGAGATTTTACCTTTTGATCAAAGAATATAGCGAACTCAGTTGCTTTCTTTGAAGCATCCTCAGGCTTGATGGTTTGGGGAGAACAATTTTGGTTTTTGATGAGGTCGAAAAGTTTTTTGGTTCTGTTTTTAGCTGAATCGAGGAGGGATCTGAAATGTGATGTTTTTTCCTGGAAGATGTGCTTGTGGTATTTGGATCTTGCTGAACGTAAAAGGGAAAGGTTGGGGGTGGATGGAGATTGTCTCCAGTGCTTCTCCAAAATTCTAAGGATTTTCCTTTCGTCATAGAGAGCTTTGTTGAACCAAGGAGCTGATGGGGTGGGTCTTTTCCTTTTGCTTTGGAGTGGAGCAACCATGTCGATTTTGACTGCAAGGATTGAGAGGCAAAGGGGAGTGAGATCGTTGACATCCGTATTGGGGTCTAGACTAGGAAGTGAACGCATAGCAGAATCACATAGTCTCAAGATCAATGTCTTTTGTGTTGCGGAACCACATAGAGGCTCTTTTAGGTTGGCCGAGAGTTAAAATGTGAGAGAGGTGAAAACAGAAGGGAATGAGGAAATGGTCAGACCAGTCAACATGGATGTGTGAAGCAGTGGTAATCTGGTCTAATTTGGATATCACAAGGTCCAGAATTGAGCCCTTGGCGTGTGTAATTTCCAAGCAGTGTTGGGCAAGATCGTTAGCTGAGAGAAAGGTTGCAAGCTTGTTGGCAGCCGAGTCTTCCATGGAGCCCCAGTGGAGATTGAAATCACTTAGGAAGATCTGCTTGTCGCTTTGTGAATATTGGTCACTAATGAAGTCGATGAATTCCTCCATGAAGGAAGAGCAATTACCAGGCGGGTGCTAGATGGTATGGAACCTGAAGGGTGAGCCATGATGAACTTGGAGTTTTAGGGAAAGGCATTCAAAGGTGCGAAAGAGGGTGGTGGGAAAGGCTTTGATTTGGAGGACGTTTCTGTAGATAATTGCAACACCTCCCCTGATCTTGCCTGTTCTGTCGTTTCTGAGGATAGAGTAGTCAGTAGGTAACATAAGATCAAATGAAGTTGAGATTAGTCATTAAACCAGGTCTCCATGGGAAAGAGCATGTCGAGATTGTGGTGAGTGATAGTGTCAGAGATTTCCAGTTTGTGTTTGGTTGCCGATCTGCAGTTATGGAGCATACAGTGTAGCTCTGACGCAACTGTTTTGGTGATGTGAGTGTCTGGACTGATGAGGGGGATAGGGATTAGATTCTTGAATGAGGGTGCCCCTTGAGGGGGAGGCTGGTAAGTTCTGACGGAAGAGATGGTCTGAATGGCAAATTGAGTAGAGTTGTTCGGAGAGGCAAGTGGAGGGGAATTGACATTGATGGTCTTGTAGGTAGCCAATAAGTTGGTGATGTCTGTGGAGGACAGATTGTGCTTGGTTCTATTAGGGCGCGGGAGCAAGGAACTCCTCGGGAGGTTATTCGGGGAGGGGGATATCTTAGCACATAAGCGTGAAATGGACACTTCAAGCTAGGAAATGGAAGAGATGAGAGAATCAAGTTTAGTTTCCAGAGAGAGGTGTGCTGAGCACAGAGTGAAGGGTGGCTCAATGGTTAAGGGAGTGAGTGGCCTAGGCGAAGGAGGACAGGAGGAAGTGGGAGACCGGGGAGAGTGTTAGGCTGCAAGGGTCGAAGGTGGGGGAGGAAGTGAAGTAGGCGAAGGAGGACAGTGGGCTGTGGGGGACTGGGGAGAGAGATGTGATGCAAGGGTCTGAGGGGGGAAAGAAGGTGATAGAAAGGAGTGAATTGAGTTACTTTGATATTTTTACTGGTGTTGAGCAGAGGTGAAGAATAGAGATCATACATAGGAGGAGAAAGTTGAGAAGTAGAAATGGATGGCTGGAGGAGGAGGGGGGAAGGAGTGGGGTTATGGGAAGGCCATGGATACGGTGAGATGAGAGGAGAGGGGGCTGAACAGGTAGAGAAGGGAGGGAGATCAAAGGGAGGCCACAGGAGTGGGGAGAAGAGAGAGGGTGCAGGCCAGGTACCATGGGTAATGAAAGGTGAATGTAGGGGTAAAAGCACCAGGCAGAGTGGGGGGGGGTCGAGCAAAATTAAAGCTGTGGGAAGAGTGAGGAACTGTGCAGTCAAAGGGAGGGAAGAGGGAGGAATTACCAAGAGGGGAAACAGGGTTGTGAAGCATAGGGGGGAATGTAAGATGTGGAGAAATAGGAGGTGTGAGATCAGTGGGAGGGAAGATGATGGGATTACCAATAGGGGAGGCAGGGATGTGAGGCATGGGAGGAGGGAGAGAAGGTTGAAGAGAGGTCAGAGATGTAAGAACAGAATTGAGGGTACGAGGAAAGAGGAAGAGCGGAAGAGCGGAGAGGGGTGAGGAGAAGAGGGGAGGGTAAGGCGAATTGATCGATAGTTCAGATTGTAAGAAAGGTGGATTAAATAGGGGGGAAAATGGGAAGGAATAGGGGAGTTAGGGGTGGGAGAAGGCAGTGGAATAATGAGGAGATGCAGGATGTAGAGGTGAAGTGGGGTATAAAGCAGATGAGGTAAAAGGGAGGTCCAGTTGGAAAGGTGACAGAATGGGAGGGGAGGGAACGAGAGAAGGGGGGAATAAAGGGTCGAACTGTGACTCCCGGGAGAGCGGTCTGAAGGAATGTGTGGGAGTCAAGGGGGGAGAAAGGAATAAAGTAGACAAGCTAGAAGAAGAAGAGGAAGAGTCTAGAGAGATAGTAGTCGCAGGGGTGGGACGAAGGGAGTGGAAGATGTGGTCAAAGAGAGAGAGAGACAGGAGTCAGAAGCTTGGATCATGACAGTGCCATTGTTATAAAGTGTAATGGTGAGATAGCCATAAAAGCGAGCGGAGGGAGACATTTTTAACCGCTTCCCATGCGGGAAAAAAGATGAGAAGGAGACATTCAAGGAATTGGAGAAGCTGGAGGACCAGGAAGGGATGTCATTAGTGAAGAAAATGAAGTCATTTTTAATCTTCCCTAGGCGTCCATTATGGAATTGGTCAACAAAGAGGTAATCTGGAAAATTTTCAATGATGTTATGCTTGAACCGTTTAGCTTGTGCTTTGGACATATAAGGGGGATAAATTACTTTGAAGCAATTGATTCCAGACTTAATTCGACTGAAAGCCACGATAAGGAGATGAGGTGAAGACGTGGTGTGGTGGACAGAAAAAGGGGCCACTAGGGTAGTGATGGCGCAAAGAGGTAGAATAAGAGGGGTGCGCAATTTCCGGTAATCAATGAGAATAAAACCAATAGGAGTGAGGTCAAATCAGGACCAAAGGTAGATACCCAATAAGGCTAGAAACAGGTAGAAAGGTACAGGGGAGAAGCAGCATTGAATCATGAGTGCATACTTCTTTTGTTTCTAATAGAGGAAGCACCAAAAAGGGGGTTGCCCAATCCAAGATGGCCATCAAAGATTTGAACGCATTCCTCTTTCTGTTCTAAGCACTGCCTGGTGGCAAAGGCCGCCATCTTAGGGTCAGGCATTCAGTTCTGGGCATGGGGGGCCTGGGTGGGGGAAATAACATGGATGGTTGGGGTGTGGAAGCACCACAGAGGGCACATCAGAAAGTAACCGAGTAATCCACAGTGATTCAGTTTAAAACCCCTAATCACCCCCTCTGTGAACACATTGTCTGAAGGGACAATAGAGCGCTGAATCTTTCCAAAGTACACAGCCGACCCCTCAAAATAGAATGGAAAGCAGCGCAGATCATTCCATCCAGAAAAATATTAAGGCTCCTATGGATGATGTATCCAACTATTGCCCCATTTCTCTGCTCCCCCTTCAGAGCAATCTTTTGGAAAAGCATGATAACAAACATCTATCCGAATTTGTCGAAGCCTCAAATTGTCTTGATGTCTCTCAATCGGGCTTCCAGGCCAGACACAGCACTGCATCTGCCCTGGTAGGTACTGTATGCAACCTCCAGCGGCAGCGCTCCCCTTCGCCAGCCCCGATCGGCCCCACCAGCCGCAGGCACCAGCGCCGCCCAGATGGCGCAGTCAGGAGGAGCGTGGTCCCTGTCCTGTATAGGCCGCGCCGTGTCCTTGGCCTACGGCGCTTCAAGATGAAATAAAACTCTCTGGTTAAACGTTGTGCTGATGTAAGCTTTTTTCTTAGTCTGTAGAAGCAGTCAGGGAAAAGGCTTATCTGTGCAAGGTCATCATAGCACACCTACATGCATCTTCTATAAAATTGCTTTCATTGATCAGGTTACGAAACAGAAGTATTAAATGCTTGCAAATCAAGATACATTAGTAAAAACCGTTGTCATTTACAACGCCAATAGCTCTGACTTTCACAAATGCCAATAGCTCTAACTTTCACAAATGCGAGACCAATCGCATGGCAAATGCTTGTTTTTAGTACATGAACAGCCACACACCACTTCCTCGTAAACACTGCTGCGCAGCAGACGCTCACGCAGCCCCTGCAGTTGCTTGCTTTAAGAATCTCGCAGCCTATGACAAAACTAAAGCCCAACTACCGAGCTTCAATTGTGCTCTGCGAAAGTGTCCTCCTTCAACTCTATACGCAGGCGCAGAAAAGCGTAGCGTGCGTGCCGAAGCCGTTGCTCTGGCACGTCGTGGTGCAGTGTGGGTGGAGCCCTCACCCTGGTAACGGAAGCAGAGTTGGGGGCGGGTGCTCAGCGTTAATCAGTAATAGCAGGAAGGGGATGATCATCGCCCCGTAGCGGCACGGATAAAGGGAGAGGCGACACAATGCAGACCGAGGACGCCCGATATCTCAAGAGGTACACACGTGGTGATGGGGTGCAGGTACCGGGGAATGGTGTACTACGCCAATTCTAGAGACTGTTTGTGTCTGACAGCAGGGAGGGCATGTGCCTTGTTCAGGTTGAAGGAAGAGGTTGCTTTAAATTACAAGATAGGACGAGGAAAGAGGCGCTATGCCAAACAATAGATAGCGCTCGCTTTTCGAAATCAACCCATCTCTGGTGTCCGACAGACCCTATTTTCTTCTTGACACATGGCCCCTACCCCCTCCGACTGACGTAGCACTTTTGTCCCTTGTACCATAGCTGTCCTGCTCCCTCTTGGCGTATGCAATCTTCAGAGCCAAACCTTTTATCTATGGCGGGTGAAAACCGCACTTCTGATCATAATGTTGAGTTGAAGAAGATTGTTGCAGTTGGCGCCTCTTTACATTATCTCCAATCGACCAGACTTCTCCCTTCAACGAAGAGCAACAATATGGGGGATATCTTGAAAGTGACTGGGCTAAATTATGAAATACTCCACCAATAAGACTGAGAATGAGTAGGTAATCGGAACATTAACAAAAAAAAAAGGTTAGAGCAATATCTATGGTAACTTGCCCAGATATTAAAGCCTAAACCTTTGGGCCAAACACACAAACGGTGATGGGAGGAGTGCTTGCACTTTGTAACCACAGGTAATCGCTTGGAGTAGTATCTCATTGTTCTTTTGCTCACCATGCCATCTCAAATTGAACCCAGCCATATGCAAATCAGTCTTGACCCTGCTTCAATAGGAACAGTCCAGCCTAAAGTGCCAGGCCAGGTCCACCTTAATCAGAACACAGGAAACCCAAAACTGTTTTCACCCTGATCATGGCTTATCAGTCGAGTATATGCCTATTTTCATTGCCACAGTGACCAAAGGACGCATATCCTTGCCACTTTGAACGTTGCATCAATCCTCTCCAAGGGTAATGGAGGGAATGCTCTGAATTTGTCTAACTACTGGCTATCGCTTGGGGTAGCATCCTAACCCATAGTCCTTTTGCTCACCATGCCACATCAAGTTGGTACCAGCCATATGCACGCCTGGGCATAACCCCTGCTCACTGTACCACTGGAACCTAGGTACGATTTTAGAGCCAAACCAGGCCAAGACTAGTCATGGGTTGCTTGTGTTCTGGTTCAGAGAGGACATGGCTTGGCAGTTTGGGTGGGACTGTACCCATTGGAGTAAAATCAAGGCTTATTTGTAAATGGTTGTACATCTGAGGTGGGATAGTGAGAAAAAAAACAATGGGTTGGAATTCTATCCCGACGATTGCCTTTAATTTCACTTATTGCAAGCATTCTCCCATCACCTTTTGTGTGTCTAATCTTTTGGACCAACATGGTCTGTTTTAAAAAAAAATTTTTTTTAATGTAAGTATCTTTCTTGATTTCACTGACGCCCTACTAGGCTTCTTTGGTGGCTGTTTTGCAATTGTTTTTGATTTATTTTATATTTTTGGTATTTTGTTTTGTCATCTATGTATTACAAAGGCAAATTGACCCTTGAATGTTGAGTACTTTATTTCATTCTCTTCCCTGAAGCATAAATCCTAGCAGCCAACATCACCAAGAGATCCTTCTTCCTCTGTTCCTCACACTTATTTTGCCCACTAGTGTTCCGTGCATTATAACTTAGGCTCCCTCTTTTCCATTTTTACAGATAAATACAGACAGAAAATATTTATTTTCTTGTCTGTATTTATTTTTAAATGTGGATAACAACGGAAATTGGGTTGCTTTTTGAGTAATTCTAAATACTGTCTGCCATGACTGCCAGGCCACTAGCTGTGTGGATTGATAGGTTAGGGGGTTAAACAAAGAAAGGAAATTTAGTAAAGAGGCTGTAACAGAAGTAGATATGCACACGTTGATAATGAAATATACATATTTCGTTTAAGTGCATTGATTTATCTTTTGCAGGTGTTTACAGCATTGAAACATGGTAGGCATTAAAGCATGAGTGCATATTTACCGGTTAAATAAATGTGGAAATATACCAATTTCAGGTTCCTTTTTCTACAAATCCCAAAATAAAAATGGATAAATGCAGATGAAATTATCCAAAAATAAATATGGATAACTACAGATGGAAATGTGAAGAACAAAAATACCATTAGACCGGGAGTTCTAAGATTCATAACCAAACACTAACTCCATCATCCCAGGTTCCACACATGGAACCTTTACCAACATGCCCACAACACATTCCCCTCTTATAACAATTACCAACATTGAATAAAATACAAAACATATTAATAAACCATAAGAGTGATAAAAGAGAAACACACCTTGTAATAAGACCAACTAAATAACACAGAAGAATTAAACTTAGCCTAAAGTTACAGCCAAATAATGTATTACATATTTCCCTGGACATAATCTTCCATCCATTTTAGCGGTTTCCTAGTTCTTTTGTTAACTGGTTCACCTTCCAGCTAATGCTCAACTTCCTGCACATTCATCTTTTAATTGCCGATCCCAGAACCAATCCCATGGTTCTCACCGTTACCACAATCTGCTTCTTCCAACCCCACACCCCTCTCTTCATTCATTACCATATCAGAATTCACAGTATCAACATCATCGCTCTCATCCTAAACACAATGATCAGTATGTACCATTACATCACGTTTTTTTTTTTTTTTTGCAAATGCAGTCCCCTCATTGACCGGTTTCTCAAAATTCTCCAACAAATTTGCATCATACTCGTTTTATTCCTTATGAGCTTTCTTCCATACCTCATTTAGACCTACCACAACTTGATTAAGATTACACACTTTACCATTAGGCTGTCTTACAGAATTACGCAAACCTTCAACCATTTCCTCTGGTTCATAAAACCGGCTCTCGTCCTTAGGAATAAAACCCGGCTTCTTGATCTGAACCCAATCACCCACTTTATCTTGCACAGGTTGAATATGCTTTTTGGAATGAAAATGCAGCTTACTTTTACCACGCCTGTCTTTGATTTTCTTGCAAACTGCTTCCACAGACCAATGCTCCATTCCTATGTGAAACAACCATTCAGGGGTATATTTGGTTTTATGATTTCTTCCTCTCAGTATAAAAAAGGAGATACTCCTGTAGATTCAGAGTTAGTAATTCTATAAGCCCATATCATTTTACCTAGTTGTGTAGTCCAATCCTCGTCACCTCCATAGCTAATTGTATCATACCTTTGATTACATGTTTAAAACTCTCTACCTTATTGTTACCACTAGGATTGTATAGAGAAGTAGTTTTACGCTTTGCACCAATACGTTCAAAGTAAAGCTTTGCTTTATTGGAGACAAATTGCATCCCATTGTCACTCAAAATGATGGCAGGTATGTCTTCCAATGTACAAATCTGATGAAGGAATTCCAAAACAGAATCCGTATCCGCTTCATTCACAACTCTTATGATGGGCCCCCAAGAAATCAAATCTGTTTAAACTAACACATATTTCTGAGGATTTCCTGTGGGTCCCACAATGTCAACAGCCATAGGTTCCCACTGATGCTTCAGAATCAAATCTCACTTATTGGGGGTCTCAAAGTTTAAGATTTATCAGCTTGCAAACAATTGGGGCACTCCCTCACGAACCGTTCCACCGCAATATGCATCCCAGGCCACCAAAATAATTTTTTCACAAAAGATTTGTTTCTCATCATCCAGAATGCCCTAATGCCTTAAAATGATAACCATTTCCTGCAAAGTATGCAGTGGAACCACTCTTTGTCCTTTCAAAATTGCACCATTATCTACTGTCATCTTAGACCTTACCCCCCAGAATGGTCATATCCATTGCTCGATACACTCCTTCCTTTGCCATTTGTCGCACATGTAGGTCATTACTGTTTATAAGACCTTGTATTCCACATTCCATTCCTCCCTTTTACCAGCTGGTGTACCAATATCATGCACCAATGCCACCAGAAATTAATTCCACCTTCATACTCTCATTCCTCCATGTTAATCGGCATTCTGTATACAATCACCCACAACATTGTCCTTACCTGGTACATACACAATTTTGTAGTTCTAGTCTTGAATGTGTTTGACTAATCGGGCTAAGCAAGCAGACACATTTACTTTATCTTATGTTGTCAAAATGTTATCTAGGTGTTGGTGATCACAACGAATGGTACATGGTTTTCCCCATAATAAAGCCCTAAATTATTGTAAAACACAAGCACATGCACATTCTCCTCAGCAGGTGATAAAGATCTTGAGGCATATGCAATCACACATTCTGTACCAAACCTATCCAATTGAGTTTAAGCTGCACCCAGCCCTTAACTGCTAGCCTCAGTTGTGATAATGCTGTCTGCACATGTATCAACACCTTTCAAAGCAAAGGCATTGACAAAAGTACATTTTATTGTACATAAATCTTCTTTACAATTGTGAGACTATTCACATTTGGTTTTGCCGTTTAGTACTGTCTGGTGTGATACGTTTTCTCAGCAAACGTGGGACTATATTTTGCACAATATTCTGTTGATCCAATAAATTACCGTACATCATCTTTACTGTTCGGGGTATATTCCTCCTCAATAGCTTAGATGACAGACAGTTTGGGTTGAACACATTTCTTCACTTATCACATAACCGAGATAAGTAAACACTGTACTCTGTAAATTTGCATGTGAAATTCCACAGTTAATTCCTTTGATTCTAAAAAAAAGTCAGCTCTCTCACCAACCTGTAATTTTCTCTGTTTTGATAGAACACTAATTGTCATACTGGAAAAACGTTACCACCTTCCTCTTTGCCAAATAGCTGAAACATTAAGTCTGAAGCCTCCGACACTAAGCTAAACGGCATCCACTTAAATTGGAAACACCCTTCAGAAGTGATAAAGGATGTACATTTCCGCGAATCCTGAGCTAAAGAAATGTGGCAGAAAGCTGATCACAGGTCAGTGGTGAAAACCCACTTGACACTTTGACACGTTACTATTTCGTTAATTTTAGGCAGCAGAAATTGGTCTACAGTTATGTTATTTAGAGGGTGTAAATCAACACACAACCACAGCTTGCAGTTGTTCTGTCTGGTCATTGCTAATGGGTAAGTCCAATCGGAAGCTTCTATCGGTTCTATCCTCCCCCCCCCCCCCCCCCCCCCCAATAGAAAAGAAGCCAGCTTCTCTAGCTCCACAGAGACTTCATCCCTAACCATAAAATACATCTTTCTCAACCTTGTGGTCCCCAGGTTTTGCATAATACCTTTATAATAAATCAGTGCTCCAATCCTTTTAAATTCCTCAAATTAAGACTGAAAACGTTTGTAAATTTTATGATTATGTTGTTGCCCAGACGCACTCCATTCCAACAACTGTTACTTGCTTTTTGATATTCAGATCAAGTACAACGTGAACATTTCCCTGGGTAAACAAACCTAGCATGGATGGTCCTTTCATAGCAGCGTCCAACTTGCCCCAAGTCCATCTATTTTTGAATCTGAAACTGAACAAACTAAAACAACCATGTCAGTATATTTCCAGTATATACCGATTCTTATGTATCAATGAATTACTTCTATTGAATAGATGTGGTCTTTTGAGAATTATTTATGTATGTATTTTTGTGGTTTCTGATCAACTATATCCTCGAAAAAATAACAAATGAAGTAAAATAATAAAAAGATAAAATATATTTTTTATATATTTATAAGTCTTGTATAGCATTTTTGTGTGTTGTGGTCCAAATCTGAGTGCGTAACTTGTTTCAAATGTGCACTGAACCCGGTGCAAACTCCTTTTCCAATTAAAATATTTCCAGTATATATAAACCTCTTTATTCGACCAGTTCCAACCATAAAAATTTGCATAAAAACATGATTAACATTTTTACATGTACATAATAAAATGCAGGGTTCAATGTGCCAAGCAGCAATTCTAATACAGATTTTGGAATACGAAGGAAAAGGATTTACTCAAAGGGGAGACGTATAATTATTATCCCATAAATTACACAAATCCAGTCTACCATAAATGAGCTCAAGTAGTGTCAAATTGTAATTCATAAAAATAGACACAAAACAAAGGTAGAGGAAAGAAAATTCCATTTCATATATCCCAAAGTAGCACAGGGTATGATGAGCAAAACAGAAATTGTGGCGCAGATGTAGTACAGACGAAATTTGCATTTCTAGCCAGTAGTGGACAATTGGGCTTCTATCCAGTGGAATTATGTACCCATGCCTGTCCACAAATCCCTCTAAAAAATGGGTCCGCTATGTTCACAGGGGGGTTTAGATCCCCTTCTAGAAGGCCCTGTTTTTAATTGGATAGATTTATTTCTTTTGTGTTAAAGCATCTTCATTATTAGACCATCACAGGACAGTTCAGCCTCATTCTTTCTATGATCAATAACTCTGCAGAATGTACGCCGCACCCTCATTGCCTTATGCCAATATTTTGCTACTGCAGACCCATATAGTTAATTACTATCTGTTCTTAATATCCTGAGATCTACTTCATAATTCCTCACACCCAGGTTTCTAAACACAGGTGCCAACAAGGATCTCCTAATGCTGGCATAAGCTGGACAAAAGAACTTAAAATGAGCTAATGTTTCTCAGTGGGTAGCTCAAACTGGACAGGTTTATGATACTTGTGGCAAGTGACTCCACCTGCTACGGAACGTGTTGATAGGAAGAATACCATATTGGAATGTCAATGGAGCTTCAGGGGGCTCCATCTTATTGATAAACGGTTAAAAAATCTGTAAACACTTTGTCAAGAAATGTTTCCGTCAAACTACCCTGACAGGACTCCATGAAACACTATTTGTTAATAAACGCCTAGCACCGGGCCTTCAGATGTACAGTCACCCCATTACTACTTCAAAGTGTATTATCCCATAGCTTTCTCATATCTAAACTATTAACCTGTGCTTTAGTATGTTTGAACCAGGATAAT
This sequence comes from Lissotriton helveticus, assembly GCF_964261635.1. Taxonomy (NCBI): domain Eukaryota; kingdom Metazoa; phylum Chordata; class Amphibia; order Caudata; family Salamandridae; genus Lissotriton; species Lissotriton helveticus. The sequence continues at coordinate 1,510,652,663 of NC_136057.1, forward strand.
GTATAACCTGCATCAAATTCCTTTAGTTCTTTGCTAGACTATAATCCAGGACAAAAGGGTTTAAGATTCGCAAGATGCACAATGTTTCTTTGCGCCAGATCAAATTATAATGGAATCAAAGGAGCCTTTTGTGAGAGATTTGTAAGAGATCAAACTTATCTTTATTTGTATATTAACAGTTCGGTTAAATTACTGAGTCCCCCAAACCTCAGAGCCATAAAGTGCTGCAGTTACCACTTTAGCTTGGTACATCTCCGAGGCTGGCAATAGCAAACGATAAAAATAGTTTTTTAATGCTCTCAATACAGCTCCAGCTTTATGCTGTAAAAGTAACTAGCTTTTTCTTAATCTGCTCTGAACATGTCAATGTGTTTGTTAGCCAAACCCCCAAGTAATCCAGCTCCTTCACTAGCTCAAGGGGGAATTCCCTGCATTTTCATCTTTCCTTTAAAAGACCTGTGGGGGTAAAAGACCATGAATTTTGTTTTGTTCGCATTGATTTTTAATCCATGTCAGATGCAGAAACTTAAAAATTTGTTGAACAAAGTTTGCGGGCCTCCTGGGGTTCTTTATGTTAGTACGTTGTTGTCCGGGTATAAAAGAGCAGGGATTTTCTGGCCACCTATTTGTTATTGTGGGGGAGTTGTTATTGCAGTTAAGTAGTTGCTCAATGACTCCATTGATGCAAAGAGTAAACCATGTAGGGACCAGAACACAGCCTTGATTAACTCCCCTTTCAATAGGAATTCTTTCTGTTCGTTCTCCCCTTGTCCCACATCTTACCTGGGTATAATTATTGCTGTATAAGCATATCATTAATAACAGCAAGGATTCTGGCAGTCCCACTTTGTCAAGAACAGACCATTATAAGCGTGAAACATTGGCTCACTTCTTACTATGCTGTCCCGCCCTGTTGTCAATGCGCCGAATCCATCTAAGGCCCATTCTCCTTCAACTGGGCACACGGATGGCAAAGGAGGCAGTCCTTCAGCTATATTTGCTGGACACGGTGCAGCACATGGCTAATTTTTCAAAGTTCCTCTACCATGCCCGACAAGCCCTAATGGACAGGTCAACTACGGCAGCGCATGGAATTCATCTGGAGGAAGGCCTAATTCAGTCCGGTTCTCTATAAAAAATGTGTCCGGGGTAGTTAAAGGATCTATAGTTACTGTATTTTAGAATCAAAACACCAAATGGTGGTTTTAGGATCAACCTGTACAAATATATTGTTATCTTATTCAATTTTAATCATTTTTAATTTTTTTTATTGATTACTCCTTTTGTATTGGTTTTTATTAATCACACAAATAAAGTGTCATTGTCAAGAACAGACCATAACTTTGCCTGGATACCAAGTCCAAAGCAGCCCTCTGATCTAGAAAAGCCACATACAGGAGCTTGTGCCTTAGCCAAACAGTCTTCTACACCAATGAAGGGAAATGGAAGACTTGGTCGATCATGCTGGTATTCTCCCTACACCCTTCCTTGCAAGTGGAATAACGCCCTTGCTTCCTGCATCCAGTCCTGTACTCTGGCCAGAGTCTGCCTTCAGAAGATCTTTTGAGCAGTATCAGTAAGATTAATCAGTCTATAATTGGCCTGATTATCCCTGGTACCTTTCTTGAATATTGAGATTATTTCATTTTAGCCTCACTCCAGGTGTAAGGGACATCTGAGCCCACCACTATTGAATTTGACAGTAAATTAATAAAAGGTCCCCAGATGGATGAATGAATGTGGTATAAATCTGCTTTTATCCAACCCAGGCGCTATTCCCAGCATCATGGAATCTATAGCCGCCAATGTCTCTTGATGCGTATAAATCGGGTATTGGTTTTGTCATTCTCTCTATTCAGTGAAACCTGAGGGGTCCTATTAAGACAATCAGTATTTAAAATAGGTGCCATATACAACTCCTTGAAGTGCTTTATCCACCCCTCAGGCTGTGTGTGACTCCTCTACCATAACGGACTCTCATTACCCTAGGCAAAGAGATGGCAGCATTCTTTGTTCTATTTATTCTTCAGAGTAATGGCCAAATTCTGCCATTTGACTTGTTCTAATCACTCCTCCTTGGTGATTTGTACAAGCTTGTATTCTTTCTTAGCGGTTCCTATTAGAATTTTACTTCCTCCCTTGACCTCTCTAAGTAGCTTTGACATGTTTAACACAGTAACCCTCAGTATTGTTGTCCGAGGTTAACAAATTCCCTTAACTTTATCAACAAACGTGTCTTTCAACAGCTCTTCATTAACAATTTTGTACAGGAACTCAGCATCTGCAAAAAGTTTTAAAGATACGCCACCAATTGTCATCCAGCACGCAGGTTTAGGTCTGTGAAACTTACCATCAATATTTAGAAATAAATTACCACATATGCTAGCCAGTTTGTCACAATTCTCGTTGTCACCTTCATGTGTTTCACAGTCTTCATTATTCTCTACCTCATGCACACATTTACTGGTATTGTTCCTTCTTCTACATATTTTTGATAAATGTCCTTCAATGCCACCGTTGCTACATTTTTGCTCAACGCCAAATTTTCCTTGCTGTCACAACGGTAGCATCTGGTTTGGTCTTTGATTTCTTGTCCTTAACAGAATAAGCATACGTTTTGTTTCTACTTTGAAGTTTGCCATCAGTCTCACAGTCGCTCACTTCTGTGTTTAAAACCCAGCACACCTACTTGACATCTCAGATCTTGAGACTTAGGCGAATATGCAGTAATGATTCAGAGCTTCTCACAACACAAGAGGAGAGCAAAAAAAGGTTTTTAGTTCGGGGATATTCGGCTAAAACAGTGGACACAGCTATAGCCAAATCAAGACCGTATAGCATATTTGAGCTACTATTTGGCAAGAGCAGAGGCCCAGAGGGTGATATGACTACAAGCACAATTCAGAGCAATGATCCCATTCGATTAATATTAACGTACTGCAAACAAGAACACCAGTTGAGAAATATCATTAAACGAAGCTGGCCCATAGTGGTTGTGGTCCTGTTATAGGACACCTTTTACCCAAAGCACCCTTTCATATAGAAGGACGGCATCTATGAGTAACACCCTGGTAAAGACCAGTCTGGAAATGGCGGAAGGGGGCACATGGTTGAATTCCAGAAAGGGTTTCTTTAAATGTACATATGGGGTAAACTAAAATTCTTATGTAACTGCATTCTGCGACAAAGAAAGGAAAATCAGCAAACATCTTACCTGCAAAACAGACTTTGTTGTCTATGTACTGCAATGCACATGTGGACTACAGTATGTTGGTAGTACCAAATTGCAAGCCCATAAACGCATACTCTAACATATCAGGGCTATTACCAACTCAGACCCCACCTATCCTGTAGCACGACATTTTTAAAGCAACTCATAATAACAACTTAAGTGATTTTAAATACTTCTTAATTGATGCAGTCCTCATTCAAAGAAGAGGAGGGAACAGGGAAGTGAAGCTTAGGAGATTAGAAACTCGTTCTTTTCTTGATTTAGACACAAAGAGCCCTGGGGGACTAAACACCACTGAATATCTATACACCTGCTTGTAAATAGACCTTGACATTTCATATTTTTAGATGTATATTTTCATATGTTTCTTTTTTTACCATCATTCTTTCACCTGCTTTTTTAATCATGAAATTCGGTATATAGCTTTCAAAGTACAATATATTTAAAATCATCATATAATGTTACAATGTAAATCAGTGATGAATGCAAATATTGAAGAGATTTTCTCAGTAGCAATAATTCCGCTGCTGCACGAATGAAAATATAAAAAAACGCACAGCACTTGGGCACTAATAGATTACGGGGGTGGGGACGAACATTTTGCACTTTATATACTGAAGTCATTTTAATGCAACATTATGGACAGTGTGGGATTGTAGGTATCTTACTGTGATGATTTTTTTGTACAGCTTTTATTATAATAAATTGGGGTATCAAGATAAGCATTATGCAACAATGAAATCATGCATTTAAGTATTTATTTGTTGCCTAAGTGTTCTTGTGGCAGTCCATAAATGCACATATATGTATTTATATAATATTTTGTGCAATTATAGACATTGAAGCTGTAAAAGTCTGAAGTCTGTCATCTGTATTAATTATTTTGACTGTATTACTTGTCGCTTTAAAATGCTGATCCAAAACTGCAGCATTGTCATGTGATCGAGGATGGCCGAAACGAGTAATAGCGGATAGCTCAAATGAAAAAACATAGCAAGCACTCAAATTGTGGCCTGTGTCCATTTCTATCCCTTCAACGGAACTTTGGGGAAAGTGGAGTTTTGGACATCTCGGCTCCTTGTACAATTGCTAGTACGTTGTTTAAAGCAGTCCCCATTAATCCATTAAAGTTTCTGAATAGCAGAGTTGCTGGCATGCATCACTAAATGGTCCCTGATAAGATTGTCATGTAATATTCCAAATTTGCAGTCCAATACTAATTCTTTTTAGCTGAGCAACATACTCATCCACAGATTTGTTCTTCCCTTGTTTCAGTTGATAGAACTTATACTTGATAATACCAATGCAAATGTTTTTTTTTTAAAACTGTATTTTATTGGTTTCAAGCAAACAGAACATGCAGTGCATGTTGACAGCTCCATACATATTCTCAAGTCAAACGTATATATGTTGCAGCAACAATCCGATAATGTAAAGTATTAGTGAGTGGGATTATCCACCTCTCTGACGACAATCAAAGCTGTGTATGCATGGAACCAAGGCAACTAGCTGATCATTGTGCAAGGGAGCACCATTACACACTTGCTCATCATAAAATTAACAAGTGTATACTCTCTATTCTTTATCAATCCTCTGCCTCAGAGCCACTCTCAGAAGACGTATTGTTGTCTTCCCGAAACATACCCAGCTGTTTGGGCCTACAACATTATTGCCTCAGCTGCTCCCTCATGGGTACCTGATATTCTTTTGTGTTAACCCCCCCCCCCTTTCGAATAAATCTTGTAACCAATCTGTCAATAGTGGGACCCTTGTGCCCGTCCACCCACTGGCCATCCCTTCTCTTTGCCAGCAGTAGGGCCGACTAGGCTAGTTTATAAGGGATTTTGTGTCCATTTGGTCGCACCATACAACTCCCAGTAGACATGCGAGCAGCATGAGCGGGATTTGAATGCCAATGGCCATCTCTACATGTGGCACCACTTGGCCCCAGTAATCTTGAACTTTCTCGCAGTCCCATGCTGGGTGTATGATAGTAGCCCCGATCTCCCTACATTGTGCACATGTAGCTCCTAGTAGGGTCTATTTCATTTAAGCTATATGTAGTGAAGTAGATACAATGCAGGAAATGAAAATGCAGGAGCTTAAATCTGTTACAGTACACTGTACAAACATGGCCTGGTTCTTTCACCCAATCCGAATATGAAATGGGCATACCACACAGGCTCTATGGGAATGAAATTGTCAAGGTTGCATGTCACGCCTAAGGGCTTTTGTAAAAGAGGGTAATTAAGCGGCATCTCTCTTCCCACCCAAAAAGACAGTCTAGGAGGCCTGAGGGCAGAGGGACCGCAGGAAAATCTGTTTCAGAGCTCCTTCGCCACACTCTCCAACTTTTAATGGTAAATATGATCAAGTCCTAGCCCAAAAGTGTCCTGTGCATCCTGGAAAGAAATGAAGATATCCGCTTCAAGATATCCCCCCCCCCCCCCCCTCCTGCCATTGCTCCATAGACATGGTTGTGTCCGTGTTCCCAAAGAGAGCCAGATCCCACAATTTTAACTACATACTGAAGGGGGCTCTACGGAGAACTTTCTGAACCACCTTGTCCCAAATTTCTGCTGTATGTTTAAGCAGATACGGAACCATGCTCCGACCTGCCCACTCGCATCAACAACTGAGGCAGAGAGTCACCTCCAATCTCAGTCCGTAGGAGCCGTTTCTCCCAATTATTAGACTCAGTGAGCCATCAAGCTGCATGCTGCAGATGTGCAGCTTCATAGTAGAACTGTACATCAGGGACTGCCAATCCCCAAATCTTTGTTTAGCATTGCAAGCCCCACCCTGTTGTGCTTACCCACCCTTGGGAGAGCCCAACAGGCTTTCCAGCCTGCAGAAAAGAAATTGTCCTTCTGCGGTAACAGAGAGTTCTGCATAAGGTACAGGCAGCGGGGAAAGAAAACCATTTTTGCCACCCTACCCATCACCCAGAGAGGGAGCCTATGCCGAAATGTAATGGAGTTCTCTAAACTTGTCAGCACTTTATCTACGTTCTAGCATTAATGTTGGGCCTCAGTATACATAACTCAAATCCCCAAGTATCAAAATCCATCCAATTACCACCGGAGATCTACCTCTGGCAGCTGGTCCCGCTGCTTCAGAATCAAGCCACCCAAAGGGAACATTAGTGACCTGCGGACAATGATCCTAAGACCCGTGACGTCACCAAAAGCATGCAATAACTGCATCAGGATTGAAGCAGACTCCCCTGGCGAGCCCACATATACCATGTAGCTAGACAATGTGAGTAGTGTACCCCACCTTGAACCCTCAGAGCTCTAGCTTCGTACTCCGTGGCAGCGCAAGAGACTCCATTGTTATAGCAAATAGTGGGGGCGAGAGAGTGCACCCCTGGCGAGTACCCCTCCCCACAAGCCAGTCTTCATAAAGTTCATCCCCCACCCTGATAGGTGTAGAAGTTTTAGTGTACAAAAGTTGTATTCAGGTTCAGAAGTTGGGTAGAAACCCCATGCCCCACAGTACTGCCATTAAAAAGGCCCACCTTTCAAGGTCTAGGGAGACCAAGGTCTTCTCTGCCTCCCATCCAAAATACCAAGTAGAACATGGGCCAGTCTTCAGAGCTTGTGAGTGGTGTCACATGCCATCACGAAGCCTCATTGGTCTTCATGGACCAGCTCTCGGATCATACCATGCAGCCTTGTCACCAATATGTAACACAATACTTTAAGATCTGTGTATTAAGCATGATAAGGGGTCTCCCCTCCCCCTCCCTCCCACCAGGCCTCCGCATCAAACACAATAACCACTCTCTCATAGTCAGTGGTAGAAGATGTTTCTCCTTCACCTCCAGGTAGACCTCCAATAATTTTACCTTGGGAATGGAAGAGTAGGCATGATAGAATTCTGCTGGGAATCCATCGCTCCCCGGTGTCTTGTACTTGTTAAGCACCTTAAGGCAGCACCCACCTCCTCCAAGGAGAGATTCTCCACGAAGTCTTGCATGTTCCCCTATGATGTAGTTCTTACTAATCCGTAGGATCTGCGCATTGTGTGGACAACAGAAACTAAGGGCCTGGTGTCAAGACTGATTCCGAACTCCCCCACAGGATATGTTGGCCTATAGACCAGCTACCTCATCGTGCCACCGTAAGCCCTCCTAACCTACGTGGAAACTAATGGTTTCTAGCAATCATTGAACATGACAACTGTGTCCCCTGACGGACCGTGGAAACAGTACAGAACTTTTCACTCAGTCACTTGTTCTTACTTATTCTCAGAGAAATATACAGGGAATACACAGTGGGATGTTTTCAATCAAATGTATTAAACCAATTTTATTCTTGCATAAAATACGTGTGCTGCAATGATTAAGAGACAGAAGCAGATAAATGTGATTACAAGCTCTGAAAGTGTAAATAGTAGGTAGAGTTCTACCATGGTGCTGAAACAATGTATATATGCAGGCATATAAAACAAGGCAGTAATCAGGTGTACTTCTACTATGCGGACCCTACTCTAAGTGGACCTAAAGTGTGTGTACTTGTAAAGCCAAGAATTCCCCCCTCCTTCCCCAGGGACGATCCAACCACATTCCCGGATGGGATAGAGAGAAGGACCCCATAGTGTTTACGAACTAGACACCCCTTATGTGATGTCAGACCGCTCCATGGTGATTTCTCAGCATTCAAGGACCCTTTGTCTCAGCGGAAGTACCTCCTCTACTTATCTACCAGGATGCTAATCATTTATTATAGAAAACAGCCTTGCGTTGTACACATAGATTAGTGATGTTATGGATATATAGATAGCCCTGTCGCCCTGTGGATGAAGATAGTGATGACATTTGTATGTAGTGCGAAACAAGACCTTGTACATGATGTTTAGGGCGCTGTGATAATGTTGTCTGAGGCTACATGTAAAAACAAGTTTAGTTTCCGAGAAACTGATCCAACATTGTTGTGCATGCAAATGTATGCCAAAGGTCACAGCTGGAAATTTTATTTGTGAGGACAATGTAAAAAGAAGCTGTTTTGCTACATGGGCCTACCTCTGGAATATAACACCAACTCCTCATACTAGGGGTCCATATCTAAAAGCTATCTAAAAAAGCCAGCAGACAGCTTTAAAATAGTTTAAAAAACAACACTTAAACTCATCTAAAAGCGGGCTTATCAATAAAATGTGTATTAAACGTTTGTAAGTCATTTTATTATTTGAGATCCCAGGCACTCAGAAAGCCAGGGTGCCTAAAAAAAAAAAAGAAAAGCTGCTTTGGTACAATTTGTTTAAAAAATATGGCAAATTGTTCCCACACGGCCAATTGTTTTTGTTCTAAGTGGTAGACGCAGCATTGCTGTTGCCCACAGCCGCAGACATTTCCAGAGTTGCACCTTGTAGCATGTTTATGGAGCAAAGGTGATCCCATCCAGTTCCAACTGCAGCCACAGGGGAGGTGTTTTCTCCCTCAAGTTCTCCACAGAGCCGTTGTTCACATCCCTAGGAGCTGAAGCATCCCAATGTGGCTCTAAGAATGCATTTATCATGAATGGAATATGCTGAGGACAGAAATACGCATGGGCCTTTAAGGTGTTCATCAGCACTTCAATGTCCAGTGGCGCAACCAATTCTGATCCGAGAAATGTATCCAGGACGCACTCCTGGTTCCAAAGCAGGCAGCAAAAGACCGGTTGTATGCAGTCAAGCCAGACAAGCAGAACGACAAGAACCAGGGCTCATTTAGTTCTTTAAGCTAAAGAGTACTGATGCAGTGTATCATGTGCTCACGGCAGCACATCACTAACAGTGCTGTTTCCATTCTGGGTTGAGCTGGGAAGTCCATTGAGGAGCAGATAGAATAAAATCAGTATACCCGCCCCAAGTAGCAGGACAAGCGGGAGCCCTCCAAAAATGCTTCTCAACATGGAGTGTATGAAAGATGGTATAACTCAGAATATCGCCTGAAAGGTGCTAACCAAACCAGAGCTGATACATTAAAAAATGTGCACTTTTTCTTTCATATCAGACATGTTAAAGATACGATGTACCAGCTCCTCAAAATGCAGCAGGAAGTTAGAATGGAGTAGTGTCTGTATCTTAGATGAGGACATTGCAACCTGGAGCTCAAATGTCTCTTTAGCTGACGTTAAGGCCTCATCCTTCTGTAAAACCATGGCTTTCAGTTTGCATAGGGAGTCAAATTTTATGTTCGAAACATTTATCGAAGGCCATAGCGCTGCCTCCCTAACTGTGCGGGCAGGTGGAAACAGTACTGGGATACAACAAGTGACCACAGAATTAATTGTCACTAGATAAGCTATGTCTGGTTCCATTCTGCAGCAACCTTGATCAATCAGCATCACATAACTCCTGTTCGAGAGCAGCCTGAATACAGGGTGAATCACGGCAGCTGGGAAACCTTTCCGATAACAAGACAAGTTCGCCATTGAAGCATTACATGCCCTGTGGAGAGATAGGTGCAAACCAAGAAGCCACTTAAGGCGTCTTCACAGTCTGAGCCACTAAGAAAAACGTCTCTGTCCCCATTCCTGCATCTAAATCTGAACTGTAATTCCCAATACTCATCCACATGTCCTTTGCCTAGTGCTTTATATCTGCCTACCTTTTGGTATTGGAGACAGTTGGAATTGAAAAGATGTGACCGGTAGGGTGATGTAGCCATGGATTGTCCAGTCAGTGGATGGTATTTCAGCCATGTTGAAAAGTAATTGGTCTAATTTTTCAACGTGAAACATACCATTGTCTTCTGTCTTTCTGTTAGATCATAAACAGAGACCAGATTTGTAGTGTTGATGTAATGCAATAGCACATGGCCAGAACGTATTGTCCAGCTCAGTATTTTATTGTACCTGTCCATGTTGGAATATAAACATGTCTTGCTGTATTATGTCAATAGCGGAAGACAATATGTTGCCCAGTGATTACATTCTGGATGATAAAGTGGTCATACCTTTGTCAACCACAGCAAAAGCCTTTTTTAGATTCTTTCAATCTTTCAGCAGCTTCATGTTTAGAAATTATCCACAGCTGGTTGTATATTCCGTACAAATAGCGCTTTTGATGTGGGTTTCGGGGACCCAGCAAATAATCCCTTAGATCCATGTCATCAGAGAGAAAGGACAAGTGTTGTTTAACCTGGGAGAGGTTTTCAGCCAGTCTAGGCATAACTTCCCAACACTACATGACGTCACCACCCTGAGTGTTCTGATTGTACATATCGTTGATCAGGCCTATTGATCCTAAATCCTTCGAGTTACCCAGGAATCTAGTTTGACACCCGTCTGCATCCACAGGCCAAACCAACCAATCCTTCCAATTGGGGTCTGATGAATTGAAAGAACCATTACATATCATGGGGTCTAGTGTATCTTCACTAAAGTATGTAAAGTGCTGCGAATTCTCAAAACATTAGAATGCGGGAATATGTGGTGTATTCTAATCCTTTGTTTTTGCTATACCCAGACATGAAGTTTTTTGCACTGTTTTGTTCTGGAAGATCATTTGATGTAGTTTGAGGCATGCTCTAAAAAAGGCCTGTGACACCTGAACCTGCCAATCTTTTGACCCCCCCAGATAGACTGTGTTTATTGTCTTTCCAAAAGACGAAACCCTGTATAGTCAGTTGGGAAATAAAGGAAGCCGAGTATATCAGCGTGGTGTTTGTTAGCATATTATTCTTTGCAGGTGTAGGTGCAAGCCTATAGTAATACGAGGCTGGGTCTGATGTTTCAAAACCTGGAAAATAAGCTAATTTCTGTTGAAAAGTCTTTGAAACTACCTTTCGGCTTTGTTGGGCACAGTTCCCTTTGTGTGTAATTATAAACAGCTTGTGGGATAATAGCTTTGTGTAAAACATGGTGACTATAATGCTGGTAACAGAACAAGTCTCCAAAATTACTTGCACCATCACACAATTCATCTTTAAAAAAATGCAGCTGATTTCTCTAAATCTGAAAGCAAATTATGCCCAGTTTCAATGTCCCGATCGTCACAGAAAGTGCTAGTGGTGATGATGTCATTTTAAAGAAATTTTGAACAAATAAAGAATTTTCAAAAGTTCAGTAGGACCATATTCATTGTACGATACCCTACCCTGTGCTATACAATTTCTTTAAGAACTGGAGCTGCTGTAATGTTCACCAGGGACAAGTCTCTTAGATCACGGTGTGATGATGCATGTGGCTTACGAACCAAGTTCATGAGTTGTACTGCAGAGCGTTCTGGGAGAAAGTGTCCCTTCGAAGTAGGAAAAAGACTGTTACGATACCAATCAAAGCACCAGGAAAAGTAATCCATTGTAATCCATAGATGTATCAAGTGAATGACTAAGTAAGTCTTTTTCAGCCAAAGATAGAAAGCATAAACTCGCAGCTTGAATGGGAGCGGCGGTGTCGACAGCTCAAGTTCACTTCGATCTGATGAGAAATTGTCATAATGCACGAAGTGGCAAGACACTGTCTGGTCTATTCTCAGCATCTCTGCAGGTTTTGTAGAACTGTTAGCTGACTCGATCTGTGGCATGTTTACATGATGTCAATTTTTCGAATTGAAATTTCTGTACTTGTTGATTGTACAGTTGTAGTTGTTTCAACCGGGAGGAGCATCATTTCATTGTCGTTCACAGCTTCTCTTTGGAAAGTAGAGTCTTCAGTCGTTATTAAAGCTTCCATCTGAGCTTCCTGTATTCTAGAGAGAGGACGGCGACTGCTACCCGGAAGCCCACGTGGCTACTGTTGAGAATTGGCCACATAGTGTGGTTTGATCAGATCAATTGAGACAAACCTTTTGTCTCCTTACCGGCCAGAGGCAGAAGGAGGACAGTTCAGGTGCCTTGAACAGGTACAGGCGCTCGGGACATGGCCCAAATTCTTTCTTGTCCACAATTTTCTTTCTGACCAGGTCCCCAGTCTATTGGCCCAGGAAGGTCTTGCTGATACTGTTTTTATCCCCCCCCCCCCGTTTACTCGGACGTTTGCTTTGTAAAGCTCTGTATCCTTTAAGGTCCAGCAAAACATCCAAACGATCAGTGGGGTCAAATGGTGTTTCAGCTGCCACTGTGCTGACTCTTTCGAAGTCGGGTGCCTACATCCTTAACCCAAACTGGAGCTCATACAGTGTACAACCTCCCAGGGATTTTCTTGGCATGTTGTTAAGTGCTCTCCTGACCCCATATTGGTGATTGACCCAACTGCCACCCAAGCCTAATACCCTTGCTGTCAAGGATTGCTTTAAGTCACTGTTTTTCCTCTTGTAGCCCAATAGCTAAATACCAGACCCTGGTCAGAATGAAGTGTGCCAATTGCGTATGTGCCGATAAAGGCTCGCAAATTCTTTATTACAGTTCGAGCATCAGCATCAGCCGAGTGCTGGGACAAAACCCACAGGAACCTAGAGCATGAATCTACTTCCACCAAGATGTACTTGTACGCCCTGTCAGAGTGTAAGGGGCTGCTGTGATCCAAATGGACACACACAAGAGGTTTGTCTTAGATCAATAAAGATTTTTGTGGTGGACGTGGTGGAGCCTTTCATCTGCTGGCAGATGTCGCATTTGATGACAAAGTCCTTGGTCTGTTTAGTAAGACTTGGCCATTCAATAGCGCTGCTTTAGTAGTGAACCTGTAGCAGTAACCCTGCGTGAGCTGAATCCAGACCCTTGTGTGCAGCTACTATCAAGTCAGCTATAAGTCGTCTTTTCACTCCACAGACAGTTCCCATGCATTCATCCTGAACTACCGCTTTTAGTGTCTCCCACTCAATTCCTCTGGTGTCCATTATCCCTCAGTTCTCTGATATTCTCTAGAGCAGTCTTAAAGTCAGCCCTAGAAGTGGCATCCGTGAGTAGATCTGAGGGCATGTGCCATGCCCGAAACCCATTCTACCTCCCGCCCCAGTCCAGTGTCGGTAAGGTCGGGGAATGACTGGAAAGGAACCTGACCATATGCGCTACCGTGCCTATCTGGGAAGGTTCCAAACTGCCCACCAAGAAAAAGTCCAGCTGACTGTAAGTATTATGCATCTGGAAGTGACACTTCTATTCTGGATTGCCCGGGTGCAATAGTTGCCACCCATCCAAGAGACCCAAATTCTGCATTGCCCTACTTAGCGAGGCGACCATTAGTGGCTTGGTACCCTCCTTGGGCGTATAACGATTCCCTGCCACATCGAAAACGCAGTTAAAGTCCCTCGGCCAGAGTACGGTGGAACCCATGATGTTCCACCAACATGTCCTGCATCTCCTTGGAGAAGTGTCTGTCATCGATATCAGAATACTACGAATTTAACAGCTTGATCTTCTAACCATCCAGTTTGCCTTGAATCAGGATTTACCTCCCATCCACGTCCGTCTCTCTATAGGTGTGCCTAAAGGGGACCCCAGGAGCAACCCAAATGACCACCAGCATGGCATAAGATGAATAGGTAGCAGAGTATAATTGACCCCTCCACTTTTTTTCTTTTGCAACTTCAGCGTCTCGTCAACCCCAAAATATGTCTCTTATAGACCAGCAATTTGGATCTTAAGGTGTCTAAGTAAGGAGTGCACCCTATAGTGCTTGGAGTACCCTCATGGTCATTCCACGTAACCATTTTAATTTGCTCAGCAATAAGCTCAGTAGAGTCCCACTCAAAAACTGGTCACTGTCTCCCAGAATGTCTAGCTTAAAGGCGGCCAGACGAAGGAACACTTGCACTGTTGTGGTACACAAACCGTAATACCGGCTAACAAACGACCCCAAACAGTGGGATCCATTAACAAACCTCTTTCCCCGATAACAACATTTCACACTGTGATTCTAATTGTGCTCTTGTTGTCAGGATCAACCGCCTAACCCTGCCACCCAACTGTTGCCTACCACTAATTTGGAAAGGATATCCATTAAGACATGACCGCACACAGAATATTATGCCCTTCAGAAGATGAAAGCCTAAACCGTGCGTACACCCGCAATAACTATTAGGCAATCCAACATACCCTTGTAAGCACACCCTCACCCCTGGCGTTTAACCAGCAGTATGTGGCATAGAAAATTTAAATCAGTCCTTCCTAAAAAGGGAAAACAAGGTTGTCATTAAACAGTGACACAGAGACCAAGAACATCATTAAGGTCCACCTCCGGTTTCAGACTCTGTCTGTAGTGTAACCTCCTGCTGCATCGGCTAAACAGCTCCCAGTCCGTCGGACCAGGCAGGCCAGAGCCATGGTTCCATCCTCCTGTATCTCAACCCTGCCAGGTTCAACCCTCTGGGAGGACAGAGGGTGGTCAGCCCCTGGCCCCTCTCCCTCCCTCCCTCCCTCTCAGTTGGACCCCTCCACAGCGGACAACCTCCAAGTTCCAGGTCTCCAGGAGCCAGTGCGTTCCCTGGGTACCTTGTCTCAGACCTATAGCCAATCCCTCAAATCCTCAAAAGTGTCAAAGGAGTGGGATTTGCCCTCCAAAAGCACTCTCAACCTAGCTGGGAACAGCAACAAGTAATGGAGGCCCATCAAGCAAAGATTGGCCTTAAACTCTACGAATGTCTTCCGGGCGCCCTGGACCTTGTTAGTGTAATCTGGGTAATTGGAGATCCTCTGATTCTCCTATTTGGCAGTAGCAGTGGCTCTAATCGCCCTGAGGATATTGTCTGTGTCTTTCTAATTTAAAATGCAGACAAAGATGGCTGCGATGGGGCCCCATTGCTATAGTGGAGCGACCACCGTGCAGTTCACCCTCTCAATGATGAACATAGTGGACAGCTCACTGAGCTTCTAGGTGCCTTGTTTCCAAGCCTCAAAACACTGCTCGTGTTCTCCCCCTCTGCCTGCTCTGGAGACCCTAGCAGGCTCACATTTTTGTGGTGGGATCGCCCATCTGCATCCTCCACCCTAGTCGTCAGGGCCCCAGGCCGAGACGTGACCGCTGCAGTCTGCTTCCTCAAGGCAGCCACCTCAGTCTGCAGTTCTTCAATTATGTCTTCTGCCAAATGGACTTTATCAGAGACCTTGCGGACTTCAGTATACACGAGATTGACTTCAAGAGCCACAGTTCTTTCTTTTGTTCTCCAGGGCTACCCTTTAGACCTGACTGGCTTCCAGTAGCTCGGCCCTCGAGCGTTCCCATGCCGACTGATCAGTGTCCTGGTAGCCCCGGCCAGAGGTGTACCGCGTAGTGAGCTGCGAGGCAGGGGTCTGGGTTGCATAATGCTCCATGGTGTTCCCCTGGGCGACCCTTCTCCCCGTGAGTGTTCTGGGACTAGGCCCGCAATGCACACCCGCACCCCATAGTGTGCTCCAGCAACAATCTCAGGGTGGTCCGTACCGCTCCAAGGGGCAAAGTAATGCTGTCAATAACAATTAGTTTTGAAAAAAGAAAAGGAACCCACACTTCACATTTTACACCATGCAATTTTGGTTGAAAAAAAAAAGAGATAAACAAAATTTAATATGTTTATCCTGGCAATTAATTGCCTCGTTTTATTCAATAAAAGACAACCTTTGTTGACTATTCATAAAGTCTAGAGAAATGCCATTGCCTTTCATGTACTAGCCATAAATGTCGCGATGTTTACTTGGTACAACACAACACAGAAAATTAAATCAAAATTAAATATAGAATGTGGAAGAAATTTGAATCAAAATTACATATACAATGTGCAAACATATAAATGATGTGCAAAAAAAGTGATACCATATCACACAACAAAAGGGGAAGAAAAAATCGAAGTATTTTTCAATCAAAACATAATGAGTACTTAATCTCAATATTTGACCAACAAGCAGACTATCAATGTGTCTGCTGAAAACACCACCACCATTCTGTAGAAGTGTTAGTAGGCTACAAGTTCCTAAGCAGTTTAACTACGATTCCGGACTAAGGACTTGATCCTGTTTGCCTACGCGTTTCGAGTTTGGGAGGATTCTTCACAAACTCTCATCAGGGCCAAATGAATTCTTTCCTTCGTTTCTTAAACCTCAGGGGACTTGAGGTAAGTTCTGATCATCCAAAGCAACTTTCATGAATTCGAGGAGTCTGTGCGTCTTTCTGAATTTAAAATGAGGGGAGAGCCTGTTGGGTTCCTGCCATTTCCTATTTTCTATTTTCTGTTCTGGAATTTTGCGCCACTCGTTTGTTTGAAGCATGCGTTTGTATGTCTCATTTGTGATTAGGGGCGGCTCACGGGCCTCTCAAGAACGTCTTCGTTTCCTGAGTTTCAAGAGTGTGTCCGGTATCTTACGGCTGCACCCAGGTACAGAGATCCTGGGGGTTTGGCGGCGCCTTCCACTTCCTCATTGACTCTGGAATGAGGAAGTGGAAGGCGCCGCCAAACCCCCAGGATCTCTGTACCTGGGTGCAGCCGTAAGAGATACCGGACACACTCTTGAAACTCAGGAAACGAAGACGTTCTTGAGAGGCCCGTGAGCCGCCCCTAATCACAAATGAGACCTACAAACGCATGCTTCAAACAAACGAGTGGCGCAAAATTCCAGAACAGAAAATAGAAAATAGGAAATGGCAGGAACCCAACAGGCTCTCCCCTCATTTTAAATTCAGAAAGACGCACAGACTCCTCGAATTCATGAAAGTTGCTTTGGATGATCAGAACTTACCTCAAGTCCCCTGAGGTTTAAGAAACGAGGGAAAGAATTCATTTGGCCCTGATGAGAGTTTGTGAAGAATCCTCCCAAACTCGAAACGCGTAGGCAAACAGGATCAAGTCCTTAGTCCGGAATCGTAGTTAAACTGCTTAGGAACTTGTATCCTACTAACACTTCTACAGAATGGTGGTGGTGTTTTCAGCAGACACATTGATAGTCTGCTTGTTGGTCAAATATTGAGATTAAGTACTCATTATGTTTTGATTGAAAAATACTTCGATTTTTTCTTCCCCTTTTGCTGTGTGATATGGTATCACTTTTTTTGCACATCATTTATATGTTTGCACATTGTATATGTAATTTTGATTCAAATTTCTTCCACATTGTATATTTAATTTTGATTTAATTTTCTGTGTTGTGTTGTACCAAGTAAACATCGTGACATTTATGGCTAGTACATGAAAGGCAATGGCATTTCTCTAGACTTTATGAATAGTCAACAAAGGTTGTCTTTTATTGAATAAAACGAGGCAATTAATTGCCAGGATAAACATATTAAATTTTGTTTATCTCTTCTTTTTTTCAACCAAAATTGCATGGTGTAAAATGTGAAGTGTGGGTTCCTTTTCTTTTTTCAAAGTTATTTGGGCCCTTACCCCACTTCTGTCCACATGGGCCAAACCCTTTTTTGAAAGACAGTCAATAACAATTAGTGGCACCCCAGTTGTGCAGTTCTAGGCCCTCCCAGCGTTGACCGGCAACTAATTTGCTGGTACTAGCACCGGCCCTGGCAGAACACAGCCCACATCACTTACAGGGCAGGCCCTGGGGCCATCATTGCAGTTCCATGCACTAACTTCTTGGGCCCCACAGGTCTCCAGCAAGTCGTATGTTGTTTAATAGCAGGGCAGCTACTATGTGGTCTGCCGGAGTGGCACCACCCACAGCGACAACTTGCAGCTACTCGGCCACACCCCACCTCCGGGGCTTGGCGTGATTCCTCCTCTGTTGCCGCTCCAGCTGCAGTTGGCTCCCTCAGGAGGTGGCCAGACAGCGCGACCCTAGCCGGTGGCAGCAATGCCAGAGATCTGCCCCTCAGTTGATCCTCAATGATCACAATCCTCTTGCCGTGGCTGTGCCCGCCTGGCCGGCAGATCACTACAGAATCATGCCCTCCTTCAATACCAGGCCACCGGCTTCAGCTGGGCCATACAGGAGGCGCAGACAGGGCAATGGCGGAGCACCTCTCAGTCCGCCTGGTCCACCACAGATGGGGCACACCTCAGGATAATGCCCAGCCATTCGCCACCCTCAGCCAGGCTGCACGCTAATCGGAGGAAGGCTACTCCGGCAAAAGGCTGTGCTCTCACAACGGCCCCCTGCAACAGTCGTCTCCATCAGCAGCAGGCCACCACCACCATCCGTGAGTAGCCCCCGTCCCCCCAGCGCCGAGAGGAGGGAACCCCTGTCTCGCAAGGGAACTGTCAAACCCAGCGGCCACAGCTCTTTCAGCCCTCTGGGCCACCAGACAGAGACCTCCATGGCAGCCACGAGTCACCTCCTACCACTGCCACCAGGTATGTCCACAGGGGCCGCCCAGCAGAATTTCGTGGTGTAGCGGTGTGTGGTAGACGTCTGACCCATAGAGAGATGGGTCGGATAGGCTTATTTATGGCAGGATTCTGCAGAATATTTCGGGGTCTGCCGGGAGCCTGTTAGGAGTGCGTTGTGTGCCGGCCATCTTGTGTAGCCGCGCACCCCAGCAATGCAAACGTTTGGTGTAAAGTATCCAACCAGATCCAGAATAGCATTGAAAGCATTTACATCTATTTCAACTACCACTTTAGTCATTTGGGAATAAACGTTAACCCCCTGGGGACCTTAGGAATGTAGAAATATTCTGTCCTTTTGTTCAGCTGACATAGTGTTAGACCTGGCACCATTGGCGTGGTCTCCTTTCCATTTTTTGCTGTTGCCTCTTATGTTTTTGCTGGTTTTAGATGCTTTTGGGCACTGTGCCGCTGCTGTTCAGTTCCACAGTGCAAGTGCTCCCTATGGTCAATTGATGTATGGATTAGTGACTCCATGATTGGCTTGTTTGGTTTACTTGTCCGACCCTAGTACAGTGCACTGCGTGTGCCCAGGCCTTGTAAATCAAATGCTGCTGGTGGGCTTGCAGCACTGATTATGCCGACCGCCGGAGCAGCTTGTAAAGTGTGTCTCAGGTCTGCCATTGTAGAGCCTGTGGGCAGTCTGGTACTAGACAAACAACAAGGATACACTGTTCCCCAACAGATAGAAGGAGTAGGAATGGAAGAACCAAGCACAAGTGGGAAAGGAGAGGGAAGCCTCCTTTCGGAACTAAAACCCTCACACACCCAGCAAGCTAGGTGTCATGCTTCATCATCTGGGTTTTGCTCCTCGTCAGACTGGCGCTGCAATGTCTGAAGGGCACCCGCGAAGGGGCTCTTTATCGGAGATCTTTTGTTCCTTCCAGTTGGTGCATGTGGGTGTGAGGGCTCTAGCTAAAGTGTGATGTGTGTTCTACCTAGTGATCAGTCTGGTACTGCCACGTTGACTGGGAAAGTGCACCCACTTGCCAGTCCCTAAACCTTTCCTTTTATACATATTAGTCACCCCTAAGACAGGCCCAAGGACAGGATACATTGTAGGTAAAAGGTAGGAGATGCCCTGATATGTGTGGCATGTCCTAATAGTGAATTACAGACATTTTCGTTTTTCACTATTGCAAGGCTACCTGTTCCCCATAGGCCAGAATGGCAGTTTGATTATAACATCTTATAATCCTAACTAACTCGGGGAAATAGGTAGAAATTCGAGTTTAGTATGCCTGAACTCAGAATGATAAAATGCATCTTTTAGTGAAGTTGGTTTTAACATTCCACTTTTAGAAAGTAGGTATTTTCATGCCTAACTATCCAAGCCTGCCGCTGCTAATTGTGTATTCCTTGTCTGGAGTTTGAGTGACAGGCACTGGGGGATTCTAGGAGACTGGGTGAGTCAGCACATGGCTGAATAGAGAGATCTGCATGCAGATGGGAGGGAGGAGTTGCACCTGGGAACTGAATAGAGCTGTGCCTTCCCTCCACAATGCTGGCTCCACCTCATGTGGTGTGTCTGATGTCCCTGGCCTATATTGTGAAAGGAAAGAAGGAGTCTTGTCAACAAAGTGCTCCAGGACTGACCATAACTGGTTTGGACTAGGCAAAGGCCTCTCTGCCTTCAGAAGGAGTATAAATATTGGGACCAGACCCAAGAACTTTAGATCACTTCTGGGAATCAAGACAAACCTTTGCTGAGGAGAAGAACCAGGAAGCTGAAGGAGGAGACTACCCCTGTTGTATAGCATTTTAGGACCCTAGTGTAATTTTCCAGATTCATGCCCTTATATAGGTATAAATCACCCTATCCTTATATAGGCATAGAATTCATAACCATATTTAGACATAGCTCATGCAGCCCAAATTCGGCATGGCTACTTCCACTAGTTCCGAAAATCCACAACGATTTCTTGGGAAACTCTCCTTCAGCAGTCAGGGACTTCCCCTTGCTTGAATATTGATTTGTTCAAGAACTCAGCGAGTTTTCAAAGAGCTGAGATTCTTAGATGACGTTATTATGTCCAACCTTATGTCAAACTCTGCACCTTCAAGGTATAAATATGCCCACACTTGCCCTAGCAAACACACAGTGGTTTGGAGCAGTTCGACTATCTACTTGCCCGAAACAGCTCGCTGCAGCAAGTGCCCAAGGAAGCCGGCCCTCCAACAGACGCACTGAGAGAGACATTGTCTTTTCTCTTGCCGAGAAATCCAGCTCCAGTGTTTCCAAGCTCCCCTTGCAGGGTGTTGGGAAATCGAGTCCTGATACAGAGAGATACCAGACCTCCTTCATTCTAAACCAAGGTACGGAGCTGATTAGACCCTAAGAGAAATCTTGGATAGATTCTTGGCAAAAGAATACTAAACCTATGCTACACATCACTTACTTCTTCCCTCTTTCTAGACTTAGGTTAGGTACATCGGGGTAGGCGTATTTTAGAAGCACCAGTTGAGTACTTTTAGTCATTGTTATTTATATATGTATTTTATGGCTTAGAAACCATACCATGCTTTTACAGTATTATTTCATAATACTCTTCTTGCTGTACGCATTATACTTTGCAGCCAGTATTATGATTGTAGCAGTTCATTTCTTCTGCATGAGAAAGAAGACTGTTCAATAAATACTTTTAATTGAAAACGCCTGTCTCTCTATTTCTCTGCACCTCTGGTGAAACGAAGCATGCACGATTGACTGAGTGAAATATCTATCTATTGTTGCCACGACTCTGAAGATACGTTTTATCTTGGGAAACAAAGTTGTCATGTTTTATGCGGTTGTCGGAAACTAATCCCTTCTTGTTTATTCGAGAACGTTTCTAGTGACCTCTGAGCTGGCTGGCACTCACAATTAAGTTTAATATGTTCGATATCGACCTATTCGACCTAAGTCCTGCGTCAATTCTATAGGATATATTATTCCAATGCGCAGAGCCTATTGGGAATATAGGAACTACACTACATGGCGCCCAACGTTTGGTAAGGCACTAACTTAATGCTAGATACTAGAGTAACTCAGTCGTGCTTTTCACACAGACCGCTTTTTTCCGTAAAATACTCCAATAGACGTCTCGAGTGGGTGAAAGGCAAATATCCGCCATAACTGAGTAGGACAAAAATCCTATATTAGTTTTTGGTTAGTTCAACGTTGAAGGATACAGAGTTCCAAAATATTGTGCACCTTATCTTTGTTTCCTTGAAACTTGCTCTGCAGACTTTGTCAACAAAATGTCGGATAGCGACACAGAGAATGGTGAACCGACAGGCAATAACGCAACTGGTGGAGCTGCAGGAACTGCAGCCCGACCGGGTTTAGACGTTACAGGTCTCCAACAGAATGACCCGGATGCTCTTATCATTCCGGAAAATTTAAGGAAAATAATAGCTATAAAGCTTATAGAAAATGGCCTACCACCAAGAGGTGGAAGGGTTATATTTGTCATAGAGGCACACGTATATCGGCAGACAGAGGTATTCTATTCATGGATTCTCTTCCCGCGAGCGAATCCAACAACACTTGTACCACTTCTTCAAGATAGAGGAACCTCCAGCGGAATACGCTCCTTTCGAGGACGTTGAAATTCCATTAACCTACCAAGAGCATGCGCTCTGGTTTAAAGGCGCCCCACAACATCAAAATCACATTACCAGGCTCGGTCCACTAGGTAGACCAGGAGCAACATGGCCGGTACTAGCCAGCTATACACCACATCCTGACATTGAAATAATGACAGGTCCAGAACTATTAGCTAAAACAATTAATTAAAATCCATAGACAATTGGTTCAATATGTCATGCGGACTCTAACAGTCCAACCTGCTATAAGGATTCCACAGCACACCCCTCACCAGGGGAACACAAATAAAATGACACCACAGACTATACAATCAGTCATTGGTAAATTGCCCGCAAAAAGGGAACAAATTCCATTCTTTTCTGGTTAGCTCAAACAAATACTCGGAGGCAGTATTTCCTGATAGTACACCTCATGAGAAACAGGATTCTAACAATCTGTTTTCCAATGGGGACCGCACCACACCTGGAGGACTGTGACACTTGGGGTACAGTCTTTGCTGCAATCTTCACAAAAACACTTGGTGTTCCGTCCATGGCGGTAATACCAGATGTCCTGAAACAAATTCAAAATAAATACGGGGCAGATCCTGCTTTAAATCTCGGTATGACGTTACTGAAGGATTTCAAACAGGTCTCAGCTATAATATTAGCTAATATTAAAGGTGAAGCAGCATCTGTAGCAATCCGCCAAAAATTAAAAGAACTTGATGTAACTGAGCAACCGTATCAACTTGCCAGAATTATTGAAAAATCCTATGAAGAACTAGGTAGAGATAGTTTGGGTGGGAAACCAGTAAAACCCGAACTAACAGAAAATCCTGAAAAAGTTTTTATTAAAACCACTCTTACTACTCCTAAAAAGAAGTGGGAAAACACCAAACAGACATTTCCAAGAAAGAAGCGTTCTCAGTCCAGAGGTAGGTCTCCTCAAAAGGAGCCCTCTGAAAAGAGGTATAACCTCAGAAATAGGGATAATTTGAGAAAACCTGATAGATATCAAGATACTACAATAGAACAATTTGTTAGTGGTGTTTCCCGACCGGGAATAACCGTACCTTCACTTGTGACTTACAAAGAAATTGTCATGGGCTTACAATATGATGTGACAAATCAGGTTCAGACGGAGTGCTACATAGACCACTGTCACTCACTACCAGGGGTAACTATTACCAATCTAAAAGGTTGGCAAATCTACATATACAAACAAAAAGGTCAAAAGGAGCACAATCCTAAGTACAAATAAAACAAATGACTTATTAGTCAGTCAGTCAGTCAATACCACTTTATTCGATTATTTAAAATCATACAAAGTACACACAAACATAAGAAATTTCATTCATTATACTCTATAAAACATCATAAAAAGTTTAAAAAATCGTCATTAACAGTGTATTAAAAATTTATCAGAAGGCATACTTTAAGACCATGAGGTAGATGAAATTGTGGAGAAGTAACTTATCCTCAATAGAGATTCAGTAGGAGTGATCATGAGCACAAGATATCCATACCAGCAACATTATTTATACATCTTAACTTCTTTGCACGAATAGCAGCAACCAAATAACTAGCCACATTAAAAATTACCCAGGGAGTATCGAGCAACTGTAAATATAATAAAGCAGGCCTCGTCTGGGCAATCCCTGAACACCTTAACAGGGGTTTTAAAAATTTTGACCTGCTCTCGTTATAAAATCCGCAAAAAAAAGTAAAGTGCATTGTGTCCTGTATAGACATATCATCGCATTTACAAAGTGCCGTATCCTCAGGCTTACTCCACCCTTCAAACACTCCCAAAACATAATGCATTAAATTAAACCTAAATTTTGTCAATAAAATGCGGTGGAAAGGCCTTGTAACTATCTGTAAATACGGCTCTATCGATGGTGTCTTGGATAGTAAATAATGTGCTCTAACAAGAGGTTTTTTAAGCTCAATCGCCTCCCTCTCCATGGCTCTACGGGCCAAAAAATATTTCCTCACCCAAACGATGTCCCCTTTTACAATAGAGGCCGGGTTTTCAAATAGCTCGGGTCGCCCCAGTTGCCTCTGCTCATGGCAAACGTAGGATAACCACTGGATTTCCTTAACTTTATCTGTTTAAGACAGTCTTTCATTATCAGGTGATTTAGGTGTAGGTCTGAATTAATCCATACTTTCAGCCAACATTAAAGGGGGGCCACACTAATGGAATCTACCACAAACCCCATCCCCAACTCCTAATGTACTGAAAAGGTAGGGGAGGATTGAGAGATTGCAAGGATAGTGCCGAAAAATGTATTCTCAACTTTTTGTAGTTCCTCGGCTTGCTTATACCCCCAAATTGCTGAAGCATACAATGCTGCTGAAAGGCATTTAGCCTTATAGATGGAGAGTACAGCTTCGCATGGCCTCCCTCCTAGTCTTTGAGCAAAACTTTTGATTGCCGAAGTTGCCCTGGTCATTGAGGGTTTTTTTGCCAAAAGTTGGGACCAGGAACATTGTTCGTCGAACAATATGACCAAATATGTGAAGGATTTTACCCTTTTTACTTCTGCGTCCTTGCAGAAAAATGTTCTGACCTTCTTTCTTCCAGGCCCCATTACCATGGTGTGTGATTTGGCACTGTTTACGACCAGATCAAGGGAATCCATAAAAACCCCGAACGCACTCAAAAGTCTTTGTAGACCAAGTGGGGTACGGGCTATTAGGACCGCATCATCGGCGTATAGGAGAACTGAGATGCAAGTTTCTCCTATACGCGGAATGTCCAGTGTAGATGTTATCAAATATTTGTCTAAGGAGTTGACATATAAAGTAAAAAGGACTTATTAGTCACTAAAGTTTGTGTAGCAAGAAATAGCACAAGTCCAGTTCATAGCATCATTGAATCTTCATTCTTGGACAGGATACAGAAGCAAAAAATCCTTATATGTTTGTTATTCCGTTTATTCAAGAAGCATCATAGAAAATAGCCAAAGCATCAACAAACGGCCAACACGTGTTTCGTCGGTACAACAAATCCGTACCATGACTTTCTCAAGGCTATATAGATGAATGAAACCGTGACAATTTGGAGAATGAACGTGATCCACAGACCTAATGAGTGACAAAATCTTAGTGAACGATTTATGGTATAGAATGACGTCGGTAAGAACAAGTCCTGGAGTCAATACTAGAGCCGCAGAATATCTAAGGGCTGGGAACGAGCGTGGCGGTCCGCATGATAACGCGACCAATTCTACTATCTGTGATTGGTGCCTTACCTACTTTTTGGGGCTTATACTACATACATCCTCTTGCTATTCACCATATATCGTTCACTAAGATGTTGTCACTCAATATGTCTGTGGATCACGTTCATTCTCCAAAGACAGCTTAGTTCTTTTACTTCGGATGGGTTGGAACCGGCTTCTTTCAAGATAGTTGTACTATTTTTCATTATCATCTTGAAGACAGCTTTCCAGTGCTCATCACCAATACATGCAATATAGGTTCAAGACAAGATACTTCGGATTCTGCTCTACAAACGAGGCCCCGTTTTGTCACGGTTTCATTCATCTATTTAGCCTTGAGAAAGTCGTGGTACGGATTTGTTGTACCGATGAAACACGTGTTGTCGGTTTCTGTTGATGCTTTGGCTGTTTTCTATGATGCTTCTTGAATAAACGGAATAACAAACATATAAGGATTTTTTGCTTCTGTATCCTGTCCAAGAATGAAGATTCAATGATGCTATGAACTGGACTTGTGCTATTTCTTGCTACAAAAACTTTTGTGACTAATAAGTCATTTGTTTTATTTGTACTTAGGATTGTGCTTCTTTTGACCCTTTTGTTTGTAGATATCAAGATACTGATACTCGTTCCTCTCGTACCTTTCAGACTTCCTCGCAGAAATCCGAAAGAAGAGGACGACCAGAACACAAAGAAGAACGCGTGTAGTCCAAAGATGCTCAGCACGTTCCAAACAACAAGAAACCCCAATTCACCAAGAAGAAGGTAGCAGGTCTAAAAATCAGACATGCCAAGGATCTTGAGGACACAACTCAAGAACGGGGTGCGTGCTCAGACAATGCTGGACAGCGCAGCAGAAGTTACCATAGCTTGCAAGATCCTGAAGGATTATCTGGAGACAGTGGACTTGAATGAATGCATTCAGGTTGAAACTGCGGATACCAGGGTTAGTGTACCCCTTAAGTTATATGAAATAACGCTCCGGATGGAGGGGGACATAACTAGGAAAATAAGAGCACTCTTTTGGGAGTAGCTCTCTAAGGGTTATGACATTCTTCTAGCTGAAAAAGACTGGCCTCCTCAATTTGTCAGGGAGTGCCCACATGGCGAAGACGTCATTATGCCAGCCTTCTCAAATCCTATTCCAATTCATAAAAAATACACCTATGCCAGAAAATGGGCTGTAGCCCAAGCTCCAGCAGTATACAAAAATCATGTGGGATGGGATGAGGATTCTCCTCATCATAAAATCCAGTTGAAAACTCAACCGACAATGCAAAGGCAATATCCTGTTAAACAGGAAGCTAAAAAACAGGTCAGGGAGATCTTAGATCAACTTGAATACCAAGGGGTGATTGAAACATGCACCTCGTCCATGAACAATCCTTTGTTTCCTGTCTGCAAGCCAGACAATACGTATCGTCTAGTTTTGGACTACAGACATTTAAACTCTTGTTGCAAAACTTTTGCAGTACAAAATGCACACAGTGCAGCACTGATGAATAACATCGTGCGCAAAAAATATAAAACCACATTAGATATTTCTAACGGTTTCTTCTGTCAAAACATTGTACCTGAAAGCAGGAACTTGACCGCTTTCTCAATAATGGGGACACAGCGTCATTTTTGCCATCTCCCCCCAGGGATTCAAGAATAGTCCAGGGGTATTTTCAGCCAGAGTAACAGAGTTACTACAAACGTATGATGATGAGGCATTATCTTATGTCGATGACCTCTATCTTACAGACAATGATCTGGATACCCCCTTGAACAGAGTGAACACCATAATACTTGCCTTCGCATCTGAAGGGTACAAATTCAATTTTAAGAAATCACGAATTGCCCACCTCAACGACCTATTCTTAGGATACAAACTTTCAAGTGAAGGCAAAAGCCTGGCAGCAAACTTTCTAGAGAAATGTGCACTGCTCCAACCTCCAAAGACGCTGAAAAACGTAGTCAATTCTAGGTTTCCTGAATTTCGGAAGAACTTGCATTCTAAATTACGCTGAAAGGGTTAAACCTCTCTACGAACTAATCAAACCTGATTTCAAACCAACTAATTGGACTCAAAAACACACAGAAATTTTGCATTCAGTGCAAACAGATATGTTAGCAAAAACACATTTACAAACACGGGAAAACGTACACAACCTTGTAATCCGAATCATCCCAGGGAGATGCGGATTCACATACCTAACCTTTAATGTAGGTGTAAAGGTACCAATAGCTTATAAATCACACTTGTACACACAAGCTGAAATGAAATTCACTTCAACAGATAAAGATTCTGACAGCGGTTCAAACTGCAGTAGCAAAAGAGAGCCCTTGCACAGGGAAAACGCATAATGGTCATTATGCATGTTCCTGCCCTAGAGGCAGTGACAAAAGCGAGCCTTCCAAATGCTAAAGCTTTACATCCGAGATGGATACAATGGGTTTATTCTCTTGCTGCAACAGACGTTGAATACGTTTTTGACCCCTACTTGAAAACTCAAGTTTCTACAATATGAACAAGAATGTCCTCTGCCCACAGAGATTCTGCCTCTAGAACATTACGGATGTATATCTCCGGAGACTGTACAGGTCAATCTCTCGGAGACTGTACAGGTCAGCGAGTTAAACTACAGGCTTTCAAGATGGCGCTTGAAAATACCGATTGCGAATTCCCCACAATCATAGTGTGCGATTCGTTTTACTGCGTTCAGTCTTACAATGAATACTTGCAGAACTGGGTTCAAATCGGTTTCAAAGATGCAAAAGGTGGCACAATCAAGCATAAATTGCTTTGGGAACAAGTAGTTCTATTACAGTAAGAACTACAAAGGACTCACGTGATCCATACACTGAGTCATCAGCGTGATGGCGTTCACGTTGCAGGGAATTAATTGGCTAATGAAGCCGCGAAGGCAGCTGTGCAAACGACTTCCGTGTCTGCAATCACTTGTTCACAAACAAAAATAGACCGCGAGATAATGCAAGCTGTCGCTGCTTCAGTAAAAGACAGTGGTAAAACACTTCCAAAAGGCATTCCACTCAAGTACTCATATATAACTGATGCAAATAATGTTCCTTTTGCTCGAATCCCTGGAGTAGGGGATAGAGTTATTCCAGACATGAAACATCAATTAGGACTAATCTTAGCAGCACATGAAGGGCTCGCCTCTGCGCATGCAGGTGTTTCCGCCACGGTATCATTATTAAAACAGAGATACTGGTGGCCGCGCATGAGGAAGCAGACCAGAAACTATGTTTTGGAATGTGAAATCTGAAATCTGCCAAAAAATGAAGGTTTCAACAGTGAAACGTCCTGCGCAGGCGCCCCTTCTTATTTCAGATAAACCGCTAGCATGCGGTTACCTGGACCACTGTCGTCCCTTACAGAGGGATGGCAACTATAAATATATCATGGTCGGGGAGGAGCTACGCTGGCAAACAAGATGGCCGCTTAGGCTCCCGGCTCCGCCGACCTCCGTCTTGAGCCGGATGATCCTATCATATATCCGGAGTTTACGCCTGACCTCCGTGTGGATGAATCGTTGCAGAGTCTGATGGTGCAACCCCGAGAATTTTACCGGCTTGATTGATGGAATTATATCGTGTTTTAATTCTCGGCCTAGCCCAGCTTGTGAGCCGGGGCCTTGAGTACTGGCCCAGCCGGGTTACAGTTGAACAACATCGGCCGTGGGACTCAGGCAGGGTCCGGTCTCTCGCAGTGGAGGTTATCCTTGCCCGATTTTGATGGCGGTCATTTGGTCTGGCTAACATCGAAGGAGTGGTGACAAGACACATCTGTGGCTGTGGGCGGGGGTCCCTGTCTCGGAGACCCGGTCCGCCCACCGCCAGTGTTCGATGGGTCGGGGTCCTCGCTCGCGGTAGCGGAATACAGATCGCTGCCGTGGTAATCGATAAGTCGCCCTCCGTTGCCGTCCGCTCCGCTCTTGCCTGTTCCTCCGGAGAGACCCGGCTCTTTGGGGAAAACAACCATGCTTGAAATCGAGCGAGAGGGGATGAGACGGACGGAGTGTGAGCCGTAGTTGAGGACCATACTGGCCGCCATCGGGGCACTTCACTCACATGTGGAAGCCATTGTCCACAAAATGATCGCTGGTGCAGTTGAGACAGGGCGTCTGAGTCCGGACTCTGATCCATTGCAAGATCTAAAACGAGCTGAGTTTCCCACGATGAACATCTTAACAGAGGATGAGAAAGAAGTATTGAAGCCCTTGGTCAGTGTGCGAATAAATAATTGCGAACTTGGGGCTTCAAAAGGATCGCTACAACCAACATTGCTGCCGACTGAGGTAGAACCACTCGGTTCTCCATTCCCGGAGACTTCTATTAGTGACTTTCGGATTGCGACAACCTATTTTCCCTCCCTGGCAGTTTTACTACGTTCACGGAGGAAACAACATTGGGACTTAATGTCGGTGAGGCAGATCTTCTGTGCGGCTGGGGTTCTCAAAGACTTAACATTTTTGACTCGTTCCAGACTGAACTTTTTTGAACTCCTTTCGCACTTCGATTCTCCTGTGGATGCGGTGGTTCGACCGGAAGGAGATCGGAAGGGCCAAGGATGAGATTGACTGACTGGGTCTGATATCATGGCTTCAATGGACACTGGATTTGCTACCATTACGCTTGCGGGAGGCTGGGCGGTGTTCACAACTTCCCCTGTTTTGTTCTGCCTGTATCTCCTGATAGCTTTTTGGTTTTACTACAGGAGTTGTTTGTTTCTGGCGGGGGGAGGGGAGACCGGGAGCCTGAATGAAGATTTCCTTCTCCACTTTTCTACTTTTAGTACTTAGTTAGATGGGGCGACGGGTACACTGCTAGTTGGGGTTAGGCGAAAGCCATATGCAGGGTGGGGTGAAGGGGTTCTTTGTATTGTCTGTTTTTATTTTCATGTTTAATATCCTGTTACTATCCTGCTATTAGGTGCCTTCCTGATGGGTAATCCTGTTTGATGGGTGGACGGGTCCTGAGGGTGACATTGTTTATTTCGACCTTTACAATGTGTTGCGTTTATTATTGCGTGTTAGCTGCGGTAGTTGATTAGTTCACTACCCTATAGTGTTACGTTCTCTTGCCACTCGAAATTGCCCTGTTCCCTACAATTCTGTTTCTATGTGTGGTGAGGTTTGTGATTGGTGCTGGTTGAACTGAACTTATATCTCCTGTATATTATATGACCGCACGCCAGTTACAATCTATGGTTCAGCTTTTCCTCGGGGGTCACCAGTCTATTCCGTTGTTATGATTGTATAATTGTTGTTTGTTCCGTGATGTAAGCCACCTGTTATTAGTTTTTCTTCTTTCTATTAATAAAAAGAATAAAAGAAATATATATATATATATATCTTGTGGTCGCAGTGGATTCATGCTCAAGATTCATTTGGATGTGGCCTCAGCGCTCGGCTGACGCCCAAACTGTTATAAAAGATTTGCGAGTCTTTATCGGCACATACGCAATCGGCACGCTACATTCTGACCAGGGTCCTGCGTTTAGCTCTCGAGCTTACAAGGTGGCCATGGCCAGTTTGGGCGTTGCATTGCGGTACTCAAGTCCATTCCATCCTGAGGGAAATTCTGTAGTGGAAATAAGAAACCGTGACATAAAGCAATCTATAACAGCTAGGGTATTAGGCTTGTGTGACGGGTAGGTCAAACATCTAATAAGTGTCCAACGTAGTCTTAACAATCTGCCAAGAAATTCTGTGGGTGGAATCACTCCATAAGAAATACTTTTTGGTTCTAGAATGCTTGTCCAAGACCTCGATCGTCACACTTCAGTGGTAGAACAAAAACCCTTTGATATCAAAGATCGTTTGGCTGTTTTGCAGGACTTAAATGAAACACGAAGAAGTCTGAGCAACACAACACTGAAGACAACGACCACTGACGAAAAACCACCTGTCCCAGCAAGACCTGTCTGGAGTCCGAAGATTGGGGATCTAGTCAGAGAAACAATAGCGGATAAGAAGGAATTTGGGCCTTCCTACCGAAAACCAGTACCTGTCTTAGCAATCCACGGAACAAGATCAGTGTTACTGCCACCCCTTGCTGGAAGACAGGAGAAAAGGGTTGTTTCCATCGACCTGATAAAACCACATCATGTGGCCGATTAATAAGTGGTAGGCCCAGTGGACTCCAAAGATGTAGCAGACGACCAAATCTTGCTACTATCCAAGAGGTTCAAACTGAAAGACTCATCACCTTTGAAGAATCTGCAGTAAGAAAAGGAGGACTATGTAACAAAGCCATGGAAGTAGTGCCTCTTGAAACCCAAATAACAGTTCGTCAAGAAACACCTGTCTACAATGATGTAACATCTGAATACATAAATATGACAAAAGATCAAGGAACCTCAGTGATTTTGAGTAAACCTGATGCCATTCCAACAATTGACAGAACTGCCTCTGGCTATTTCATCAACTTTGATACGTTTTCTGAGGATCCCAGTAAGCCCGAAACGATGCCAGCAAATAAAACTTTCGAAGAAAAAATAACAGAACTATTTCATCGACTTGAAAAAACATATCTGGTTTCACCATGGGTCGAATTTTGGATTGTGTTAGGTGTACTTTTTCTCCTACTTTGGCTCATTCTTGTTTTAAGTTTGGGAAAACTGATAGATGTAAAATATAGTAAAATGGACACTGCAAGTAAGAACATCAACTTGCTCCTGAAACCTCACAAATCATCTCATCGTGAGCAAAGAGACCTGTCATCAGTGAACATCACAGCGGTTCCTATACCAGGTGGTATAGCATGGGACACAACAGATTGACATTTATGGCCCGGTCGAGCTGTTGAAGATTCCACACCAATTTAAGGTTGCCTTGAGTGACTTTGTTTTACCCAGCACATTTTCTGATGATTGGGACTTTGAGACTGTTAATAACATGATGGCAGATTTAGAAATGTCAGCTAAATTCACGAAACATGAATACTTAGAAGGTTCATCAGATTATGAACAAATGTATTGTTTTAATCATTATGGTCAATCAATCAGTCAATACATTTGTAGAGCGCGCTACTCACCCAAGAGGGTCTCAAGGTGCTGAGGAGAGGGAGGGAGGGGGGAGGGTGTGTGTGCCGCTACTGCTCGAATAACCAGGTCTTGAGGTGTTTCCTGAAGGTGAGGTGGTCCATGGTCAGTCGTAGGTGTGCGGGGAGGGAGTTCCATGTCTTCGCTGCCAGGTAGGAGAACGATCTTCCTCCGGTGGTGGTTCTGTGAATCCGTGGGACGAGGGCGAGGGCGAGGCTGGCGGAGCGGAGCTGGCGGGTGGGGGTGTAGAACGAGAGGCGGTTGTTGATTTATTCGGGGCCCATGTTGTTGAGCGCTTTGTGTGCGTGGGTGAGCAGCCTGAACGTGATCCTCTTGCTGACGGGGAGCCAGTGCAGGTTCCTCAGGTGGGCGGATATGTGGCTGTGGTGAGGGATTTCGAGGATGAGTCGTGCAGAGGCGTTCTGTATGCGCTGAAGGCGGTTCTACAGTTTAGCTGTGGTTCCTGCGTATAGGGCGTTCCCGTAATCCAGTCGGCTGGTGACGAGGTCCTGGGTGACAGTCTTCCTGGTTTCGGTGGGGATCCACCGGAAGATCTTTCGGAGCATGTGCAGGGTGTTAAAACACGATGACGAAACTGCGTTGACTTGCTTGGTCATCGTGAGGGAGGAGTCCAGGATGAAGCCCAGGTTGCGTGCGTGGTCCGTGGGTGTCGGTGCGGTGCCCATCGTCGTGGGCCACCAGGAGTCGTCCCAGGCGGATGGGGATTGTCCGAGGATGAGGACCTCTGTCTTGTCCGAGTTGAGCTTCAGGCTGCTCTGCTTCATCCATTTTGCGACCTCTTTCATTCCGTCCTGGAAGTTGGCTTGGGCGGTGAGAGGGTCTTTGGTGAGGGAGAGCATCAGTTGGGTGTCGTCGGCGTAGGAGATAATGTTGATGTTGTGTTTGCGTGCGATGGTGGCGAGGGGGCTCATGTAGATATTGACTCCCACATCTGCCCAATTCACTAAAGCGATCAGTTTGAATTACGGATTATTGCGACCTATTTGATCAGGGGGCTGGAGCATTACTTTTCAATACAACCAATTTTGCCCCGTCGGCACTATACCATAATCCAAAAATCGCCTTGCCGGCACCACTCTAATATGGCTGCCGAATGAGAACAAATATTCTGGCATCTATGACAGGGGCCTATCTCGTCAACAAATGACCATTACACTGTGACGATGCATCTCGCTTCGTAAACATGGCAACCGAAAATAATATGCGTTATATGACTGATTCTCTCAAGTGATTGACCTTCAGTCGGGTATCCCCTGGGTTGTCACTCGTTATTATAACACCGTATATTTCGGACACTAACCCTGTCTCTACTAATTAACATTAGTGGAAAATAGCCAGGGATTTCATATTCATCAGGTCATTATACGGTATCACAATTGAAATCGCCTGGCCGGCTTTATACTACAACCTAAATCGTTTCACCGGCCTCACTCTAAGATGGCCGCTACATTAGAATGGACATTCCATTCTCCGTGATAGGGGCCGATCCCGGGGTCACGTGACTTTTGTCTAGTGACGACTCTCTCTGCTTTAAAACATGGCGCGCTACGAAGTCTTGGTGCGTCCAAAATTCCAGGAGGAGGAGCAGCGGAGAACGGGGGCCATACCGAAGGTAAGCGAGACTACCGAGCATCGCTGAACTTAACTTAATGGACGTCTGAGGGCTGGCTCAGAATCGGCTGTAGATTTTGACATTTCTGATTGTTTTCAGGCACCGTGGCGTTACTACGCTTCTGCGGACCCCTCTTGAAGCCGGAGACTTCGTTGGGCACTTAGACTCCCCTTCCCCTCTGGAGTTCCCCCGAGGTACACCTTTTTACACTAGGTGTATTTGTAGTTACTAGGGGAAATAGTACATTAGGGCGGGATCGAGGGTCAACCTACCAACATACACACAACCAGCATATGGCAGTCATTAGTAGTATATTGTTGTTTGCAATCTCTAAGAACATGTCGTTTTAAATTGCCTTATGCTTCTGAAACAGCGCGGTTTGATGTATAATAACAGGAAATTGTCATTTTTGTATGTTGGCTCCAGTGATCCACATGCTGCCCAACAAAGGAGCACAGTCACTATTATGTCTATCTACAAACTACCCCGTGATTTTGTCACTTGACACAATCAACAGAAGGGGGCTCACAACTGGTTTTTATGAATGGGGACATCAAATGGGACCAAAAGATTTGTACTGGCCCATGACATCAATCTAAATGTGAAGATTTTCTCTTTTTATATGTAGGACTCTGATTATAGGAATAATTTTTTTAACATACATATATATATAGGTCCAATTCTCACCTATCTACTTAACCTCCTACATACAGGGGTCCGGATTTGTCACTTTTATTGACCTATCATAGTGACAGCGACCTAATATTTCGTGGAAACTTGGACCGTCACTCCACTTGGAGTTCAACATTAAGCATTCTGCAGGTACTATATACCTTCAACTTGGATATATTGCCTAGAAAAAAGGGGGTTACTTCAATCGTCTTGCTGGTTATCTTTCACTACCTATATTAATAAAAGTCATCTTATGGTATATAAGGTAGTTCAACTCCTTAGACCCCCACAACCCTTTATATTATTCTGCGTTGTAACTACCTTAGATCATACTTAACTTAGCTCTCCTTCCTTGATGTTCCCCATTCTTCTATCTTGATAAACAGGAACTCGCCGTTCCCATAAGTAACTTCAAATCTGTAATCAATATTGTGCTTACGAACCCTCGTACTATATTTTTATTATAGGCACACATTGTGATCCACTGTGACTGCCCTTCAAACTGTTGTTGAAGAAGCACGATATCGAGAATAACCGCACAGACTAGACTGTCTAAAACATGGTGAGCGGTAATATTCTCTCAACCATCTTCTCATGCATCTCAGGGTCTTTTTGACCTGTTGACTTTGGTCCTTTTCACTAGGGAATTTCCTCCTTTTCCTTGGTTTTCAATCTCACAATCTGTGGGAGTTCAAGCATGAGCACAGGGTAGTCGGATCACTTTCTTTCACGATGTCGGATTACTTTCTTTCACTATGTTCCTTACTTACTTCTTTACACTGGGAACAAGGATATCTGAATCACAACCCGTCTTTCTTTTTCTCTTCTTCAAGGGTCTGTACGACCCGCACACTTGCACATCTCGGTGCCTAATTCTCCAATAGGCATGGCATGGTGTTTTTTAATTAGGACCAAGCACTTTTTGCTTGGACTTGCGTTGTGACGGCATAGTACCGGTGAGGGGGTAGATGCTGTCATGAGGTAATTTTTTAAAATTTGAGATTGACACTTAGTAATTGTATAACTCGACTAAGGTATCTGGATCTATGGGTGCGCACGTTGATGTAATTTGACTTGGACTGGTGCCCCCTTTGGGCAAACGTCTTTTTAATATTTGATAAACACTTATATATGTCAATGTATTTTTGCAGCCCTGATGAAATTCCCAAGGCACGAATGGGAATGAAACGCGTTGGCTGTGCCGCTGTACATGAAAATAAAGAAAACTTTTACAAATAAGAACCGAAGATCTACAACTCATTTTGGACTTCCGTATACTATTGACTTTACTGTGTGCGCCTCTCTGCTCTTACACAGATATTGAAGAGGGTTGGGCTGAGTGAGGAGCCCTGGGGTACGCCGCAAATGATCTTGGTGGCTTTGGAGCAGAAGGGAGAGAGGCGGACTCTCTGGGTTCTGTCGGCGAAGAACAATGTGATCCAGTCCAGGGCCTTTCCTTGGATCCCAGTGTTGTAGAGGTGGGTTATTACGGTGCGGTGGCTGACGGTATCAAAGGCTGCCGAGAGGTCCAGGAGGACGAGAGCGGCTGTCTCTCCGTTGTCCATCGGGGTCCTGATGTCATCGGTGGCTGCGATGAGGGCGGTCTCGGTGCTGTGGTTGGCTTGAAATCGGACTGGGATGGGTCGAGCGAGATGTTTTCTTCGAGGAATGCGGTCAGCTGTTTATTGACGGTCTTCTCGATGACTTTAGCCGGGAAGGGGAGGAGAGAGATGGGGCGGAAGTTCTTGAGGTCTTTGGGGTCCGCTGTTTGTTTCTTCAGAAGGGCGTTGATTTCGCGTGTTTCCAGCTTCCAGGGAAGGTGGCTGACGTGAAGGAGCTGTTAATGACGTTCCGGAGGTGGGGTGCCATGATGGTATCGTCTTTGTTGAAGATATGATGAGGGCATGGGTCGGAGGGGGAGCCGGAGTGGATGGTGTTCATGACGCGGCTGGTGTCTTCAGTGCTGCTGGAGGTCCATGTGTTGAGGCTGGTGGTGGGGGTCATTGGTTTTGTGGCTGGAGGCGGAGTCTGGGGTCCGAAGCTGTCGTGTATATCTGCGATCCTGCGGTGGAAGAATGTGGAGAGGGAGTTGCAGAGGTCTTGTGACGGTGTGATGTCGTTGTTGCTGGCGCTGGGGTTGGAGAGCTCTTTGACGATGCTGAAGAGTTCCTTGCTGTTGTGGGTGTTGTTGTCCAGCCGCTCTTTGAACGATGTCCTTTTGGTGGTACGGATCATCAGGTGGTATTCGCGGGTGGCGTTCTTGGGGGCTGTCATGTTTTCTGATGTCCGTGTGTGGCGCCAGACTTTTTCGAGGGTTCGGCATGATTTTTTTGCGATTTTGAGGCGTCTGTGAACCATGAGGTTTTTCTGTTAGTCTTGCCTGGGGGTTTCTTCAGTGGAGCAAGGTCGTCAGGCGCAGTTGGTGATCCACTGTGCGAGATTGTGTGCTGCGTCGTTGGTGTCTGGGGTGTCGACAGGTGGGTTCTGGCTCAGCGATGTGGTCAGCTGGTCTGTGGTGACTCTGCTCCAGCATCTGCGGGGGATCTGTAGCGTGTGGTGGTGGGATGTGGTCTTCTTGAAGGTGAAGTGGATGCAGCTGTGGTCGGTCCAGTGTAGTCTGGTTGAGTGGCTGAAGGAGACTTGGTTGCTGGCGGAGAAGATGGGGTCGAGCGTGTGGCCAGCGAGGTGGGTGGGCGTTTCCACCAGTTGCTTGAGTCCGAGGTTGCCAAGGTTGTCGAGCAGGGTGGTGGTGTTGTTGTCGTTTTTCTCCAGGTGGAAGTTAAGGTCCCCTAGGAGGATGTTCTCTGGTGAGGCTAGGGCGTGCGGGCTGATGAAGTCGGCGATGGTTTCGCTGAATTGTGTCCGTGGACCCGGGGGTCTGTAGATGAGCGTTCCTCTGAGGGTGGTCTGGGGGTCGGTATGGATCTGGAAGTGTAGGTGTTCGGCGGCGGTGAGTGTGTCTTTGGCGTTGGCCGTGACGCTGATGGTGTTCCTGTAGATGATGGCCATTCCTCCTCCAGTTTTGTTGACGCGGTCCTTCCGGGTGATTTTGTAGCCTTCCGGGATGGCTATGGCGATGTCGGGGGCCGAGGAGGCGTTC
The DNA here is from genome assembly GCF_964261635.1 of Lissotriton helveticus. Taxonomy (NCBI): domain Eukaryota; kingdom Metazoa; phylum Chordata; class Amphibia; order Caudata; family Salamandridae; genus Lissotriton; species Lissotriton helveticus. The sequence goes on from NC_136057.1 coordinate 1,510,690,331, forward strand.
ATCCAGGTTTCGGTGATGAAGGCGATGTCTGGTGCTGTTGTATCAAGGAGTTCCCGGAGTTCGATGGTGTGTTTGTGGACGGAGCGGGTGTTGAGGAGGATGCACTTGAGATGGTTGTTGTTGTCGTTGCTGCGTTCGGTGGGCGGGGTGCAGGTTCGGAGGCAGGTGAATTTGCATGCTAGGCAGGTGAAGGGTCCATGGGTGTGCCTCGGGGTGGCTCGGTGGCAGGCGGCAGGTCGTCCTGTGTTGAGTGCGGTGAGGGTGGTGGTGTCGTATCTCAGTCGGGTGTCCTGGCAACGGCTGGGGCCAGGGGTTCTGGCGCTGGGTGCGGACGGGTGCAGACGGGCTTGCCTTCGGCGGCGCGCCAGCTGCGCGGTCTCCATATGAGTGGCTGTGGGAGGGAGGAGCAGCTGGGAGGCGGGAGCGGGGCAGCGTATGGGGCAGCGGGGGGGCGGGGCCGCATGGACGCAGCGGCGGGAAGCGAGACGGGACACAGAAGGGAAAGGGGCAGAAGGGGGCACAACAGTGGGGGGAAACAGCGAAACAGAAGTAAATAAACAGTCAAAGAACAGTGCAACAGAAAAAAAATAAAGAACGAGCAGAGTCACAGAGAGTACGTGAGGCAAGGACTCCCACAACGAACCAAGGCAGTGGCAAGAGCGAGGCGGGGGCAGGCGTCACAGGAGGACCATGTGGCGGCTGGGGGCGACCTGCCTGCGGACAGGGTCAAAGGTCATCATCAAATGGTCATCATCATTTGCACAAATCTGCAAACCCTAGAAATGTTTATACTTATAATCAATGGGAATATTGTCCAACGCCACCAAAGGGTAGATCAAAAACATTCTATGAAATATTTCCATACTTTTCAAGTTTTAATGTTACAAATCCAGAAACGTTTTTCTTTAAAAATGTAAATAAGACCGGAATGACTAATACTAAGCAAATTTATTCTGCGGCCTTTTATGCTCAGCTGTCTACATTAGATTTTGACTTTTGGAAAGACAACATTGAGACAAAAAACTGTCTGGGGCACAAAAGACTGGCCTGTGCAAGGTTTAGAATCCTTATTTAGAGCCTGCATAATCCCAGAACAAATAATGTTTTTAGATGACACTGTTCAACAGACATCCTGTCTTGGCCTAGCCAAGATAAAAGATTTAAACAAACGTCCATACCTAAACCCACACCTGATAGTAATAGAACTACAGATGAGGAGGTAGACGTAAACTATATTTTACAACAAAACAGAACTAATCCTGATTGGAAAAAATGGTTAATCTGGCCAACAGACACAAATAACTGTCAAGATAGATTCCTGAACAAAACACAAGGGTTTACAGTAACTAGGCCAGATCCAAGATATGCCCAGAGACAACATCCAGGGATAATAACTTACAGTGTAGGAAAACTATGCCTTGAGTGGCTACTGAAATCCACACTTCCAGAAATAAAACAACACTTAACTTTACTTAAAGATGGCGCTGATTTGAGAGACTTCTTACTAGGACCTCGTAAACCACGTCATAAACGTTTCATATACGCCGGTAAATACGCTGCTTATAATGAAGCATGGAAAGTCACGCAAATGGAAACTGCAGAACGAATACGAGAAATTGATCGTATTAATTTAGAGAAAGCTCTCTCTAGTTGACAATGGGTTAACGACTCTGTTATCCAGAATTTATTCTTTGGACAGTATTGTATCCTCTGCCATAGACATAATGGAACAGGACTTGCTCATGTTACAACATGGCCAGTCTCAATTGCGTTCTATAATGCTGCTAGACTGGACGTTACAAAATCTTTGTTCAGGCTACATGCCTTGGCGTCTAATCAAGATCACGTCATTGTTTACTGGATTTAACCCTGCTGAGCATAGAAAAACTGGAAAGATTACCATTAACTGTTTCTGAGAAACCAGTCGTAGAATGGATAATACATGGCACCATCACGATACCAGTGATGATTTTCCAGTTTCAATATTGCTTGAAACACATACCAGCAGGCCTGTATGAAAGGTTGGGTAAAGATTACATAAAGTCGACCTGGGAATTACCATATACACACAAACGTTGGAGTGGGGGGGAAGGAAGTATTTCTTAGTGGTAAAAATTGCAAAAACTCACTGAGTGGTACACTTTTGTGTCAAGGTATTAATTTACACGGAGCCTGCGAGGGTTCTTTGACTAACCTTTCTTGCCATCTGCATGGTTCCCTGGCAGCAGTGATAGATCCAGTTTTCATGCATCTTTCCAATGGAAGCTACATAATGCTGAATGATCACAGCTGTTGTGGAATGATGCCAGGAATAGCCTCTCTTTAGTGTGTCAGCCAGGGTCACTTGTTGTATGCAAGTATTGTTTCCTAAAAGCAAGACAGACGGGGAGTCGCCGCTATGGTCTTCACTGAACATCTCTTCTATACAAATTGATACTTTAAGCAGAATGAAAGCCATTCTTTTACAAAAAACTGTGCCACTGACCTCGTCCAAAGAGACGTATGATCTGCAAGTTGCAAGGTCCTCTGCAGAGGTACATTCGTTATTATCAACGAACCGCCCCATACAGTTCGTAGAAATGTTAGGTCGTATCTTAAACATGTCTGATATCAGTGGTATTGTACATGTATTTAAGACAGTTTTTTCGGGACTGTTAGCACCCTTTGAAGCAGTCCTAGGCATTTTTCCAAACTTCGTGCACTCTGTGTTCGGCGACCTGCCTCTCGTCTTGGGACTCGTAGCAGGGATACTATTTTTATTTCTTCTGCTCCGATATGGCAAGTCCAGTCACCAGCGATTCCCAGTCTACCATGGCGAACGCTCTCCTGGCTATGCAGTATCGTGAACGAATAACACAGATTCTTGGCTTGGCTCGTTTGAGAGGTCTGGATACCACGTGGTTCCTATCATTCAGACCAATCTGGCAAGATTGCATTTTACCTGTTCTACGATGCCTGCTTTGTGGAGAGGAATGCATGTTGCATATCTGTCTAACACTTCCATCCGCACTGCCAACAGATGTTGACACTTTGCTTGGTTTAGTAACGGCTCATGCATTGTGTTGCCCCCAATGGCTACCAATCCTGATGACTGCATTCATTGAGGTCTCACCGGCAATTCGAGCTGAGGGTGAGATACATGGACCAACAGGCACACAGGTACGATCTACTTGAAGTGGTTCAACTTTCACCTACTGTGGTAGACGATTTCTTTGCCAGCTTAGAAGATTTAATGTTTTCTCCTGACACCGAGAATAACTTTTGAAATTTGCACACAGCGTTCTATCAACTGTGAATTCGACCTTCGCTTTTCAAAACAAAAACTTAAAATTTTGGAACTCTTATTTTTTTCTATTTGATTTGACTTTTTCCAAAATTGAACTATTTTTTGACACAAAGTAATCTGCTTAAAGTAGAACTATTCTTAGAGAACAAGAATTCTTTGAATACTTCCTAGAAACAATATTGAATATGGACCTCATCTAACCAAAACAGTTTATATATTCTGCTATGAGATGGTCTTGACTTTTTATTCTGTAATTAAGAGCCATTTCATGAATGTAATTTCATGATTCATTCAGTTAGCATTACCAATATCATATTAGATGCTTTGAATGACGACTATTGCTTTAAAAAAATGAATGAATGAATGAATGAATTGTGTCTTATACCGCACTAACTTAGCCCAATCCAATGGGCGTCAAGGCGCCTACATCAAATAAAGGAAAAAGCCAGGTCAGACAGCAGTAACTCATTGGTAGGCTCTGATGAAGTACCAAGTTTTAAGGGCCTTTTTAAACAGGTCGATGGAGGGAAGGGTTTTGATCTCCACCGGAAGGGAGTTCCAAAGCTGGGGAGCGGCAACAGAAAAAGCTCTCGCTCCCCATCTGGTCAGCCTAGCGCGGGGCACTACCAATTGGTGTAGCCCGGCTGATCGTAGGCATCTCGTGGGTACATAGCGGGTAAGCAAGGTACCAAGTGCGTCCGCAGGGCCAGCCACAAGTGCTCTATATGTAAGACATAGGAGCTTAAAGGAGATTCTAAACTGGACGGGGAGCCAGTGAAGATTTCTCCTAGCAGTGGTGGCAGATGATGCTATGGGAAGGGCCAGGACGAAGCGCGCTGCGGCGTTCTGTACAGTTTGCAGTCGATGGATAAGGCCCTTGTTGGACTCCACATAGAGAGAGTTACAATAATCAAGCCTGGAGCCAACAAGAGCAATCGCAGACTGTTTGCGCGCCTGGAGGGAGAGATAGTAGAGAATTCTTTTTAAGATCTTGATGACACCCCAGCAAGTGGCCACTGTCCTATTCACTCGGAGCGTCATGGAGAGTGAAGTGTCAAAGATGACGCCGAGATTTCTGGCCGATTGGGAGGGAGTGGGGCAGGTGCCGAGAGATGAAGGCCACCACTCGCTCTACCACACGTGTTGGTCTTTACCGAAGACCAAGACCTCTGTCTTGTCGCCATTCAGCTTTAGGGAGTTAAGGATCATCCACTCCGCTACACGCTGCAAGCATGACCTAAAGCTGAATGCGGATGTACTGACAGAGTGGGCCAGCGACACCATGATCTGGGTGTCGTCGGCGTAAGACACCACCTCCATCCCCTGCGATCTTACTAGTCTAGCAAGGGGGGGCCACGTAGATGTTAAATAGGGTCGGGCTCAGGGCCGACCCCTGTGGCACCCCACATGGCAATGACTTGGCAGGGGAGAGGAAATCTTCAAGCATGACTCTCTGTTCTCTGTCATGGAGAAAGGAGTTAAGAAGACTCAGGGCCGGTCCAGTGACCCCTGCCTCCCTAAGCCGAGATGTTAAAATGGCGGGAGACAGGGTGTCGAACGCAGCCGTGAGGTCTAATGGGACCAGCACTGTGGTTTGGCCAAGGTCAACTTTGCGGCGAATATTATCCACCACAACAGTGAGAGCGGATTCGGTGCTGTGATGTTTTCTGAATCCGTGCTGCGAGCTATCAAGATACTCACTAGACTCAAGGAAGGTGGAAAGATGTGTATTGAGGTGCGCTTCTAACATCTTTGCCGGGGCTGGGAGTAAAGAGATCGGCCTAAAATTTTTAAGGAGGCCCGGGTCCAGGGACGGTTTTTTAAGGAGAGGCTTCACTATAGCCTTCTTCCACACCGGCGGAAATACACCCTGGACCATAGCCCCGTTCATGATTTCAAGCAGAGGCGGAAGGATGCTGTTTCTACACTCCTTTAACTTTTTTAGCGGTACAGGATCCATTGGGGAAGAGGATTTGGTCCTGTCTAGCAGGAGATTAAGTCCTTCCAGTGATAGTGCTGGAAATTGGGTGAAGGATTCGGAGGGGCCTTCAACCAAAATATCAAGGTTGGCTATAGTGAGAGGAACATCATCGTCCAGGGAGTGGCGTTGAGCTTCTAAAGAAATATAGATATCTGCGATTTTACTATAAAAGAAATCCGAGATGTTATTGCAAAGATCTTGTGAGCTCACCACTGGATCTGGAAGTTGTAGAGAGCTCAGCGAATCAGCAATTTTGAAGAGTTCTCTAGATGAGGTTAGAGAACTTGTAAGATTGGAGAAATACTCCTGCTTTTCCTTGATCACTCTCTGTTTGTATTCCCGCAAAGCGGACTTGTGGTCCTCCCGGTCCTTCATATCCCAAGATTTCCTCCAGCTTCTCTCCTTACTCCTACAGCTCTGCCTCAGAAGTCTCAGATGTTCAGAGAACCAGGGAGCAGTGGGCTTCTGTCTCGCCACATAGCGGAGAGAGGCGGGGGCAAGCTTCTCAACTGCAGTAATGATGGAGTCCGCGAGTTCTTGAGCTGCCTCACCAGCCTCTCTTGAGGTGGAGGGTTCTATGGCCCGAACGTAAGGGGCAAGAGCTTCGTCGGTGATGTTTCTATAATTTCTCCTGAGCGCATATGTGGTGGCGACCTGGTTAGCCGTGGCCGAGGCAGGGAGAGCAAGTTCTAGCGGCACTGCAAGATGGTCTGACCAGACCAGCGGCAAAGGGGGGCCAGTAGATAATCTTGAGTCACTGGAAAATACCCCGTCCAGAATATGGCCAGCCTTGTGTGTTGGGCTGTTCACCATCTGAACGAGGTCACAAGCTTCAAGTGACTCAGTTAGTGTAGAGGTGTCCTTTGAACCAACTTCATCAAGGTGGAAATTGAAATCGCCCAAAATAGAGAGACGAGATTTTCCAAAATAGGGTTCAAGGATTCTAAGTAAATCTACACAAAAACTAGCTCTAGGACCAGGCAGTCTGTATATAAGTATCCCGGTGAATGAGACAGATGGGGCACACAGAATGCAGAAGTATAATGCTTCAAAACGGTCTTGGGGCATCGATAGGGGTTTGATGGTGCAAGAAAGGGAGGATTTATAGAGGATGGCAAGTCCTCCACCTCTACGGAGCAATCTGTCCTGCCTGTGGAGAGAATAGCCATCAGGAATGGCCAGAAGTAAGTCATGACCGGAGGAGTCCGAGGCCCAGGTTTCCGTCACAAAGACCCAGTCTGGCTTTCTCTCCAACGAACTCGTGGAAGGCAACATTATTTTTAATGAGCGAGCGCGCATTTATTAAGAAACCCGTTCTGGGAGGGATGGTAAGACGTTTTCCAAGGCGCCAATAGGGTCTTATAGGAGCGGGAGCGGGGAAGCGAAGGGGAACTCTGCATGTAAGACAAAAATGGGAATGTAATATCCCCTCTGGAGTGAAGCAATAATGGCATGAGTGTGCTGACGGTTTAAGAGCCAATAGCTCAGAAATAGAATATTGCCTAAGTACCTAAAAAAATAGAGGAGGAGTGTAAGCAGAGTCCAGCCCATCCTGCAGCGCGTCCTCAGCGCGGACGGGCGCAGACGGGCTGAACTCAGGCGTAACTCCGGCGGATATCCGGCGATCCCGCTGCGCAATACCGCTGCGCGTCGGCATGGCTTGTATTTATGTTGGTCCAGCCTCCTAGTGAGAACTAGACCGCTGGAAGCCTCAACCCTCCCTCAAGATGGCCGCCAACGAGATGGGGCGAGGGACCCGCAAAGTGCGGTGTTCTTCCAATTATAGTGCAGGGGAGCGGGTCAGAGGTGCAGGTTAGGCGTGGCCGGCAATTTAAAACCAAGGGATATGTGATACAAAGTAAAAGTAACCAAGAAGACAAAACGGGGAGATTTAAAATTCACAAGAGCTGCGCAAAGGTACAGCGCTGTCTAGTAGTGCGCCGAGGCTAGTAGGGGCTCTCACCTGGGATCTGCCTTGTATTTATGCTGGTCCAGCCTCCTAGTGAGAACTAGACCGCTGGAAGCCTCAACCCTCCCTCAAGATGGCCGCCAACGAGACGGGGCGAGGGACCCGCAAAGTGCGGTGTTCTTCCAATTATAGTGCAGGTGAGCGGGTCAGAGGTGCAGGTTAAGCGTGGCCGGCAATTTAAAACCAAGGGATAAGTGATACAAAGTAAAAGTAACCAAGAAGACAAAACGGGGAGATTTAAAATTCACAAGAGCTGCGCAAAGGTACAGCGCTGTCTAGTAGTGCGCCGAGGCTAGTAGGGGTGAGTGAGTACAGTACAAATGCTCAATGTTATGTGTACAACCATTTTCAAATGCATTCTATGTATTTTTGGGTGGGATTGTAAACACATGCTTTAGATATGTTTTAAGTCCTTAGAATTTAGTAATGTCAAACATAATAAAGTGGAGTGGGTGTTGTCTACAGCTACTGTACTCGGCGCTGATGCAGTTTTAAATTTGTTTTAATCTTGCTGCTGGAATTGCAATTTGCACAGAGGCTTTTACGGGATAGCGAATAAGGCTTCCCTCTGTGCTAAGGGCTTACCTGATTGAACCTGACGCCGAGGGCTGATCTCTTTCCCTCCTTCCCGCCCTGGTCCGACGCGGTGACTAGCACCGTTGCGCGGAGGGCGAGGAAGGTCGAGACTGCCACTTCCGGTGCGCAGGGGGGCCGGTTAGCGGTCTAGTGCTCCTGAGGCACTCACGCTGTGGGGTCGCGGACAGGCGCAGACTGGCTTGACCTAAGCGCAACTTCGGCGTGCCTATGTCGCGCCCTCTGCGCTGCCGGGATGCCTTTCCGGCAGCGCAGCGGACGAGCGCAGCGGGCGAAACGTAGGCGCGCCGAAGTCGCGCTTAAGTCAAGCCCGTCTGCGCCCGTCCGTGACCGCACGCGGGCCAGGGCCGGACCGTTTGTCCCACGGGGGGGGGGGGGGCACTTACAGTGGAGCAGACGGGAGCTGCTGGCTCTCCGCAGAACCACCTCCAGCCCATGCTTAAACAGCATGAGAGTGGAGGAGAATACGGGTTGTGAGCACTGCCACTTCTCCTACAACCAGGACAGGGAGGTGGGCTGCGGGGACCATAACCTGGCCTGCGGCCTGCTTAATGTCCGCTCCCTGCGGAAACACAAACTGGATCTTTACGATCTACTCACTGAGAAGCAGTGGGATCTTGTGTTTCTCACAGAGACCTGGTTAGACGAGTGCTCTACCTCTGACACTCTAGAGGCGGTACCAGAAGGCTACACAATGCTTAGGCAAGATAGAGCAACTGGAAGAGGAGGGGGCATTGCCATTGTAGCCAAGCAACATCTACGGTGTCACTTAGATTACTCCCCCATCCTGGACAGCGAGGCGGGTAGCTTTACCATTAAGGTAAATGATAGCTACACGATGAAGGGTCTTTTGATCTACAGACCCCCCGGCCCTATGGCCAGGTTTGGGGAGAGCCTGGTAGAAGGCATTATTGAGGCTGCGTTGCGCAGGGACAAGTTCCTGGTACTGGGGGACCTCAACATGCACCTGGATGACCCCATGGACAAAGCTGCCAGGGACTTCCGCCAGGTGCTGGGGGCCCTTCAGCTGAATCAGATAGTAAGTGGCCCTACTCACCAGCTAGGCCACCTGCTAGACCCTATATTTGTCAACTGGGGGGAAGTAGATGCTTTGACTCCCATTCCTATCCCCTGGTCGGATCATCATCTGGTACCTTTCTCCATACGCATCCCAGGGGTCAGATTACCGGAGCCTGCACCACTGTACCACCCTAGGCGGAGATGGGCCACCTTCTCCCAGGCTAAGTTCCGTGCGGCACTTACTAGAGGGGGGAGCCCTGGGGGGGATGATGCGGATACTGCGAATATCAACCTCTGCAAACGCATCACCGAGGCACTTGATTGCATGGCCCCAATCTCCCTTGTAAAATTGGGTGGCCGCACCCAAAAAACAGCCCCGTGGTATAGTGATGAGCTTCGAGTCGCTAAAGCAGCACTAAAGCGAGCCGAAAGGCAATGGCGAGGGGCTTTCGCCACGGATGCTAAGGAGATTTACCTAATTGAGAGACGAGCCTATCATGGGCTAATTAGGAGGTCCAAAGCGGCATACTATGACACTAGGATTATGGAAGCTGGGAATTCCACAAAGGAATTGTTTTTGCTCTATAAAACTCTTTCGGGCGGGACGCCCTCCACTGCCCCAGATGATTGCTCAGTGGAATCCTGTAATAGGATCGAGGACTTCTTTGCCGAGAAAGTAGCAAAAAATTTACTCGGCCTTCCCGAGCCATCCCACCGCAGGGTCGGAGTTTGTGGAAATCCCGAGGGAACGGGGGGATAGACACATTCTTACCAACTTTGTCACCCCGTCCCCGGAGACTCTCGTGAAGATCTGTAGGTCTGTTAAGTCAGGCTCCCCTCGGGATCCCACCACGCCTAAACGACTAGCTGACAGCTTGCCAGTGCTGGAACCGTACATTAGACATCTGTTGGACGTGTCATTCAGGACTAAGACGGTGCCTAGAGATTGGAAACAGGCGGTGGTGCTGTCTCTTCAAAAGAAGCCTAACATCGGCTTCGAAAAACTGGAGAACCTCCGACCAATCTCTCTTGCCGTACCTGGCTAAAGTGGCAGAAAAAACGGTAAACACACAACTAATGGATTTCGTGTAAGAGGCTGCCCTCCTGCACGAGACCCAGTTTGGTTTCCGTCCCCGCCACTCAACTGAATCAGCGCTCCTGATGGCTGTGGAGACCTTACGTCAGGGGGTGGATGAGGGCCAGACCATGGCTCTCATCCTATTGGACCTAAGTGCAGCTTTCGACACTGTAGCTCATACCACCTTGCTACAGTGTCTGAATGATGGTGGGATATCAGGAGCTGCACTTAAATGGATCCAGTCCTTCCTGACAGGGAGAGGCTTTCAGGTTCGCCAGGGAGACTGTTATTCTAGGGAGATCGGCTTGGGCCAGGGTGTGCCTCAGGGCTCGTCCCTGAGCCCAACCCTATTTAATCTCTGTCTCCCCGGTGGCGCCTATAGCTGAGAGCCATGGTCTGCACATAGTGTCCTATGCCGATGACACCCAGTTAGTCATCTCCCTTTCGCGCGCGCCCGGTCTTGCGGTGGACAGATTCAGGACCTGCATGCAGGAACTGGCTACCTGGATGTCCACCAACTGTCTTAAGTTGAATGGCAGCAAGACCTAGGTGCTCGTGGTGGTGGGGAGCCCATCTGTCTGGTCATCGGCGTGGTGGCCCTCTTGTCTAGGGGAGGTCCCAATACCCTGTCAGGAAGCCAGGAACCTCGGAGTGTGGCTTGACGTGGACCTGTCATTTGGATCTCAGGCCGTGTGGTGGGGGTCTGCTTCGGCGTCCTCAAAAGACTGCGGAAGGTATTAGATCTTCTTCCTACGTCCGCCCGTAGGACGCTGGTGCATGCCCTCGTCGCATCGCGCCTGGACTACGGCAATTTGCTGTATCTGGGAGCCACCAGTAAGGCGATTAACCGCCTCCAGGTGCTGCAGAATGCAGCGGCTCGCCTGATTCTGAAATTTCCCAAGAGATCAGCATCGAAGGCAGCCCTTGAGGCCCTTCATTGGCTCCCTGTAAGGAGCAGGGTCGAGTTTAAGGCCCTTTGCACATGCCACCGCATCCTGGGTGGTAAGGCCCCAGCTCCGCTTCAGAGTTTGATCACCCGGTACGTGACTGCGCGCGCTCTGCGATCCTCCTGTGGAGGGCTACTAAAGGTCCCTAGAATAAGAAAGGCACGCATGGGAGGGAGATCTTTTAGATACCTGGCTGCGAAAAGCTGGAATGCCTTGCCATTGGACCTTCGCCTGGAGCCATCTGAACTCGGCTTCAGGAAGAAGTTAAAAACCCACCTTTACACACAGTAAGCCGAGCAGACCCGGCGGCACGACTCTGCTGACTCCACTCACCACAGCGCGGGGACACGCCATTCGTGCGTAACCAGGCGCTTTATAAATTTCCCTTAATAATAATAGCATTTTAGGACCCTAGTGTAATTTTCCCGATTCATGCCCATATATAGGTATAAATCACCCTATCCTTATATAGGCATAGAAATCATAACCATATTTAGACTTAGCTCATGCATTCCAAATACGGCATGGCTACTAGTTCCGAAAATCCACAACGATTTCTTGGAAAACTCGCCTTCAGCAGTCGGGGACATCCCCTTGCTTGGTTTGTCCAAGAACTCATGGAGTTTTCAAAGAACTGAGACTCTTTGATGACGTTACTATGTCCAACCTTCCGTCAAACTCGGCACCTTCAAGGTATAAATATGCCCACACTTGCCCTAGCAAACTCACTGTGGTTTGGAGCAGTTCGACTATCTACTTGCCCGACACAGCTCGCTGCAAGCAAGTGCCCAAGGAAGCCGACCCTCCAACAGATGCACTGAGAGAGACATTGTCTTTACTCTTGTCGAGAAATCCAGCTCCAGTGTTTCCAAGCTCCCCTTGCGGGGTGTTGGGAAATCGAGTCCTGAGACAGAGAGATACCAGACCCCCTTCATTCTAAACCAAGATATGGAGCTGAATAGACCCTAAGAGAAATCTTGGATAGATTCTTGCCAAAAGAATACTAAACCTATGCTACACATCACTTACTACTTCCCTCGTACTAGACTTAGGTTAGGTACATCTGGTTAGGCGTATTTTTAGCAGCACCAGTTGAGTACTTTTAGTCATTGTTATTTATATATGTATTTTATGGCTTAAAAACCATACCATGCTTTTACAGTATTATTTCATAATACTCTTCTTGCTGTACGCATTATACTTTGCAGCCAGTATTAAGATTGTAGCAGTTCATTTTCTGTATGAGAAAGAAGACTGTTCAATAAATACTTTTTATTGAAAACGCCCGTCTCTCTATTTCTCTGCACCTCTGGTGAAACGAGATAATTTCTGATAGCCTAGCTTGAATGTGTGGTTTTTACAAAGGATGAGTATGGCTCCTAATAGTCAGCAACCATAAAGGCAAACAGGTTCACACACTTCTCTCCTGTGTTTCCTATTAAAGTACTCCCGGAGCAAATTGGTATATGGTAGGGATTTTACCTGGGCAAATGTCTATGGCCAAATCTAGGTTCTTTTCCTTTCTTTCTCAATAGATAATTCGATTTCTCTCTCCCTATTTAAAAACTGCAACTCAAATGCAGACTCAATAGATCTGGTAATAAAAATCAGGCTATTATATAGCTGGATGAAATAAATGGCAGATGCAAGATCCAGACAATCCTAAGTGTTGTAAAGAGCCACCTAGATCGGATTGTGTTTTGCTATAATTGTTTTGGTATGTTTTAATATTTTTTATTAAAAGGCATAAAGACAATGCAGAGTAGCAAAGAATTTCCATATTACTTTAGTTATTGTAAAAAGACGTGCTGAAATGTGGCAGGGTGAGGCAGAAACTCTGAATATGAGGAGAATGCTAGGTATAGTAGGGGGCAGAAATTGCCAAGGTTGTTCAAATGGAAAAGTTATCCCACAAGCTGGTATAAAACAGCAAAGCGACCATATCTGTCATTTTAAACTTGAAACATTAGAGCCTTTTTCTGGTCCACCTTGCCTGACGTACCACACCTTGGTGCTTCCCTTATAAAACAAACATTTAAAAATGTTTATTAGTGGGGTATATCTTTGCTGAAATTCCTTGCCTGGGACCTCTTGCATTCAAACGTGACCTCCATACTTTCATCAACCCTTTGTGTTATTCCAAACAAATATACTGGTGATGTCTTGTGTATTTGCCCAAGTCATCATGCCATTGACATTGTAGCATGTACACAAAGGATATGAGTTATCAAACTATCTGATTGCTGGAAAATTTCCACTTTGTGCTTCAATTCAAGATATGCCTTTAGCCATATGTTAACAGAAATAACGGGGGTAAAAACGGGATTTGAGACAGATGCTCACCTGACATTTTGACGCAGTATTTTAAGTCTGTAATTAAAGGAGTGGTGCACGCAAGTGAGGGATGTTTGCCAGACACCCCCAATGAGACATCCTAAAGGTAGGGGTCCTAAATAAATTCATACAAGATCCTTTAGGCACACACTATATACAAATTGTCTATTTTAGAACTCTTTGCAAAGTGTCAAGTTCTTCAAAGTAATAGTCTCAAGTAAATCCAATTTAAACATGTAAGTTGTGGTGATCCAAATCTTGGTCTTCACCGATCTTTTATTGAAGATCTTGAATCCGTTTTCAGGACATCAGATTCTTTCCAGTTGCCAACACATGTGTATGACCACTTCGGCGTGCAGTTCAATATTAACGGCGCCTTTAATATTGAACTGCATGCCGAAGGGGTCATACACATGGACGTGGCACATAATTGAACACGAAACCTGATACTCCAGGAAACATTTGGTACATTACGGACAAGCTCACGTTTGGTCTTTACTTGGACCTTTGGAAACAATGGTGGTATCCAGGGTACACGATAAACGGCTCTGAAGAATTTTAAGGGTGTCCAGTTTTGGCCTCCTTCGTATAGCATGGTGGTGCTTCATATTGGCTAAAATAAACATATTAAGCCCTGATGAAGTCGTTAACCCGACGAAACACGTGTTGGCTACTGGAAAGAATCTGATGTCCTGAAAACGGATTCAAGATCTGCAATAACAGATCTCTGGAGTCCAAGATTTGGATCACCATAACTTCCGTGTGGAAATTGGATTTACTTAGGACTATAACTTTGATGAACTTGACACTTTAAAAAGAGTTTTAAAATGGAGAATTTGTGTATAGTGTGTGCCTAAAGGGTCTTGTATGAATTCTTTAGCCATATGTTGTTCATTTTAGTTTAAATGATTTAAAAATGTAAACTCTAAAACATTGTGATAAATGTTTAGACATCAAGCATATATCAACTTTGCATTTATTGGTTCCTTATTTATTCAGTGTAGTTCGCCAAATACAATGTTCAATTATTGACATGCTCTTCTGAACTGTTCGCATATCTTTGTAACCGGTTACTGAGTGCTTTAACCATATGGTGATTATAATAATCATTTAAGTGATGGTCATTTTTCTAAGGGAATTGCTCTTTTCAGTATTTATTGCTCATGTTCCTACTTAGCTCACTTCGGGTTTGCTCTTGTAATGTACTTAACCTGTGAAGGTACGTGTTCTCCTGTCCTCTCTTCTGACTCATGCGTTCTCTTTTGTTGTTGATCTCTTGTGGGTAGGGAAAGGAGGGGAAAAAGTACTGCATATCCTTCCTTCTCCAGCATAGAAACCTACCCCACACTAGCTGATCTCAAATGTACCCTAGTTTACAATAAACATCCACTCAAAGGCCATATGAAGATGTTGCTTCGATCATTCTGTCATCTTCTCAGCACTTTGTCAGGACATCATTGTGTAGTAAGCTTGCTTTTTAATATAGTGTACCAAAATGAGGTACACTATGTAGAAAGTCCAAACAAACTGTATTGGCTCACAGAGCTTCAATTAATAATCCCAAATGCTCTCTTTTGTGATAGTGTGGCTGTAGGAAAGTAGGATCTGCTTTCATGGATATCCCCCACTTTTTGCTTAGTGGCAGTATGGTTTTGACTCGGTCTGCTGGGATCCTGCTAATCAGGACCCCATCAACTGTGCTTTCTCCTCTAAATTAACATAAGCACTTTGGTACCTCCACAATTTGCTACTGGTGTCCCCTTATATGTCCCTAGTATATGGTACTAAGGTAACCAGGGCATATGTACACCATGGGTCTCCCATGGCCTGCAGCATGTATTTTGCCATCCATGGGAGTAAACTTAAAATGTGACTACATGCCTGCCTTTGCCACCTGTGTGAGTTTGTTCTTGCACCTCTCATGACAAATGTACGTTTCCTTATATCTGAGGTCACTACTCCTAAAACCTATGAGTAACCCATATGGCAGGCTCTTTAGTTCTGAGGACAGGGTGCTTGGTTATAAGTGTGAGGATGCCCCTGCATGAGTAGGACACCCATACAAACCCCAGAGTTGATTCTCCAGGCTTTGTAAGTGCGGTCAGCCATTTTAAGACCCATAATTGACATCAGCCATTACGGGATGTCTAACTATATAGTGGCTTCCCCAAACCCAGTCGTGTTTGGTAGCAAACTTGTTGGAATCATACCCCAACACCGATTCCAATGTTGGAAGTATAATGAAAAATTACCTAGCTAACGTAACGGAAAGTTTCAATTATATTAAGGACTCGGAGGCGAGGATTATGCCTTCTTTCTCCCGTTTAATGCATAGCAGCGAAGATATACAACAAGACTACATTTCCCATGGAACAACGGGAAACTGTAGTCAGACAAAACACAACAAAACTCCTGGTAACAACCAATCAACGGCCAAGCACCACTGTCCAATCAGGGCCCAGGCAGCCCAACATAGTCCTTTCAAAGTGTTCTCTCCTCCTCCTTTCTGAGCGCGTAGTCAGCCACTCCTCACTCTTCAGGCATCCTGTTTGTTGGAGTCCGAGCCTGAGGGTAAGAGGAAACAAAATACCAGAGGCAGCACTGGACAAAATGAAACAAATAAAGTACAATACAGTACGGAGCATCAATGACCGCAACTTTGACTTTTCCTTAAACTTCATTACTTACTGACATACGGGGAGAGGTCTCCTCCAGGAAGCCAGGGTGGGATAATCCTCGCCTCCGAGTCCTTAATAGAATTGAAACTTTCCGTTACGTTAGCTAGGAAATGTTTCATTCTGTGTCAGGACTGGAGGCGAGGATTATCCTTGTTTAAAGCTTACCCACAACCAAATGAGCCATATTCAAGACCGGTTTGAAATAAAACCGCTTGGATGTGGAATCAGAAGACCGTTCCGCCGCGTTGAGAATATCCTCTAAACGCACTCCAAGACTAAAGACCTTCGACGCCATCGCACCCCTTGTGGAGTGTGCTCCAAATTGGCTAAGGCTAATGCCAGCCTCCTGCATCACCCAACGCACCCACCTGGCAATAGTGGGTGAGGAAACAGTCTTAAAAGGTTTCCGCAAAGAAATGAGTAGCTGTCTTTCGCCAGGAGGACGAAGCTCCTCCGTCATTTCTTCATAAGCCTTGAGGCAGCGAACAACACAAAGCTTTGGGGAGTCCCGAAACTGAGGGTAAGAAATAGATCTAGTATGGCACTTCGTGCGTCTGAGTAAGGTAAAAGTCACTCACTCCGGAGTGAAAATCCTGCCAGAAACATCCAGGGCTCGTACATCAGACACCCGTCTACAAGAAATCCGGCATAGGAGCATGGCTAATTTCGCTGAATGCTCCTTCCTGGAGAGGTACTTGTTATGCTGCCAGGATAAAAACAGATTAAGGACCTGATTCACATCCCAAAGGGCGGAGTATCGAGGTTCCAGCGGAAGTGAAAGGCGAATCCCACGCAACAACCGGCAGACCAACGGGTGTTCACCCACTGGGGCCCCATCAATTGGCACATGTCCCGAAGAAACTGCCGATCGAAAGGTATTAATGGACCAATAATCCAGTCCTCCAGCCGCCAGCTGGGCAAAAAAATTCACTATGTGGACCACATCTGCGATCACAGAATCAAATCTCCGTTGCATACACCAACGGGTCCATCTGTGCCATGCGGACCTGTAGCTCTTAACGATACTGTCCGCCCATGCCTTTGTGATAAGGGATTCAGCCTCTTTTGAAAGGCCTGGTGCTTCCCATCGCTCCCTGAAATCTGCCACGCCATGAGCCTCAGTGAACTCGTGGTCACCAGAGGGTGAGGAGTCCCTTCCGGACTCAGGAGAAGAGTCGGGGAGTGGGGGAGTAGGGTTGGAAAATCCCAAAAAAGTTCCAGAAGAACTGGAAACCATACTTGGGACCTTCACAACGGGGTGATCGCCACCAAATCCGCTGCCTGCCTGCGAACCTGCGCCGTCACTCTCGTGATCATCGCAAAGGGAGGGAATGCATAACCCATCTTTGTACTCCAATCTTGAAGGAACCCATCCGTCGCTTCCGCTAGCGGATCCGGTCGCCAGCTGAAGAAGCAAGGGACCTGATGATCCAGCCTGGACGCAAAAAGGTCCACCGAGAAGGGGCCCCAGAGGTCGCTCAGCCTCCCGAAGACCACCTGGTCCAGACGTCAGAGGCTTGAGTCTTTGAAGTGGCGAGACTGGAAGTCGTCCTCCAGATTTTCTCTGCCTGGGAGATACTCCGCTGTGACTGAGACCTGATGGTCGAGGCAATACTGCCAAAAACTTGCCGCCAGGTCTGACAAGGCTTTGGACCTCGTGCCCCCCCAGATGATTTGCATAACGGACTGCTGAGACGTTGTCCATTTTTAAAATCACACAGGACTGAACTGAATCTCTCGTCCAGCACCGCACCGCGAAAGATCCCGCCAGAAGTTCCAAACAATTTATGTGCTACTTCTGTTCTTCGGGAGACCACAACCCTCCTGTAGAGAGATCGCCGCAGCGGGCCCCCCAACCGAGCCTGCTGATATCCGACTCGATAATCCTATCTAGCGCGGATCCGAGAATCGCTCTCCCGTTCCACGCCTCCATATGATGTAACCACCACTGAATTTCGGATTTTGCCTCCAAGGACAAAGCGACTTTGTGGGAGTAAAGGTAGCCTTTCCGAAGAAAAAACCCTTTGAGGCCCTGCAACGCTCTGTAGAGGAGCGGGCCCGGGAAGATTGCCTGTATGGACGCGGACAAAAGTCCCACCACTCGCGCCATCTGACGGAGAGAAATCTGAGGTTTGGACAACACTCGACGCAACTCTTGCCGGATCTTGGTCACTATCCTGCCCGGGAGACTGAGCGTAGCTGCAAGCGGGTCTACGACGAATCCCAAGAATGTAATGGATTGGGTCGGCTGCAACAGAGATTTATTCTTGTTGATCACAAAGCCTAAGTCTTGAAGGAGGGAAACCGCCATCTGCAGCTGTTGAAGCAAGCGGGTCCGGCAATCCCCCATAAGGAGGAGATAGTCTAAGTCAGCGTTTCCCAAACTGTGGTCGGCGGACCCCCAGGGGTCCGTGACACATTCCCAGGGGGTCCGCAAGAGGCAGTTTTAAAAGGAATGCAAAGTTCCTTGTCTAATTAGCAGTTTTAGAGCAACAATAAAAGTGTCAAAATAACGCCAGTGATTAATGCACCTGCTGGAGAGATGAGTTTTGTCCAGTGCAGCTTTGAGATATCTAACCTAGCACAGAACAGAGGGTGCAAAGAACGGGTACCATGCATTTGAAAACAAAACAGTGTTGTATGTGCATTGGTCAGTGGGTTGCTGCTTTTGTCACAGATTTTTTTGTTACTCTGCAGTTCATAAGTGACAATCGTAATCTAGCACAGTGACCTATAAACTGTCATCAAAAAACTGCTTGCAAACTGCATGGTACAAGTTAGGAACTTATGTTTTTTCCAAGTCTTTCATTATCCTGATTCTTCTATAAAGGTTTATAAGGGCGGAAATACATTTTTATTTTTTAAAGTCAATGCTAACCACTAGCTGATGTTCTGAATCCCAAGTTTGCGCTTCTCGGATCAAGCACTCATGCCTACTAGTATGAATGAAATGTGAATCCGACACATTGTAGTACCCTTTGCCTTGTGTAACATTTTCTATGCACTGATTTACACGTATGATTTATTGTCTCTATATGTACGTGATGTAAAGTGCTTCGACATCCTACAATGGTATGAGAAATACTATAAAACAAATGAAATACATGTGACAGAGAGGCTATGTTGAGATGAGAGGCACTGCTGAAGGATGGTAATAAGGGAATCATTGAAGAACCCCAACAAAGATTGTCGTATCCTGGTGTATAGTAGGATCTTCATTTACTATTCGTTAAAAGCCAATACAATTTAATATATAATGATATATGTGTTTTAGACTGATCCAATGATTCCTAAATTTCTTGGAGGGGAGCCTCCCAAAGCCCCCTTTGTAGTGGTCAGGCTCACTCACTACACTTGGTGTGCACCGTATGGCGACTGGTCTGAAAACATTTGCCAGGGCTGCTTTGGGTTTCCAGTCTGGCCGTAGCAGGAGCCTTGTACTGCGAAATAAAACCAACCATTTAAAAGTTAGTCACGGAGATGCAGCACCAACTTTCCCATTAAAATGTTTTGTTTTTTGCAAATTCTTTGAATATAAAATACTATGGGGGATATTTACAACAGAAGTGGCAGAGAGTGTTGTTAGCCTCCTTGGCTTAACGACTCGCTCCGCCACTTCAGAAACAGCGGGCTGCACCATATTTACAAGAATATGGTGCAGCCTTTGTTTCCCCCTGTGCTGGTGCTAGCGCCAACGGGGAACCCTTGTACCATAGTGCAAGGGTGTGTGTATGCAGTGGAAGATTGTTTATTTGCAGGAAGGTCCCGCTTCAATCTTGAAATTCCGTTTTGTCACTTCTATGTGTGCTGCATAATGCAGCACACATGGAAGTTACAAAATGGATTTTTTTTTAAACACCTTCAATGCTACAGAGATTCATCCCCCATGCTGATCATCGATGAATCCCATTGTTCATGACGAGCTCAGCGCGTCATGAGCACACATGCAGTGTACTGCATGACGAGCTGAGCTCGTCATGAGCATGGAAGGGGTTAAAGATTGTTTATGTGCAGGAAGGGTCAGCTTCCTGAACATAAGCAATCCAGGGCGTTTTGCTTTTTCCATGTGTGCTGCACAAAGCAGCACACATTGAAAATACAAAAACGAGGAGAAATAAAGGATTTCTCCTCGGTTTTCCAAGTTAAGACCTGGTTTTCCCTGGCTTGATTTTGGCACTACCTCCTATTTATGCTGCCCTTGTAAATAGGGGGCAGCGTCAAAATCAATGGGTGTTGTGGTGGAACGCTCACCGCAACACCCACTGCCCACCCCTTTCACGCTAGGCATTGTGTGACAGGGGACCTTAGTTACAAGGCAGCGTTAAGCCATGTTAAGTGGCTTAATGCTTCCTTGTAAATAAGGCAAAGCCTCTATTGCCATGGGAACGTTGCAAAAAGTGATGTTCCCATGGAGATAGGGGCTTCTAAATATGCCCCTAAAATCCTTAGTAATTAGAGTATTTGTTTTGTGTGCACGTGTGTTTATTTTTTCTGAATTACTGTTTTAATGTTTGAAATTTAAATCATAGAAATTGCTTGGGGGTCCCCGGCTTCCAGCGGTGACTCAGTGGGGGTCCTCAGGAGTCAAAAGTTTGGGAACCACTGGTCTAAGTAAACGATCATCCTGACTCCCCTGGACCGTAAGAACTCTACCACTGGCTTGAGAACCTTGGTGAAGCACCAAGGAGCCAAGGAGAGCCCGAAAGGAAGGGACGTGAACTCGTACACGTCGCAGTCCCAGAGGAACTGAAGAAACCGACGATGGGGTGGAAATATAGGGACCACCAGATAGGCATCTTTGAGGTCCAGCCGGACCATCCAATCTAGAGGACGCAGCGCGTCTCTCACAAGATGGATTCCCTCCATCTTGAAGTGGCGATAAACCAGCCACTGATTGAAGTCGCTCAGGTTTATCACCGGTCTCTTCCCGCCATCGGTCTTGTCGACCAGGAAAATGTTGCTCAGGAAACCTCGTGGGTGCCGGGTAGTGCGGCAAATAGCGCCCCTCCGGAGAAGAGACACCACCTCCTCGCTTACCAGGAGGGTGTCCTGCACGGAGAACTGAATAGGGCGAGGTGTAGAAGTTTGTACCGGAGTCCCCTCGAACTCTATGTGAAAACCCCTCACCGTCTTCAGCACCCACGCATCCCTCGTGATAGTCAACCACACCTGAAAACATTGGGCTAAACGACCCCCTATGTCTTGTGGGGAAGAAGGGAGAACTCTCACCTGGACTAGAGGCCGAAGCTCCTCCGCGGTATCCTCTCCCTTTACCCCGTTTTCCTCGAGTGGGGTAAAAGTTCCCGAACCTGGACTGGTCCTGGAAGTTTCCGGAGCCTCTCTGGTTGGTCTGGCGCTGCTGGCGACCGGCCGAGCGGCCCCATCCTCGGCCGGCCCCATCCTCGGCCGGCCCCCCGAAAAACACGGGGAAACACTTTCTTTATCGTGGACTGCGCCCGGTCTAGGGAGGTGAAGGTGTTCACGAACTTTCCGAGCCCCTTAACGAAGGGCTCGCCAAAAAGTCCACCCTGGGCCACCGCGCCTGCCTCGGAATCCGCCAGGTCACCCAACTTCGGGTCAATCTTGATGAGTAGGGACCGGCGGCGTTCCGTGGACAGGGCACAATTTGCGTTTCCCATAAAGATCACAACATGTTGTGCCCAGCCAGAAAGAGTCTCTGGGGAAATAATTGAACCAGACTCCTTGGCCTCTTCCGCCATGTCTAAGATTTTTGTAATGGGGCCCAGGGCGTCCAGGAGTTTATCCTGGCAGGCCCTCCAGGATCTGTCAATTCCCTTTTTGGGGTCTCTAATGAATTTTTGGAGGAAGGTACCCATTCGCAGGTCCATCTCGGGGGTGAGAGCTACCTTTCCCTCCAGAGAGGGACGAGGGCACTCTGCCCGCAAACAGTTGCGAGCTTCCTTCTCAAGGGGGCGTCGGATGTGAGCAGCCACGTACGCTGCCACTTTATCAGCCGGGCCCACTCAGAGGACCGCGGGTGGACTATATCATTAGGGTCCAACATGTCCGCTGTGCTAGGGGGCTCTTGGGACGTCCCTGGTGTAGGCTGAGGGGTCGGGGTAGAGGGTACGGGGACCGATATGGGCGGTGTAGAGGGGCCTGGGGCTGGAAGAGTGGGAACCTGCGGGCGACTGGCCATAAAGGCCTGACGTAAACGGTCAAACGCATCCCCATCAACTCCCGCCTGGCGGGGGCGCTTAGGAGGGGGGTCACTCACAGTGTCTTGGGAAGGCTGGGCAGGGGGGACAGCAATCTGCTGGGAGACCTTGGAAAAAGCTTTTCTATTTTTTGCGACAGCCTGTCTTCTAAAGGGGAAATTGCTAGGCCAACAGCCTTGTAAATTGATGTATCTACCGCCTCATAAAAGGCGTCCCCCAAGGCATGTCAGCGAGGGGGTCTTCCACCTCTTGGAATTCTTCGTACTCGTCATAGTACTTCATAATGTCACCCACAGTCAGGAGACTGTCACAGGATGAGCGGGTAACCTCAAGCCTAATCACAAAGGCTAATGTAAAGGAGGCTGGGTGGCAGCCCACAGCTTCAATGCGATAGCCGCAATCAAAAGGCTCTAAGCCCTGGGACTACGCTGGTGACAACAGTTATAACACCCTCCAATGCACAGGGTAATTTGTCTGGGCAAGTCCCTTCGTTGTGGCCCCTGGACATACACGACCTTCAATGAGGCGTTAAACAGCCGCAACGGGCCGCAAATGCAGGCTCTGCCTTGCTCCTGAACTCGAGCCAAAACACAAAGCGTGGGGCACCACAGGCGCGGTAAACTAGCGCCAACACCGTTATACACCCTCCTCCGGGTGTCCTCCTCAGACCAATGTTCCCGCGGACGAGGGCGCGACACTTGAAACTCCCTGAAGAGAGTTCAAGCGACGCGCCACTCCCGCACAGCCTCCCGCGCCCTCTAGAGGCGGGAGGACCGGGAACCGCACCAGCACTCAGCCGCGTAGTTACGAGAACATAACCGCGACAAACTCCTCTCCCCGCAGGAGACCCACCGCAGGAGAGGAGGACAAGCCCAAGAAAGAATGAGACGGGCTAGAACGCTACAGCACAGAGTATCGGCAAACCCCGCGGGGTACAAAATAATAGCCATTAAGAATAAAAACACGTCATGAACACAACATGAGGCAGTCAAGTAAAATACCAAGTTATAATCATAACATTAGACAAGAAATCACCGCGAGTAGCGGCGCCAGTCAATAAAACATGCCACAAATCAAGCTAATAAGGCAACAAAGCCTTAAGGGTACTTATCTTGCTGCGTAGCAGCGAAGAAAGAGGAGGAGAGAACACTGTGAAAGGACTATGTTGGAGTTCCTGGGCCCTGATTAGACAGTGGTGCTAGGCTGTTGATTGGTTGTTACCAGGTGTTTCTTGTGTTTTGTCTGACTACAGTTTCCCATTGTTCCATGGGAAATGTAGTCTTGTTGTATATCTTTGCTGCTATGCATTAAAGTGGAAAAAGAAGGCATAATCCTCGCCTCCAGTCCTGACCTAGAATCCCTTGTACTGGGGGGCTTCTTAGGGGCCCCCGTACTCCTGGTAACAGTCTTTCAGGGTCTGCAAGCACTATAGTGCTGCTGTCGACCACAAACATGATTCTGTACGCCTGCAGCTGAGCCAAGCTGGAGCAGGGGATGGGAGAAAAATGTGTTTCCTGCCGCTGGGAGGTGTGACCACCTTACACTATAGATTAAACTGGTAAAACAAATTGCTTTACACTTCTTCAAGATAAGCCTGAAGGCTTCTCTCCACAGCTACCACTTTGTGAGCTTTCTATGGTTATCAAAGACCACTAAAATCACCATGAGTATTGTTTGGATTTGTGCAAGTTGCCTCACTTAAAAAGGGGTATACCATTTATACTAAGCCAGCCTCCTACTGTGGGTGAGCAGTTTAGGCTTATCAGAGGTTAATGTAAAGCATTTGGTGAACACACTCCGTCAATAAAAGAGACATACACTCAAGAAGACACTCGAGACCAATTTAGAAAAATAACAGGCATTTTTTTTAACACTAAGATCTTCTTAATTGGTAAATACTATTTGAATTATCAATTTTTAGAGTTAAGCAGAAATGTCACACAAATGCCATTTTTATGCGGTAGCTTTTCTATGTAGAAAGAAACGTAATGCATACAGGTATTTTCAATCGTATCTCGGGGGTCCCCTTTTGTACTTAAGGTGCTAAGGGGTCAAAGTCACATGATCCACCAGCTGTTCGGGTTTACCTGCTCTGAAATGTCCAGGTGCTAGACGGGTTGGTAGTATTGCGCGCCACACCATAGGCAAAGAAGAGGGCCGCCTAGAAACAGGTTGCAGACGGGCACTGGGGGACGAGTCTGGGAGCTCCCAACAGGGGGCTCAGTTTGTGAGGGTCTTTGGAGCTGGGGTCACAGTTGGTATTTGTTGACCTGGGCGTGGGCGCTCGGGTGCCAAGGGTTTTGGTCAGCTGAGCCTGTGTATCAAAGGCACTCACGGTTCCCCGTCCTACCTTCAGAGAGGGACAAAACAGGACTGCTGGGCCCCTCAAGGTGCTGGCCTCTGCAATGCTAATGTCCCTCGTCTGTTGGTTGGTCTTTGCAGTGTTGGAGTCTGAATTGGACTACAAATAAGCGTATGGTGCTGCAAGGGGTCAGGTACCCTGGGTATTGGTGCAGGGCAGCTCCAGGGCATCTTGGTGTCTCCAAACCTGTTTGGGAGATGGATCAGACACTTTGGAGCATGTTTAGCTCCTCCTGGGCTGGTACTGCGTCAGTGGAGCCTGTGGTCAACAGAACGATTTACCAGACTTTGCAGTCCGTGGTTGCAGGGAAGTTGCTCCTCCACTTCCAAGAAGATGCTCATGGCTTGGCGAAGTGCTGGTCACCCTCTGAGGTTTTTGAAGGATGCACAGCTGTAGGACAAGTTGGGTTGTTGTGATTGTCAGGACAGGAGCAGGGAGGCAGGGCTTGGTGCCAAACTCCACTGGTAATCAACCATTCTCATTTCTTTGGCTCTTCTGTCTTTCTTCTACTTTTGTCAGGTGAATCTGAGTCCCTTGTGTCAGGCGGCTACCTAAATATTCAATTTAGGGGCATTAAAGGGGAATGAAGGATAGCAGTAGCCAATTAGCTACTTACCCTTGTGGTAACTACACCCCCGATAAGACCACTTCCTGTGGGGAGTGGGCATAACCCTGTCTCAGAGTTCCTCATTCACCAAAATCAAGATGGTGGAATCCTTTCTTTATGGAGCTCATCAGCAGACCACCTTAGGGGTGTGACTAGCCTGGTGTTGTAACACCCCACCTTGTATATCTAATTTCCGGCCTGTCCTAGTGCCAGATGGGCCTCAGGGCAAGGGGTGGCATTTCCCAGGTCTGGGCGAAGACAGCGTCGCTTATCAAAGGCGGCAGGGGCTTTGAAGCCCCTGGCCTTGATATGCTCAATCACTAGGCGTCCTGTTGGAGGAGGTGTGAACACCTTCCTCTGAAGCAGACATTGTTTCTGGCCTCTGAGAGCTTGGGCTCTCACCTGCAGGGGGGTCAGAAACATATATGTGGTGGCAGGCTGGATAATACCAGTCAGCCGGCCCACCAGATAGTGGTAGGACTTTCAGGGGGCACCTCTAATGTGCTGTCTGGGTGCATGTCTTAATAAATCCACTACACCCATCAGTACGAATTTATTAAGACCATGAGTTTAATACCAAACACCATAGGTTTCAGTAAAGCCATCGTGTAGCTAGGGAACTCTTAATGACCAGTACATATACATAAGGTGGCTTTCCTGTTCACTTGTACTAAGTAGAAGTCAAACTAGACAGCACAGGGGCATATCCGCTCATGCAGCTAATTCCTTACATGTGATATAATGCACCCTGCCTTAGGGCTACAAGGCCTGCTGTAGGGGTGAATTGAATATATTGCTTGCATTGTCTGTGGGCATAGCACACAGGGTGTGTTGCATGTCGTGTATTCACACTTTATTGCACCATTTGACGTAACCTGCAATGGCCGTCTACATGGGTTTGGTGGTGGGTCCCTTACAGTGGCACAATACATGCTGCAGACCTTAAGGACCCTCTTTAGGACCCATGCCGTAGATACCAGGGATACCATTTACTAGGGACTTAGAGGTGCCAACGGTCTTGCCAGTTGGGGTACAACTGAACAGTTACATTGTTTTTGGAAAACTGCATTGGCACTGGGAGCCTGGTTAGCAGGAACCAAGTGCACTTTAGTCAAAATTGCATTAAATATCCGAAAAAAGTGGGTGTGACCAAGTCATTAAGGGGCACATTCATACACATTGTATGTGAAGTTTGATCACATTACAAGATGGCACCTCCAGCATGCTGCACCTGACCAAGCCCTACCTCTCGCTTGTGCCACAAACTGCTTGCATGGAGGAATATCAACCCCCCCACCCCTGCTCCGGTATGCCATCGGATGCAGACCTCTATCCACTGCTTCCAGTTTCTTGAGTGTAGTGTGGCAACTCTCACCTCAGTGTAGCTACCATTTCAGACCTCAAGGTTACACCTGATTTCTGGACCTTTAAGAACAGTTACCTGGTACACCACCTACTTCAGCAACTGGAACAGTTCAAGCCTAGCCTATTTACTATTTTCGCCCGTTTGCAACTTCACAAGCGGTGGTTTCCCCGATCCTAAAAAAACCATCTCTGGATCCCTTAAAACCAGAAAACTACCGCCCTATCTCTTTGCTTCCCTGGCCGGCCAAAGTTATGGAGGCCCATGTAAATCTGGCCCTCGCGGAGCATATGACCCGAGCCAATGTCCTCGATCCCATGCAGAATGGGTTCCGTGCTGGTCACAGCACGGAGACGGCCCTTCTGTCAATGGTTGAACATCTGCGGATTGTGTTGGATGCAGATCAAACGGCAGCGCTTATTCTATTAGATCTTAGCGCTGCCTTTGACACCGTGTCCCATCGCATCCTCCTACACCGTTTAGAGGACATTGGCATCTGTGGTTCGGCTCTGCAATGGTTCCGCTCCTTCCTCAGTGATCGTTCCTTCTGCGTTGCCACCCCTCCTTTCCAGTCCAAGTACCATTCTTTGGACCTGGGGGTTCCCCAGGGCTCCTCGCTGAGTCCCACGCTCTTCAATCTGTACGTGCAGCCGCTGGCTGAGGTCGCCAGGCAGTGGGGCCTAACCATGGTCTCTTATGCCGACGACACTCAGCTAGCGGTCACGATCAGCGGGGATGCCGAGCAGGATGCCCCCAGGTTCCGAAACGGGCTGAGAGAGGTGGCCAGCTGGATGAATAACAACTGTCTCCAGCTGAACGCGAAAAAAACGGAGGTGATGATCGTTGGTAGAGATGCGGACCGTTGGGGGAACAGTTGGTGGCCACCTGAGCTAGGGCCGGCCCCTACACCAGTCTTGGAACTTAGGAATTTGGGAGTGTGGCTTGACCACACATTAAGCTTTGTGACCCATACCAAGAGAGTGGCGGCAGGCTGTTTTGGTGTCCTCCGCGGGTTAAGACCGGTGCTTAAATTTTTTGACGCCCCGACAAGACAGCTGGTCATCCAAGCGATGATTATTTCCCGGTTGGACTATGCTAGTTCTCTCCTTTTAGGAGCAAACCAAGCTGAGATTCTCCGTCTACAACGGGTACAGAATGCAGCGGCGAGGGCGGTGGTCGGCTTGCCTCGACCTGTCCCACCTCTAATACTCTTCGGTCCTTGCACTGGCTTCCGATCAAAAACAGAATTCATTTTAAGGCTCTTAGCCTGGTCTTTAAAATTCTACAAAAGACGGCACCAGAGATACTTAACAAACTGGTCTCTCCTTATGTTCCAACCCGCCCACTCAGATCTCTTGGCCAATCCCTAGTGGTCGCCCCACGTTTTAGACTCAGCCGGATGGGCAGACGCTCCTTTCGAGTGAGAGCCGCGACTCTCTGGAAATCCGACTCTTAGATGATCTACTAACATTTCGTAGGGCCCTGAAAACTTTTTTGTTTTAACTTTTGTTTCAATTCTCCTGTGTCCTCTTCGTTTCTGGTTTTAGTGTTGTGTTATGTCCACCTTTCCCTGCGCCAGGACGCCCCTTCGCTGGAGCATCTGTGCGCATTAAAAATGTAAATAACATAACATAACAAAGAGGGAATGCACAGAAGCAACTGAGAATGGCGGTGTTCTCATTTTGAGACTGGCTTCACCTCTTTACTGTTATATTTTAAGTATTCACTTTATATTAACATAAAAATATTAGTTAACTTACACAGTTGGGATGTCGGATTTTGTGCCTTTGTGTAAACCTTAATGTGTGTAGTTTATCCATCTGTGAGTGCATGAATGTATGTTCTCACTGCTGCCCGTTCAGAACAGGTTTTGGTGAAGTCCCTATTTTTTCATTATCATTAAGCATCAGTGTGGGAAGCTTGAACACATGGGGAATTCCGCATTGTATATGGACTTGTAATGTATTAGAAGAATGATTTTGAGAACTCCACTAAAGAGGGTTGACTCAGGGTGAGTAATGAATGGTATAGAACTTCTGTGCCAACACTTCAATGTTTTTCTGTTTCTTATGTTGTAATTTAGAATATTCTACTCTACTTGCGTAGAATGTTTTAGTGTAGACACTGGGTTAAGTATGTGTTGAGTCCATTATCGTTCTTTTGCTTACTGCGCCACCCCAGTTTAGACCCAGCCATATGCAAATCAGTCTTGACCCTGTTCCTCGTGTGAACAGTCCACACCGAACCTTGCTCCCCTTGCCTCTGGATTCAAGCTAGAGTAGGGGTGTTACTCCGAAACTGGTCCCAGAATGCTTGTTTCAGGTCCAGGGAAGACCTGGCTTGGCAGTTCGGGCTGGACTGTTCCCATGAGGAACAGGGTCAAACCGATTTGCATATATCTGGGTCTGAAGTGGGGTGGCAAAGTGAGCTAAAGGACGATGATGGATTCAACCCTGATCTAATAGAGTGTGGGGGTGAGTGTATGAAAAGTTTCAGCGCTCCATCCATCTTCTCCTTGTGTTTGCTTAGAATGTTTGAATAGCCTTATATTATTCTTTCTCAGGTTATATCAGTTGTTAAATGCCTTCTCTCTCTTTATTGGCCCTCATCTTTGGCTAGGTCTGTTTTTACTGAAGGTGTTCATGCTGTGTCAACTGGAGCACTTTCATTGAAACGTCCCTGCCACAGAGGTTGGTAAACCTTAAGTTGGTGGGGCAGAAATTGCTTCTGGGCTCGTGGGTTAAGGGCCTCCACCATCCAAGCAGTTTTGACAACCCTACTGTCAAATTCTAAATGAACTCCAAATGTGGCTAAGATCCATAGTGGAGATTCATGCTAAATGAGAAGTATATTGACAAAGCGTCTGTTTCTAGTGGCATTCCCCGAGGATAAGAGCAATTAGGCCACATTCTCTGCTTTTTCTAAGGTCTACAGTTATGCTGTTAAGTGATATTCGAGATTTATATTAGTAATGAATGAACATGCAAGTAAGGGTAGATAGAAACATTGCCTATCACACCTTTTTGTCCTAATTCCACCATTTTGGAAAAATGTAGGTTTTAAGGCGCTGATTCTTGCCTTTTTTTCCTGAAAATCGTGTTTTTCACTGGTTAAATGAAGAAGCCCATGTGTGACATCTTTCGCCTAGTGCTGCGCCCCAAGATCCCTCTACTGCCATAGATGCCAGGTACTCCAGGCAGCTAGCATAATACCTCTCTGGGTGATCACAAGCACAGAGGCACCAGAACAGTTCAGGTGGGATGCATGCTCCTCATCATGCTGGGCAGTCAAATTAGGAGCATGCAGTCCGACACTGCAAGTAGTCTTCCTTCTTTTTCACATGTAAACCTCTCAACTCCACTCCAGGCACAGTCAGTAGAATGTGTTGGGAGCAATAATCTGCCTTGTTGTTGTCATCACGTTGAACTGGCTGAAAGCCTTTTAGAGCATCCAAAGCGGACCCAAAAATGACTTCAATGCTATTGAAAAAGTGTTGTGAAAAAGAGGAATCAGAGGAGAGTTTGAGGATTCACTTTTGTCGTAGTACACAGCAACATAGGAGAACTCTTGTTGAAGACTAATCGAGGGCTGATGCTGAAATCGGACCTGGGACCGACTTCTTTGGAGCCGACAGCACAATCAGTGGACCAACAAGCTTGCTGCGGCGGAATTGGCAGACTCCAACTAGCTCATTTGGGTTTGTGGGCAGGTCCACCTTCCGAAGTTTGAGTGAGTTCTCTGACAATTGGCCAGAAGGCACATCGGAGGTAGCCCAAGTGAAGTTGAGCACCCTAAGCACGGCATCAGTGAATACTGTAATGTGCTGTGGAGACTACTCTGACCTGGAATAACCCTGGACATATCAATCCCGGAGTCGGAATTGAAGAAGAAAGTGAAGCTGTAGTCAGGTTCCTCCAATAATAAATGTGTGACCTCACTCTGGAAAGGCAGCATCTGGATGTCAAATAGCTACTCTTGTGCTGCTTCTGCCTTTTCTTTGACCTCCCCTTCAGCTTATCTGAAAAGGGTGACCAGGATTGTGACTGACCTTGTTTTCTGTGTTCAGCGACATAGAGTTTAGCTTCCTGATTATGGATGGCCTGCATGGTTTCATCAGGAAGCATTTGTCTTAGGACTTGAAGTTGTACTTGAAACCAATGCACCACAGAAAATTGTGTGGGTCTGTTCCTGACATCGGTTTGTGACCTGATTGAAAGCTATCCTCTTTGGTGCGACATTCTTTCCAGAAGTGTTTGGAAAACAAAACTTCAGTAAAGAAAAACACGAAATAGTTAGGAACAGAGCTCCAGAGCTTCGTCAGATGGCAGAAGATAGAGTTTCAGGAGTGAAAGGAAAACAAAATGGCTGCTTGGGATGCAAGCTTAAGCACAAGATTCAAATTAATGCCATTAAATACTTGCACATATTCTACTATATCTGCTCTACGAACCTCAACATGGAGAAAGCACAACAATCTGAATATTTGTATGCAGCTCTGAGGCATTGAGATTGGAGGTCCTTGAGGATGTTGGAGTCCTTCTTGAGATGGATATCAACCTGAGGCTCAGTACCTTTGGGCTAAAAGTGGGCACGACCTAAGGAATATACCTTTCTTCCTGACTGGGGCAACAGTGTAGCACATGGCTTTAAACCGTGTAGAAAGGAACTCCTGAATGAGAGAGGATTGGTTAAGAAGGTTTATGTAATTTGATATTATTGGACAATCTGTTGTATAACATAGGCTGTTACCAAAAGCTAGATGATCAGATGGAGGTCAGCCAGTTTCCTTTCCTCTAAACTTAGTGTTCGTCCTCTAATAGTAGCCTCAAGTGCCCAACAAGTACTGGAGATCTTCCCGTCCTATTGAAATCCTGAACAGATCACATTAGTGGTGAGAGTAATGGAAGGCAAACCGAGGGAGGAGTGCTGTTGGAATAACTGGTATAGTTTCAAATAAAGGAGTGAGAATTTGTGAGCTGCCTACCCGCTAAAGATAAAGCTACGGGAAGAACTGTCAAGATTCTTAGAGTGTGTTGTGATTGTATTTAAAGTGGTGAGTACTTGCCAAAATCAAAGAATGTGGGTAATTGTGTATTTGTTTAGATTTTAATAAAGTTGTAAACATTTAAAAAAATGAACCCTGCTGTAGTGTGGGATCTGTAAGATAGCATGGATGTCTGTATAAGTCTACCCATCTCGAACCCTGCGCATCATAGATTCTATTCCAGCCCTATTACTCTACCCACACGCTGGGGACTGGGCAGGAGCCTCCCTTCAATCCCTTTTGTAACTGGTCATCATTGGGATTACACCGGTTAGTAGGTTGGGGGGACTATTCATGTTGTAAGGTAATAGATTTGCACAATACTTGATTTATACACTATTGTTATGTTCGATGACAATGCTCTCACAGATCTAATGTTAAAAGATGTGATACCAAAATGTATAGTCCGGACTACGCAACGGTCCTGAAAACAGCAAGTAGTAAAATAATGTGCATTACACCTTAACCGCACGACGTGTGTGTGTGTGTGTGTGTGTGTGTGTGTGTGTGTGTGTATATATATATATATATATATAATGTCGTAGCTGTTTAACTGATGCATACAAAAACTCAATAAAATATGTTTAGTAAAAAAAGCTAATTTAAAAAATGAATGCCAGAACAGTAAATGGGTCATTTATATTAGTAGATGATGTTTGGTTACAGGTTTTCCTTCTCCCCCACTACGAACGTGATCAAAATCGTTAAAGCGTATAATGCCAGAATGATACATATAGCTGCAGTGTGTAGAAGATACATTTGTTTATCCGATATAATCGGTGTTTTTTCTTCTTCACTTTTTTTGTTTTTAATAGAAAGTCAACAATACATAAAGAAGAAAGCAAGAGGGGTAGAAGAGAAGTAATTTAAAAAAAGTAGCAATTACAAGATATGCAAAACTGTATGACGTTATATCTGATAACGAGTAAAAAAGCCACGTGCCATCACTTGTGGTCAATATGAATTCAAGTGGTTACAGTGAGGATTAGTTTGTGAATGAATGAGAAAGGTAAAGGCTGAAGGGTAAAAAACTCTAGAGTTTATCTTGGAGATGGCAGATCAGGGTAGTGAGCATGTGCGCATATCTCTAAAGTGTTCTTAGTGTATTATCTAATATGAGAGGGAGTAGGGGGACAGGACAGTGGGGAGAGGAGGAGTCATGTGTTTCAGGGAAGTTGTTTAACAGCCTATGTAGTTCACGGTGAGGCTGCCAGCGGTTGATGACTAGAAAGAAGGATTTCCTTCTAAGGTTACGAGTTATGCATTATTAGATCTAATGTATCCTAAATACGTTGAGAGGTTGCGGGGCAAGTTTTAAGTGTTAAATTGATTTATGTATGTGCTTCTCAAATAGGTTACCCGGGCCCACTAGGTGTGGTATGATATGTTATTGATAGACTTTCAGTCGATAAGTACAACTTCGATGGCAATGGTGAGTAATAGGTCCAGTGGGGAGAGATCTACATTGGGAAGATCTATCGGGGCGTCTTCCAGGTATGGTCCTAGTGTAATGAGTGGAAAGGACAGTGGAATATTTGTTTTGAAAATATTTTGTCACTATGTGGCGATCTCTTGTCAGTATGAGTGTAAGTGTTGGCAGGAGAAGAACATATGTTCATTGTTACCGAGAGACGAGTTGCATGCCCAGAACATGTTGGCATCCTTAAGTCTTGGGTGGAATAGTTTTAAAGGGGTCCAGTAAAGGAAGTGTGTCACAGAGAAATTGGTCTGGGTTAGGGAGGGGATCAGTTTATGTTGCAATAAGTGTGATCCTATTTTACTCCAGGTATATGTGTGTGGAGGATTCATGTTCCTTGATGAGAAGTAGGAGGCCCGTTTCTGTGTTAGTGGTATGTGGCATGGGATTTTTGAGGCAGTGATGAATCTTTAAAATTGTGGGGCAGTATGTCCAGTCGATTTTTATTTGTTGGAGTTTCTGTATCAAGGGACAATTATGGATTGGTCCCAGTTTGGAGATTTTCACTTTCATACTCAGGAAATCATAGAAATCCAGATTTGAGAGGCTGTGTTTATGTTGGAGGGAGGCAAAGGAGATTGGTTCATTATTTTTGTAGAAATTTGATATCTTTGTGATCCCTTTATATGCCCAGATCAGGGCAATGGTTGGGGATTTAGGGATGAGTAGTTTCTTATTGTTTCCTAGCCAAAACGGTGGTTGGGATACGCACTCCTTTTAGTTTGTACTCGAAGGTCTATATAGGTAAGTGGTGCCCGTGGGGTTGAGCCCCCTGTACTAGGGTTGGAAACAACTGATTTGTTGCACTGTTCCCTCGAGAACAGTGTCTCCCCAGAGCACTCTAAGCCAAGTTCAATGAAATGTTTCAAAGCATGTGAGCAAAGTTCAATATGTCTTTTTAATTATGTCTTTATCTTTTTTATATCATGATAATTCTCATGTTCTGGTAACATTTAGCTCATTTGGCCCGATGGCCCAATGCATTTCGGGCTGTTGCCCTTCTTCAGGGGCCATGTACAATCCTGTAACTGGCGTTTCGTCAACGGATAATGCCGCGGGTGTAAACGAGCCGGAATTATATTCTCTGCGTGTTC